>NC_060138.1:1238937456-1239562456 GCF_021461385.2 Schistocerca piceifrons
ACTGCCCATCACTTACGGATTATATTCTGGAACTCCATGGCAATGAATACATTCTGAATTCTTTACAACTTCCAGGAGCAATTCCACTGTGAATCTGTCGTAGACGAATTCTGCCACTGCTGGTAAACCACTAGGAAATATCATGGCAATACACCAGCAAAAATTCAAAACTTTCTCTGCAGCATCACATTTTCTTTGGCACATTTTTCCACTGTCACATCAACTCAGTGCCCACATTACACACAGTGAATGAGAAATATTGTGCTGTACCACCTGTGGAGACTCTGCGCAATGAGCTGCACTTTACCAAAAAAAGTCCCTTGCCTACACCTTGTTTTAGTCAATTTGTATACATCCAAACATGCAGAAACTTTGACGTGGCAGTTTACTAGTTTTTTGTACAGCTAATGCTTATTATTTCCTGAAAAGTAATGCAAAAGTTCACTGAAGGTTGTTGGGAATTTGACAACTCTTAACAGCAATTCTCTTATTTGCTGGAAGATGTGGATCATTTGGTTGTGAAACCACACAAGCAAGCAATCTTTCTATGCTAAAAGGGGAAGAAATGTAAAGAAAAATCGCCAGTGCACAAACAGACACAAAAGTAAGGGACCTGAAAACCCGAAACTAAGTTCAGTTACACATGATTAAAAATTATTTTAAGTTTACATATTTTCACACATGCATGCAATTTCTGCATGAACAGTATGGCAAGGAAAATATAAGATACTAATATCCATGCTATTGAGTACCAAATGCCTATAACAACAACAGAAATTGATGTTTTCATAAAAAAGAACCCATGAAGACAATAACAATAATTAAAAGATGTAAATATATTAACAGCTCTCCAGACAGGCATAAAATGGTTAGATCTCAAGGTTTGCTACTACGTGCCTACTTATGTGAAAATGTTTATATAACATTACTAAAATGTTAAGCAGAGAGCATAATGCAATTGCCAAATATATACAATAATTTATTGGATTTTTAATTGCAAACGTTCTCAGCAAAAATTGGAGGGTTTCAATAAATCTGCCACAAGCTGCATCACGATATTTAAAAATTGTAAATAAACATCAAATAATACTTTACTATAGCTGAAAATAGTGTTTAAGAAAAATTAAATGCAAAAATTAAATGAGCCATTTAGCACCTGGAAGGTTGCTGTAAAACAGCAAGAAAATAGTAAAACTTGGGTAAAACTGAACAGGGATCATACTGCTACTGTAAAAGATTTTCAGGCCTTTCTGTTAAGAAAAAAAAAGGTTGAAACCGAACTGTATTGCTACTTGGAGCAAAATAAAGTATTCCCTATGATGTGCAGGAACAAAAAATGAAACATATAGTCATACACAAAATGTGACATATTAATTACTTCTGACCTGTTGAACATTCACAGGAAAACTGGAACTGTGAGAAGAACTATTAGAGAAAGTTCCCAATACAGGGTAACTGCCTGAACCTGAACAGCTAGGCGAAAGAGATGCTGGTGACTGTGTCTGAAAACCATAAACATTACTTCTGAAAGGAAAATGATACAGAACAATTTTGCACAGAATGGAAGAGAGGCATGAAACTAAAACTTCAAGGATGACTGATATCATCTTGAATGAGCTAAAGAAAGAGATATATTTATGCACACTATATACATAAAAGAAGTATCTTTTTCACAGTACATTTTGGAGAATATAGCTCTCCAGACAAATTACAACTGCTTGTGAATCAATCACGGGTTTGTAAAGGCTTGTTTACATTGTTTGAAATCAGATCTCGCAAAAGTACACACTTTAAAATCAGTCTTCCCCCCCCCCCCCCCCCCCCCCCTCCCCCAGGAATATCAAGGATGCTGGGGCAGAAAATGGGCAATATAGTCAACTTTACAAAGACAAGATATATGTCACAGTATTACTTCGTCAAAGCCATAACCCATGACCATGCACTATAAAATTTTAACTACTGTTTCATTACCATACTGGGTTGGTTGGACATGATTATTAGAAATATTAAATCTGATTTTGGTTCATCACACTTAACCGACTTTGGTATCCTCTGCCTTTTCCTTCTGTAGATTGATAAATGTAACGGGCATCTTAATATGTTATCTTTTAGTACAATCTGATTAAAAGGTAAATAGTTACAATTCCAAAAATAAAAATGCTCTTCAGTATCACAAATCCGTCTGTGACGTAGAATTCATATGTAATTCCCCTCAATGTAAAGCCACCTTTGATAATTAAAGTCATGCATATCCAATCGCACTCACCACTAAAAACCTGAAGTTGCCGTTTTGCTTTGATATGATCATATTACTTCTATGTACCTGTATGTAACTGAAGTTTAGAATAATACTGTAACATCAGTTAATTAACACACTACCAAGTTACTTGATTCTGGATTTCCAGCATACTGGGTTAATAAAGGGACACCAACTTGTGTTAACCAGTTAGATGCAGGAAAAGTTAAAGTTGCAAGATACAGTGAATTTATTATTATTTTATTATTATTATTTTTTTTTTTAATTTTAAAAATTGATGAATAGTTTTGGTTCACCTGAATCCATTTTCAGATCATCCTCTGTGTACATTAAAACTACAAATTGCTACAAAAATTGAGTGCTTACTACATGATAAATAGCCTATTGTATTGGGATACACACACACACCAGACAGACAAAATGGCATTTTCCTTAGTAACATGCAAATCATGTTAAGCCTGTGTATGTACAAAGTCAAGTTTTTATGAACAGTGGAAGGACAAACATACAACTGATAGTCTACTTTGTACACTGCCACAAGGTAACCTCACGAAGAGGGTGCACTGTCAGGATGCAGGAATTAATATTTCCAGTCATCAAGGTTAAACAATTACTACAATAAACATGTCAACTACCACACTTAAGCTTTTTAAATTTTTTTTCCATAAACAGCAGCAGCTCCACATATGCAGTATACAAACAACAATCATATGCTGCAGTGACACAAAGTCATTCATTGTAAACCATAAAGAAACACAATAGTACGACACTGACAAACACCACCATCTCTCAAATTACTTCATACTTGTAAAAAAAGGTTAACTAGAAGTAGAGCTAACTCAATGCATACATATAAAAATCTTTTTAATAACATTTAAAAAGTAAAGCAGAAATTAAAACATGAGATAGTCTTTTCCATTGTACCAACTGCTATGGCCCATAATGGCGCATGACAACATAATGTACATCCATTTAATCTAACAGTAAAGCAAGGATGTTAGATACATAAAATGTATGAAGGGTTAAAGCCGAAGAGCAACAGCATTCCCAGGGAGGGGCAAAAAACAGAACCACTCTGGATGGAAAAAACTGAGGAGAGGATAGGGGCAGGAAGGATGAAGGTGGTGGTTTTTATTTATTTATTTTTTTTTTTTTTTTTTTTTTTTTTTTTTTTTTTTTTTTTTTTTTTTTTTTACAAGGATAAAACATTTCATGCAGTACAGTACAAATCAACTACCACACTTCTGCTCTTACAATCCCCCCTACCCCCCCACCCCCACCCCCACCCCCCCCACAAACAGCAGCACTTTCAAAACTGTAAACAGCACCACCGCTTACCACTTATATGAACAAATATCATATGGTATAGCGATAAATATCATCAACCACTGTGAACCAAAAAATTACTTGTTTCTATCTATTTTTGTATGCACACTGCCTTAAAATAGGGCAAAAGGACACCAATATGAATCAAGAAAGATAAACCCAAGTGACAAAATTTATCAACTTTTGCTATGGTAACGGAAGAAAGCTGTAATAGTCAAATTAAGATAGGAAAATCAATGCTTAGCAGGCAGAGACAGATGATTGGTTTTACAAGGTTGAGCAATTTGTACATTGTCAACTGTGTCGCTTTATTTTGTTTTATGGGATACTATTTTGTTATATGGTCTCAACCAATACTTATCTTCTGTTTTAAATTATTTATTTACTTTTAAGAACAATCCTGGTATTCTGGAACCAACACCACAAAGAGTCTATTGAATTTTTTCGTATCGTCATGGCAAATTTGTAATTGTTCTCTTCTTATATATAAATTGAAGTTGTCTGGTCTCTTCTGTTTGTATGTTCATATCAGGAACTATTGTAGGGATTTTCAGCCATTTTCACTAATAGATACGAGTCACAGAAAGGTTTGTGTATATAATTTATAAATATTCAATTAAAACTGGCTGAACTATGATGAATTCATAGCCCTCAGTTGTTTTTTTCTGTCTTCTTTTTTTTTTTTTTGTCATCAGTCTACTGATTGGTTTGATGCGGCCCGCCACGAATTCCTTTCCTGTGCTAACCTCTTCATCTCAGAGTACCACTTGCAACCTACGTCTTCAATTATTTGTTTGATGTATTCCAATCTCTGTCTTCCTCTACAGTTTTTGCCCTCTACAGCTCCCTCTAGTACCATGGAAGTCATTCCCTCATGCCTTAGCAGATGTTCTATCATCCTGTCCCTTCTCCTTATCAGTGTTTTCCATATATTCCTTTCCTCTCCGATTCTGCGTAGAACCTCCTCATTCCTTACCTTATCAGTCCACCTAATTTTCAACATTCGTCTATAACACCACATCTCAAATGCTTCGATTCTCTTCTGTTCCGGTTTTCCCCCACAGTCCATGTTTCACTACCATACAATGCTGTACTCCAGACGTACATCCTCAGAAATTTCTTCCTCAAATTAAGGCCGGCATTTGATATTAGTAGACTTCTCTTGGCCAGAAATGCCTTTTTTGCCACAGCGAGTCTGCTTTTGATGTCCTCCTCGCTCCGTCCGTCATTGGTTATTTTACTGCCTAGGTAGCAGAATTCCTTAACTTCATTGACTTCGTGACCATCAATCCTGATGTTAAATTTCTCGCTGTTCTCATTTCTACTACTTCTCATTACCTTCGTCTTTCTCCGATTTACTCTCAAACCATACTGTGTACTCATTAGACTGTTCATTCCGTTCAGCAGATCATTTAATTCTTCTTCACTTTCACTCAGGATAGCAATGTCATCAGCGAATCGTATCATTGATATCCTTTCACCTTGTATTTTAATTCCACTCCTGAACCTTTCTTTTATTTCCATCATTGCTTCCTCCATGTACAGATTGAAGAGTAGGGGCGAAAGGCTACAGCCTTGTCTTACACCCTTCTTAATACGAGCACTTCGTTCTTGATCGTCCACTCTTATTATTCCCTCTTGGTTGTTGTACATATTGTATATGACCCGGCTCTCCCTATAGCTTACCCCTACTTTTTTCAGAATCTCTAACAGCTTGCACCATTTTATATTGTCGAACACTTTTTCCAAGTCGACAAATCCTATGAAAGTGTCTTGATCTTCCTTTAGCCTTGCTTCCATTATTAGCCGTAACGTCAGAATTGCCTCTCTCGTCCCTTTACTCTTCCTAAAGCCAAACTGATCGTCACCTAGCGCATTCTCAATTTTCTTTTCCATTCTTCTGTATCTTAATTCTTGTAAGCGGCTTCGATGCATGAGCTGTTAAGCTGATTGTGTGATAATTCTCGCACTTGTCAGCTCTTGCCGTCTTCGGAATTGTGTGGATGATGCTTTTCCGAAAGTCAGATAGTATATCACCAGACTCATATATTCTACACACCAATGCAAATGGTCGTTTTGTTGCCACTACCCCCAATGATTTTAGAAATTCTGATGGAATGTTATCTATCCCTTCTGCCTTATTTGACCGTAAGTCCTCCAAAGCTCTTTTAAATTCCGATTCTAATACTGGATCCCCTATCTCTTCTAAATCGGCTCCTGTTTCTTCTTCTATCACATCAGACAAATCTTCACCCTCATAGAGGCTTTCAATGTATTCTTTCCACCTATCTGCTCTCTCCTCTGCATTTAACAGTGGAATTCCCGTTGCACTTTTAATGTTACCACCGTTGCTTTTAATGTCACCAAAGGTTGTTTTGACTTCCCTGTATGCTGAGTCTGTCCTTCCGACAATCATATCTTTTTCGATGTCTTCACATTTTTCCTGCAGCCATTTCGTCTTAGCTTCCCTGCACTTCCTATTTATTTCATTTCTCAGCGACTTGTATTTCTGTATTCCTGATTTTCCCGGAACATGTTTGTACTTCCTCCTTTCATCAATCAACTGAAGTATTTCTTCTGTTACCCATGGTTTCTCCGCAGCTATCTTCTTTGTACCTATGTTTTCCTTCCCAACTTCTGTGATGGCTCTTTTTAGAGATGTCCATTCCTCTTCAACTGTACTGCCTACTGCGCTATTCCTTATTGCTGTATCTATAGCATTACAGAACTTCAAACGTATCTCGTCATTCCTTAGTACTTCCGTATCCCACTTCTTTGTGTATTGATTCTTCCTGACTAATGTCTTGAACTTCAGCCTACTCTTCATCACTACTATATTGTGATCTGAGTCTATATCTGCTCCTGGGTACGCCTTACAATCCAGTATCTGATTCGGAATCTCTGTCTGACCATGATGTAATCTAATTGAAATCTTCCCGTATCTCCCGGCCTTTTCCAAGTGTACCACCTCCTCTTGTGATTCTTGAACAGGGTATTCGCTATTACTAGCTGAAACTTGTTACAGAACTCAATTAGTCTTTATCCACTTTCATTCCTTGTCCCAAGCCCATATTCTCCTGTAACTTTTTCTTCTACTCCTTCCCCTACAACTGCATTCCAGTCGCCCATGACTATTAGATTTTCGTCCCCCTTTACATACTGCATTACCCTTTCAATATCCTCATACACTTTCTCTATCTGTTCATCTTCAGCTTGCGACGTTGGCATGTATACCTGAACTATCGTTGTCAGTGTTGGTCTGCTGTCGATTCTGATTAGAAGAACCCGGTCACTGAACTGTTCACAGTAACACACCCTCTGCCCTACCTTCCTATTCATAACGAATCCTACACCTGTTGTACCATTTTCTGCTGCTGTTGATATTACCCGATACTCATCTGACCAGAAATCCTTGTCTTCCTTCCACTTCACTTCACTGACCCCTACTATATCTAGATTGAGCCTTTGCATTTCCCTTTTCAGATTTTCTAGTTTCCCTACCACGTTCAAGCTTCTGACATTCCACGCCCCGACTCGTAGAACGTTATCCCTTCGTTGATTATTCAATCTTTTTCCCATGGTAACCTCCCCCATGGCAGTCCCCTCCCGGAGATCCGAATGGGGGACTATTCCGCAATCTTTTGCCAATGGAGAGATCATCATGACACTTCTTCAAATACAGGCCACATGTCCTGTGGATACACGTTACGTGTGAAGGTTACTCTTAGGAACCAAATTTTGTTACTCCTGGCTGATCGACACTGGGGTCAGCGATTTCTCAACAGACATAAATGTTATCTGTACCATACTTAACTGGCATTTGGAGTGAAACTTTGTGGCAATAATGGGAGCTGCGAGCTAACGCATCCCTTCCACTGGTGGGACATCACCCTGAATGCGTGATTCGCTTCGTTAATGGGTTGCAGTTGAGAACTCCATGCGCAATTTTTGCCGCTGGAGTATGTTGACAAGTGGGATATGCCACTTAAATCATTTAACGTTTAGGAAAATAATGATATTCAGTTACCTAATATTGTTCTCCGATTTCTGATCATAACTCTCTGCCCTGGCCCGTAAACAAAATTACCGCTAAACCAGACAAATCTTCCAGCCATAGATATTTAGTGCTACCGGTGCAAAGTTGGGATAGGTTGCTAGTTCTATTTACAACCTTTTCCCCCTTTTATACTCCACTGCTGTTTTCTTGTACTACCTCCATCCAGGTTTTCCTGGAATATTTTCTTTGCTACGCCTGTTTGTGATACGCTTTGACACACACACACACACACACACACACACACACACACACACACACACAGTGGAATGGTAGTCATGATTCTCATTAATGTTGCTCCTCCTCTTCATCCATCCATTCCTGTCTACACATTTCCTGCAATATTTTCCCTTCCAGTTCTCTAACAGCTTTACTTATACTTCCCTGTGGAAGGACTGGATTTCAAATACTTGTTCTATCAGCAAAATTTAGGTTTTGCATGGTTTCCTTCAACACTCAGGCAAATGCCAGAAAGTTTCTGTTAAAGGACGCAGCCCATTTCCTACCCTGATTCAAGTGTGTGCTCTCTAATGACCTTTCTGTTGCCAGAATGTTAAGCTCTAATCTCTCTTCCTAGCTGTATTTTTATCTACATTGCACTGCAAAACAAGGGGGGACATTGGCGAAACTGACAAACAATGTAAATTTCCAATTTATTTTTTATTTGCTAGTACAACTCATGGAGAATAAGTTCCCAATGTTTCAACATTGAAATCGCATCCAAAGTGCCTGAAAATTAATTAAAGTGTGACGTGGCCTCCCTGCCAAGCCAAGCTCAGAGGGATAACAACCCCTACATTCACAAGGAGAGGCTTCCAAATTGTATCTTGGATCTTGTCAAGCCCACCGACAGGTTTCTGGCCGATACCGCACTTCTCAAAAAGTGTGTTCATGGTAAAACCCAAAAGAGTCTCTAAATTCACTCATCTGGAAAGGATGCTCTAAAAACACATTTGCATCTTCTACAGTTGTCAGAATTGCAACTTTTGATGCAGTTATTGTATTTAATGATGGGAACATCAGGAGGATGAAGGTATTAGAAAGAATGTGCTTCACGATAGGAAATTTTACTCTAGACATCCTGAGAAAAATAGATTTACAGTGTGTCTCTGCAGCTTAAAAGTCAGTTGAAGACCTGGTAAAGGAAAGAAGACAGACAACAACAAGAGAAGCCTTGAAGGGAAAGACAACTCAGGCGCCCTCCGCCACACACTGTCAGGTGGTTTGCGGAGTATGGATGTAGGTGTGGATGTAAATTTCTGAAGAAGTGACATAATGAAAAAAGTTAGGTTGAACTTCAAATTGCGTTTCCTGAAAAGTTTGTTTTTTAAAGTTTATGTACCTTTTCCTCAGATTCTATGAATGCTAGAATTATGAAATTTTGTACACATATTTCTGTAAACATAATAAACATTGTCTCAAGTGCCAATTTTGAAATTCTGATTGCAAGCTGAGATATACGACATATAGAGAGATGAAACACAGAAATTTTTGTAGAAATCTCTTTAATAATTTCTGAGAAAAAGGAACATACATTATTTTTTGAAAATAAAACTTCAAATTTCATTCAAAAAAAAAGCTGAATATATATATAATCAAAGGATTTTATATGTAAATGTGTTACTTTCATGTAAAGCTTGGCACAAAATTTCATTGCCTTATCTCCAAAACTGTGGATTTGGTGCATTTTTGAAATAGTGTGTGTTTTTAATCAACGCCCCCCCTTAAAGATGAGATAGGTAAAGTAACTTGGTGGAAATGACAAAGTGCTGGAGTGTGTTGCCCAAGGTCTCTTAGTCGTACATAGAAAGCTTGATGTCATACAGTGGGGTCAGTATGGCTATAGAGTCAAAAGGAGGCTGGCTCCAACACAAGGCACATGAAGGAACGGGAAAAGATGTGTGTGTTAATCAGTCAACAGTTACAGTGCACTGTGGTGGTTTCCTTCATTGCAACATGGCCCAGAGACAATATCTGGATCACATCACATACGAATAACTGGGAAACTGGAAACTGTGGCAACTGCAGCCCATGAGTTTGGTATTGCTCACTGCATTGTTTTCATGTTTGAAGATGTTCCAAAGCCACAGGCAGTTCAATCTGAAGGAGTGAGGATGGTCAACCACAATCAACTACAGCAGCACATGACCACTACATTGTGCCACAGGAAATAATGGACCCAAATCACACAGTGGACACAATTGTAACTACATTTAACAGTTCTGCATGACACACAACATCATGGTCCACAGTGGCACAGCAACTGATTGGTGTGATCTCTCTGCCCAACAACCAGTATGTTATATTCCAGTGATATCCACACATTGGTAGCAGCATTTGTGATGGTGCCAAGAGCATAAGGACAAGACCAATGGGGGGTGGGGTCACATGCTCTTAGCGAATGAGAAAGATTCAGTCTGAGTATGGATCCTGGATGTACCCTCATGCTGCTAGATGCTACAGATAAGAACATGTAATGTGGAATGGGGCACCCTTGCACAAGAACTTCTTAATAATCTTGTAGCCAGCATGGGAGCATTTCGCAGCATACACTGCCATCCATGGCAATCATTCATCCCATTAAGAACCATGTCCCGTTTTTTTGTAATGTCCAAGGACTCTCACAAATCCCGGTGACTTCAGTGTAATTGTTGTGTCTGAATACAAACTTCATTTCTCTATGTCCCACTTTGTATTTCTTTCAGTTACCTTCTGCACTACACTGTAGCAGCTCTTTCTATGTATGGTCCAAGTTTCATAAAGCTATGCTTCTTGGCAGTGATATTTCATGCAAAAGTTACCTTCATCCTCAAATTTTGCACATCAGTGTATCGTAAGTGGCTCAACCTCAATATCTTTAAGACCTGTGGCAGTGTGTAACCAGTCTGATAACCTGTAGCTACTTTTTTCAACATTTCTTCTCCTACCTAATAAACCCCTTATCATCAGGTACTTTACAGATTGTCTTTCTTGATCTCCTTGACAGGTATTCTTAGCTCTATGTTAAATTTAATATACCGGTATATACATGTGGGGGAAATGGAAGATCTGAAGACAGAGATAGGCAGGCTCAAGTTAAATTTGCTAGAGACTTGTGTTGTTTAATGAAGAGAGGGCATATTTCTAGTTGGACCACTACAGGGTATTACCAGGGAATGGTTTAGGAGATATTGGCATTGTTACGAAAAGGAAAAGTACCTTAGAATGAAATTAATCTGAAGTTAAATCAGACAATGTGAGAATGCAAAGACACCGAAAAAGGACATAGCCACAGAAAAATCTGTAGTGGCTTTCCAGCAGATGAAACAGTTTCAGATGAGCACGAAGTAAAGGCATTAACTTACAAGATGCAGATGGAAATAACAAGAATGGCAGATACATGGCAGGAGTACGTCAAATATGATAGAGAAATGCTCGCTTGAGGCACAAAAGGAGATGAATAGGAAACGATGTGGACAAAAAGTGCATATATGTAATGCACCAAATGATCTCAGGTCAAGCTGGCAGGTGTTATAATTTGCCTTTGGTGTTACTGAAATTTCTGGGAGACAAGAACTAGAAGTTTTTTGATCTAGTCTCCTACCGTAAGCTCACAGAAGATCATTATCAGAATGCCAAAGAAAGTACTAGTGGATAATTGTCAATACCAGTTTGACAGATGGCTGCCGTGAAGAGTATACAAAAAATACACAAAAGGAAGTCACGCTTGACCAAGGTCCGTGTCACTTTCCCTTTTTAACCAGCCATAACGTCTGAGAAAGGAAAGAATAATAGTAAATAAATAATAGTAAAGTGATCCACTTGCTATCCAGAAAAGGTAACTGAAGCAATTCTGACCATGCAGTTAGAAATGGAAGAAAGAAAAAAGAAAAGTTGAGACACCTTCCTTCAACTGTGGATCTAGAGAATGCCTCTGGCTATGCAAGCTGAGGTAAAATGTTAACTGGTGCAGTACAATGACAGATAAGTAATTTATAACACCCGAAAAAACCAAGCAGGTTGATGATGATGACGATGATGATGATGAGACACAACAAAAAGTAAACAGTCCATGGGCTTACTCCCAGTTCAAAGGGTCCAACAGGCCAGGATTTCAGCAGGTTCCCAAGCACTATGCTAGGACTGTAGCCGCAATCTTGGTTGATGAAATCCTCCCTGGTGCAGATTTCTATGGCCTCTCAAAAGATACCGTCATAGTACTTGGAAGTCTGTACTAAGATCCTGGTATGATCATGCTCATGATTCTCAGATGAACAGTGCTCTACGACCGCTGACTTGTTGGAATGCATCGGTGGAGTGTGCCTCTGGTGGTCTAGACAACAATCTTCACTGGTGCGCTCTGTGTGCCCAATATATGTCTTCCAACAATGACACGTAATCTGGTATATGCCGGCCTTCTGCAAACTGAAATCATCTTTGATGTTTTCCAATAATGCTAAGTTTTATTGGATGGGCAAAAGACATCTTTACTCTGCACTTCTTCAATATGCAACCAATTTTTCCCGATAGTATACCACTTTATGGTATAAAGGCATTGGCTGCCACTTCCTCCATGACTTATTCCATCTCCACAGGTTGTAAAGCTGTGGTGGGGCGGAGAGCATGCCAGGATCCCATTAGCTCTTCACTTGACCATGATGTCCAGGAATGGTAATCTTCCTTCTGCTTCGGTCTTCATAATGAATTTGGTGTTAGGATGCATGGAGTCCAAATGTGTAATCAAGTCAGAAAGACTTGGTCCCTACCATGGGGCAAGATGACAAATGTGTCATCCACATAATGGAAAAAACATGTGGGTTTCCATTTGGATGATGCCAGGGCTTCTTCCTCAAGGTAAACAAAGGTATACAATATACAAATTCGCGTCCACAGGTGAGATTGGACTGCACATTGTGACAACTGTTTGTTGATAGTATTCTCCATTAAACAGAAAATACGGGAGGTCAGACACACCTCAAAAGGTCGGTATTCTTGTACAATTTCTGACAATAAGCTCTAGTACTCTTTTAGAGGTACCCTGTGAATAACAAAATCACATAAAAACTCCCCAGGATATCAGAGTCTTTCACCTGAAGTTGCTGAGGTGTTTTACAAAATCCACAGAACTGCGGACATGATGAGTGCATTTACCCACTTAAGGGCTTCTGTCAGGTATTTTGCCACCAAATATGCAGATATCATAATGTTGCTGACGGTGGGGTGCAATGGCATTTGATATTTGTGAACATCAGAAATTCCATTAAATCTTGCCGGTACAGGTCCACGAGGTTAACAGTTTTTTTTTGCTGATCCTTTCTGGTAAATCTGCGTCCTTGAGAAGAGCCCTAGCCTTGTTCTCCACCTTCTTTGTGGGGTCAGCGTTGATATTCCTGTAGTGGTCGTCATCTGGCAGGCTCTGCATCTTCTCAATTTAGTCCTTGTGTGAAAGAACAGCAGCAGCACTGTCTTTGTGAGCAGGTAAGACGATAATCTCAGGCTATTTTCTCCAGTCCCAAATAGCCGCCCTATCTCTGCTGCCAATGTTCGACTTCGTAGGCCGAGTTCTTGTCACAGCACAGCACGTTTCACGATGTACTTCTTCAGCTGCTTCAGGCGGTATTCGCCGTAACTTTTTCAACTGCACTGACAATGTCTGCAACCGGTGTGAACTTAGGTGTGTGAGAAAAAGTTAGTCCCTTCTCCAGAGCTGAAACTGCCATCATCACTCAGCTCCATGTCAGTCATATTTATGCCCATCTTGCATGGGGCTTCCAGTGATGGTTTGTTAGAAAGCCTTGAGAATTTTGATATTTGACATCCTGTGGTCTTCATATGAATGGAATTAGGTACCATCTAGGTAACACCATTAATCCAGTGCCAGGTCAGGAATCGTAATGATTGGCCATTTGTAAATGCAGTCTTTTTTCCTGGGAGTTGTACTCAAAGCTCTGGCAGGCAAAGTGCACGCCATCAGGTGTTCAGTTCGCCAGTGCACCTTACGACGGTGGCATGTCTGATCGGCAAAATATTGAACTCATTGGACGCTGTGAACTGGCAGTGCACCCTTGGACTGTTCGATCAACAGATACACTGGGAGAAACTAAAGAATCACAACAAAAAACAAGCTCATGTTAAAAAGGACTGCATCTTATTGCCACTGTTATTTAGCTTGCAATTTGCACAAGCTGTAAACAAGGTATAAGAAATTTCAGAATAAGAACAAAAGAGTAAGGGTAACAAACATTAACATTACTTTTTGCAAAAGGACATACATATTTTTGTTAGAAGTTAGGAAGACTGAGGGCTTATTGTGTTGAATGGATGGGATATTACAGTGCAGACAAATAACTCTTTAATCCTTGACAGTTTAGCTTGGTAGTGCACTGCTGTCAGCATGGAGCAAGTATATCATGCCTACTTATTGCTATGTTGTTATTAGCTAGCTATTAGGGAAGAACTGCTATGCAATAATGGAACAACAATGCCAAATACAATAATTGAATTAATGCATCCTACATAAATACTATCAATTATGTCCTCTTCCTCAGTCCTAGAACTGTCCTGGAGCTGGTAGACATGACCACGTCTTCAACCTGTTCTTTCAGCAATCCTTCATGAATCTGTATCTCCTGCCCTAGCTTCTTGGTATAACTATCAACTTAAGATTAGTTATCTGGGTAATGTTGCCAGTAGTTTCTTTCACAGGCCTCTCAAGCTCCATAGACTTTATACGGTTCCTTGTAACATTACTTTTCAGCCGGGCCCTTCCAAGTACAACTGCACTGAAATGGCAAGATACAGATAAATATTATAAACATTTGCCTTTACCAGTTTGTTCACTTTTCAGCATAGTTTGAGTGAGAACTTCCATTAACTCTACATCTTTCATGCCAGGTTAAATTTTCACCTATAGGAAATTTCTCTCTGCCCAAAACAAAGTATTTGTTTTCTTCCACTGGACTAATTTATACTACTACATGGACACTATTCACTGTCTAATGTGGTTACCAAAAATAATATTATGAGAATGAAAGTTGCTACTCACCATATAGCGGAGATGCTGTGTTGCAGATAGACATAACAAAAAGACACACAATTAAAGCTTTCAGCCATTAAGGCCTTCGTCAACACTAGACACATGCACACACTCAAATGCAAGTCACACACAACTGCAGTCTCATGCAACTGAAACCAATCTCTGACTCAGCATCTCCGCTATATGGTGCGTAGCAACTTTCCTTCTCATAATATTGTTAAATTCCATCACGGATTTTTCACTTTTTGTTGTTACCAAAAAATCTTGAGAAGTTCTCAACCTTACTTCAAGTTTTTATATGATAATCTAATGAATGTTTTGACAGACACAACTTACATATTTTATTTAAACAGTGTTGCACAGGTCTTCTTTTAAAAATGGTTGCGAGAATGAAATGAAAATGCTATACTATGCTGTACTGTGAAAAGGGTCGGTTTCATTTCTTTTCTCACAGATAGTTTTAGCTATGACAGCAAGGCATTTAAACTATTAGACAAACTGTTTCTCTCATATATATTCTTTCTCCTCATAATAATTTGAAACAAAAATTGAACAATGGAAAATGCAGGATCGAATGTAACAATATTATGAGAAGGAAAGTTGCTACTCACTATATAGCGAAGATGCTGAGTAGCAGATAGGCACAACAAAATGACTCTCACAAGTTGTGCCTATCTGCAACTCAGCACCTCCGCTATATGACGAGTAGCAACTTTCCTTCTCATAATGTTGTTAAACAAAAGCTGTATGCACAACTACGTGCTTTTTCTCCTTCCTTGCGGCCACTTTTAACAGAAAATAGGAAAGTTGTATTTGTGGCTTATCAGCTTACAATTACAATACTGCTACAGACTGAATCATTGAAAACTTTGTAATCTCATCCATTTGCAGATTAAAATTATGCAAAATACTGAAACTGAAGCTACTACCTCACTGATCTAGCGGCAGGTGAGGTCTCTCATACCCTGAGTACCAATGTCCCAAATGATTTACCCATTCATTTTAAGCAACTTCAATTCCCAATTGCTTGCAATAACAATTAACTAGGCTCAAGGTGGTAGGGGGAGAGAGGGGGGGAGAGAGGGGGGGAGAGAGAGGGGTGGAGAGAGGGGTGGAGAGAGGGGTGGAGAGAGGGGGGGAGAGAGAGGGGTGGAGAGAGGGGTGGAGAGAGGGGTGGAGAGAGGGGGGGAGAGAGGGGGGGAGGGGGGGAGGGGGGAGAGGGAGAGAGGGGGGAGAGGGGGAGAGGGGGGAGAGGGGGAGAGGGGGAGAGGGGGAGAGGGGGGAGAGAGGTAGGGAAGAGAGGTAGGGAAGAGAGGGGAAGAGAGGGGGAGAGAGGGGGGGAGAGAGGGGGGGAGAGAGGGGGGTGGAGAGAGGGGTGGAGAGAGGGGTGGAGAGAGGGGGGGAGAGAGGGGGGGAGAGAGGGGGGGAGGGGGGGAGGGGGGAGAGGGAGAGAGGGGGAGAGGGGGAGAGGGGGAGAGGGGGGAGAGAGGTAGGGAAGAGAGGTAGGGAAGAGAGGGGAAGAGAGGGGGAGAGAGGGGGGGAGAGAGGGGGGGAGAGAGGGGGGAGAGGGGGGGTGGAGAGGGGGGGTGGAGAGGGGGGGAGAGAGGGGGGAAGAGAGGGGTGAGAGAGAGGTGAGAGAGGGGGGAGAGAGGGGGGAGAGAGGGGGGAGAGAGGGGGGGAAGAGAGGTAGGGAAGAGAGGTAGGGAAGAGAGGTAGGGAAGAGAGGGGGAGAGAGGGGGGAGAGAGGGGGGAGAGAGGGGGGAGAGAGGGGGGAGAGAGGTGGAGAGGGGGGGAGGGGGGAGAGGGGGGAGGGGGGGAGAGGGGGGGAAGAGAGGGGGGAAGAGAGGGGGGAAGAGAGGGGGGAAGAGAGGGGAGAGAGAGGGTAAGAGGGGGGAGAGGCGAAGGACAAAAAGAGGGGGGAGAGGCGAAGGACAAAGAGAGGGGGAGGGAGAAGGATAGGGATGGGGAGGATTGGGAGGGCAGAGAGGGAGGGGGAGTGGGAGGATGGGGAGGGAGGGGGGAGAGGGATGGGGAGGGAGGGGAAGAGGGATGGGGAGGGAGGGGAAGAGGGATGGGGAGGGAGGGGAAGAGGGATGGGGAGGGAGGGGAAGAGGGATGGGGAGGGAGGGGAAGAGGGATGGGGAGGGAGGGGAAGAGGGATGGGGAGGGAGGGGAAGAGGGATGGGGAGGGAGGGGAAGAGGGATGGGGAGGGAGGGGAAGAGGGATGGGGAGGGAGGGGGGAGGGGTAGGGATGGGGAGAGGGTGGGAGGGTAGAGGGGTAGTGGGGGAAAGGGGGAGGGGAGGGGGAGGGTGTGGAGAAGGGGAGGGGAAGAAGGGGGAGAACAGGGAAGGGGTGAGGGGTGAGGGGGAAGGGGGGAGGGAGAAGGGGGAAGGAGAGAGGGAGAAGGGGGAAGGAGAGAGGGAGAAGGGGGAAAGGGAGAAGGCATATATCCAATTCCCATACATATTTAGCAATTTCAAAACATTCCTGGGTTTGCTAGGATCTTCATGCAGACCAAAAGAGTGGTATGGCATGTTTTCTATGGCTAGAGTTGAATTCAGAGGAACATTTTGAATAAGACTATCATAAAATGACTTGACGAAATCAAATAATGTTAATTTCCTCACTGCAGTTGTCTTTCTTTGAGAAATCAAACAGGAATTCTCAGTTTTGATTGAGTGATAAGTGTGGCCGTGTTAAGACAATTATAATGGCAACTTTGCCTGATAGTGATTTTGTTGTTCCTTGTGCTGCATGGTCCCTTCTGTCCAGTTACGAGACAAATTAACCCAGGTCTTTTCAGGCCACATAATGTCACTAAATAAAATGATTCTTGCCAGATGCAAATACAGTAATTTGCAATCCAGTTCTCTCAATGACCAATGTCCAGGATGAAATTTTTTAAATGTTGGAAACCACCCTCATGAAGCCAGCTTTGAAGTAACGACTTGCATCCAGAAAACTGCCTGATTTCTTTCACACTAAATAGGAGTTTGTTTAAAGTGGGATCATCACTGTACTGATTGTAACCACAAAGTATAATCCATATCAAAGCCTACAGGAATGTGTCAGTCTTACTTATCTGTCAAATTTTTCTTGTCCCAAGTGAAGAATAAGCTGGTGTTGCTTCAGCAATCCCTTTTTCCTCTTTTCTCCTTTACGATTTTCAGCACTATGAATTTTCTGTGCCATGGGTGATCTATTCACTAATCTTGCAACATTTAAAATCATCAGAGTACCACTATTACATTACAGTTGGGAACACTTGCACATGCAGGGTGTATACATGATCAAGGAAAAAAAATTACCTGATTTCCCAGTTAGAAAATACACTTTTTCCCTGGTGACCGTATACTTTTCCCTGGAACTGTAAAACTTATCAATCCTTTGAATGGTTGACATTTTATACATCATTGGCGTAGAACTTTCCGCCACCACTTTAGGAAGGGGGAAAAGAAAGAAAGAAAGTCTTGGAAAGATTTTTGGTGATGTGCAGCACCATATACGCTGCATATTTTCGTATTACGATGCGCAACATTTTTTCCTAATTACAAAATTGCAAATTTGAATGCATCAAACACACCGCGTTAATTTCTAAAGCATGGAAACCAAGATTATGATGCCCTATTGTAAGCCAATTATAGCTCATGTCGTGATCTCGCCAGCCGATATCCAGACCATAGGACATATGATGTAGTCAGCGAATAGGAACATCATTGTTAAGTAGTGTGAACACACAAATAGCAGATATGCCTGCTTGTGTCTGTATATGTGTGGATGGATATGTGTGTGTGTGCGAGTGTATACCCATCCTTTTTCCCCCTAAGGTAAGTCTTTCCGCTCCCGGGATTGGAATGACTCCTTACCCTATCCCTTAAAACCCAAATCCTTTCGTCTTTCCCTCTCCTTCCCTCTTTCCTGACGAGGCAACCGTTGGTTGCAAAAGCTAGAATTTTGTGTGTATGTTTGTGTTTGTTTGTGTGTCTATCGACGTGCCAGCGCTTTCGTTTGGTAAGTCGCATCATCTTTGTTTTTTAGATATTTTTTTCCCACGTGGAATGTTTCCTTCTTTTATATTCATATCATTAATTATATATTCATTACAAGAGCATGGCAATGTATAGGAGCAAAATGTGAATAGTGGTAAACAGGGAAATAAGGAACTAAAAGCACTAAAAATAAAGCAATTTAAATATGTGCTAGATAAATAAAGACAATAAACAAATGGTACTAGGAAGAACATATACGGAAAGAACTCTACAGAAAACCCTGACCAGAAGGTACTTGTTAGTGAAGCACTTACTATAATATTTAAGGCTAATTTACCTTAATGTGGGAAAAATTGGTGTGTGTGTGTGTGGGGGGGGGGGGGGGGGGGGCAGGAACTGGAGGTATAAAAATATTACATTATATAAATCAGATAGTGGAAAGTGTCAAGTGCGACAGATAGTGTGAATGCAAATTTAGTTTAAAATAAGAATAGACAGAGGATGACAAAACTATTCAAGAGACTGAAAACTTTAATTTACCAATGGACACTAAAATTCCAGTACAACTACCACATAATCACAAAAAGGCTTTTTAAGAAAATTTAAATGTAATAAATGTTTTAAAAATGCAACTGTATTATGTTATAGGCATATCTTATTATATACAGCAGCTTACTTCCCTAGTTAAAATATGTATACTGTGTATAAGTTTCATGTGCACATGCATACCAAACTGCATTCTACAATTTTATTGTAAATTGCTCTCTTCTCAATCAAGTTCATCTCTTATACAATGTAAGGCCAGATTTGTTTACCTGCTGGAATGTAGTCGTGAATCCTGCAGATGAAATGCTGTTGCTGAACTGAGGGTGGCCAGGCGCAGGAACATTAATGACTACAGCAGGTCGGTCTGCCCCCGTGCCGACAGGCGGAGTGGCAACGCGAACCTGGAATTATTTGCACTAAGACCTCATGACAAAAAAAAAAAAATTCTGCAGCGAGCAAACGTCAATATGACACTGATGATGAACAAAGAATAAATTTTAACAGTAATAAATATTAGTACTTGCTAAGTGTCACTGAATCTTTCATTAATTGTAAATAGCAGGCATGTGCACAAACTGTCTGAAGTGTAATTCTATTTTGTCTGTAGCAAAACATTTAGTAAATTTGTCATCATAATAATTAAGTGTTCAACAGAAGCTGCTTGTCAGTAGTATTTCATTTTACCGAACTAGTTTTGGGTGTTGCCTATCATCAGCAGTATCTGTTTTACACAAAAGAACATTTCTTATAATAAATTACTTACAGTGTATATAGTGATGTTTTATGCATATGAGAATTTTCAGTTCATTGTAACGTGAAGAATGTTCTTTAGCATATGCCAATGACAATATTTTGTAATTTTCATGTAACAATGTCATTACACGATTTATATATACATATATGTAATCAGTATAAAACAATGGAAATTCCAGGGTGGAATATCAACAATATAAGGAAAAGACGGACTGCTACTCACCACAAAGATGGCATGCTGAGTTGCAGACAGGCACAGTGAAAAGACATTAGCTTTTTGCCAAAGCCTTCACCAAAAAAGGAAACACACGTGCATTCAGTCACACAAGCAAGCATACCTTGTGCACATATAATGGCCATCTCTGGCAGCTTGGACTAGAATGCAACTGTCACATAGAAACAAAGTAGCAAGCTGGAAGGGGCGGGGAAGGGGAAGAGAGAGCAGTGTACAGATTGGGGAGAGAAGAGCACTACTGGCAGAGTGTGCTGGAACTACACTTCCAACACGTACAGCATTGGGAGGCCAGGTATGGGGGAGAGGAATGGGGAGGGAAAGAGAAGAGGAGCAGGGAAGATCAAAACCAGCAAGCACATAAGCACAGAGTATCACACACAAATGGTTAGGGGATGAGAATAGGGAGGAGGTGATAGGACAAAAGGGGTGGAAACAGTCAGGTGGAGGGTGCAGGGGATGGTAGGTTACCATAGGTTTAGGCCAGGATAATTCCCATCTGTGCAGTTCAGAAAAGCTGAATGTGGGGGGTGGAATCCATGTGGTTTGAGTAGTGAAGCACCCACTGAAATCAAGCATATTGTGTTCAGCTCGACTTTGTACCACAAGATGGTCTACTTTGCTTTTGGCCTCAGTTAGACGGGGCCATTCATCCTGGTGAACAGCTGGTTGATAGTCACACTAATATTCCGGTCTGAGCTGCTACCAGAGATGGCGGTCATGTGAGAGTGAGTCGTACTTGCTTGAATGAATGTGTGTGTGTTTTTCCAAAGAAGGCTTTGGCCAGAAGCTAATGTGGAACTGTCTTTTCGTTATGTCTGACTGCAATTCAACGTGTCATCTTCACCGTGAGTAGCAATCTATCTTTTGCTTATACTGCTGTAATCAGGAATTTTTTTTACAAAATATATGCAGTTGTCATTGGTAACTGGTGTATAGGCAATAACATCTATATAATGCTACTTCTGATTAGTGTAATCTCTGTTAGCAGAGCAAAGAAAGGTTGTCATTAAAGAACTCTAAGGAAACTTTCATGGAATTTCTTGTTTTTCATATCGATCCGTTCATTTTCCTCTACAGTATTTAGTAAGCAGGCTTTTTTGGCAAAATGTAGGACAGATAGGCATTGTGTCATGTCACTGTCTGTATAGTTTTGTTCTTGTAAGTGTGTACTAACTGAAGATAGGATCTTTAAATACTGTTTTGAAATATCACTCAGTTTGTCCAATGTAAATCTATTCAGTCATTGTGTTTAATTTATGGGCACCTGAATGTACAAATATACAGGATTGTTCAACGTTATGACAAATTTGTGAACGCAATGTGTTCTGATGCCTATTTTTAGGCTGCTTTTCTGAAGTGTTAGTCTGATTTTATGCAAAATTTTTCTTCAATGGTATGGCAGTGTATGTTTCTTGTAATTCTTCTTATTAAGGTAATGTTGTTTTATTTTCAAATGGTTCAAATGGCTCTGAGCATTATGGGACTTGACATCTGAGGTCATCAGTCCCCTAAAACTTAGAACTACTTAAACCTAACCAATCTAAGGACATCACACACATCCATGCCCGAGGCAGGATTCGAACCTGCGACCGTAGCGGTCGCGTGGTTCCAGACTGAAGTGCCTAGAACTGCTCAGCCACAGCGGCCGGTTATTTTATTTTCATTTGTGGGCAGTTTTCTGGTGTAAATTTTGTCGACTATGATGCGCTGTAACCAGTATTTTTTCCTGTTGCATTTAGTCCCATTTGTGACAGAATTCACCATATGGTTAGCTTATCAATACTGAGATCAGCAGCTTTTTTGTGAAACAGGAGATTGTAGGAATACACCTGCACAACTAACCTGCGGCAAATTTGGTTGAAGGTTCACAGATGACGTTATGCTTGGAGACTGTGGTGGAGGGGGTACAGCAATGTTGCCCTGAGGTAAAGATGGCCCTATGCAGACCTGAAATCAATAAGTGTTATTAACTTAGCAAACTGAACTTAACATAATGTCTCTGTTAATAAAGCTCTCTAATAAAATCTAAAACTCTGCTAAATCTCAAACACTGACAATAAACAGGAATTTGGACAATGTCAATTAACAGCAACAAGTACAATTTTTGCACATCAACACCTCCACATAAATCTAACTTTTTCCATGTGATGGCCACATTCCCTATTCTTTATCTACTACCAGTCATTCGAAATTAACATTAACACAATTTTATTATTATTATTTATTACGATTGTTAAATGTCTTCAATAATGATTCAATATAAGGACATGTTCCATCATCATGTGATAAAGCAACGTAGATCCTATGAAACAACTACTGCATAAATTTCATTATGCACTTTTAGGTACATATTTGTGATGGGTTCATGTGAAGACTCCATCAGAAGACAATTGGCAACATTTACAAAGATAATAGAGCACAGAGAAATCTGAAAAATTTGTCCATTCTGGCTTCTTTCCATCTGAGTGAGCAGAGAAATGCATCGTCAAGTGAGACCTCTGTTTAAACAGTCTCAGTTTGTTGGATTCCATTATCCAGTTAATCTCCCACTGTCATGACAAATTACGTAAAAGCGACACTGGCAAGTCCCAGGTGGAATACAAATAATGAATGGTGTACACCTAACCATTAACCAAATATTGGATGTGATGAGTGGTCATCAGGCACATAAACAAGATTGAAACTGTAAAGTTTTTTGATTTAACTCTTCATGCTTTCCCAGCGATCTAATGACAACTTGGGTTGTCTGGCATTCTGCCGGATATCGGCGTTGTACTTGCACGCTCCAGCAGATCAGCAGGAGTGGACTACAGGGGTAATGCCTGGTGCCTCAGACGGAATTCCAAATGCACCAGACCAAAGATGGAACACCCAGGAGCGGGTCTGGTGGGTGTGGATCACAGAGGGAACACCCAGAACTGTAGCGGACCGATAACAGAACAGCAACATTCCAGAAGATCACAGCAAGCATATGCAGACTGCAGAGGGAACATCTGCAACCACCGGTGGAGGAAGGAGTTCACAGTCATAAATACTGGACCAGGTCAGCTCGAGGAGCAGTCTCAGGTCGCACCTGATGAAGGTTACGAGCTACATTACTGAATTATTGTGCAATTACGACACTGATTTCCAGTAGAACACCTGACAACCCAAGATGTCAAGATTTAAATCAATGGTAAGCTTTTGGACAGTGTAGCCCTAGTAGCTAACATTCACATGTGTGGTTACGGTGTCCTAGCACTGAATCCCACACAGACTTGTCAACTGCTGAACACCTCAACTACACAATGAACTTCTAATAATTCCATTATTTAAATCACATAACAGATTTATGAACCTCTGGAAATTGGTTAAATTTAATATCAACATCTGCAATAGCTTCACTGCTCTGAAGGTTGTACAAAAGTGAGCACAATCAGGTGGAGTCTGGTAATATAGTTTAGTTTAGGGAAGGTTTGATAAAACAGTATGGGAGTAATGGAGCCACTGAGTGGGCAACTGGCACAAAGCAAACACTGAAAATGTTGTTAAACTTTTATACCATGTCCCCCAGAGCTAACAAAAACACGGACCCCCCCCCCTCCCCCACACACACACACACACACACACACACACACACACACACGAAGTGGTAACCATTGTGCACAGTATCTGTGAAATATCCTGATCTGTCCTTGTGCCATGCCCTACCTTTACCCTGTGCCACATGGCCCTATATACGGCCCAGAAACAATACCCGTCCTATGCACCCATTAGCACATCCTTTTCCAGTCCCATTACAGGCATGTTATGTATAATCAGAGGTATTATTACCTGTGAAAGCACTCATATCACATAAAAGCTTCCACACGGTATTTTAGTCGCCATGACCAACAACTAATTCCCCACACAAATGAACAGCCACTGTTGAGCTGTGGCCAAGATATCCAACTAAGTCTTCACTCTTTCTACACTCACATCGTCCTCTCCACAGCCTCCCTCTCTCTTTTTCCGATCTCCCCCTCCCAGTCCACTCCTCAACATCACTGAGTGCCACACACGACTCAACACATTAGTGCCATTTTCCTATCCTGAGCACTTGCTGCTTCTCCTTACCAGCTGTTAGCCATCATTCCCTGCAACTCTTCTTCCTCCTCCATTCTCTCATCACCCATTCCACCTGACAACCCCTTACCTTAGTTTCAGCTGCATTCTTGATACATCGCAGTGAACCAGTACAATGTGGCCATGCAGAGAGAGTGTGCGGGCGCGCGCACGCTCTCTCTGCATGGCGCGCTCGTGTGTGTGTGTGTGTGTGTGTGTGTGTGTGTGTGTGAGAGAGAGAGAGAGAGAGAGAGAGAGAGAGAGAGAGAGAGAGATGCCTCCCAATCTTATTTACACACCTATCAACCACTCAACTTCTCAACTATACAGTGAGTTATTACTTTTACTCCTTCCATTATTGTTATTCCAAGAACAACTTCCTGTCATCATGGAAGATTAATAAAGCAATTCAGAGCTATAAATCAGGATTTAGAAGACAACAATGAATTTTGTTGCATGGTAGTTGTAGGATAGTGCCTTCAGCCAAATCAAGGACTCAGATGTCTGTGGCCATCAGTTACTGGATAAGGTATTGGTGTACAAGATTCTGCTATAATTACCTAGTTGCAGTCAACAGTTATGCAGTTAAGCACAACATTAAGAACACTACAAGAAACACTCTTCATGTTACCGTGGATATAATGTTGCTGTGACTAATGAGGCAAGCTCTCTGGATGACACTGTTTCCACATATAATTGTAGAAACTGGTAGCATGGCATGCATGGCAGCATGGATTAAATCCAAGTTGTTAAGGAACAAGCACTACTTCACCACTAATATCCAGAAGGTACAAACTCATCAGAGGAGTACTCGTTCTAGTCCACTAATTTTCACTAGTTACAGAAGGCCTTTTCAATGTAACTGTTTTCTAAAGGCTGAGCTGTAGAGTAACTAAGATGCAATACAATCAAATATTTATAAAAGAAAACCAAACAGCTGCAAGGACAGTACCTTAAGTGTAAATGATCACTCTTTTAGCATATTTCAGCCTGAAGTGTAACCTATCAGTTCATAAAAGTAATAAAGTACTAGCTTTATCTGTTACCAACTAATGGTGATTGTCATCTGCACGTAGAAATTTTGTTAAGGGGGTAATAAATGCAAACACACATATTGTGTGAGAATTGTTTTATAGGTGCATGGAATTGGGAGACTGAATAACATGTTTCTACAAGACGGGGCAGGGTGACTGACAGAAACATGCAGTGCCTGTGTCTATCCCGTGAAGTGGAAAAACTGTTCAGTTAATGTAACAAATGTTAATGTTCATCAACAGAAATTTATTAAAAGAAGTGTTTCCTGCTGTCATATTCAGTTACTATATAATGTTTCAAGAAGAATCTATGTTTCTAATCTTGTGGATTTAAGAGATAGTTTGGACTTACATTTTCAGCCTCAAGATTTCAGTCCATGGAGATGAAGTCAATGAGAAGAAGCAGCATGGGGAAGCAAAAGGGGATCTCAGGTGATCATATTATGGTTTCTGTACCCTATCAGCTCTCATTCTTAAACTGTCTACAAATTATCTGAGGCAGAACACAGGTAACACTTCAGTGCAAAGTTTCGTAAATAATATGGAAGCATTTTTAACATCAATGCTACCATGTGTAAGTGCAAATTAATCTCTGCAAACATGTTATGCATATCAGACATTGAGCTGAAAACACAGTAATTGAACAGATACACCTGAATGGATACAAAATAACATTACTGCAGAACTAATGAAATTGTGCGTGTGATTTTGGGGACAAAAAATGAAATAAAGTCTCAGCTCTTGGATTGAAAAAATGTTGCACTCAACTGCTCTTTAAATATTGCAGCACTTTATGCTATTGGAACTACACAAGTTAGAGATCCTGACAGTATACACATCCTGAACTGAAAATGTTTTATTTCATCAAGAATAAAGAAAATAATTGGCTTTCATCAAATAATAGAAAATTTAGCGAATATTTATTTTGTGGGTACAGCACTTTCTAAAATATCCCTAAATATCGATTAAGATGAAGAGGTGACAGGAACTGCAAGACTACAAGAAACGCTGACCATGGCCGCCTGTATTAGAGGCTGTAGGACTGAAATGTGTCTGTGTTACATTAAGTACTGCCATATGGCTGTGATGGTATGGTAGATATAGACGTGTTTGTAGTTGTAATGTCATGTCTTGCATTTGACCTGAATTTTCTGCGGAAGTGCAGCATACTGGATATAACAAAAATCATAGGACACAGCCATGACTAAAGTTGAATAGAAAACATAAATGTAAGTGCAGTAAAGAAAGTTCTGGCAGAATCTAAATAATTTAGAAGCAAGGGAGACCATTCACTGTGCAACACCCAGTGAGCTCCAGTACATTGTGCTCAGCAGAATGTGTGCCACTGGGTGGACAACTGTGTTCCTAGCCACAGTTTGGTGATGGCCATTCATTCTAGAGGACAGCTGGTTTGTGACCATACCCACATAAATTGCTGTGCAGTAATTGCTGCAGAAACAGTGTATGACATGACTGCTGTCACAGATGGCTCTGCCTCTGATGGCACAGGATACACCTGTGCCGGGACTAGATTAGGATGTGTTGGTTGGGTCAATCTTGCACCTGGGTCTTCCAGTGGGATATGACCCATGGAACAAAGGGTTGGGAGTGGGAATTGCATATGGATGGACCAGAATGTTGTGTAGGTTTGGTGGATGATGGAATACCACATTAGGACAGGTGGGAAGGATGTTGGGTACGATGTGTCTCATTTATGGGCATGAACACACATAAACAAAACCTTGGCAAATAATATGGTTGAGTTGCTTCAATCCAGGATGATACTGGGTGATAAACGAGGCACTACTTTGTAGCTGATTCTTCAAGGGTGGTTTAGGAGTATATGAGGATATGGCACGAAAAATCTTTTGCAGACTATTTTTGGGAGGGAGGTAAGGTGGAGAGGGGAGGGGGGGGGGGAAGAGCCAGTTTTTGTGAGAGTATCAGTGTGTTGAGCAAGGAAATTCTGTTCACTGTAGAAGCACTGTCCACAGGTGGCCAGGCTATATGGGAGTAATTTTTTTAGTGTGGAAGGGGTGACAGCTCTCTAAATAGAGCTACAGTTGCAGTTAGTGGGCTTAATAGGAGACATCAGAGGGATGGAGATCAGCATCCAGGAATGTGGCACATTGGGTTCAGGAAGACCAGGGTAAACAGATGGGAGAGGAGGTGTTGAGGTTATGGAGAAATGAGGATAAGATGTCTTGACCCTGGGTCCAGATCATGAAAATATTATCAATGAACCTGAACCAGAAAGAGGTTTGTTGTTTGAGATGCTAGGCAGGTTTCCTCTAGATGGTCCATAAAAAGTTTGGCATATGTGCCAAACGTTGGCACCACCAGCTGACTTACAGAACACTATCTAGTGATCCTACAGAAAACATTAAGTGCAAGACTCTCTCTGTTTTGAAAAAGAGGATGTTGTTGGAAGATTCACACAAGGAACTTTATCCTGGTGCTGGCATTCTGCCGTTGTTGTATGATCTGCCAATGTTAAATAACTGGGGTTTCTTTATGCTTTATTGTTAGTAATTTGGGTGCACCCACTTATAATCCGGCCAGGTATTTTACATCTGTTCTCAGCCCATATGTTGACCACGTGTGAATATCATATCTTCAATTCAATGGATTTTACTTGACAGTGGAAATCTTTGAGGCTGGGTCCTCTGGCTTTACTACTGAGTTTTGTTGTGGTATCTCTATTTACATGTGTCCCTCTGGAAGAGTCCTTGAGTCTGATTAGCAAGAAAATGGATGTACAACTGGTGAAGCTGTATCATCACGTGCTGTCAACAATGTATTCATTATTTAATGGCAACTTTTGTTAACAGAATGATGGAGTGGCTATGGGTAAGTCACCAACTGATGGAGGACTTTGAGGATAGGTCACAGAGGACTTCAGCTTCACAACCAATGTGCTTCTGGAGATATATAAACAATACCTATTTTTTATGGACTTACAGATGTGATGGTCTCAACAGATAATTGGACCAATTCAAGTGACTCCATCCCAGCATTAAATTCACCATAGAGGTTGAAAGTCATGAGACGCTTCAATATCTGGACGTCAGCACTTACAAAAAACAAGATGATGATATGGGACATAGTGTTCACCAAAATATGACACACACCAATCAGTATCAGCATACTAAGAGTTGCCATCCACCGTACAAACATAATGGCACCTTTAGGATTCTGGTACGCAGAGCGTATGCCATTTCTGACATGGACAGTTTAGACCAAGAACTTGCACATTTGACGGCTGTGTTTAAGGAAAATTGGTACTCTGAGAAGCAGATTCGTTGGGTTATGGAGTTTGGACATGCCCTGCAGATGCAGGAAGAGAGGCATAGATCTGTGGCATTTATTTCTTTTCTAGGTACATATGGTTAAGACTGGAAGAATTTAGGAAATTTTAACATTAAGAGTGTGTTCTGTCCATCTTCCAAAATTAGGGCAATACTTGGCTCTGAAAGATAATTTGGGACCTCGGAAGCTTGACATTTATAAATTTCTATTTCACTGTCGTAAGGCTTACATCAGCTGTTCATTCACACAGTTCAGGACAGTTGCATGAAATATCGCCATCACACAAGGCTACAACAGCCGCAAAATCAGCAGCAGCAGCAAAACATCGCCTAAATGAGGGACACAGGATGGAATTTGACAAGACTGCAATAGATGTCAATACTTTCAGTTTTTGCAACATTGTTTATAAAGAGGCCATGGAAATTAAGTCAGCAGACAGTTTGATTAAGATAGAGAATGGTTTTCCTCTTAGCCGGATGTGGAACCTAGTACTATCACATATAAAAACACGCTGTTTTTCAATTCGGCCAGCCTGAGTGTTTGAAAATAGTCTCTGAGTGTGATATATCATTACTGCTGGTATTCTACTAAGGGCAGAGTCACTAGCCCAGTCTTGGAGGGCAGCAATTGTGGTGGACGGCACACATGATGTGTTGCTGTTGTGGTCTTCAGTCCAGAGACTGGTTTGACACAGCTCCCCATGTTACTCTATCCTGTGCAATCCTCTTCACCTCTGAGTAACTATTGCAACCTAAATCATCCTGAACCTGCTTACTGTATTCATCTCTTGGTCTTCCTCTACGATTTTTACCCTCAATGCTGCCCTCCAGTACTAAATTGGTGATATCTTGATGCCTCAAAACATGTCCTACCAATCGATCCCTTCTTCTAGTCAAGTTGTGCCACAAATTCCTCTTCTCCCCAATTCTATTCAGTACCTCCTCATTAGTTACATGATCTACCCAGCTAGTCTTCAGCATTCTTCTGTGGCACCACATTTCGAAAGCTTCTATTCTCTTCTTGTCTAAACTATTTATCGTCCATGTTTCACTTCCATACACTGCTACACTCCACACAAATACTTCCAGAAAAGGCTTCCTGACACTTAAATCTACACTCGATGTTAACAAATTTCTCTTCTTTAGAAACGCTTTCCTTGCCATTGCCAGTCTACGTTTTATATCCTCTCTACTTCGACCATCGTCAGTTATTTTGCTCCCCAAATAGCAAAACTCATCTACTACTTTAAGTGTCTCATTTCCTAATCTAATTCCCTCAGCATCACCTGGTTTAATTTGATTATATTTCATTATCTGCATTTTACTCTTGTTGATGTTCATTTTATATCCTGCTTTCAAGATTGTCCATTCCATTCAACTGTTCTTCCAAGTCCTTTGGTGTCTCTGACAGAATTACAATGTCATCGGCAAACCTCAAAGTTTTTATTTCTTCTCCACGGAGTTTAATTCCTACACCAAATTTCTCTTTTGTTTCCTTTACTGCTTGCTCAATATACAGGCTGAATAACATCTGCTTCCATTTCATGCCCCTTGACTCTTATAACTGCTATCTGGTTTCTGCAGAAATTGTAAATAGCCTTTCGGTCCCTGTATTTGACACCTGCCACCTTCAGAATTTGAATGAGTATTCCAGTCAACATTGTCAAAAGCTTTCTCCATGTCTACAAATGCTAGATATGTAGGTTTGTCTTTCCTTAATCTATCTTGTAAGATAAGTTGTATGGTCAGTATTGCCTCATGTGTTCCAACATTTCTACAGTACACAAACTGATCTTCCCCAAAGTCAGCTTCTACCAGTTTTTCCATTTGCCTGTAAAGAATTTGTGTTAGTATTTTGCAGCAGTGACTTACTGAACTGATAGTTCAGTAATTTTCACACCTGTCAACACCAGCTTTCTTTGGGATTGGAATCATTATATTACATTCTACACACGCGACGTGTATGGTATGAAGGCCTATATAGGACAATGATTTGCAGTCTCAGCATCCGATTTTAGTGACACTCAGCACCAGTGGCATTCTCCTGAAGATTGCAGACAGATGGATCACCGAAATATTGTATCGTGTTGAATTTAGGGTCCGACAGCTAATCCAAGTACCCTTAGAAGCCTCCTATGTGCGTAACTGGTGTGTCCAGTATCATATGAAAGATGTGGATATATTGTCATTTGTTTGCTTCACACTGGCATGTTATAGTTAAGTTGACTCCACATGACTCTATCATGATACATTCTTTATGTCAAACATTAGTGGCATTTTATGGATGTAGGTAGCGCAGTGCAAAAAGTTGTGCATTCTTTCTATATAGATGCCACCTTGTTAGACTGAAATATTTGCCACTTATATGTGATTGTTTCATGACTATCTTTCTGACTTTGCTCTCGCAATGATGAGTAATTAGTGGAGTATGGTATCTTGTTTGAGTGTGCTGGCCGTGAAACTGTGTTGTGGGTGTGTGTAAACCAATCATTTGAATTGTTCCTAAAATATGTATGTTTCAGCGTAAGCTCTGCACTTACGTAAGAAAATCTTATTCATACACTTATTAGCCAGAACATTATGACCACCTACCTACCTGATAGCTAGTACAGGGTTGCCACAAGTTTCCCCAATTGAACTTCCCTCATATTTCCCCGATTTCCACAACGTTTTAGTGTTTTTCCCTGACAAATTTTGAGATTTCATGGATAAGATAAGACGTGAGTTGACAATCTGTCTTTCCAGCTATGGTACAAGAAACAATAGTGCAAACAAGAAAATATCCAAAATAAACTTGCAAATAGATGGCGTTTCCTGATTTGAGGAAAAATCTTAAGTACTAACATCAACATCTTTTGTAATGAACAGCTTTTAGATGGAGAAAGCAAGCCAAATGGCATACGCGTTTCATTAAGACCACTGAAGTTATTTTATTTCAATACAATGAAGCACATTTGGTGACAAAAATATGCATTTCTTTGGAGTCACAAGACAGATTTAAAATACCTTCACCGATTTCAGAAAAAAGTAGGCCTCCTAAAAGAAATGTATTAGGCGGGGAAGAATTGTGTAAAGCAACACTGTAGGTGACCGCCAATAAAATATTGGTTCTGCTAAGTTCGTTATTGTCGGTTATTACCCACTGTGCTATATCTATCATTTTACAGGTACTGTGCGATTTCAAGAAATATATGAGTTCATAGCGTACAAACCACCAGCAACTGATGCAATTTTCTTCTTCTTATTGTCCATACTTTCTAACACACAAACTGCTTTTGAAGTGCCAACATGTACTAAAACAAATAAAATGTCTATAAAACGCCATACTGTACAACATGCTTGCAGTAACACAGTCACAGTTTCTGAAATCTATGCCCATGGTCTCTGTCCTGCTGAGCAGCATGTAGTCCTGGGTCTGTGGATGAACTACGAAAATCCACTGCACTATGCCACACACAAACAGACCTGGCCTGCAGGCAGATCTGTGAGGCTAGATGCGACGAGCAAAGCCCGAAAATTAGTGGAAAACGAATGGCTTCAGATCAGCGGGCCCATTCCATTACAGATACCTGCAGAAATGGACTCCAATTTTGACCCGTCATGGAAATCCACTCACATGGCCAGCTATTCATTGGCCACAGACAGCATGTTGTTGAAATGAGACCATGGTGATCAATCCATGCAACAGATAACTTGCTCAAATACTCTGAAAATGAATAACAGCAAGGGTAGGTAGCAACTCACCATAAAGATGATTGCTGAGCCGCAGACGGGCACGTAGAAAAGACAATCGCACTCTGCAACTAAATTTTCAGCCATAGCTTTTATCAGAAAACAGGAGCGCACACACATTCACACAATCACTCAGAGACAACTCATGCACACATGACCGCTGTGTCCAGCTGCTGCGTCTACAGTCTCTGAGAATCCAAGCAAACCATTCCTCATGCCCCCTTGCCTCTCGTCAGCAGCTGCTTGGTAGTGGCAAGAAATGGTGGCAGCACTGACTGCGAGCTGAGGGGAGTGGTAGGAAGGGTAGAAGCAGTAGAAATGAGGGAGTAGGGAAGCAGTGCACGTACTCTGCTGCACCCACCTGGCAAAGATTCGTGACACCTCAGTAAACAAACCATTTCATCTAGAGGCAAAAATGAGATTTTTCCAGTCCCCCCCCCCCCCCCCCCCCGAATTTGCCTGACGTGTTGGAAATTCCCTGATATTCCCTGACTTCCAGAACCTGTGGCAACCCTGCATTATGTTGACATTTGACACAGATAACAGTGGTAACATGTCATGACAAGGAAGTAATGAGGCCTTAGTAGGTCACTGGAGGGAGTTGACACCACATTTGTGCACGTAAGTCACCTAATTCCCGTAAATTCCGAGAAGGGGGTTGGGGACGGGCGGCGATGAGCTCTGATGCCACCTTCAGTCATATCCCATATGAGTTTGTTTAGGTTCAGATCTGGTGAGTTGAGGTGCCAGCACATCAACTGGGGCTCGCTACCATGTTCCCTTGAACCACTCCATCACACTCGTGGCCTCCTGACACTGTGCATTAACTTACTGAAAAATGCCACTGCCATCTGGAAACTTGATTGTCATGGAGCGGTGTACGTAGCCTGCAACCAGTTTATGACATTCCTTGGCCATCATGGTGCTTTGCACAAGCTCCACTAGACCCTAGGATGCCCATGTGAATGTTCCCCTGTGCATTATGGAGCAGCCAACAGCTTGTCTCCATCCTGCAGTACAGGTGTCACGGACCTGCTCCTCTTGAAGATGACAGATTCGTGCACTCCCACTGGCATTATGAAGAAGCTATCAGATTTCATCAGACCACGCAATGCTCTGCCACGATGCTAACATCCAGTGCCGATGGTCACGTGTCCAATACAGTTGTAGATGCCGATACTGTGGTGTTAATATTGGCACTTGCACGGGTTATCGGCTGTGGAGGCCCATCGTTAGGAGCGTTCGGTGCACTGTGTGTTCAGACACTTTTGTACTCTGTCCAGTATTAAAATATGATGTTATTCCTCCCATAGTTCACCACTTAACCCATTTTAGCAGTCTGCCCAGCCTACGATGACCGACACGTATAATGAGGAGTGGCCGCCCAACCCCACGATATCTCGACGTGGTTTCACCTTTGTTTCGCCAAGTGTTGAAGGCCTCATCACAGTGCTCCTCAAATACCCGGCAAGTCGTGCAGTTTCTGAAATGCTGGTGTGAAGTCTTAGGGCCATCACAATCTGCCCTCGGCCAAACTCAGATTGACTGTGTGCCTCCCCACTCTACACGTGGACAGCATGCTCACTGATACTACATGCACCACGTGTGTGTCTGACAAGCAGTCATTCCTCACCAGGTGATGCTGCTATCGCCTGGACAGCTTCGTATCAATAGTAGGTTGGTAGTCATAAGGTTGTCATTGATCACTGTATGTGAAATGGGCATGGCCTTTTGGTGTGGATAATGGAAAGTAATCAATCCCAACCTGCAAACATTCCAAAGTGAACTTGAAACAATTTCAGTAACAGGGAGCTGCTACAGATTTTGTTGTGATGCGGTTATACCTTTTATGTACAGTATTCCGACTACTGTGATTTTTTTTTTAATATATAATTCTTTTGGGATGCTTTGAGTTTTAATCAAAAGATTTGTTAAAGACACTGGTCAGCATAAATAATATCTTGATTATATTGTCTGTATATGGCTATCTTAACTTGTTACCTTTTTAAAACAATTTCTGGTAAACTGCTGATTATAAAGATCTCATTTGTTAATGTATCACGGTAAATTTCACCAGAGCTTCTTATCTTTTTAAAGTTAATTTTAGTAAATTTGTAATAACAATAAGATGGTTTGCGAACGTAATAGATAACTTGGAAGTGGTCAGGTTGGTATGGTAAATTCTGCAGAGGTTATTATATTTCAAAAGAATAAATGAAAATTACTTTTTTAAAAACAAACTGTTGGAACCTTGGTTGACCACCAACACTTTTCCTTAATCAGCCACTGTCAGTTAAGTTTTCTTAATCAGCCACTGTCAACAGGGTCTGGTCTCAATATCACCACATATAGGAGGGCACAATATGGGTTCCCATAGCTGTGCTGCAGATTTGTTTATATACCTTCTCCTCAAAGGAGAAGTACAGTCTGCTCACAAAGAGATGAACAAATTCTGCTTGGGTCTGGGAGTTCTGCACACAGACTCCACTGCACGGGATACCAACAGGTAAGGGCCAGAGCAAGGAAGGAGCCACCCTTACATCATGCAGTGCTTGTTTTACATTTGTATTCGCATATCAATACTCTTGCTCATAACATTCAGCAACATCATTAATTATTTTTCTAGTTCCTCTCTATAAAGTACTACGTCTTGCCCTATCCCTCTCTCAGTTGAGCCCATGATGGGCCAGGAACCACTCTGTCACTCATCAAGAGATGTATTAATTCGTGATATGACACAACATGGCACAACAATCACTTCACAATACCTAAATAGGCAAGGTCCTGTTTTACATCGCTGAGGTTGCCAGGTTCTGGACACAAAATATGTAGTCGACTGACTTCTGTCAGTCTAAAGCTAGAGGGCCCTCGTTCAGCTCTTTGTGGACAGACTATAGTTGGGTGTGAGGATGCTGTTGGTGAAGTGTACGAGGAACAAGCCGGAATCCCTCAACGAGTCTATCACCCTCCTTATCCCATCAATTTTCTACATGCGTCCCAGAGTCCACAAACCCAACACTCTGAGACGTCCCACTGTAGCCAATTATTGTACTTCCACTGAAAGGATCTCTACAATTGTTAACCAACACCTCCAATCAATAATCCAAAGCCTATCATCCTACATCAAAGAGACAAAGCACCTCCTACACATACTCTAGCCCATTACCACCCCATGACTAACTGGATCCCTATCAGTCCCTCTGATCCCACCTTCCTACACACCATTACTCATTCCCATGGCCCCAACATCCTTCCAACTCCAAACCCACGACCTCATTCCTTGTACACCTTACCAATGATATCCTCACACACGACTACCACTCCTTTGAGGGAAGGTATACAAACGAATCTCTAGCACAGTCAAGGGTGCCTTTTTATGCCAACCTATTTAGTGGCACTGAAAGAAAACCTTCCTAGCCACCCCAAAACCACAAATCCTTGTCAGGTTCATTGATAATACCTTCATGGTCTGAACCCAGTGTCAGAAAACCCTTTCCTCATTCTTAAAAAACCTCACCACCTTTTCTCCCATCCACTTCACATAGTCCTCCTAAACCCAATGTGCCAACTTCCTGGACATCGACCTCTGACACTCCAATGGCTCCGTCCACACCTCTGTCCATCTTAAGAACACTAACACTAACCACCAACATTACTCATCCAACTGACTGTGAGTGGCGTGCCAACGGTAGATCTAGGTGTCCTGTACAGGGTGGACAACATCCAGGAAGGATTCAGGGTGTTGTACCGATCCCTCTAACCAACAAGTCCGAGGTACTCTCTCTCACTGAAACTGAGCCAGTGGCTCTCACTTCACCTGTTTTGGGGAAACCTGTTTTGTCCAATGTCAAGAGGACGCAGATGCAAAAGGGTAGTGGTATATTAATTGTTGGCAGTTCAAACATATAGCAAATGATAGTACCCCTTATGGAAATGGCAGCATAGGGCAGGAAAGGACACCAGGTGCACTCAGCGTGCATGCCTGGGGGCCTCATTGAACACGTTCATGTGCTATTCCAGCAGGCACTGAGTAAACAGGTTGCAACCAACTGCAGAGTTTGGCACATAGTGTAACAAATGATGCCTGTCATCTCGGCTCCGCGGTCATACTTGAGTCATTCCAGCAACTGACAGGCAGTTGAGAAGATAAGCCTTGCGCATGGAGTTTCAATGAAGTTCACAATTTGCAGCATTGCCCCCAGAACTGCCCGTGGTCCTTTGGTTCTGAGGCAAACAGGAGGACTGAACCAGAGACTTCAAAGGTTCTGTGACAAGCTAGGCTGTGCCTTCCTGGACATACACCATAGGGTTGAGAATTGTAAGGTCCCCCTAACTGGGTAAGATGTGCACTACACATCAGAAGCTGCTACTCAGGTAGCTGACTGAGTGGGGTGCAGAAAAGCGTTTTTAGATCAGGCAACTACCCATTAAATCCTAATAACAATAGGTGTAGTAAACCCATACCTACCATGAAAAATTGAAAGAAATGTCTCCCACAGGTGAGAATATTAAAATCATAATGGTAAACTCCCGAAGCATTCACAACAAAGTACAAGAGTTTGAAGCACTCCCAAAAAGCAGTGAAGTTCACATAATACTAGGTACAGATAGCTGGTTGAAATCTGAAGCTGCACGTAAGATTGCTTAGGCGAGACTCAGTATCAGGGGTGGGCATAAAATTATAATTGGATCCTTGTATCTCCCAACAGACTCGTCTCCTGACTTAGCCCAAAACTTTTAGAGAAAATCTCAGTTCACTTGCACGTAAGTTCCCCAATACTGTAATCAGTGGTGTAGACTTTAATCATCCAACAATTAACTAGAAAAATTACGGATTTGTTAGTGGTGCGTGTGACAAGACATTCTGTGAAACTTTAGTAAATTCCGTCTCTGAAAACTACCTAGAACAGATTGTTAGGAACACCACTCATGACGGAAACGTAACGGATCTAATAGCAATAAACAGATTTGACCTCTTTGAGGATGTACACATCGAAATTGGTGTCAGTGACCATGACATAGCTGTGGCAACAATGATTACCAAAGTACAAAGGTCAACTAAACCAAGCAGAAATATATATATGTTCAGTAAACTAGATTAAAAATCAGTAGTGTCATATATCAATGAGAAACTTGGAACTTTCAGTACAAGGCAGGACAAAACCAAGATGGTTATTTGCATGTCACTAGAAACTTAACATCCATAGATTGTGCTTGGTGTTAAACATGTCCGATCAGTTCTCATTATTCTACAGACAATAAATGAAGTTTTTTTATTATTGCCCACAAATATCCATGCACGTTATATCATTTGTCAGCCTGTACCACCCTGCACTGGAACAACTGACCCAAATCCTTCGTCAGGGCTTTGATTATCTATCATCAGGCGCTGAAACAAAGGACATCCTACCCCAGATCCTTTCCACCCTTTCTAAAGTGGTGTTCCATTCCTCAACCTTCACAACATAACTTGTCCATCTCTATGCCACTCCCAATCCCTACCCCTTGCCAGACGGCTCATATCCCTGTGGAAGGCCCAGGTGAGAAAGTGCCCAACCCATTCACGCAGCACTTCCTATGCCAGTTCTGTCACAGGCTTATCTTACCCCATCCAAGACCAGGCCACCGTGAAAGCAGCCATGTTGTATACCAGCTATTCTGCAACCACTGCACAGCTTTCTATACTGATGTGACTATCAAACAGTGTCCATTAGGATGAGCGGCCACCGCCAAATTGTAGCGAAAGAGCAAAGCAGATTACCCTGCGGCAAATGAAGCTTACCATAATATCCTTCATTTCAATGGCTGCTTCACAATCTGGGCCATCTGGATGCTCCCCTGTGAACTGCACAGTCAGGAGTTATGCTTACAACACATTCTCCGGTCCTGAAATTAATCCAACTTCAACTTATGGTAGCATACCGTCGCCATGCCCTCCACTCAATCGTTTCCATCCACTGATCCTATCAACTCCTCCCTTTTCGCATTCCCTCACCCTCTTTGTGTGCTGCCCTTTGCCAATGTACCCACCTGTCCTTTCCTGTTCCCTGCTCCACTCCTTTTCCATTCATCATTCCTTCCTTCCTCCCCCACCAGCCTACTCCCAACTCTACACTTGGTAGTCTAGTCCCTGCATACCCCACCAGACAGCACTCTACTCTCACCCACCCACACCTGGTATCAATCCCCGTTCCATGCACCAATTCAGATTGAGTAACTTGACTGTAGAAATTATTTATTTCACTATTGCAATTTTGACCTCTGGGAGTTTTCCAGTGGTACTGCAGAAGATTTTGCTTCACACATGTCTGAATTTAAAATATTCTGATGTGTAAACATGTCATCACCTGGTGCTACTGTATTTCTACAGTGAAAAGGCCTATTTTTGATGATGACATGTGTACATGTCGGAGGATCTTAAAAGTCCAACATATACTGAAGTAAAATCTTTCACAGTGCCACTTGAAAATGGGCCACAGGCAAAAACTGCAAAATAAAAATAAATAATTTCTAGAGTCAACAGCGAATATGATGTCCCGTTTGGAGCTGCCAGTGATAGCAGTCGTGTGTGTGACATATGCTTGCTAATGTGAATGTGTGTGTTTGTTTTCCTTGCTGAAGAATGCTTTGGACGAAAGCTATAATGTGTAACAGTCTTTTCGTTCTGCCTGTCTGCAACTCAATGGGCCATCTTTATAGTGAGTAGGAATTTATCATTTTACAAAGATAGTTAATCTTTGACTCTAAACACACGGCATATTGTGATCCCTCATCCATGTTGTCATTAGCCCACTGTTACCAATCTGTTCCAGCGTCATTTTTCTCACTTAATAACTAAGGACTATTCTGACAATATTAGAGAAGGAAAGTTGCTACTCACCATATAGCGGAGGTGATGAGTCACAGATAGGCACAACAAAAAAATTCACACAATTATAGCTTTCGGCCATTAAGGCTTTTGTCAACAACAGACACACGCATACACTCACGCAAACGCAACTCACACACACAACTGCAGTCTCAGGCCTATCTGTGACTCAGCATTTCTGCTATATGGTGAGTAGCAACTTTCCTTCCCTAATGTTGTTACATTCTATCCTGGATTTTCCATTGTTTGAAGGAATATTTTGAGTTTCACAGCAAGCACAACTACTTTACATAACACAAGCTGAGATCTTCAAGTTGGGGCCCTAGCAAACACTGACAGCATAAAGACAAACAAGTTCTGCACATAAAAGTTAATAATGCCTCACCTGCTGAATGGCACGAGGTGCACGAGGTACAGCTGACACTAAGCCAACAATATGACTAAGGAACTCTGCATTGACATCATTCATTGGAGTAGATGAAGGAGTCATCACCTTTCAATGAAGAAAATTATATAAATAAATATCAAAAACCAGAAAACAAAATAATGAACCTGAAACTAAAAAAATAAAGAAAAATGAAAAAAGTGAGAAAAAGAATTACTTATCTTTTATGCCTTTCTGCTAAGGTCACTGAAGATGCATTGGCACATTTGACTCACTCATACCATACAAATAATGACCCAACTATTTGGCCACAAACTAATTAAATGAATTCACTGTTTTACTGTAAACTTACAGCACTAACACATTCACAAATTTAGCTGAACATTACAGAAGAATACTGAACTGCATCAACACCTTACAAAAAATAGTTTACCAGCAACACCAACACTAAAAAACAAGCAAGCTATCAGTATATAGCAAACGCAACTTTCTTCTCATGGAGGAAAATCTGTCAGACAAAATGATCTAAAATGGTGTTACAAATTTGTAAGTTTGGTATAGTTTACATGACACTTACTTGTGCTATGGAAATATAGTTTAAAACATACGATAATATACATGCTAAGAGTATATACGAGTGCTGAATGCCAGTGAAGCATACAATGTGGGCTTGAACTACTACAGAGAAAAACTACCACTATCTTCTGTGGGTAAAGTAAAGCAACAAAAACAACATACTGAATACAAGGTTCTAACAACAGATGCACTGTAGGAAGAACACCAGATCTATAATGTGATTGCAATAACTTTCTTACTCACAGAGTAGGTGGGGAGGGTGGAAGCACCACTTTCAGTCAACGTGCAGCAGGCTATATGGCCACAAATAGTAGTGTGCCACATAGGGAGGGAGGGAGGGAGGGAGGGAGGGAGGGAGGGAGGGAGAGGGAGAGAGAATTACAGGTGCACAATTATATTACTTGCGATCAAAAAAATCTCATTTTTCATAAACACGAAATGACAAATTCTGCCTCAAAATACAAAAATGCAAATTTACCTAACAAATGCTATTTCATACAGAATTTATCCAAATGAACTATGAAATCAGGGTCAGTTTGAAATAGCCTTATTTTCTACATATAAATATTGAAAAAGTAACCAACTTCCAGTTACTGGCATTACATAACATCTGGCAAAGAAAAATTTGAAAAGAAACCCTATGTTAAGAAGGTGTTTGCAAAATAAACAATACAGCTATGCACAAATGCAACGAAGTATCAGTGTGCTCATAAATTGAGCTCACGTGCCACGCCATCTGTAAGTGGTTGAATGGTCTCTATGACTTCATTATGTTGCCAAACTCAACAAGCAACGGTGCAGCACCCATTATCAAATGCTTTGTGCCTCCACTCTGCTTTCAGTTGTGTGTTGGTCATCATGTGGAATGTGTGAAGTTACTAACCCTGGTCCATCACAGGGTTTGACTATGATTCTCACAACACCAGAAGGGATTAGTGATCCCTTTGACAGTTCTGTATTAACATAATGTGGGTGTAGGCTGGCTGTACAGTGAGAAATGGGTGAAGCTTGTTCCCCCACACTGCTCTTCTCACCTCGGGCAGTCTTTGTTCTCGTTTATTTACACTCGCATCCAACTGTCACGTTATAGTATCACAAAACCAGTAATATATTTTGCCCACATCAAAACTCTCCCTCTAAATTGTAAATAAGATTACTTTAAGTTCTACTATAAGCACCTTATCGGTGCCAGCTGTAGCATGTCAGGACTGTGTCACACAGCTGTGAGTGTCCACTAAACAGCTCTGCGATATGCTAATCAGAAATTATATACCACAGATTCAAAATTGATGTTCTGTTAATTTTGTAATTATTGAAAGAGGAGGAAGAAAAAAGATAATGTCGAGAAAAACACTTTAAATCAGAGAAGCACACTGTTCATCAGCAAGACAACTTTGCTACTTCTCAACATAAACAATCATTTGTTGAAAGCTTGCATAAAGCCAAAAGAAGAAAACAAGCAACAACCATTTCAGAAAGAAAACAGTTGAAGTTTTTCAAAAAGCAAACATTCCACTTAAAAATCTCTTATTACATTATATTATTTTATCTCCAACCACTTTTTTTTCCACGAATCAATTTCATCTTCAAGCATGTAGTGTGGGACTCTAAGTTTATATGTTTAATCATTTACAAAATGATATAGATGCTAAATTCCCCAAAAGCACAGCAGAGTCAATTTCCTGAGAAATGTCAGTATCACTGTTATCACATGCAACCCAACACGAACTGTGACTTAAATAACGCAGATAACTTTTACTTAAAAGAGGATATGGAAATGCAACAGATGAGCCCAAAAATGCTTCACTTCACCACTCGTCTAGCTAGTGCCTTGTCATGTAATATGCAGTATATAAGAGTATGAATAATTATTTATAGCCCTGGACACAATTTCATGGAAGAGGATTTTTCATCTTCCAAAACTGCACACTTTATTTCAATTAAACAAGCAGGACAAACATATTGTACCATTTCCACACTGCTTCTCAAGTTCCTAGCAAAAGATGTAACACGACAAGCTTGTAAAACCCAAGAAAGAACCGTGATTGGATAGTGGCTTGTCCTTCACTGCAATATCACTGCCCTAATACATCAATCACATAATTATTACCAGAGTTTAAAAAGCTTACTAAAAAAGAACAAATAAAAAATCTTAAGAAATTATGAGAAACTATTACAGAAAGAGTTAGATAAGATTTGAGTAATCAGTTAAGCTAATTACATTGGTTTCTCTTACACTGTATTAGACAGATGAATATATTAATATTTAATATCTGTCAATGTAGTACAAATACGTACAACCTATAGAAAGGCAGTTCCATTTTATTGTATTTCTATTTTATACTTTACAACACACTTGACCTAAGAAAAGTTCATAAATCTGAGGAAGTGATACTACATGGTTCAGAGTAAACAGCCCACAAAATAAAGAGGATACTCTACCCACACTTCGGAAAGAGAGAACATTTAAAGCAGCAGAATCTTCACGTATTTGTCTGCTCACAGTTTTTAGCAAATTATATTGAAATAAGGAAAATAGGGACTATTTTCCCCTCTCATAAAAAGGAAGTTTAAATAACATGCAGCACAAACCTGTTGATATCTCACTGGTGCAATGCTAAGTGATGGGCGAACTGGACAAGTAAATTGTTGAGCAAATGCATCTGGACCTACAGTATTGGTTACCATTAATGGTTTGCTCTGTTCCTGGAAAATGCAACAGTAGTTAGCACAGGCGAGAATAATTTTCCACTCAGAATTGTGAACTTAACCACAATATTAAAAAAAAAAAAAAACTTTTACAAATAGTCACTGGTCATACACTTATTTACGTTAACTCATGCATATGCCTCCCCCCCCCCTTCCCCCTTTCTTCCAACCACACACATTCCTTGGTACGTGCATTCAAATTTCAGCCTTAACTTCAACTGCATGCACAAAGAAAGTTCATGTTTCACCAACAGTTTCAGAAAAGCTTGACAGGTTTGTGGGACTTGCACTGTGTGAACATAAACCCTGTCTGATATCTGTGGATCCAATCAGATTACCAGCACATTATTAACAGATAAAGTTGCGGGCTGAACATAACTTGAAATTCTAGGTTAGCAATATATTTTATTAATAACTTCATATCTTCAGCCACAATATTTTTTTTTTCCAAATTACTGCCCAAAATAATTCAGAGGTAGAGATATAACATCTATCCTTATCAACGACAACAACCAAACAGTGGTCATGGAACAAGTCCACCTGGTTGTAAAGCAAACAGCTCGACAAACATAGCTGACAAAGTGTGAATCTGGCACTGTCAAATACAAGACAGTGAGAACTTGTGTCACGCAGCATTTTTTGTGACTATATATTTCTTGCTTAGCACTCGCAGTCTGGTATTTATTATTCTAGTTATTGATTAGTGCAAGACTTGGTTCTCATTTTAAGGTCCGCCAAGTTTAACTCACATTCTGGTATGGCCATTTCAAGTTCAAGTTCAAGTTCAACAACAACAACAACAACAACAAAGCCCCTCTCTTAATCATAATATATTGAGACCCCTGCAACAGAACACTGCTTATCAGTTGGCCCCAAGCACAGGCCTTATCCTTCTATAAGGAGGCTAGCAGAAGCGGTTCACAAAATTACCATCCAGTATCACTGACATCCACCTATTGTAAAGTCAAAAATGAGCAGAGGAAAAATTTGTTGATTTTTGCCATACCCGGTGTGGTCGGTTCATGACAAACCCAGTGCTGTTGGTTCACAACAAACTCTTTTTTTTTTTGCAAATTTGGTGCTATTTTCATTATTAAATCTCAGTCCGTTGCATGGTAATTCAACTAATATGACAATAAAAACAATTTTTGGCAATATTATGTTGGACAGATAAAAAAGCACCAGCAGAATATGTACATGAAAGAAAGTTATAATTATGCAAGCTTTCAGAGCCAGTGGCTCCTCCTCCTGGCAGAAGGGTTGAAGGGTAAGGAAGTGAGGTGAAGGGAAAGGGCTGGAGAGGTCTAGAAAAAGGGGTAGATTTTGGAAAAGTCACACAGTACCGCGGGTCAGGGGAGACTTATCAGATGGAAAAACAGATTGTTGGGAATGCACTGGACGATATTTGAAAACCTGAGGGCTTAAAGATGGAAGACAGAGATTACTGCTAATGCATCAAGCATGAGTTAATAAAAGTGAAAAGCTAGACAGGTAAGAAAATGAAAGATGGAAAGATGAAGAAAACTGAAATGGAATGAAGGAAGTACTAGTTACTGTGAAGAAATGCTGAGGTGAAAGAAATGAATGTAAATTACAGCCAGGTGGATGGCAAGAACCAAGGACATGTTGGAGCAGAGTTTTGAAAAACTGGTGTGTGTGTGTGTGTGTGTGTGTGTGTGTGTGTGTGTGTGTTGGGGGGTGGAGGGTGGGGGTGGGGGGGTGGGGAAGCACCCAGATGGCACATGTGATGAAACATGGTCCGAAGTCATGACTGTCATATCGTAGAGCATGCTCTGCACCAGGATATTGGGTGTTACCAGTATGCTCCTTCTACCTATATCCATTCATCCTAACTAATAACTTGATGGTAGTCATGCCGATGCAAAAGGCTGAACAGTGTTTACATAACAGCTGGTATATGACGTGTCATTTCACAGGTGGCTCTCCCCTTGGCAGTATATATTTTGCCAGTTACAGGACTGGTATAGGTGGTGGTAGAAGGGCTAGTCTTGCAGTGGGAATGGTCACAGGGGTTGGAACCATAGGGTAGGGAGATGGGTGCAGAAGATGTGTAAGGTCTCCCTACCCTGTATCTCCTCTCCCTACCCTATGGTTCCTACCCCTGTGACCCTCCTCACTGCAAGACATGCCCTATGCACTCTCCTACCACCATCTATACCAGCCCTGCAACTAGCAAAACATGTACTATCAGAGGGAGAGCCATCTGTGATACGACACATCATATCAGCTGTTATGTAAACACTGTTCAGCCTTTTGCATCAGCATGACTATCACCACATTATTAGTTAGGATGAATGAGCATAAGCAGAAGGTGTATACTGGCAACACACAATATCCCGTTGCAGAGTATGCTCTACAACAGTAATGACTTCAGTGCCGGTTTCACCACAGGCGACAGCTGGATTCTTCCACCGCACACCAGTTTCTCACAGCTCCGCAGCTGGGAACTAGCTCTACAACATGTCCTTGGTCTTTGCAACCCACCTGGCCTTAATTTACGTTAATTTCTTCCATCTCAGCATTTCTTCACAGTAACTACTCCTTTCTTCACTCTGTTTGCTTTCTACATCTTTCATTTTCTACCTGCCTATTTTTCGCCATCCAACTCCCACTTCTGTTACATACAATGCACTTAGCTTTTCACTCTTCGCAACTCGTGCGTGATATTTTAACAGTAATCTCTGTCTTACATATTACTCTGCTTTCCACTTTTAAGCTCTCAGGTTTTCAAATATCATCCAGTGCAGTCCCCAACAATCAAGTCTTTCCTTCTGATCCCATCCAGTAAGTCTCCCCTGACCCGTGGTTCCAGGAGACTTTTCTGAAATCTATCCATTTTCCTAGACCTATCTAGTTCTTTTCCTTCACCCCTCTTCCTTCCCCTTCAAACCTTCTGCTGGAAGAAGGCCACCGACTCTGAAAGCTTGCATTATTATACCCTTCTTTTATGTGTGTTCTGCTGCCGCTCTGTGAATAGATTCTTCATCTATCTAATTACATAATGGTAACTGAACTGTCATTTAAGGGTTATATGAGAATCTGAGTCTTAAGAGGACTACAAGTCAAAATGCAGTATTAAAATTCAATAACTGTCAGTTACAAATATTAGTAAACTGACATCCTCATCCTCAGATTTAAAACCTTTTTTATATGGCAAAATTACAAAGTTCACATTATTTCACTAAGGATGTTAATTTTGCATTATTTTTTGTTTTATAATTTCTGTGAAACTTTCCTGTCCCTAGTCTTAGAATATATTCTGAGATAAAACAATGACCTGTCCGAAAAAAATTATTCCTTCCATCAAAACCAATGTGGAATCTGAAAAGATCCGTCATGTGAAACGCAACTAATAGTTTTCGCAATCATCATCTTGTAAGCACAGCAATTAGGTGGACGTGTAATTTTTGCCTTCTGAGAAACATCTGACTCACTACCACAACAATGTTTATTAACAGAAGTATCATAATAGGGTGAAATGAAATTTGTGAATGGACTGAGTGTTTCTTGGTAGAGATGATGCAGCACAGTATTTTGAATTAAGAACTACCGACAGATGTAACTTCAAGTGTGCTCCTGGGGAGTATGTTGGATCCTTGCTGCTCATACTGTGTATTAATTAGCTGAAGACAAGATTAAAAGCAACCTCACACTTTTTGCAGATAATGCAATTATCTATAAATGAAGAGCTATCTGAAAAAATACTTGCACAAATGTTCAAAGCTTGACTGGTAACTTGCTTATAATGCCTAAAAATGTAGAACAGTGTGCTTTGCAAAATATAGAAACACAGAATCTAGGGATGATTATAATATCAATGAGCCTCAATTGGAATCCATCAAATCTTAAGAATACCAAGTCTAACAATTTGTGGATACACTAAATGGAATGATCATGTAGGCTCACTTGTAACTAAAACAGGTGGCAGACTTTGATCCTTAGTATGATACTGGAGAAAACACAGTCTATGTATGAAATTAATTACAAAATACTTGTGCAACCCATCATAGCATATTCCTCAAGTGTTTGGGATCCATAACAAATAGGACGGATTACATCACATTCTAAACTGGCAGATGGTTGAAGACACACATCAATTATTTCACACAACACAAAAGCTTACTTACAAAGTTTGAAGCACCAGTATTAAGTGAGGAATCTAGGGATCCATCACACACCCTTACTAATTTCTCCTGTAGGGACTACTATGACAAGGTTAGGCTAATTACAGTGCACACACAGATTTTTAAGCAGTAATTCTTCTCACACTCCATATGCATGGGAAATTGGAAGAAACCATAATAAGAAGTAAATAGGTAATAACTTCTTTCACGAAGTTCACAGTGATTTCTTGTGTGATTTAGCTGACTGAGTTGTTGATTCTACATTAACTTCAGCAAATAGACTAACTTCAACAGCAGTCACCTGAAGATGGCCACAAATCTCACTGCCAACAATCTGTGCAGAATCAACAACTCTGCCTGTGCCAGTTCTATCAAGAATAACATCGATTACGAATTCACATGGAAGCCTTTCATAATAGGAACCGCAGCCTTTATAAAATCTTTTGCACATGATAAATACCACTTATGGTTGTCAATGTTTTTATTAGTTGTGAATGCATTTTCAACTTTTTGGCATTTTCAAGCATTCATACAAGTTATGGCATGTGCTGGCAGTATTACAAGCAAGTAAAGTTGGGTGGACCGTATTTTGTGGTCATGCAAATAAACAACTGTTACCAACAGAATTATTATTATTTTGTGGGGGTGTGGGAGGGGAGGAAGAGTGAGAGAGGCCACACGAAGTCACTTTTGTTGCTCCATTTGGCAGATTGAACACAAACGCAACCATTGGAAGGCACCTAACTATAGGTTCCATGTTTGTTAAAAATCACATTCTTAGACTCCCATATTAGAAGCAACACCTAAATAAACAAAATACATTAAACAGTATCATTTGTAATAGTAGTTTTCCTGGATTGTATAACCAATTCATCCAATAAAGCATCATGAAATAAAAACAGGGCCTAAAAGCTAACAGTGTTGTAACACCGAGTGGTAAGGAAACTAACCTGTTGCAAGGCAGAAGGGAAGAAATTGCCACTGTTAACACTGGGTGCCTGAACAGTACCAGATGAAGTAACAGCAGGAACTTGCGCAAACTTCTGTGGTCCAGCACTGCTCAACAGCAGAGGTGTGACAGAACGTGCCTGCAAAAACAGAAAGAAATTTCAGACAACAAGTCTGCAAGTGTAACAAACTACAACACACAAATGGCTTTGTGGATGAAGATCTACCCTGCAATAAAGTGAATACTGTATTATAATAGCTTAAAATAACAGTTTTCGAATAAGAGATAGGTATCAAAGAGAGAAATAGAAAGAATCTAAGAGAGTAACAGACTATTCAGAATTATTAAAAATGACAAATCTCATGCACAGCAAACAAAAGAGCAGAGTCAATGTTAAGAGCAGGTCAGTTCACGTAACTGTAAAATCTAAAGCTGTTTTGAGGTCAGAGACCATCATAAAGAAGAGTTACAGTCAAAGACAAACCAAAGTCATAGAAAAAAGGAAGGAAAGACTAAAACAGAGAAAAATTAATATATTACCCACAAAAGGGATTTACAGAGAGAATGTTGAAAAAAGATGAATATGATTCAAGTTGTTATAAACTATCCATACAGATCCATAGTTTCGTTCCATTTGTTTAGAAATCTAAGTGTGCCATTTATAAGAAAGGAGAAAATGAAAGAATTTCTGCAATCTAATAAGTAACATTGGTGCTTTCAATAGTTGTTCCACAATGAACAAGCATTCTCCACAGGCTCGATTGGAAAAAAGATTAAAAATTAATATTAGGTATATTTTGTAGCAATGGTATGATGGGGTGAATAGCATCAAAGAGCTGCACATCAATTCAAGACTTCTAACAACTGATGATAATTTTAATGAGCATTGCTTTTTTTCTAAAATCATCAGCCAATGGAGAGAAAGATTCCCTGAAAGATTAAGTTGTAACAGTGTGATGTGATTATGGAACTACAGTAGTACAGGGTGAGCACAAAGTCTTGCCCTGATTATAAAAATTTATAACAGGATAACCGTTCGACATAATAAGTTACATTTGATGCCATTACATAAGTTAGTGTTACTAGTTGTTTTTTAAGACCACTTACGTTAGTAAACCTCAATGTGTGCTCCCTTGGTAGCTCGGAGAATATCGAGGCGGTATTCCAGTTCCCGCCAGGTGTTTCGTAACATGTGTTCTGTCACAGTACCCACAGCAGCTTGTATCCTAGCCTTCAGTTCATCGACATCAGCAACTGGTGTGATGAAGATTCTGTCCTTGATATAGCCCCAAAAGTCAAGGGGCTTAATGTCTGGAGAGTGGGGTGACCAGGGTGTTGAACCGTTCCTTCCAATCCACCGATCTGGACATTACTCCCCTCTCCTGACATTACGCCCCTTGACTATTATTTCTGGGGATATGTCAAGGACAGAGTCTTCTTCACACTAGTTGCTAACATCTACAAACTTAACACTAGGATGGATACAAGCTGCTGTGGGTACTGTGACAGAACACGTTACGAAACACCTGGCGGGAACTGGAATACTGCCTCGACATTCTCCGAGCTACCAAGGGATCACCCGTTGAGATTTACTAATGTAAGAGGTCACATAAAAAAAAAAAAAAAAAAAAACTAGTAACACTAACCAATGTAACGGCATCAAATGTAAATTTTTATGTCAAACAGTTATTCTGTTATAAATTTTTATAATCAGGGCAAGACTTTGTGCTCACCCTATATTATGATCTTGCACATATACTGATGAAAGGAGCACCCTATATAGCTTTGATTTGATATGATAGCCAACTGTTACAGCTACTTATTGCACATTCCACAGATCCATTTGCACATTCGCCCTAACAAAATGACTCGGTATGAAACTCATATCATACCCTAACTAATAGTTCCTACATTTGCCACTAGTCATGGTCAAATTTTACAATATTTGTAAACAAATGCAACAAAATAGCTCAGCCCTTCATAGACATTACTGACTGCCAGTTACCTATAACAGTTAAGGTTATCTTTTTCAACATAAAAGTATGAGTATGACAGTTAACGTTCTACTGACAAGTTGCAAGTGTAATGACCTCTTGCACTGCTGGCCTGTAGGTGGCAGTAAATACTTTTATACATATGGACCAGGAGTAGTTTCAGCCAGCATGCAATGTGAAATAAACTAAAACTGACTACTGCAGTACTGCAACCAATACTTAACAGAAATTATTTTTGAAAAGTATGAAATGTATCACAACTAATGTGGAACATTCTGAATAGTAGCTGATGTCATTAATTTTTCATTTCTCATTTTTTCATTTTACTATTATTTGTCTGTGTTCTGTGTAAATGTCATATGATCACAGATTGTCCTTACATAAACACAACATATTAACACAAGATGATCAGAGTATCAAAAAAAATTAATAGTATGAAATCCCAAAAGGAGTATAACAATGAAAATAATAATATTAAAGCATAAGAACTTACTTCATTTTTCTGATTCAGATTTTCTTCATTTTTCCTACTCAGATTTTGTTTTTTGATGGCAGTTATAGTGGTCAAAACACTTTATCTTGCCATCAATATCTAATTCTACTTCTTTTAATGATAATAATAACAGCATTCATCTGATAGGCACAAATAAATTCAGAGCAGATTTATTTTAAATTTTGTATCATCTTCTTCATGAATTAACTGTACTGTCCTGAAAATACACTCCTGGAAATTGAAATAAGAACACCGTGAATTCACTGTCCCAGGAAGGGGAAACTTTATTGACACATTCCTGGGGTCAGATACATCACATGATCACACTGACAGAACCACAGGCACATAGACACAGGCAACAGAGCATCCACAATGCCGGCACTAGTACAGTGTATATCCACCTTTCGCAGCAATGCAGGCAGCTATTCTCCCATGGAGACGATCGTAGAGATGCTGGATGTAGTCCTGTGGAACAGCTTGCCATGCCATTTCCACCTGGCGCCTCAGTTGGACCAGCGTTCGTGCTGGACGTGCAGACCGCGTGAGACGACGCTTCATCCAGTCCCAAACATGCTCAATGGGGGACAGATCCGGAGATCTTGCTGGCCAGGGTAGTTGACTTACACCTTCTAGAGCACGTTGGGTGGCACGGGATACATGCGGACGTGCATTGTCCTGTTGGAACAGCAAGTTCCCTTGCCAGTCTAGGAATGGTAGAACGATGGGTTCGATGACGGTTTGGATGTACCGTGCACTGTTCAGTGTCCCCTCGACGATCACCAGTGGTGTACGGCCAGTGTAGGAGGTCGCTCCCCACACCATGATGCCGGGTGTTGGCCCTGTGTGCCTCGGTCGTGTGCAGTCCTGATTGTGGCGCTCACCTGCACGGCGCCAAACACGCATACGACCATCATTGGCACCAAGGCAGAAGCGACTCTCATCGCTGAAGACGACACGTCTCCATTCGTCCCTCCATTCACGCCTGTCGCGACACCACTGGAGGCGGGATGCACGATGTTGGGGCGTGAGCGGAAGACGGCCTAACGGTGTGCGGGACCGTAGCCCAGCTTCATGGAGACGGTTGCGAATGGTCCTCGCCGATACCCCAGGAGCAACAGTGTCCCTAATTTGCTGGGAAGTGGCGGTGCGGTCCCCTACGGCACTGCGTAAGATCCTACGGTCTTGGCGTGCATCCGTGCGTCGCTGCGGTCCGGTCCCAGGTCGACGGGCACGTGCACCTTCCGCCGACCACTGGCGACAACATCGATGTACTGTGGAGACCTCACGCCCCACGTGTTGAGCAATTCGGCAGTACGTCCACCCGGCCTCCCGCATGCCCACTATACGCCCTCGCTCAAAGTCCGTCAACTGCACATACGGTTCACGTCCACGCTGTCGCGGCATGCTACCAGTGTTAAAGACTGCGATGGAGCTCCGTATGCCACGGCAAACTGGCTGACACTGACGGCGGCGGTGCACAAATGCTGCGCAGCTAGCGCCATTCAACGGCCAACACCGCGGTTCCTGGTGTGTCCGCTGTGCCGTGCGTGTGATCATTGCTTGTACAGACCTCTCGCAGTGTCCGGAGCAAGTATGGTGGGTCTGACACACCGGTGTCAATGTGTTCTTTTTTCCATTTCCAGGAGTGTATTACCAACCTAAAATGTATCAAGCATTTACAGACATTGTATCAGTAGAATAACCCAGTCTTAGGTTCAATCATAAAGGTCTTTATTCCAATGGAGGAACAATTTTTTCTTAATAAGTGACATAGAGTATATTTTCTTTCCTTTCAGTTGGATAAGAAAGCTACAGTGTCAACACTGATCACTTGCTGTAATCGATACACGAGGTCTGTGGAAGATTTAATCCTTGTAGGCGGGGAGGTAGGCAAAAAGCCAGATAGCTGGCTAAACATGTATGTTCAACAGAAGATAGTTGGAAACTGTATCTTTATATGAGCCTGCAAAATAACATTTACTTTTCTCGTTAAAATTTACATATGACTTTCTAATGTACAGAGGCTCTTCCAAAGAGCCACACAGACCAAATTATGAAGCACTTACTGGCATGTAATAAACATGTACAAAGCCACGAAGTTTATAGGATTTTAGTATTACAAAAAACAATTTTAACTTATTCTCTGTCAGCATGCCAACGTGGGAAGAGTTACAAATTCAAGTATAGTCGAGCTTGATACATGTGTGAAGATGCCACTGATACACAGATCACAAGATCCATTGTTGTGGTGGAAAGAAAATCATGTGTTGTTTCCCACACTGTTTGAAATAATGAAACGACGTCTTTGTATTATGGCCACATCTGTTCCATGTGAGCATATATTTTCAAAGAAGGGGCAAACAATAACAGACAGATGATCCCGTCTTTCAAGCAAAAAAGTATCAAAAATGAAATTTCTAAACTACAACTTAGAATAGGAACACAGATCTACTCAGAAATGAACAGTAAAATTTCAACTGATTTTGTTCTTCTCTGGACAATGTGCACTGAATTTGTATTTGTATTTTGTTTAGTCCACTAAATCCTACATGTAGCTACCTTACAAGAATATTTTTTTCAGATTTGTTGCATACAGAAGACATGTTTTTGCTCACCATTCAGTGAGTAACTTTTTTGAGAATGTTATTTATTTATGTGTTTGAGAATAATTACCTGATTTATGTATGTATATGTTTGTGTGTTTATTTTTGTAAATGTGTTATGTTTGGTTATTACACTATACACATCTTGATACTTGTGTATCATAAATAATTCTCAGGCAAAATCAACAATGGTACTTTCATACTTTTGTTTTTGGCGTTCAGATACTGTGATAAAAATTGCATTTCAACAGCACCTTAGCCTCATCTCTGATTTCCTGGGGAAGTTTATAAAGAAATGATAATACAACTGCTTGCCATGTATACCTGAGAGAACTCCATATATCTGTACCTCAAACTAACTTCTTTAGCAAGAACTGTAAGTGGTGCATAGCCAGGCCTGCCATGATATAGGTATCACAAAGGCATTACACTGTATGAATTCTTTCAAATTTTAGTCTGGATTTTATACTTTGGGGAAACGTACTGATCTCCGCATTTCAGTTACCTTGATATGTTTTAACATGTTTTCCAGCTCTATCAAGTGAACATAGTATGAGATGTATTCAGCTAACTTGTGAATTTTTGATGAAAAACTGCCATACTTGACCATTGCGCTATATGCTCCAGCCTGTTATGGTAATTTTTTGATATGTGTGCATCAGTCACTTTGCATCCTGCTCTGTGTGACAAACAATGGAAAATTTAACTGTGAGTAAGAAAAGTGTGAATGGCACACCCATAAATGTTAATTCAGTGCCTTGCTTTCCAGAATGTTACTCAATGAATTCTATCTCATGATATGCCTTTTCAAGAGCACATACAGATTATCACTCACAAAACTTGTCAAAATTAAGGCAACATGTTTGGAAAAATCTCTTATGTCAAACATATGAAGTATTTCCTCGGCCAATTGGAAAGCATGAAAGTCACGACACTGAAGCAGTGCATTTGCTATAGGAAATACGGAACTGCAGAGACACCTAAATGAAAGTTTCCTACTTTCTGCAATATGATTGGTGCTCTTGCACCTCATTTGTGTTTTTATGACAATGTTTATACAGCAGACACTCAAAATGATATATGTAATGTGAAGACCTATACTATTACAAAACACAAACTGTTTCACTGTTTTGAAACATTACAGTGTTCTGTTTCATTTGTTTCGAAACAGTTATGTGTTTCAGTTTGCCCATCTCTAGTGTGTTGAAAAGTAATCGAACTCAAATGTATACAAGCATCTCAGCCCCCCCCCCCCCCCCAACCCCACTCCTTATCTCCTTTACACACACACGCACACACACACACACACACACACACACACAAACGTACTTTTCTAATTAAGAAATTTACCTGGGTACTGCTATAATATATGTACTTGAATACTTTTAAAATTAGAAATGGAAAATGAAAACAATGCCATTTTTGTAACCATAATCCAATTAGCATAAAGGAAATGCCCTTGTTACTTCTGACTTATCACTACATGGAAAACATCAGACAGGTGCTGGAAACTGTAATAAGATGGTGACGGAAGCTAACACAATCAAAAATTGGGTCGACAGAAGCGTCCGATCCAACGCGTCGGCTTTGACCCGTGACGTAAGGGTGTTGTCGTGTGTGACGTCATGACGGCGCAGAGTTTGGTTTGAGTGTGGCTGTCTCCAGTTCTGTTTTGTCTTATTTTATTTACTTTTCTGATCTGTTCGTTCTATCTCATGAGATTTTTTTTTTTTTAATTTAAAAACACTTATTACTTATTTTAATTATCTGTTTCCTCGAATTTCTGTTTTAGTTTATTATATTTATCTTTCTGATCTGTTCGTTCTATCCCGTGAGATTTTTTTTTTTTAAAGACAAAAAACACTAATCAGCTACTGAAGCATCTTTATCTTCTATGGGTTGCAGGGGTTACGACCCCTGGGGAGGTGGGTGGGTATTCATGCGTGGCTGTCTTCACTTACACGTTGTAGCTACGCAAGGCGTCTAAATTTGTTTATATTTAGTTTGCCCCCCACCCAAAACGCCCCATTTCCCGCGCTTGTCCCATTAGTGTCATTAGGCTTCTTGTGGAAAGTGTGTGTGTTTGTTTTTGTTTCCGCCATATTTGTGACGTCATGGGTCAAAGCAGACGGGTGGGATCGGACGCTTCCGTATTTCCCAAAAATTTGGTGTTCATTCATTTCAATAGTGCACCCTAAGAGTACAGTGCTTTAAAAGGCATGATCCTTTGGAGATGGTACGCCATTGCTCTCCTTTGACCTTAGAACTCACTTACAAAGCTAGTTAAGCTAGTTATGGAAAGTAACTAGATAAAAGAAATTAACACAATCACCTGACAGGGAATTAAAATGAAATGTAACAAGTAGTGAAAGAGCATTTTCAGCAAAGACACAGTATGACAAAGAATGTTCATATTTGCTACTATTTTTCTCATATGTATGATAAATCCAGGTAAAATGGAAAGGAGATTCGTGTAACCTTAACTGTTCATGTACCAATCAATTTTCGTTCAACAGCTAACAATGACTAACTGTAAAGAGTATCACCCAAGTGGCCATCACCTGCTTCACCACATAAAGGTTATTTAATTCACCTGAAACAAACTTGTGTGTACCACTGAGCACATTTAGCTGCCCAGTACTGATATCCTTGTGGTCACAGAAATTGAATTTTCTTCAATTAAATGACACATTAGGAGCCTTAGTAGGACAAGTTCTATTTACACGGCTGTATATTTCTTGTAAGTTCAACTATTAATTCTACATTCGTTTTTCTGTGAGACTAATGGACCAGCATAGCAGTTCACATTTATGTAACCTACCAGAAAAATGTCATATTAAAGACAAATGGGATGAAAAACCAGGTTAAGTATTTATTACCCTCCCATATTAGTTTCATTGTACTCAATATCATTAAAACTATATTTCCTTTTGAACAAATACTTCAGCATTTGGAACAGATCTGAGCTATAATATATTCATTAGCTGCTATGCCACTGGTATAATTTCACTGTATCATGCTAGATACAAAATGAATGACATCAAATACTCTTCCCACTCTAATCATCTACACACTATGACACACATGTTGAGGCTTCTGATACCTCAAAACATACCTCCTTACCTAAGTCACCTTTTGCTTATTATGAGTGTATGCATTTGTGGACTATACAAAAAAAAGTCTTGCCTTACAAGCAATACTATCGTGAAGGTGTCCCACGGGAATACAGTAACAGCTTTTTTGAGAACGTGTGAAACCATCATTTGGGAGTTTATGAAATGCTGCTTCTTCAAGGTCAGACCAGCAAGGAGAGCTGACCCCTCAAATGCCCACCAATGTAAACATTGTCCCAGTTTGGGACTATCCACCACTATGTTCCCCATTATCAATGCGAAGTTGACAACGGGGATAATGTAAGAATCAGAGCATTGTCACGTGAAATAGTTTTCACATGTCAGTAGATGCCTGAATTTGTGAAAATTGGGGGGAGCAAAGAGGGTTGCATTTCTGCACCAGACCTGAAAAGAGGGCTCACTCGTTCCCTCCCTCTCACAATCACCATCAAATCCTGCAAATTGTAGTGGAATAAGTATATCAATTAAATGGACAAAAATGAACAAAATGGGTGAAAATGAATGAAATGGGCGAATGAATGAAACGAATGGGTCGTCAGTGACAGCTCATAAGCTCAGATTTGGGAAAGAAATTGGCCTTTCAAATGAATCATCCCAGGACACGTCAAACTACTGAGAGAAGTGTCACAGAAAATCTAAATATGGATGGTCAGACAGCAATTTGAAGTGTTGGCTTCCCAAACATGATTCCAGAGTCTTATCCCAGGTCTGCATGATTCAGCATAAGGCAGCAGAGCTTGTTCTACTTCTGTCTCAGGTGTGGGGGCACTGAACAACATTTTCTTTTATTGGTGGGAAGCTAGTAAGAGGGATGGGTAATCTTATAAATAAATGAATAATTGTGTTCAGGGCATTTATAGAAAAATGAATAATCGTGAGATTATGTGCTTTTGGGACACATGAAGAAGAACATTCTCCTTTTATAAATTAAGAGTATTACTGTTAATATTTCATATTTTCAAACAAACATGTTACGTGGCATCACTGACAAAACTTTACTGATCGGACTACACACTTGATACGCACACTTTATGATACACACTGCTAGTGAAAACATCAGTAACTGAAGGTGACAAGGGGAATCATACATGGTAAGTCTAAGAAATTCATCAAAGTTATGTAGTCAGCAGCATTTGCCACATCTTTTGCAACAGTTCTTAAAAAATCTCATCAAAAACAGTGCCCTGACTGAAATTTGGACTTCAGTGTGTGGTTAGTGAACCTACAGCAACGTAACTAGTATGAGTGTCTCAAAAACTGAAATAATTAAATTTTTTATAATTTTAAATAATTACATTTCAACAAACAATAAAAATGTATACGATTGTCAGCAAGCACCAAATTACGATAATCTTAACATAATATATATACACACAAAAATCAAGAGAGCTGGATAAAAATACTAGTTTTCTTCCATTTACATGCAGCTGACTGACACATAAAAAAAAAAGAAGAAGAGGGAAGGAGCCAGCAATTTGAATCGGTCACCTACAGACTTTTAAAAGAGTCCTGATACCTCACAAAATGTTGAACTCCGTGATCTACTAAGTCAACCACCTCATCAAATAGAGGGCAAGTCTCTAGCAAACTCCTTTAATGCCCTCTGTCAGCATATGAACAACATTCAGTTAATATGTGGTGCATTGATACAGTGACACAAATTGTGGTGCATTCTGCAGACTTTTTACAACACAGTAGGAAGCTATGGGTCAATGGGCTCTGCACTATACAAAGGTGACATAAAATAAACTTGTTTCATCTGAATGATGGGATGGAAGTGTACTACAGCCAGGTGATTTCCAGCCACTTTCTCTCCCTTATACTAGCGACGGCCCTCTCTATCTTACCCAGTTACTTAACTGACTGTAGGCAGGCCTTGAATGATCACAAGCCTATATGAAAGCTGCATCCGCAATCCCATTCCTTCAATGGAAGTTGGAGCATGTGAGGGAAGTTTTCATATGGGCACATCTCACCTCTTGAGAGCCACGACGATTATATATAGCTTAGCACTGAAGCCACTCCGTTAATCCTTAAGACTCTCTGGAAACATTCAACTAAAGCTATTCCTTGGAGTCATCTAAGTAAACCACTGCCACCAGAAGGGTCAGGTTGTCTAGGGTCAAATGATACTTCCTGAACTTACATGGGAACTGGATAAGGTGTTCCTTGAGATCATATATAGTTCAAAAAACGATATATACTAGATTTCTGTCCTGTACCAGGTCATGAAGTTAAAGAGAAAAAAAGTATCATCATTCGTTGTGGCAGAGATAGATGTGAATCTACCTTTAACAAAGATCATCCTGATTGATTACCAAAACTTTGAAGCAGGTATGGACCAATTAATGGAATTCAGAAACTCTTGCTATGATCTTTCTCTGCTATCTCTAATTATGTGCTTTTTTTTTTCTTCATTACCCGAAAGATCACTAAATTCTCTCTTGGTGTTCTGGTCCAGTGCTTCTGCAGTCACCCATTGTCTCTGAATGCTGACTCACATTTGTTATTCCATTGTAGAAGTGAAGTATTAATGTCTCAGAGGCATAGTAGATCACATTTGTGACGTGGTCCACTCAAGTCTTGACCTGAAATCCATAGCTTGATCTCAGCTTCAAAATACAAGTGTCTTGTGATTCAATGAGTTTCTTGAGGACTTCACCCTCTAGTCAAGTTTTATCCAAATCCGAAAACATATTATGTAAAATGAAATCCCCAAGAAGTACCCATGATGGGAGGAGTTACTTATTACATATTGTTGTTGTTGTGGTCTTCAGTCCTGGGACTGATTTGATGCAGCTCTCCATGCTACTCTATCCTGTGCAAGCTTCTTCATCTCCCAGTACCTACTGCAACCTACATCCTTCTGAATCTGCTTAGTGTATTCATCTCTTGGTCTCCCTCTACGATTTTTACCCTCCACGCTGCCCTCCAATACTAAATTGGTGATCCCTTGATGCCTCAGAACATGTCCTACCAACCGATCTCTTCGTCTAGTCAAGTTGTGCCACAAACTTCTCTTCTCCCCAATCCTAATCAATACCTCCTCATTAGTTATATGATCTACCCATCTAATCTTCAGCATTCTTCTGTAGCACCACATTTCGAAAGCTTCTATTCTCTTCTTGTCTAAACTATTTATCGTCCACGTTTCACTTCCATACATGGCTACGCTCCATACAAATACTTTCAGAAACGACTTCCTGACACTTAAATCTATACTCAAGAGTCTATTTATTGAGAGGCCAATGAGGTGAAAATGCTATGTATATGGTGATTATCAGTGAAATATGAATGACAATTGCTGTTGCCTTCGAGCTAGCCATGAATGGAACAGGTGACATGTGGCATGCATTACTCATGAATAACACCATCCTACTCTTGGCTCTATTGCCATTAAGATTTTCTTGCTCATGGAGAGAATAGGCTCTTAACACAAAAATCATTACAGCTTTCCAGGTGTCTCCTGCAGACAGAAGCATAGAGGTTTTTCCAGTGCTATCAGTTTGAGATCCTTCATGAAAGTTCTAAACTCACTAAAGTGCCTCTGATCAGTTGAGGTTTTCGTTCTCCTCCTCATTTTGTCTGCTGTGATGATGTGCAAAAGATGGTGTGGAAAATGGTAGTTGGGCTTTTTGGTTTTTCCAGCATGAGATCAATATTGAAGCCACTGCCTTCACCACTGTATTGTAGCAGTGTTCAGTGAAACAGTCTTTTTAATTTGATTTACTTGGTTTTCTCCAGTTTCTGGTTTTTCTCTTTCCTTGGAGGTGGTGATATTTGTGCGAACAAGTTTGTTGACAGTTTACATTATTGAGATTGAATGTTTGGAAAATCTGTTGCCTTTGAAGCATAACTGTTCAGAGAAAGTTTTCCCTTTGCAGCTGCAGCTGCAACTGCAAGAACATGTACTCAGGGCCAATTCTGAAGCCCGAATTTCAGTCAAGGCACTGTTTATGATGAGATTTTTTAAGAACTGTTGCAAAAGATGTGGCAAATGCTGCTGACTACATAACTTTGATGAATTTCTTAGCCTTACCATATGATTCCCCTTGTCACCTTTAGTTACCGATGTTTTCACGTCTCAGCTTAACACGGCAATCCCTACTTCAGCATAGGATGATCAACTGAACAATTTACACACTTTGGTGGAGATGTATATGATATACTAGATTCCTGCACCTTTGTTCCATGATGGCACAAAAAGTTTCCCCACTGCAGCAAACATACAACAAATGATCACAGTTTTGGTAATTAAAACATAATGTAGTATCTGATATAGAGGGTCTGACACTGAGTCACATAAACTCAGTTTTAATAAAGTATGGAAATATGGGAGAGCAGATGTTCCAAGTAATTGCAATTTTTTTCCTAGTGATCCACTTACTTTCTCGGTTATGTTCTTCACTTCTGTGGTACCTACATTTTCCCATTCACATTTTTTTTCAGGTCAGCTTTCACTGTATTGTGGCAGATAACTGCCTCCTTCCTGAAATTAACAGTGCTATACATTTCATTTGATTTTAAATAATCAAATATTTTTAGTGCCTAAAAACAGTATGACACTTCTGATAGCTCTATCTCCAACTGTAGCATGCTATTTTGAAGTAGTCTGAATCCTTTCAAAGACGAAACAATTGCTTACAAACCTTTGCTACTTTGGGAAAAATTTGGAGGGAAAATGTCCATCCAGACAGAGCTCTGTTTATCTGAATCAGCCCCATGGACTACGATGCTTCAACAGCTGCCCACTAGCGACAGCCGCCTAAAAGCATGCAGAAGGCTTTGAGGTTTGTTTTTTATGTAAGTTTTTACCAACCTTGTGATCCGAAGCAGATAAACTGAGAGTCATGCTCATGTCAACTGTTATGTCTCAAATATTTTCTGCACTATGATATCTCTCATGATATGGTTTGCAGGAGGGAAGGAAAAATTTTGTACAATCGTGCATCTTAACTTTTATCTCTTGTTATCAATAAATCTCTGACTGCCAAAGAATGACTTTTTTTCAAATTCCTGTGAGTCTAAGGGATTCAGGATGACTTCTTACTTGTGTGCATCACCACACCTCCTGTAGTTTCTATTTCTGTACTGGTAAGTAGAGAGACCTCCGATGTTGCAAATATTGTTTGTATAACACCATATAATTAATAATGTATGTGCCAAAGCTATTTTATCATGTGACGTGTAATGTTTTAGCTAGTCAGCAGGAGTGAACTACGATATCTTCTGAAAACTGAATATAATGTAACAGGACAGATAAAAAAACTACTCACCAAGCAGTGGCAGGAGAGCACACATATAAAGGTATTGAAATTTGCAAGCTTTCAGAACCTGTGGCTCCTCCTTCTGGCAGAAGGGAAAGTTGATTATTTTCAATGACATGATGGAATGTGTTACACTAAATACTATATTAATGCTGTTTTTAAATTACAAATATTTTTAGTAGATAAGTGTGGAATGTGTAGCAGGTGTGAGTGCTGAAACCAGTCTACTACACACTGCACTGAATCGCAATACTTCACATTCAGACAATGAAACTAAGATCTCTTCAACAGTACCTTTTTTCCATTTCATCGCCAAAAGCATAGCCAATATAAGAATAATTTACATACTTATCTGACACAATTAGAAACTGCTGCTACTAACCAGTGAAACATTTCCAGGGAAAACAGTCTTAAGTGCAGGAGGACCAGCCGTTGGGTTAGGAGGTAGAAGTGCAGCTGCTCCCAAGCATGGTGTTTGAACTTCAGCAGGTACAAATTTTGTGATGAAGATTGGTGTTCCAGGTGTAAGACCCTGAAATTTAATTTGTTTATTAAAATTTAAAACAAAATTAACTCAGTTGTGAAAAAAAAGTACTTTTAACAGTTGTGCATCCTTGATGATGAATTTTTAACAACTCTAACAGAAAACTGATCCAGGCATGACAGATATTCCATCTTCGCACCAATAACTCTTTTCAATCAAGGTATGTATAGTACTGACAGGACTTCTCCAAGAGGTAAAATGGTATGAAATGGAAATATAACAGTTACATTTGTTGCACTATAAAAACCTCTAGTGATTTAACCACAAACCCCACCCCCTCCTCTCCCTTCACATTTCATGGCCCCACCTTGAGCCAAGCTACAAGGTCACGAAACAAGTTACTACATTCATAGTTAAAAAACAAACATTCAAAATGAGATTTATAGTTTCATATAGTTCCTAGTATTACTGTATAGTGAAAAATTAAGTGAAAGAACTACTGCACAGAATAAAAGGAGTGTGCCAATTCAAAATCTCCCATCTTAGGCTTGAATATCTCAGGTTTAAGGTCACTTTAACTGTGTTCCAATTGCTGTTATGTTGCATTTGTCAGATCACTCCAAAGCACAAAGAATGTCTTTGAAAGACACTCAAAAACGTGTTGGAAAGGCACCTTGGATGCCTCTCACAATATGCAACCAAACATAGCCCCCCCCCCCCCCCCCAACACAAAGTTCTTTCCCAGCAGCTTGTTTTGCAGGAGTGTTTAACAATTCTCAATTACATTTTTAATCATGCTGAATATAAAAACTATTTGATGATATGTAGTCCATCAGCGAAGATCTGATTTACAAAGTGCATGGTGAATTTCGTTATGGATTAAAAAGGAAAATTTACTTGAGAAAACAACAAGATGAAATTGGTGGCCAGTACCTACGCCTAGGACGTAACATTTTTAAAACTGCCAATGGACACAAAACATAAGTCCTCCCGCCCTGGGATCTGAACGACCAGTTCCTTTTTAAATTTACCCAACTTATCCTACTTTCCTCAGCTCTGAAAGCCTCGATGATTTTGTGTACATTCAACATCCGCTTATCACTAGTACTAAAAATTTTACCTCCTGAGAGTAAGTATTGGTCAATAAATTTGTAACTCTCTTACATTTATGGATCTGGTAAACAATTATTTTGAGATTATAATAATGACATAACAAACTTACTATATGATGTAACAATACGAGGGAAGGAAAGTTGTTACTCACCATATAGCGTAGATGCCGAGTCGTGATAGGCACAATAAAAGATTCGCACAAGCATAGCTTTCGGTCATTAAGGCCTTTGTCAGCAGTACACACACACACACACACACACACACACACACACACACACACACACACACACACACACGCAAGCAAACGTAACTTGCACACACGTCTGCAGTCTGAGAGAGCTGAAACTACACTGCGAGCAGCAGCACCAGTGCATTATGGGAGTGGCGACCGGGTGGGGGTAAGGAGGAGGCTGGGGCAGGGAGGGGGAGGGATAGTATGGTGGGAGTGGTGGACAGTGAAGTGTTGCAGTTTAGACGGAGAGCAGGAAAGAAGGTGAGGGAGGGGTGGGGGCGGGGGTGGGGGCTAAGTACCAGAAAGAAGAGAGATAAAAATAAATTAAAAGACTGGCTGTGGCGGTGAAATGACGGACATAATTCTACTTTCGTATGTATTTTTTTGCACTTTTGCCCCACCATGGATCTTTGCTCTTTCTATCTGCATCTATACAGAAAAGTTTCCTTATCCCTATTCAGATCCCAGTCCCACATACTGTTCCTGCGTTGTTACTTGGCTCATGAAATCCCACCCTAAAAGCCTTACCATCAAATTACCTATTTCTGGTTGCCACCCCTCATTCACAATGACCTCCACCTGTTCAGATTCCGCCAATCCTTAGTCCTCGGCAACACAGTCCTGCAAAACCATATCAACCAAGCCCAATCCTCCTTGAAGTACCTTCTCTCCATCTGCAAAATTCACCTGCTATGTAATCCCAAATTCCTGGAACCAATAACACACAATGAACCTCTTGCCCTACAGGAACTTGAGCAACATGCACAACGCAACCTCAAAAAATGCTCCATCCTGCTCAATTCCTACTCCCGCATCGGAGTACCACTGTCCATCACTTCTACAACCACCTCCAGACCTCCCCCATGCCCCCTCATAGCTGACAAACCCTGTCTCACAGACCTATTACACTTATCCTACCCTCCAAAACTCACCCCCACAGAACTCAAAACCTAAACAGACACACAACACAGTCTTGAACCTTTCTTCCAGAACCCTTAGTCCCACAGAAATATCAGCCCTTTCCAAAGGCCTCACCTTTTGCCCCACTCCCAAATTCAACCATGCAGGATTAATTAAAGATGTTCTCCCGGTCCCAACAGTGGAAACACTTTTTGCCACCAACTCGACCAATCGGACTCAACCAAATGACCAATATTGAACCTTGCCTAACTGACTTCACTCCTCCATCCAACTGTGATGCACCCCCACTGCCTCCAAATCACACCCTGTTAACTTTCCAGAATTTCTTATCCTCGAACCTTGCTTCACCATCATTCCCCAAATCCCCCAACATACATACTTACCTTACATCCGCAGCAAGAACTGCAGTCCACCATCTAAAAACTGATCCCAATCTTATAATCCTACCTGCAGGCAAAGGTTCCACCACCATAGTTTTGAACTGCAAGGATTACGTGGCAGGACTCCATCAGATGTCAGATACTTTCACCTACAAACCATGCCACAGTGATCCCATTCCAGCAGTCCAGCAGGATCTCCAGTTACTACTCAAATCCTAAGGCCCATCCCAGAACCTCTCCCCAGAGTCCATCTCTCTACTTACCCCTACCACTCCCTGCACTCCCACCTTCTACATGCTTCCTAAAGTCCACCCTAAACCCAACCACCCAGGACGCCCCATTGTGGCCGGTTACTGTGCCCCTACTGAGAGAATCACTTCTGTCATAGACATAGACCAACAACACCTTCTACCTATTACCCAGAACCTATCCTCCTATATAAAAGATACCAACCATTTCCTCGACCAACTCTCACAAGTTCCTTTCCCTTTACCACACAGTGCCCTGCTCGTCACTACTGATGCCACCTCCCTGTACAGTAACATTCCTAATGCCCAAGGCCTTACTGCTATCGAACACTACCTTTCCAGACGCCCTATGGATTACAAACCGACAACTTCCTTCCTAGTCTCCATGATCAACCATATCCTCACCCACAATTACTTCTCCTTTTAAGGCATTACCCACAAACAAATCCGCGGTACGGCTATGGGCAGCCGCATGGCATCATCCTATGCTAACCTATTCATGGGCCATCAAGAGGAATCCTTCCTAAAAACCCAGAATCCTAAACCCGTCACCCGGTTCAGATTCACTGATGACATCTACGCTACCTGGATTAAAGGTGAGGACACCTTTTTCACATTCCTCCAGAACCTCGAACAACTTCTCTCCAATTTGCTTCACCTGGTCCTACTCAACCCAACAAACCACCTTCCTAGAGGTTGACCTCCTCCTCAGAGATGGCTACATCAGTACCTCCGTCCATAACAAACCTACTAACCACCAGTAATACCTCCACTTCGACAGCTGCCACCCGTTTCATACCAAGAAGTCCCTTCCATACAGCCTAGCCACCCATGGTCATCGCATCTGCAGTGACAAGCAGTCCCTCTCAAAATATACCAAGGGTCTAACTAAAGCCTTCACTGACCGTAATTAACCTCCCATCCTTGTACAAAAACAAATCTCCCGTGCCTTATCTTTCCAGTCTCCCACCACCTCCCAAAGTCCCACAGTCCGGCCACAGAGGAGCATTCCCCTCGTAACTCAGTACCATCCGAGACTGGAGCAACTGAATTACATTCTCCGCCAGGGTTTCAATTACCTCTCGTCGTGCCCTGAGATGATTTAGTGTCCTACCCACTATCCTTCCCCCCCCCCCCCCCTACCGTGGCATTCCGCTGCCCACCGAACCTACACAATATACTCCTCCATCCTTACACAACCCCTGCTCCCTATCCCTTACCTAATGGCTCATACCCCTGTAATAGACCTACATGCAACACCTGTCCCATACATCCTCCTACCACCACCTACTCCTTCCGGTCACTAACATCACCTATCCCATCAAGGGCAGGGCTACCTGTGAAACCAGTCATGTGATTTACAAGCTAAGCTGCAACAACTGTGCTGCATTCAATGTAGGCACAACAACCAACAAGCTGTCTGTCCGCATGTACGGCCACCGACAAACTGTGGCCAAAAAATAAGTGGATCACCTTGTAGCTGAACACACTGCCAAACATGATACCCCTCATCTCAATGACTGCATCACAGCCTGTGCCGTATGGATTCTTTCCACCAACACCAGCTTTTCTGAATTGCACAGGTGGGAACTTTCCCTGCAATACATCCTACGTTCCCATAACCCTCCTGGCCTCAACCTTCGTTAAGTCACCCCCTCACCCATCCAGCCCCCTTCCTGTTCCCATTCCAGCGCTACACAGCCGTCATTTCACCGCCACACCCAGTCTTTTAATTTACTTTTATTTCTCTCCTTTCAGCTACTTAGCCTCTCCCCCCTCTGCACCTTCTCTTCTGCTCTCCGTCTAAACTGCAACACTTGACTGTCCTTCACTCCCACCAAACTATCCCTCCCCCTCCCCCTGCTTCCTCCTTACCCCCACCCAGTCGCCACTCCCATCATGCACTGGTGCTGCTGCTCGCAGTGTAGTTTCAGCTCTGTGACACTGCAGATGTGTGTGCAAGTTGCACTTGCGGGAGTGTGCGCGTGTGTGTATGTGTGTCTACTGCTGACAAAGACCTTAATGGTTGGGAGCTATGATCGTGTGAATCTTTTTATTGTGCCTATCGCTACTCAGCATCTCCGCTATATGGTGAGTAGCACCTTTGCTTCCCTCGTATTGTTACATTCCATTCTGGATTTTACATTGTTTGATTTTTACTACATGACTGATATTAATGACTTTACCATTATTGATTGGCAGAATAAGAACATCAGAATGTAGTATGAACTGTCAATGTTCTTCAGTCTTTATTTTCAGTTTACAATGCCATCAAACAACAACTGATTATGTAGTCAATAATGTTTTTTATAGTGTTTTATTACTAGATCTTGCATTGAATTACACATATTTCAATGATGTATCTGTTTTCCATCCTCTAATAAAATGCCCTACGTACCTCACACAAACAAGAGTTTACCCCAATCCATGGGCCAAAGACAGAACACTCCTCATGTGGCAAAATCTGTATAAATGTTGTCTTCCTAATGGTGCCTGGTATACATAAAGTGTCAATATGTGGTAAAAATAGATAAGAATGATGTAGCCCCGTCACAAGTTGCAATTTAATCACACTGCTGGAAACAAAAAAGTTCACTGCATTTTAATACACAACAAAGCAGGATTCCATATCTTGCTTAAAGGGGAGTTCTCGTGTTTCTAAAAAGCATGCAGTATGTCCTTTCCTCAGTCTATATTGCATTGGGGGGGGGGGGTCAGGAGGGAGGAGGAAGGAAGATGTCATCCCTGGAGTAACATCAGTCCACTAACTTGAACACAGCATATCATCTGAGGACAGCTTCCACCTTTTCCTGAGGTGGCCTGGTTGCTTGCACATTAATAATTATTCAAGGAACTGAACTCCATTCACCCCTAATATTCACTCTAGTGGGTAATCACTAATTCAGGCTTTCAGAGTCTGGTGAATATTTGGTGCAAGTGAGCTAGGTGTTCTGCTTTGGAAGGTGATATGAAGAGTTGATAGACTTAAGTCTATGTCCCAAATGGTGATGGCCACAAAATATCTGTGTGGTGGTGGTCGTGCACAATCCAAGTTTCATTTGCGTTAATCTGAGGAGTCGAAGCAGATTGAAACCCACAATCTTAAGTTGGGGAGGGATTACGCGATTGAACAGTAAGGTTAGCCGCCCCTCGACATGCAACAGTTCATCTGGAATTAGTGACATTGACCAGAAATTTGATCAAAATGTGATAGTATGTAGGTGTGGTAAAATCATGGCATTGACAGGATTCACGGCACAGAAGGAAAATAACTGAATAAGAGATAAAAGTATATGGGTTGGGCTGGTCTGCAGGCCAGACAGCAGACGGGGCCCACTGGGGTTCATCTACAGTTTGAGACACTGTCTCCATGCCTACCCCCCCCCCCCCTACTCCTGACCCAATGCAGTGGTAATAAAGTAAAATAAATAAATAATTCTATCTAGCAGAGGTAGGGAGGATATCTGTAACAGCAAAAGTGAAAAGGCTAAAATTGTAACAAAGATCAGCAGGACATATAGTAGCAACATAAGGTTTCCTCAGGGATCAGCATGTGGCAGGAGGTGTCCCTTCCACTATTGTTTCACCTCCTGTCTGTTGTAGCGGAAGTGTAAAAGATGTGAATACAGCCCACTCTCTCTCAGAAAGCACAGAAATGTCTTCAACTGGTCTATCATCATCAGTTGGTATCAAGGATAATAAATCCTTAAAGTCTTGGCTAAACTGGATTGCTATATAAAGGGGAACCCCTAAAAAATTAAGATAGGGTGTGACAAAAAAGGGCTAACGACATCTAAAACTAATTAAAAACAGAATAAAGAGGTGTGACCGAGGCAGCTGGTGGAGTAAGTTGGGTCAAGGTTGTAGCACACTAAAGGAGACACCCCAACCCCCACAACCCAACTCTGCCATTAAAGCACTATAAAACATTAGACCTGAGAATAAAAACCAATTTCTTCTACGTTTCTACGAATAACCATTTCAACTGTTTGTACATCATCTGCTAACATTAGAGAATTGGAGACAAAGAATCGGAAAGATACACTTGGCATGGAGAACCAGAATGGGTGAGCAGTGCAGTGGGATGTGAGCTACTGTCTGTAAGGGACAGTGTATTCCTTGCAAGAAGAATTGAAAGAGAAGCGCCTTCTAGCCGTAGTCTGCTTCATAATGTTGAACTTATTAAAGAGGGAGTAGCTCACTAGATGATCCAACTCTTAACCAGTAGAGGTCTTACTTGCACACACAATCTGCATCTAGGATCATAAAAACGAATGTTTGGTGGGTAAGCGATTCTCCAACCATGAATGGTCAGCCAGATCATTCACTGGGAGACACACAATTTGGGGCCCAGAAAAAGACAACTTAGCAGGTAGTATCACTAATGTCAAAGAGAAGATTCTGAAAGCAGATATCACAGGATGACAAAGGCATCACAGATCAACAGCTTGGAGACCACTCATGAAGACACTATAAACTACACCACAGTCAAGGGAGAGCTGTTAAATAAAACTTATGGCTCTGCTAATAGCTATGAGTCCAGGGGTTCCATTACAAAAACACTATGTCCCTTGCAACTTAAGCCATTCCTGACCAGTAGGAAATGTAAAAGCATTTACCACTCCATCCATGATTTCATTGCCATCATTGTAAATGATGGCAGCACCCTGATATGACTGAAGAACTGAGAGAAACAGATAGTAAACCACCATGGGAGAGACAAACTTTAGATCCTTGATGTAGAGCGATTCTAGTATTAAAAAAGGAGGATTGCACAGGAATACAGAAGTAGAATTTTCTAAGGTGGGTGTAGGAAGACCCTGGAAGAGGGGCTCAAGGTGCATTCCAACTGGGAAGCCCACCCGAGGTAAAGTGACAGGGTCAATATCCCCTGTATTCAAAATAATTAAATAAGCTGGGTGATTAGGAATTGTCATTTGGTGATTTCATAATTGAGCAAGAGTTGGTAATAAAAGAAATGAAGAAGTAAGAGGCCCACTTTGACAAGCAGACTGTGTAAGGGACTCGTCTGGATAGTGCCAGTGGTGAGTCTTACTTCTTCATACTGATGTAATGGGCCCAATAATTTCAAAGCCATAGTTGCTGCTGAACAATACATCTGGCAACCATAGTCCAGCCGGGATGAGACAAGTCCCCAGTACAAGCAGAATAGAACAGTGCAATCCACAAACAGTGCAAGAGGTCAACACAAGGAAGCAGAGAACGTTCAGCTTTCGAATGCAGCTATTCTTGAATGTCACGTCAGCTTTTTATGAATGATGAGTTCCAAAAATAGAAACTGTGCAACAACATTGGTACTTGTCAAGGGATACTGAGTTTTTGCCTGGTTTAAGGATTGGAATTATGATACTATGTCTGTAAAGACAAAACACCTTCTAGACAAATAGGGTTAAGGACTTTGAGTTGATGGACCCCAAGAGTCGCATTCAGATGTCGCAACACCTGATTATGAATGAATCAGTGCCCGGGGCCTTATGTGGTGAGTCGAGAGCCAGAAGCAGCTCTCAGTCAGTAGAGGGTTCATCATATATTTTGTGATTATAGAGGCAAGGAATAAGGGCATGCCTACAACTTGTCTTTTAATACATTTGAAAGATAACTGGGTAAGATGACAATGCCAACATTGTTGCAAAGTGGGTCAGGAGCTGTTCAGCAAGAAACAATGCATTGGTAGAAATACCATGATGGAGGAGGAGACCACAAACAGCTGTTGATCACTGGTGATTCAGCCTGGCACAGGCTTGGGAGAAGGGGCATATGTTCCCAAGCAGAAGATTAAGCAGTTCCAGCATTCTTTCTAACTTTGTTTAATTAGGTAGTGAGTTTCTCGACAGAGCCTCTTGAAAGGAATTAGGGTGGTCTGTCAAGGACGTCACTTTAGACATTGTAGGGCTTTTTGATGGTTCTGAATAGCTGTTGTAATGTCTTTGGTCCACTATGGTACTGGCAACCTATGGACGGGTTAATAGAAAGGGGGAATAGCAGTTCCAGTGATACAGCTTATTGCTTTGGTGATATCTCAGACCTCATCAATGCAATATGACAGAGAAGGGACGAAGATGATGGCAGAGGTATACACCTGCCAGTTTGCCCTTCAGGGAGCACAATGGGGCAATTGTTCTTCCACCCGATTACAAGGAAGTGACAATCTCCGGAAAGTGAAGACTGTGGTATAGCAACCTTTGTATCAAAGCCATAATAATGGGGAATGACACTGTTGTAAGGTCAATGCCTGAATCAGTTCCATGGATAGGGGTACCACCACTGAGGAGAGAGAGATCAGGAACAGAAAGAAGTTGGTCAATCAGACTGTCTCTGTCAGAAAACATGGACACAGGGTGGTCACAATTAAATCCCTAAGTAGGAAAAAGAGTGGAGGGTTGTAGGATTAAGGTGGCCATCTCAAAGGTACATCAGTGACCTGCCTAGGGATAAATAAACATTGGAAATGGTGATTGCTGAGTTGTTCACACTCACACTGTTATTGTTCCCTATGTAGTATGGAGATATTCTTCTTAGTGACGACATCTGTGCAAATTCAATACCATAGGGACGAGATATAAGTTCTCCAGGCTTCAAAATATGAGAGGCAATCAGAGACCTTAAGTTTCAGGAATTTATGTTCCATAGTAGGGTAACACACTTCAGAGATCAGGTAGGGTGATCACCTCCACACCTGACACAGAATAGTGGCAGTTTACATGATTAATTTTCATAAAGCAGCAGACCACAGTTTCCACAAATTGGGCTGTTGGCAGAACAATAAGACATGTGACCAAAATGTTGTGGTAAACCATCATTTTGACTTTCTCAGGAAGTGCATCCCACACAAAAGCTAGGATGCTTGCTCTGGTGTTAACCTTATTGTCTAGCAGTCCTGATGTACACAATGTATGAAGTGGTACCCTCTCACTTCAAGTTTTTCCGCAACTGCTCATCTGTCTGCAGCATTAAGTCCCATTGCAAATTAAACCCTTTACCAGATTCAGAAGTGGTGTAATGGTAACAGGTACATCACTAACTTTCTTACAACGGAGTAACACTTGTGACTGGATGGGTTTTTCTGCTTTAACTAAGACAGAACAACTTACTGAGGGAATCGATAACTCAAAACACACTTTTGATTGTGTGTATAAAGATGTGTACTAGAAATTTTCAATGATAGATGCTCAATAGATAATCTTGGTGCATCAGTTATTGTAAATAATAAAGAGCAGTTTTGGTTTTCAAAGACAAGAGTCACTCTTTTTACACAGCCAATACTTAACTTGCATTAACTAAATATTGAGCCTGAATATTTAAAGTTACTCAGCATTTCAGAGAATTACTAACAGTGCACTACATTTGCCTTAAGTAAATATACAGACCATTTCAGAGAATTACTAACAGTGCACTACATTTGCCTTAAGTAAATATACAGATCATAAGTAAATTTTACAATCCAATCTAATCAAGACAATAACTCTGAATTATTTTTGGCACCTTAAACAGCTCCTCACAGTTAGGTTGCTAACCAAATTCTCTTCGTAAAGAGCAGAAAAAAAACATTATATCTAATTTTACAGAGCCTCAGATAATAATCTTAAAAAGCATAATATTGAATCTAATTAATCTGGACTCTCCCTTATGTCAGCAGAATTAAGAACATTGATAATAATCAGAAGTTTATGGTATTCTAGTATTGCACCAAGCCCAAAACCTGAACGATCCAGTCTATGTTTAAAAGAAAAAAAAAGCTAAGATTCAAGTAACCTCACACTTTTGTTAGCTCAATTAGCTACTCAAAATATTCCTTTTTGCATGTGTCCATAGCCCTACCATAACACCTATGGAGTCCTGTGTTCAGGGGAACTGGTAGATATTAATTTATTCTTAGTGGCCTGACTGACTGTGTGAGTTTGTGGCTCCTTTACCAACCGCACAGAGTAAAAAAACAGGAAAGGAGTCTCCCAATCACCACAAATCATTCTCACCATGGCCGTGTTAATGAGGACTAATTGCACTGACTAGCCAGCTGGATATCACAGAATCTATTAGGCATGAACGGATGTTCCCTAGCAGGAGCCTACAGAATGACCAGTAAGTCTACTCCCATAATGGGATATATCACACCACTGACAGCAAACAGCTGCAAATTTGTCGAAGATGAAAACTAACTGATATAATGAGGTAGATGGAGGTTTTGATTGTCAACACATTTGTGGTATACAGGTAACTGTCATCAGTGTTACACTATGGGAGATGAAAGGATAAGTGCCTGACACATTAGCCCATCTCCGACAGATCTTAATTTCATGGAATGTTCCATTACAAACAGTCACCTGCCATCTCTCATCTAACCAGTTACTGTTTATACACATCTGTGGATATGTTTCCATGTTCATTTTTTCACAAGGGGGTATGTGAGTGGGGGGAAGGGGACGGAAGAAGAGCAGAGCATCACCTCCAAACTACATGCGATACCACCTTCCAATGCTTAACTATATGATTCTCAGTCTTCACAGGCATGGCAATGATGCCCACAGATGGATACATCTGTACAATATATGTTGCCTGCCCTAAAGTGATGAAGTCACTGGGGCACAAAGTGTCTGTCTTAAGGGTAGGTGTGGTAATCAAATTCTTGGGATGTTGTCACTGAATGCACAGTGCACAGAAGCAACACAGTAGATGCAACTTTGTGCAACTACCTATTCCTCCTGTGCAGCACCGCACTTCTCAAGGTGCTTAGCATTATAACTGTGTGCCTGATGATTTTGCAGATTTTACAAAATGGTGAAGCTAAAATGCCCTTACCCTTGTAGTCATCTACTGACAGAGCTGAAGTGATAAAGCTGTACTTGTGTAATGAAAAGTAATGTGTGTGAAGACATATTATTTCTTAACAGAAAAAAGCCCAATGATAATGATCAAGAATGCACCAAAATTGTTAACTTATTAATAAAAAAGTGTGACTTGGACTTTTGATTTATTAACACTGTAGTATCAGTCATTTAATTCCAACTGATGTTAGTGGAAACTCAGTGATTCTTTAATTGCAAAAAGCACAGAAGTAAGTTGTCCTACCCGAGTGGTTTGCTGCAGTCACATCAACATTTGGTAGAAGATCTGTCATGATGAAGGAGTTTTTGTGATAAGTTCCTATGAGATCAAACTGCTGAGGTCATCGGTCCCTAGGCTTACACACTACTTAATCTAATTCAAACTAACTTACACTAAGGACAACACACACGCCTAAGGGAGGACTCGAACCTCAGACGAGGGGAGCCGCGTGAACCATAGCACGTCGCCAGACCGTGCAGCATGATGAACAATGATGAATTATTTAAGACACTGCTATTGCTGGTCTTGTGCCACATGCCTTTTGCAGCTAATTGCATTGGCATCTGCTGTGGCTGATTATGCAAAGTTTTATTTTATTTGCATCAGCTAAGAGCAGGTAGTCTTTATTGATCCAAGAGATTACAGATGTAAGCCTGGAGACTATACAACAGACACAGTGCACATGAAAACAATAAGAGCCTCATACACACAGCAACTGATAATAATGTGTGTGTGTGTGTGTGTGTGTGTGTGTGTGTGTGTGTGTGTGTGTGGTTTGAGGTTTTCGGGCGCTAAACAGCGTGGTCATCAGCGCCCAAACGCATAGAAACAGGAACACATGCGGTGAAGGAACGAAGACGGACAGCGAACAAGGACAACGGCTAAAAGACACAGGCCTGACGCAGTTCCAAATCCTCACATACTGAAGCAAAACAAGAGGAGAAGAAACGCCCTAAAATGGAAAGAAAACACAAACAAGTAGGTAATTGTGACTGGCGGACCTCTTACCTAAAACCTTGTTGAGCCAGTCACCCAGCAGCACATTAAAATCCTCTCCCTAAAATCCGAGGCAACAAATTGGACAGGACACAAAATCATAAGACCTTAACCACAGTCGTTGCATCGTCTAGCAAAATAGAGGGCAAATCTGGTGGCAAGGAAACCACCGCCCTCTGGTCAGAGAATAAAGGACAGTCAAGTAAAATGTAGCGGACAGTAATCTGGACGCCACAAGCACTGCAGATTGGGGGGTCCCCCCGCCTGAGTAAAAAATTGTGCGCTAAGGGACTGTGCCCGATGCGGAGGTGAGTGAGGAGAACCTCATCCCGCCTGCATGACAAGCCAAGCGTCTAACATTGATATTGTTTCATTAATTTTATCTTTCGCAGTTGCATAATGTACATGGAAATAATTATTATCGACTCCAACTAAAATTATTTAGCTATCAATCTGATCTGTTAACTGTCATCGGGCAGTGAAAGTATACCTATAACATATATTGCTGGAAGATCACAGCTGATACAAAGCTGACAGTTTTAGATTTTGCATTATTTGATATGAATGAGTGGTAGGCCTGTGTGTGTGTAGGTGAATTTATGTGAAAATGAGAGTGTGTGATTGCAGTTTAAAAAGAGGTTAGTGTTTTACACATTGTTCCTTACAGCTGTTTAACAACATTTGTCTCAGACTATTCTTGCTATTGCACTAATAACTTCACTGTTGAGTGCACTTAAATAAAAATAATAATAATAATAATAATACAGTAAACACACACACACACACACACACACACACACACACACACACACACACACAGTCTGAAACAAATGAAGGCAGTCTACGGTTTAATACATCATTGATGTTGGGATTATTGACAGAGCACAGGTGCTGACCGTTAAAGGCTTAGGATGAGAACACACAGTACGCGTTTCAAAGGAAACATCCCGGTATTCGGATTAATTAATGCTGAGCAATCCTGTAAACCATATTTGGACGTCAGATTAAAATTTTTTTAATTTGCAAAACCAAACAGTAGCCAGTTCAGTATCGCTCCCACTATTTGACTGCTGTAAACTTCATGTGTAATCCTTAAAATGTATATTCATCACGTAAATTCAGTTTTCACATAGCATAAATACTGCAACTAACGATGCAGAATTACACTTGTGAGACGCTTATTTTGAATGTTTGTCAACATCGGCAGCTTTTCGCCAACAATGGGCACAATTAAGATTTAAGTTCTTGCAATGTTGCAGTATACCGGCTAAGCAGTCCCCAGTAATATTTTGGCATTGTTAACATTTGCGGAACTCTAAGATTGTGTTCGGATAAAATAAGATCGCAGCAAATATGACGCAGGAGGCACATAACCCTAAACTTGTAAAATCCTTTATACACAGAAATATTTCATTCTTGACGAATGTAGGGCCACCTACAGCCTCTGTTATGGGAGAGAACACATTCAGAGTAGTACGCCTTTATCTGTTTTGCGTCTCGATGAACACAGTAAATTTTCTAGTTAGTTATTCCCAATATTATTTTCCTAAAAGAATCTTTCCTGTAATCGACTGAAAAAAACTTAACAAGCAACGGCAAATTAGGTGACTAAAAAATAGGCAGCAAAGATTGACCTGTCAACACAGTACGCATGTATATATGTGATCAAATAAAAAACCAAACGTAGTATATAATTTCAACTTACCTCTACTTGATATATACTTTCCACTACAAATGGAACTCGATCAACCATTATATCAAAACAAGAGGAACTCAAAATGGTCAAACTGTGATATATTCTTTGCAACTACTGGACCCTCTTCAATTTTATTAACTAATTACAATAGAGTGCACCACCACATAAAAATAGCGTAATCGTGGTGGCACCTCTACATCTTCCAAACACCTATCATTCATCCCTATCCATCACAACATAAACCTACATAGAATCATCTACATCAACGGAAGATATTACAGTCGCTTCACTAGAAATGTCAAAGCCATACGCCTTGTTTCCACAGGCAACGAAAACTTGCACATGAATCCCCCCACCACTACATCGGCCAGTCAAATGGCCCTTGGATACACCCTAGCTGCTAACTTTCGTGCCAGTTGACCTAGAAAAATTAAAAGTCTTATGCACCTCCACTATCATCCTCTAAGAGCTTCAGCAACTACCGCTAGGTAGATCTGCTCTCATTCTGCTTTGATTTTATTTTGAGAGTTGATCGAGGTTCTGATAGAGCACTTACTAAATTTTATGGTTTATGTGCTATATAAACTGAGAGGTTGTGTTAGTGAAACTTTCCCACTATGTGCATAGTTCGCTTTCTTTACCTCCCATCTCACATGTGGAAACTTGCTACGGGAAACTCACGTGGATCTAAGACACTATTAAAGGGCAAAAAAGGCTATCAGCTGCATATCGGGACTCATACCGCGAGAATCACGTAGAAATTATTTTAGGGAACTGAATAGCAACACAATCCATAGTTTACATGTTTATAGTTGCCTAGTATACACCAAACAAAATCTGAGTACTTTCACCTTAGGCTGTCAATGCAACTTCACAATACAAGAAGCAGACACACAATGAGCATGTCATAATCCAGCTGGAAAAGAGCACAACAGCCATAAATATCTTGGCCTTGGCATATTTTAACAAACTACCTAAAATGTGCACTCAGTACCATTGAAAAATTTAAATGCATAGCAACAAAAGTGAAAAGTGAAACTTTTTATGTGGTGAAGTAATTTGAAGGATATATAATACATGACTTGGTGTTTTGATAAGTTACAATACAAAATTATAACTTGGAATATTTTATAAAGTTACTTGTGTTATATGTTGAAACATTGTGACAAGGTGTATTAGATCTGCAAACAATGGTCAGTTTGTGTAACATTGTGCTTTCCTAAAGCAGTTACTTAAATAAATACCTTCTTGCAACATAATTAGGCAAATATCCATGTAAGAAGAGCCTAAAATAGTAATCATTAACGCACATACATTTTTTATGATGGCACTGATTGCGCAGAAACATAGTTAAAAATGAATAAATATACTTTTCAATTCTGTCCCATCCAAACTTTGCACTACTTTGCAAAACAGCCATACAAACACTATTCTATTTAAATGGTTTTTAATTAGGTCAAAATGAGCTTTAAATTAAGGTACAAATTCCACTTAATCATAGTATTTACACTCAACGACTAAAATGAAACATTTTTATCATTAATCTGAAATTAAAATACTTTTATAGTATTGACGGTTCTATAATAACATGAATGCCAGCAAGTTCATTCTCTCATGGCACATCATTAATCTGTTTCGTCACTTCAAATGATGCTTAGTCACTTTATTACAAATAAGTAATTATAAGGCATTTCTGAAGGCTTGAGATTCCTGTCACAAGTTTCAAGAACATTTAGTATCTTTATTAAGCATTTATTTAAGTACTTTTTATGACTAGGAGCTTTGTTGTGATGTTAACTACTGACATACAATTCAAGATCTGTGGCATCAAATGAAAAATGATGAAATAAGTGTACAGTTCCCAGGTCTCTTGGGGTTACATATAACTTCTGTACAGAGCAAGAAACTATCTCAAAAGGCTAAAAGGCTTCAGGGATAGTTTTATTAGTTCATTTACTTATTTAGCGACATTTCATTCTCTTTGGACAACGCTTTTATAATGGTGTCTGTTGCCCTCAAATGATATACACGAGAAATCCATTTACATTTCTGTTATTTGAAGGGCTTATTTCAACAGTGGTACAAGTCCATTACCTCCTCTTTTCTGCCTATAATGCTTCTTTACGACTATGTATCTCACAATGAACAAAAATGGACTTGTACCACTATTGAAATAAGCCCTTCATTTGCGAGACTACATTCCTTTCATTCTTTGCGCTAAACACTACAAATTTGCTTTCATGACGTCTTGAATACAATTCCAGTAGAGAATCAGATCGCATGTGTGGAAATATTTGCAGACTGGTGTGGCCGAGAGGTTCTAGGCGCTACTGTCTGGAACCGCGCGACCGCTACGGTCGCAGGTTCGAGTCCTGCCTCGGGTATGGATGTGTGTGATGTCCTTAGGTTAGTCAGGTTTAAGTAGTTCTAAGTTCTAGGGGACTGGGTGGGGGGGGGGGGGGAAGAGAACGGTTGGGCAAATTTTCGTTGCCTGTGTGCCTGTGCAAACATGTCTATGTTCGGTATCGCTTTGACAACTGTAAAGTTATGAGCATCGCCCTTTGATTAGCAAGAGCTAAACAAACAACAAATTGGTCAACCTCCTGATGCTTAGAAGAAAGAATTATTTCGAAGTTTACATTTCGTAATCCACTGTAATACTCTGTGAAAACAGAGTTTCACTGGTGTTCTTAGAGAAGAACATCAAACAGTTCACCTGTCTAGTGTGAGCAGTATGAGTGGAATTTAAGTAGGACAGTGTACAATATGAAATCTACATACACTAACCAGTGTGCGAAATATTGATCGATGTTAAGATGCACTTGGCCGCTAAGAAAGGGCTACCATCAGATATTAGTACTGCAATACAAGTTCTACATCTGAACCACAACACAATGAGTTAGGTGCAGTCAACAATAGCCAGCCTTGGAGGATGTTCATTGCAGTTGTGTTACCGAGCGTGATAATAGAAGAATATGGAACATTTCTAGAGTTAACAGAGTGTCAGAAACTTTAAATGCTGTACCAACTGCAATAGTTAGTGATTCTTTGGCAGAAGCATGAGACATTGTCTAGTTAAGCCCATAAACGAATGGTGTAATAAGAAATGAAGAAGTAAGGATAATTAGGTCGAAATCTCAAAACGAGTCAGTTGTGGTGTGTCTGATTAGGAATATTCATAGCATAATAACAAAGGCAGCTGCTGTAGATAATAAATACATTATTATCGACAGTGTGATACAGAGAAAAACTATTGTTTGGAGTGAACTGATACAACCAGAGATAGTCTCATCACAGATGGTCTCACTGCTGACCAAAGAGTCTCCTTCTCCTTTGGTATGGGCTATGGTCGTGGAACCACCACAGAACCTCGCCTTACACCCGCCTCTCCGCAGGAGAGTGGAGCACAGTGAAAGTGGGGGGGGGGGGGGGGGGAGAAGGAGGTCGCCGGAGTCTCTGTAAGTGAAGTAATCTTCGAGAAGCTGCATCAGTTGTGCTCTGGCTGGCTGCTAAGCAGGGCATGAATTGACTGTTTTTCAGCGAGAGGGTGTGAGAGAATATGTGTTGTTATCCTCATCCTTCTTACAATATAGCTCGTACTGCATGACGCAGAGATGGAGTCGCTGGGGTCAGCTGTAGTGCGACTTTTGGTCTGTTTTGGAATAGGTTTGGGCAGCCAGATGACTAGGTTTCAGGGGTGGCAGCATCATACTAGTAGTTACTGCAACCTCTGTTTGATTAAGTGGGAGCGATTACTGCTTCTTAATAGTTCTGATGGTAAGAAGTCCGTCAGGTGATACCTGTGGCAATATCGTGGTCATTTCGACATGGTGGGAAAGTTTGTAGATCTGAGTAAATTGTCTGAAGAGGATCCGGTTGCTGATCTGCCATTCCCCATGTAGTCGTCTGACAATGATAAAGTCATTGAGTAATTTCACTGTCACGTCTTATGTTTGAAATTGCTGCACATCGACTTTCACAGCAAAAACGTTGTTTTCATTCATTGTGTCAGATATGCAGGCTTACTCTCGACAGGTGTGAGAACTGCTGTTTGTGTGAGTTGTGCATTCGTCAGTTATACTGCTAGTGTCCCACAGCATCCATGAAGGTTTAAGACAATTCAGGTTGGTTTCCCAAGGGGAAGAGCTTCACACTTATTAGCTCCATGTTTTATCACTCTGTAGGAGTCTTAGTACGGTGGCTACAAGCCACTGTGAGTCGTATCATCCCGCAAAATGACATAGTCACCGTCTTCTACAGCTGGAATGGTCAATGGGAGCTTAAATCACTTAACAAAGGGAAGGCCTCCAGTTCAGATTGTATACCAGTCAAGTTCCGTTCATAGTATGCTTATACAATGGCCCCATACTTAATAATTACGTACAATGGCTCGCTCATCGAAAGATCCGTTCCAGTACCTAAGACTGGAAAGTTGTACAAGTCACACCAATAACTAGGAAAGGAAATAACAATAATCCCCTGAATTACAGAGCCATATCACTAAAGCCGATTTGCAGTAGGGTTTTTGGAACATATATTGTGTTCGAACATTACGAATTATCTCAAAGAAAACGATTTTTTCACGAAATATTGAGTGCTATCGATAGGGGAGCTCCAAGATTTCCAGAAGGCTTATGACACCATCCTCACGAGACTTCTTATGACACTGTATGCCTTTAGAGTGTCGTCTCAGCTGCGCAACTAGATTCTGATTTCCCATCAGAAAAGTCACAGTTCATGGTAACTGATGGAAAGTTATCGAGTAAAACAGAAATTATATGTGGCGTTCCTCAGGGATGTGTTACAGGCCCTCTGCTGTTCCCAATCTATATAAACGATTGAGGAGACAATTTGAGCAGCCCTCTTAATTAGTTTGCAGACGATGCTATCATTTACCACAATTAACTAAGTAGTTAGGGATTACAATCACGAATAACTTAAAGTGGAATGATCACAAAGATAATGTTGTGGCGAAAGCAAAGCAAAGACTTCGATATACTGGCACAACACACAGAAAATGCAATATGTCTACTAAAGTGACTCCTTTTTTACGCGTATGCAGACTTTTCTGGAGTATTGCTGTGTAGTGTGGGAAGCGCTTCAGATAGGATTAATGGAGGACATCGAAAAAGTACAAAGAAGGTCAGCTCGTTTTGTATCATCGCCAAATAGTGGCGAGAGTGCCACAAATCTAATACGAAAATTGCGTTGGTAATATTTAAAAAGAAGGTGCTTTTCTTTGTGCTATGATATTCTCATAAAATTTGAATCATCAAGTTTCTCCTCAGAGTTTGACAATATTTTGTTGGCACCCACCTACATAGAGAGAAATGATCATCATAAAATAAGAGAAATGAGAACTAGCACAGAGAGATTTAAGTTCTTCTTCCCACACACTGTTTGTGAGTGGAATGGTAGAGAATAGCTTGAAGGTCGTCCTTGAACCCTCTGCCGTATACTTAATTGTGAATTGCAAAGTAATCAAATAGATGTAGATGAAGCTACAAACATGTTGGGTGAGCGATGCGGTGTCCTCAAAAGTGGTACTCTGAGGTGTATGATGTACTGTTTAACATTGTGGATGAGAGACGTAGTTCCTCGTCTGACGGCAGTTGTGACAGCAAGACAAAGTCAGCTGGTATGGCGAGTAGCTCACCAAATAGGATTTCCGCCATTAAAGTGGGGAAGTCTTCCTTATACACAGAACACATCCCCAGGAGCACCAGCTACAATGATTCTGAAACTTTCTGGCAGATTAAAACTGTGTGCCGGACCGAGACTCGAACTCGGGACTTTTACCTTTCGTGGGTAAGTACTTTACCATCTGAGCTACCCAAGAACGACTCACGCCCCGATCTCACAGCTATACTTCTGCCAATATCTCGTCTCCTGCTCTCAAAACTTCACAGAAGCTCTCCTGTGAACCTAGCAGAACTAGCACTCCTGGAAGAAAGGATATGTGGAGACGTGGCTTAGCCACAGCCTGGGGGATCTTTCCACAATGAGATTTCCACTCTGCAGCGGAATGTGTACTGACATGAAACTTTCTGGCAGATTAAAACTGTGTGCCAGACCAAGACTAGTACTCGATAGAGCACTTGCCTGCGAAAGCCATAGGTCCCGAGTCCAAGTCTCAGTGCGGCAAACAGTTTTAATCTGCCAGGAAGTTTCATATGAGCGCACACTCCACTGCAGAGTGAAAATCTCATTCTGGATAAAATGATTCTGTTCAATCGCCAGTATGACACATAAGTGCTGCTTTTAGTCTGTTGGTCCAGCACTCTTCCGGCTCATTGCTTTGAGGATGTAAAAGTGTGGTGTGCAAGCGCTGGATAGCACAAAGGCTACAGAGCTCAGTAAATAGTGCTCAATCGAACTGACGACTTTGGTCGGTCGTGATGGAGGCAGGCGAGAGCAACGTGAGACCTGTAATTGTACAAAGGTTCTTGTATTAGTTTCTACCATGTTTTCAGGGAGAGGTGTGACTTTGACACAGCCGGTTACCTTGTCAACTGCCGAGAGAACGTACTGGAAACCTACCGCGTCTGGAAGGGGTCTGATTACGCAAGGGTGAACATATGGAATGTGGCCATCAGGTATCCCAAACTGACGAAATTTCGACTATGTATGTCAACCTATCTTACAGCGTTGAAAGTAGTTCAACTTTGTGTTCAGTTTTTACAGTCTTGTTTGATGTTTGGCCATACGAAATGGTCTGTTATTAGTTCATTTGTGGGAAATACTCGTGGGTGTGACAGTCCGTATAGTCGTCGAAAATAGTCCTCTACACGTTGAGTGGGATGGGGTGTCTGGCATTGTTTAGCGATATATCATACCAAACGTAATCAGAGGAGCCAGGCATAGTGCAGTGTACAATTTTCAACCCAGTCGTGGTGTTATCTAGCAGGTAGCGTATTTGTGCATCTTGTTGCCGTTCTTTGGGTAGTTCATCATAGTTGATATCAACAAAGAGTATGTTTATCTGGGAGAGGTAGTCTTCAATGGCATTATGTGCCCCTTGGAGAAGATGGACGCTTGTCATCAACTGATATAATCTGGGGTCGAAAACTCTGTGGGTAGCCGTATGTCACTTGGTTGTCAGTGGAATCCACCAGTGGCTGGTTATTGGTATAAATGGTATCGTCTTTGAAATGATACACCATTGCATACATTGCCAACAGCTCCCTATCAAATGCTGATCAATTGCGCTGGGAAGCAGGTAGTTTCTATGGAAAAAAAATGCAACAATTGCTGTACTCCTGTTGTAGTCTGTTGGAGCACTATTCCTTCCGCTATATCGCTTTCGTCACCTGTGATTAAAACGTGTGAGGGGGGAAGTGGGTGTGCTAATGTTGTAGTATGAGATAGACTTTCTTTAAAAGGATCAAACACTTGTTGCATTTATGGAGTCCATACATAATTCTTTTGGTACTTGCAGGTTTTCCAGCCAGTACATTCGTCAATAAAGACTGAAAGGCATCCACATGGGATAAGTGCGATTGGTTAACGTTCACCATGCCAGGAAATTGCCGCAGTTCGAGGCAGCTGGCAGAAAAGTTCTGCACACTGCATAGTTGTTCTATGCATTACTTAGTTTTTGGGATACAGAAAGTTATATTGGGCTATTAGAGTAATACAAGGAAGGATGCCACATCATCTGCATGTGGAGAAATTACAATAGGAGTCCCACAAAGATCAATCATTAACCCACCACTGCTCTTGCTCAATGACCTCCCATTTTATGTGAGTAAGAAAACAGAATTAGTCTAGTTCGCACATGATAGAAACATTATTGTGAAGCTGAGCAAAGAAGTGTCACCAGGGAAAATAGTAAATGACATTTTGCGAAAGTTACTGGATGATTTTGCACAAATACACTAGCTATCAGCTTTGGAAAAACGCAGTTCACACAGTTTTGCACTGTCAAAAATATCTCATCTCTGGTTTACCTAATGTAGCAACAAGAATTAATAAACTGTACAGAAAATTTTAAGTTCTTAGATGTGAGTATGAAAACTTAAACTAGAAAAACTGTATAGTGCAGCTCCTAAAACGTTTATGTTTGGCTGCTTTTATTACAAGAGTAATTGGCAGCTTCAGAGATAAAAGAAATCGATAAGTTAACATATTTTGCGTATTTTCATTTATTGTTCTCTTATGGTATAGCATTCTGGCGTAACTACTCGCTTAGGCAAAAAGTATTCATATCATTTTTTTATTTAGTTCTATAGAAGTCTTCTATATTTGCTCTATTGATGGTTTCCATATCAATGTTTATTAAGAGTTCGATCCAGAAGAAAATTAAGTATCTAACACTATTATCTGTACAATACCTACCAAGAAGCGCTATTCGTGTGGAATAAGAAGTCATGTAGAATAAGAAGCCATGGATTACTCAAGGACTAGGGGTATCTTGTAAAACAAAAAGAAAACTGTATCTGTCAAAAATGGTTCAAATGGCTCTGAGCACTATGGGACTTAACTACTGTGGTCATCAGTCCCCTAGAACTTAGAACTACTTAAACCTAACTAACCTAAGGACATCACACACATCCATGCCCAAGGCAGGATTCGAACCTGCGGCCGTAGCAGTCGCGCGGTTCCGGACTGCGCGCCTAGAACTGCTAGACCACCGTGGCCGGCTGTATCTGTCAATCTGAAACAGTTCCAATGTTGATGCTATAGCACATTACAAGAAATACTGCAAAATATTAAAGATTATAATACGGGCATCAAAGCAAATATTTTACAAGGAAAACATGACTATGTTTTCCTGATAACAAAATAAAGACTATATGGGTTATAGTGAAGGAGGAGACCGGCAGAACCAGACATGAAGAGGGACAAATAGCATTAAGAGTAAATGATACACTGGTGACAGATGTGTATAGTGTTGCAGAACTTTTTAACAAACATTTTATAACTGTTACTGACAAGATGGGGATGTCAGGTTCTGTAGATGCTGTTATGGAATACCTCAGACCAGACATTTCAAGTAACTACCATAATATGAATTTAACCCTCACTACCCCAGCAGAAATAATATCCATCATAAAATCTTTAAAATCAAAATATCTAGTAGGTATGATGAAAAATCAACAAAGTTAATTAAAGAATGTGATTCTGAGTTAAGTAACATATTAAGCTATCTGTGTAACCAGTCATTTATCAGTGGTTGAAATATTCTGAAGTTAAGTCTTTGTTTAAGAAGTGAGATAAAGAAATAGCTTCAAATTTCCATCCAATTTCACTTTTGCCAGCATTCTCAAAAAATTTAGAAAAAGTAATGTACAATCGGCTTTATAACCATCTTATCTCAAATAACATGCTGTCAAAGTCACATTACGGATTTCTAAAAGGTTCTGATATTGAGAAGGCTATCTACACTTACAGTAAAAATGCGCTTAATTCATTAGATAAAAAACTGCAAGCAACTGTTATATTTTGTGATCTGTCAAAGGCATTTGACTGTGTAAATCACAATATCCTTGTAAGTAAATTAGAATATTATAGAGTAACAGGAAATGCTGCAAAATGGTTCAAATCTTATATCACTAACAGGAAACAAAGGGTGTTATTAGGGAAGAGACATGTATCGAGCTATCAGGCATCTTACAACTGGGAACTAATTACATGTGGGGTCCCACAAGGTTCCATTTTTGGGCCGTTACTTTTTCTTGTGTATATCAATGACCATTCATCAGTAACATTACCAGAAGCCAAGTACGTTTTGTTTGCTGATGATACAAACATTGCAATAAATAGCAAATCAAGTGTGGTCTTAGAAAGGTCAGCTAATAAAATAGTTATGAACATTAATCACTGGTTTCTAGCCAATTCTTTGTCACTAAACTTTGAAAAAACACACTACATGCAGTTCAGAACTTGTAAGCAGTGTCCCGCAAGTATATGACTAACATAAAATGACAAGCAAATAGAAGAAATGGACAGTGTTTGATTCTTGGGATTGTTGTTGTTGTGGTCTTCAGTCCTGAGACTGGTTTGATGCAGCTCTCCATGCTACTCTATCCTGTGCAAGCCTCTTCGTATCCCAGTACCTACTGCAGCCTACAGCCTTCTGAATCTGCTTAGTGTATTCATCTCTTGGTCTCCCTCTACGATTTTTACCCTCCATGCTGCCCTCCAAAACTAAATTGGTGATTCCTTGATGCCTCAGAACATGTCCTACCAACCGATCCCTTCTTCTAGTCAAGTTGTGCCACAAATTCCTCTTCTCCCCAATTCTGTTCAATACCTCCTCATTAGTTATGTGATCTATCCATCTAATCTTCAGCATTCTTCTGTAGCACCACATTTCGAAAGCTTCTATTCTCTCTTGGCTAAACTATTTATCGTCTATGTTTCACTTCCATACATGGTTACACTTCATACAAATACTTTCAGAAACGACTTCCTGACACTTAAATCAATACTCGATGTTAACAAATTTCTCTTCTTCAGAAACGCTTTCCTTGCCATTGCCAGTCCACATTTTATATCCTCTCTACTTCGACCATCATTAGTTATTTTGCTCCCCAAATAGCAAAACTCCTTTACTACTTTAAGTGTCTCATTTCCTAATCTAATTCCCGCAGCATCACCTGACTTAATTCGACTACATTCCATTATCCTCATTTTGCTTTTGTTGATGTTTATCTTATACCCTCCTTTCAAGACACTGTCCATTCCATTCAACTGCTCTTCCAAGTCCTTTGCTGTCTCTGACAGAATTACAATGTCATCAGCGAACCTCAAAGTTTTTTTTCTTCTCCATCGATTTTAATACCTACTCCGAACTTTTCTTTTGTGTCCTTTACTGCTTGCTCAATATATAGATTGAATAGCACCGGGGAGAGGCTACAACCCCGTCTCACTCCCTTCCCAACCACTGCTTCCCTTTCATGTCCCTCGACTCTTATAACTGCCATCTGGTTTCTGTACAAATTGTAAATAGCCTTTCGCTCCCTGTATTTTACCACTGCCACCTTCAGAATTTGAAAGAGAGTATTCCAGTCAACATTGTCAAAAGCCTTCTCTAAGTCTACTAATGCTAGAAACGTAGGTCTGCTTTTCCTTAATCTTTCTTCTAAGATAAGCCGTAGGGTCAGTATTGCCTCACATGTTCCAACATTTCTACGGAATCCAAACTGATCTTCCCCTAGGTCGGCTTCTACCAGTTTTTCCATTTGTCTGTAAAGAATTCGCGTTAGTATTTTGCAACTGTGACTTATTAAACTGATAGTTTGGTAATTTTCACATCTGTTAACACCTGCTTTCTTTGGGATAGGAATTATTATATTCTTCTTGAAGTCTGAGGGAATTTCGCCTGTCTCATACATCTTGCTCACCAGATGGTAGAGTTTTGTCAGGACTTTATAAATGTCTGCTTGTGTCTGTGTATTTGTGGATGGATGTGTGTGTGTGTGTGTGTGTGTGTGTGTGTGCGAGTGTATACCTGTCCTTTTTTTCCCCTTAAGGTAAGACTTTCCACTCCCGGATTGGAATGACTCCTTACCCTCTCCCTTAAAACCCACAGCCTTTCGTCTTTCCCTCTCCTTCCCTCTTTCTTGATGAAGCAACCGTTTGTTGCGAAAGCTTGAATTTAGTGTGTATGTTTGTGTTTGTTTGTGTGTCTATCGACCTGCCAGCACTTTCGTTTGGTAAGTCACATCATCTTTGTTTTTGGATATATTTTTCCAATGTGGAATGTTTCCCTCTATTATATTCATATATATATATATATATATATATGACTTCTGCACAATTTCAGTGGAGTAATGTATTCATTGTAAATAAGTATGTGTGTGTGTGTGTGTGTGTGTGTGTGTGTGTGTGTTTGTGTGTGTGTGTGTGTGTGTGTGTGTGTGTGTGTGTTTGTGTGTGTGTGTGTGTGTGTAAGTACAATCTAACGTCTGCACCAGTTCAGTGCAGTAATGTGTTCATTGTAAATAAGTATTTAGTAGTTGTAATACACGTTTATTACCCTATAAATAAATAAAAACTTTTTTATTTTAAATTCAGTGCATTAGTATTTGTAAAGGGATTCTTTCATATAGCGTTCATTAAAAAATGATGACGATGCCACTTGGGACCTGTGGAATGGTACATTAGCTTATTTGTTTGAGTTGTAAATGTTTGTCATGTATTGTTGTTTTTCTGACATGTTCTACATCCTGGAGGACCTCCTCACCATGGATCAATTGGGATGAAAGTAAATCTAATCTAATCTAATCTAATGGTATGCACCAACACACCAGCTTTAACCAACTTGTATGGCTCACGGAGATTTCTACACACATAATGGATTGTGGAACTCTGCTTTTGACAACAGTTCCGAGGAGACCATCCTACATTTATCGATGAATTTAGCCATACCATACTTAGAGACATATCTCCAGTAATATTCCCAAAACCTGTGTCAGGAACTTCAGAACTGATCTCAAATTTTACTTCATAAATACATTTACAGAATATGGGTGGAACATTCTTTCCTGTTTCTTATGATCTAGTCATTATGCAGTCCCCACCAAAAGTATAAAACAGTGCCCAATTTTCAACAGCCTAACAGCCTATAAATTAAACCTTAAGAAAGTGAATGGAATAAATAAAGCAGGATAATTGACTTTGAACTTCATCTCTTATTCCAGTAGCAGTTTTAGAAAAATAAATGTAATTTATTCCTCAGCAACATAATGAAGTAGCCTGCAGATCTATCCCACATAAAACAGTAATAACATTTACCAGTCAGTTTTCATTGCTGTGCTAGGATCAAGAGTGACCTAGTACAGGGAAGATAAGACATGCAAGTAGCTCATTTAAAAAGCACACTACATACGAAAACTTCATAAACTACAAAAATAGATATGCTGTTACTACATGTTGTATCATTTTGGGAAGAAGAAGCACCAAAAGGTATGTTAGGGTAAATTACAATAATAATAATATCAACAACAAAAAATTACAGTTGGATCAGGTAGTGGACTACAGGACGTGGCAGAAGATTGAAGATTTTACCAACGTACTCTCCAGTTCTAATGTTTGACACAAAACAATTATTTTCGTATAATGAAATAACACCGACGCTAATGGCTCTCCTGTCAACTTGTTCAAAACAACAGAAGTGGAAAAAAGTTACAATTTGCCTCCTGACTCGATATTTGCGTATAACCAAATTCACTATGCTATGAATCCTAATATGTCAAAAACAATCACCGAGCGAGGTGGCACAATGGTTAGTATACTGGACTCACATTCAGGAGGACGATGGTTCAAACTCGCATCCAGCTATCCAGATTTAGGTTTTCCATGATTTCCCTAAATTGCTTCAGACAAATGCCAGGATGATTCCTTTGCAAGGTTACAATCGATTTCCTTGCCCATCTTTTACACAATCCGACCTTGTGTTCCATCTCTAATGACCTCGATGTCGACGGGACGTTAAACGCAACCTTCCTTCCTACAGAAACAAGCATAGGTTATTCCTATCTAGCTTTTCAGCATTGCTTGGACTACAGGAACCATCACTGAGGATTGGACCATGGAAATCATAGTGCTGTTTCTAAATGTATGGAATAATCCCAGATAATCAGCACCATGCAGACTAATTACGAAAAACTTAAATTGGAAAGAACACACAGAAAATTTTATGGGTAAGGCTAGCCAAAGTCTGCATTTTATTGGCAGGATACTTAGAAAATGTAACAGATCTACTAAGGAGACTGCCTACATTACACTTGTCCGTCCTCTTTTAGAATACTGCTGCACTATGTGTGATCATTACCAAATAGGATTGATGGAGTGCATCGAAAAAGTTCAAAGAAGGGCAGCATGTTTTGTATTATCGCGAAATATCGGAGAGTGTGTCACAGAAATTATACAGGATTTGGGCTGGACTTCATTAAAAGAAAGGCGTTTTTCGTTGTGGCGGAATCTTCTCACGAAATTCCAATCACCAACTTTCTCCCCCAAATGCGAAAATATTTAGTTGACACCGACGTTCATTGGGAGAAACGATCACCACGATAAAATAAGGGAAATCAGAGCTCGTAAGGAAAGATACAAGTGTTCCTTCTTTCCGCGCGCTATACGAGATTGGAATAATAGAGAATTGTGAAAGTGGTTCGATGAACCCTTTGCCAGGCACTTAAATCTGATTAGTAGAGTATCCATGTAGATGTAGAATTGAACGTCCATATTGCAGGGCTAAAACCTCTGAATCCCGTCCTGTTGCCTGGAATAATGACTCAAATACCATCAATTATTCCTGCTAACACAATTTGATTTTCGAAAACCAGATGTATTCTTGATAAGCTTAATATATTGGCTCCAGAGATTGTAAGAATATCCTTAAAAACGGATATTTAACTACTCTGCTTCTAGATACATTTTTTTTTTTAAAGTGTTGCATATTTCTACAGGAGGCAGTCTTAGTCAAAACTGATATGAAGATTCTAAAATAATATATCCAGAAACCAATATGTGCTGAGATATGATGCAACCTATCCTCTCATTTGCATTTGTCTGTTTTGAGGGCTCCCATCTGGTCATCCACAGAGTAATGAACGTTTGTGAAAATCACCTAATGCCGATCCCTGACCACTGCGATCGCAAGTCTGCCAGTTAACTCCTTCCCCCATCACAGTCAGAGACGAGTTCTGTTGCCGAGCAGTCACGCCTCCTTGCTCTGTAACTCTTCGAAATGGCGGCACCCTTTGAAAATGCTGCTAAATGCGAAATGCGTGGTGTTTTCCGATTTCTGAACCCACAAAATGTTGGACCTATCGAAATCTATAAGCAAGTAAAGAATGTTTATGGTGACAGTGCAATGAACGAGTCTTCAGTGATGTGGAATGTTGTCAGCAAAGGTATTTTTGATCTGTGACAATGCGCAGCTTCATGTATCTACTTGAACACAGAAGGAACTGCAGCGTCTTAAGTGGGAAATTTTTCGACATCCTCCTTACAACCCTCACTTGGCACCAAGTGATTTTCACTTATTCCTAAAACTAAAAGAATTTTTGGGTCAAAAACAGTTTTCAGACGATGAAGACCTTAAACGAGCAGTGACATCCTCACTCAGATCTTTGGCACTAGACGAGTACAAGATGAAAATTGAAAAATTGGTCCCAAGTTACAATACGTGTCGTGACACCTATGGCGACTACAGTAAAAAATAAAGTAACCTACGGTAACTTCGTAAATAAAGTTTTGTGTTGATATCTTTCGTTTTTTGTTTAGTTATGCCTAAATGTTCTTTGCTTACTGGATGAGCCTTGTAAAACTGGGCACTGTGGACAGTGCTTCATGTGGTTACCACATACCCTGACACATCATTCAGCCCATCTTCACAGTGAACCACACACACTTTCAGATATACCTGGTCCCACACAGATTGAGTCGAATGCGTTGGCCACAAGCTTCTGTAACATCTCAATATTTCCAATGGGTTCGATAAACACCCAAGCCATTAAATGTACAACATATTCAAGTCTGGTGAACTAGAAGGCCATGCTACCGACCTCCTCAAGCAATCCATCGTTCATGAATCGTTACGATAAGGTACTGTCATATGATCCATAGAAAATGGGGTGGTACCCCAACATGCTTAAACCACAATCTCCGTCTTTCTGCAAGGGTAATATTCTCCAATAACGTCGGTAATTAATCCCGCAGAAATCAGTAACACATTGCACCTGTTAACATGTTTGTTAGAGTGTACGGCCCTACGAGTTTTTCACGCCCCATACATCGATACTGTATACCATGGGCAATATATGTACTGTTGTACCATGTTTTACCATGGCTTGGCTTAGCTTGGGCCGCAGTGCCATCTGCTGGCCATCATGTGCAGCTGGGTAGAGTGATTACAGGTCGCAAGCAGTTAGCGATGGACACTGACGAGCAACAGATGCTTCCTTCTTCTGGTTGTATTTGTATGGGTTGGTGGTTAGGACAACTACAGCTGGAGAGGGCCTCTTCGGCGCCCAATTAAATTGAGTTGTGCTGTGGACGTCCAGTGTGACCTGTCCAAGTGTTTCTTGGGGAGCAGATAGAGTGTCCCACTGGGATGGTACTTTCTTACCCCTGAATTTGCTGATAGCTGCTTCTTTCAAATGAGAGTGTGTGAGAGCATTCATGTTGGTTGTGCAACGCCCAACAGATGTATTGTCGCACCAGGTACACATGTTTTCAGTACGATTGTTGTCTTGAACATTGCCACAGGCAGCTGTTTGCTGGTTTGGTTCACTGGTGTAAAATGAACCCACCGTGTTAAGCACTGGTAGTCAGCTAGCTGTTCTCATTGTGTGAATTTATTGTTTCCCGGGGCACTTCTGGTTGATTTGGCTATTGATTGTCTGATCTGCTGTAAAGGCTTGGAATTATATGGAAGAGTATAGTATGGTTACGCTACACAACACAAGCAAGGTTCTCAAATTTGGTTACTGTCCTTTAAAGAACTGGTTTTATTGTTCTTTAACATTGGAGACTTGATGGATTTGTGGAGATCTAAGAGCAGTTAATTCTGATTTGTGTTAAATTTTGCCTGGCAAATGCCTTATTGATAAATGTTATGGTGTTATCCTGAAGTGTCAATTTGGCCTGGAGTGTGCTTGTCTCATTCTTGCCATAAGTTACGAATTTTGTCTGGGCTGGTCTGGATACATGATTTAGGTTTCTGATGGCTGATGCAATTTGATTCTTTTGGGATCATGTTAATGCTGGGTCGCCTGAACTGGTCTGTTTGGCATCGTGGGGCCCTTGTGCCATGTCACGAGCACTGCTGTTATTAGTATTGCCTAATTGTTTGAATGTTTGTATGTGGCATGGGCATGTTCACTGACACTCGCGTCCGGTCTGCTGTGGGACTTCCCAGCTTCTATCCAGTGCCTGTTAGAAGAAAAAGGAAAGAAAAGAAAGGAGAAGTAGGAGCCGGAGTGTCCTGTAAATGTATATTTGTGTTTGAATTGTATCTGTTCCATTATCGGTCAGTCATGACCAGTATCGATGTGTTATAGATGAGGATCTTTTCGGAATTTCTTACCATTAGCCTGTTTAGTGGCGCTGTGACGTGAATCTCATTTGGAGAAGAGAGCCTTAGTGTGCTTTTTGGGGGATCTATGGATTGTATTTACATTAACCTATAGTAATATATCGCTATCAGTTTGTGTTACTGTTTCAATTTTTTAACCATTTGAAAAAATTGATTTGCATAAGCTTTTGTCATTATTAAGGTATGATGAAAATTAATTGAGCCCTGCTGCTTAAGTGCAGTTTTGATACTATTATTGTTCTGAGATACAGAAAATTTAACTATTTAAACTGATTTTCATAACCTTTTGTCAGTATTGTTGTGTAGGGAAGAATTATTAATTGCTTGAACCCTGTTAGGCGTTTCTTGTTATTATCATTGTACTGGGATAAAAAATTTCTTAACTGTTCAGATATGCTTCCTAATCAACTGGGAAGCCTGTTCGTTAATTCTAACCAGATTTAAAATAAAGTCAATATACTCAATTATGAATGCTGCTGACCATGCATGTTTCCTGGTCCAACCATCCAATCCACAGCCACTTGCACTACAGCTTGCACCATTTTAACCCAAAGAGATGCTTTAGCGATGCATACAGATCAATTACAAAACTTTGTCTGTATAAAGGGTAAATGAAGCATTCTTGCATTAGCTCTCAATAACACTTGCAGATGGCAGTGATTACAGTTCAGTTCAAAGTGTGTTGTCCTAACTCAGTGGCCTTATCACTACTTCACACCTATCTACCTGGACCATTGTTGTGGCAAGCTGCCAAGTGTTCATTCTTCTAACACAAAATACTCCAGAATTAACACACAGAAAAAATTATGTTTCTTAAATGGAGGTGCGAGTCACTCAGTGTCCACACGGGAAGTGCGAGAGAGGGAGAATTTTTCTACTACTTGACTTTGCGGAAAAACCCTGCCCTGCAGCGGGGAAGTGCTGACGAAGCAAGACGCCAACTCTTGGGTCCACTTTTCTTGTGGCTGGATCTCACACAATGCAACAGGTCATCTGCTGCTAACATGTTGAAGTGAATGCGGGGGGGGGGGGGGGGCATATTCACACTGTAGTCCATCATCACACAGTTCTATTCCTGTGAGAAGGAGATGGTAGGGTGGTGCCATCTGTGTTGCAGAGCAGTGATGACACCCATTGTGATCTCATAAGTGGCAGTGGCGCAGTGCCAGTGGGGCTGACATGTGTCATGGTGGCAGATGCAGTGACAATTTGCTTGACAGGCCTGGTGTTGTTCCATGGCAAGCCTTGCATCAGGGTGATGCGACGGAGCACTCCCATCCAGGGCAGGGGCGGTACTATACTGTGGTTGTTCGGCACTTTGGGATGTGCTGTGATACGGGCTCAGAATTTGTCAGGGGAAGCAGTAGTGTGCTGACACACTGGAAGGGAATGCACACCAGGTGTCACGTAGTGCACTGTAGGCACATTTTATGCTGCATACTGTGTCATTGCTGCTGGTGTCTGCTGCTGACATCCCACTTTGGTAGCCGAGGTCATGCATTGCTGTGGGAGTGTACACTGACATTGTTGGGGTTCTTTAGTTCTCGGGACACAGCGATGCCACATGATGATTTGAGCGTCACAGCTGCGGATGGATTCAGCAGTGAGGGCACGATGGAGTGAGTAACCAGTGGCTCTGCTGAGGGAGGTGGTAGCACAAACAGTAGGGCAACTCCTGTTCCAGGGTCTCATGGGTTGCCTCTCAGGCTGGCATTGTTGACCAAGGTGCCATAATCGTTACTCAGTGCCACCTCAGTCTGGATCAGCAGTGGTGAGCACGAGCTCAGAGGTTAACTGTGTGTGCTAGCTTCAGATGATCAGTGGAGACAGTGGTGGCAGCGCCTTAGAGCCATGCAGAGAATGTCTTGTCGCCTCTTGAGAGAATGAAGTACGGGTCCAAGTACTATAGATGGAGCACTGGCGTCATGTTGTGCACATGCCAAGGTCCTGGTGCATAGCCAGGTGGTGCTCGCTGTGTCACTTGGGGGCACAGGGTGCAGGGGTGCAATTGAGACATGGAGCTGTTGCATGAAAGCCAGGACACAGATCATGGGCGGCGGGGTACAGCTCAGTGAGGTTGCCTGGGATGGTAACTGACTGCCCGTACATGAGATTGGTGGAGGATATGCCCAAATCAGCTTTGTGATCCACCTGCAAACAAACCTAAGAGTACTAGAGGCAGAGCAGCAGACCAATTTGTAGAGGGGTTTATTAGGACAGCTTTTACAGACCTGTGGAAACGCTCCATCATGCCGCTAGTGGCAAGGTTGTAGATTGTCATAAAATGGGCAAGTGTGCCACAAGTATCTGCAGGAGTCTTAAATACACAAGACATGAAGGATCGTCTGTGTTCCATGGTGACTTGGCGGGAGAACCTGAAATACGAGAGCCATGCGTCTATGAAGGCCTTGTGTCTGCAGTTATGTTGGACAGCAGCGCGACACTGAATCGCCAAGTGAATCTGTCAAAGGCAGTAAGGAGTTACTGGTACTCATTGGATGATGGCAGGGGCCTACGGCATCCATGTCTATGTGTGAGGAGTAATGGTCCGTTTTGGGGAATAGGCATACCTACTTTTGAGAGCTTTTGTGGACACAGGTGTTCGCTCAGTTGGTGCAGTCACACTGGATACCCAGCCAATATAAATGCTCCTGAATGAGTGGTGTAGATGCATGGATGATAGGGTGGGCCAGGCCATGCAAGTGTTCGAAGGCCGACTTGCGTAAATCTGGTGGAAGGCAGGGGTTGACACATTCCAAAGGGGGGGGGGTGGACACTTAGTAATGAACGCAGTTGCCGGTTGAGGCGCATATTTTCGTGACTGTGCAATCACAGGAGCTTGGCGTCTATAGCCTGGTAGCGTCACTGCCCATATAGCCAAGGGAGAGTGGAAAGGGCACATGAATTACTAACACAAACAGGGTCTATGTTTTTGATGCAAGCCACATGATGCACATCTGTAGCAAACTGCATGATATATTCGTACTGTCGTAATTTTCAGGGTGAGATGTGTGTGCCCTCCTTGTGACAGAAATCCTTTGTTAGAGGGTAGTGGTCAGTAAAAACCGTGAAATGGAGCCCCTCCACCTAGGAGCAGAAATACCTAATTGCCTCATACACAACAAGGAGCTCGTGACTGCATGCAGACCAACACTGCTGAGGCTGTGTGACCTCCGCTGAGAAAAACGACAGAGGTTGCCAAGTCACCTTGATGCATTGCTGCAGGACTACACCTACAGCAGACTGGCTGGAGTCGGTTACAGCTGCGAGTGGGATGGTCAGGTTGAGCTAAGAGGGCAGCTTGCGAGAAGTCATGTTTTGTTTGCTCAAAACTGTCCAACATTTGTGCCATTCAGGGAATGGACCTGTTGCCTTTTGTACAGCGGCCCTGAAGTGCAGCTGTGAGTGGTGCTTGCATGCTCATGGCGTTCTTCAGATGGCGCCTATTGAAATTTGTCAACTTGAGGAACTGATGGACTTTTTCGTATGTAGTGAGCTAGTGGAATATTCATAAAGCATAATGATCACTTTCATCACGAAACTAATATTATTGCATCATTCAAACCTAGTGTTGAATTTGGAGCACCAATAATTTATTAACCAAATCATTCTTTATTTATTCTGAATCATGATAAAATTCAGGATTTAGTAATAACTGAACTGATGAAAATGATGATCTGACGGTTTCAATAGTGTTAATGTAACAGTTATTGTAGAATTTTATTCTCAGTAAATGAACGAGATTGAAAGCTATCAGTTTTACTCATTTCCTGTGAATGTGAAAATCAAAAATAACTTAAATATTCCTGGCAAGGATACAGAATTAACATAAATATTGGTGATGATTGGGTGCATCCTAATCATTCTCTATTGTGCATGAACTTCAGAACTGTACAAGATGACAGTGTACATTATCCAACATGTGAGGGAAAATCCAATAAAAAGCTGATTGATAACTGTGTGGCAAAATAATTAGACTTTATAACCATAAAAAGGGAAATACGTTTTATCTAGAATAGAACACTCTTTCATTTCATCATCAGTTTTATTGAATATGTTACTGATAAAATATGTATGGGAGGACATATACTAAATAATGGTAAAATAAGAAAGAAGAAAAACTAAGTACTATATACACTGGAAATGTTAGATGAATTTTTCAGAGGTTATAAGTAGGAAATTTGGGAAGGTGATATTACTGAAATTTTTACATGGAGTTCCAGTGCTGGAAATGCTATACTAAGATGGGCTGATTACAATAATGGAGTTGAAGTAAAAGACACATTACGAAATAAAGGTAAAATTGTTGTAGAAACATGGAAATTCAGGTACTTATTGTTAAATATGAATGTAATTATGAAATAGAGCAAAGAGAAAATATACTGAAAAATCCAAAAATTCTGATATCTTTTTATGAATTACAAACTACAGAGATAGCTGGATTAAACAGTAAGAAAAATTTTGAGATAGATATCACAAAATATTATAATTGAGTGGAGCATGATATGCCTTACTTTATATTTGTTGTGTTTCGAACTAATCGGAAAAATAATTAGTAGATTGATTTATCATTGCGTGATCATGTAATGCTGTGGAGGAGGAGGAGACTGGTGTATAACGTCCCATCGACTACAATGTCATTAGAGATGGAGCATAAGCTCGGATTAGGGAAGGACGAAGAAGGAAATCGTCCATGCCCTTTCAAAGGTACCATTCCAGCATTTAAGTATATCACAGAAAACCTAAATCAGGATTTCGAGATGCATAAAAAACAACAATGAAATTATGTACTGCTTTTAATGAGAAAATACTGGGCAATATATTTGCCTACATAATTATGTATGGAAAGAAAAATGTCCCTTATGATGCACAACACAGAAAACTAACTGAAAATGTTTGATACTGATCCATTTAGGTTTTCTAACATAATTTCGTTATACTTTACATTTTGTATTACATACTTTTATCTGATGATCAGTATTTAACAATTCTGCTATCTTTGCAATAAAATGCTTGTATATTAAAGCTTTACCTTTGTAACGTTTCTTAAATATCTCAAACAGCTATTCAATACGATCCATTTTATCAGGCTTAAACATAAATATGTGTACTACTTCACTAGTAGTTTTATACAAATCCAGTACATGATTATGGAAATATTTAGATCTATATATTTTCTTGTTATGTGTATATGGTTTATTAGGATAAACACTGTAACATTTATTGCCATCACTAGACCATTGCATACAATTTTGACAAAAATCCAATTGATTACAATCAGGTAGATCAGGCAGATCAATCACCTTGTCTCCATTCGCAACATCATGGGTATATAATTCGTTTTACACGTACAATATTCTTTTTTTAATCTTAATTTGAGTGTTCACACTGACATTTGCACGTTGTTTACACTTGGTATCTTCAAGTAAACGAAGAAATACAAAGGAAATAATGTATTTGCATGCCAAAAAACTGATGAAAATGACTTAATTTGAGTCAACTTAATTTCTCCGAATACCAACTATATATATATATATATATATATATATATATATATACATATATAAGCTACTGTAGTCTGTCAAACTCTATACAAATACGTTGACTGAAGGATGTGGCCATTATTGCAAGGAGTCTTATATACGTTATGTTTGGAGAGAGCTAGCCATTTGGCAAAACATTTTCTATCTTCTCTTCTGAACGCCTCACTGCCATCTGCTGGGTAGATTTTAAGACCTGTCCTAAAGCAGGATTGACATACACTCCTGGAAATGGAAAAAAGAACACATTGACACCGGTGTGTCAGACCCACCATACTTGCTCCGGACACTGTGAGAGGGCTGTACAAGCAATGATCACACGCACGGCACAGCGGACACACCAGGAACTGCGGTGTTGGCCGTCGAATGGCGCTAGCTGCGCAGCATTTGTGCACCGCCGCCGTCAGTGTCAGCCAGTTTGCCGTGGCATACGGAGCTCCATCGCAGTCTTTAACACTGGTAGCATGCCGCGACAGCGTGGACGTGAACCGTGTGTGCAGTTGACGGATTTTGAGCGAGGGCGTATAGTGGGCATGCGGGAGGCCGGGTGGACGTACCGCCGAATTGCTCAACACGTGGGGCGTGAGGTCTCCACAGTACATCGATGTTGTCGCCAGTGGTCGGCGGAAGGTGCACGTGCCCGTCGACCTGGGACCGGACCGCAGCGACGCACGGATGCACGCCAAGACCGTAGGATCCTATGCAGTGCCGTAGGGGACCGCACCGCAACTTCCCAGCAAATTAGGGACACTGTTGCTCCTGGGGTATCGGCGAGGACCATTCGCAACCGTCTCCATGAAGCTGGGCTATGGTCCCGCACACCGTTAGGCCGTCTTCCGCTCACGCCCCAACATCGTGCAGCCCGCCTCCAGTGGTGTCGCGACAGGCGTGAATGGAGGGACGAATGGAGACGTGTCGTCTTCAGCGAAGAGAGTCGCTTCTGCCTTGGTGCCAATGATGGTCGTATGCGTGTTTGGCGCCGTGCAGGTGAGCGCCACAATCAGGACTGCATACGACCGAGGCACACAGGGCCAACACCCGGCATCATGGTGTGGGGAGCGATCTCCTACACTGGCCGTACACCACTGGTGATCGTCGAGGGGACACTGAATAGTGCACGGTACATCCAAACCGTCATCGAACCCATTGTTCTACCATTCCCTAGATCGGCAAGGGAACTTGCTGTTCCAACAGGACAATGCACGTCCGCATGTATCCCGTGCCACCCAACGTGCTCTAGAAGGTGTAAGTCAACTACCCTGGCCAGCAAGATCTCCGGATCTGTCCCCCATTGAGCATGTTTGGGACTGGATGAAGCGTCGTCTCACGCGGTCTGCACGTCCAGCACGAACGCTGGTCCAACTGAGGCGCCAGGTGGAAATGGCATGGCAAGCCGTTCCACAGGACTACATCCAGCATCTCTACGATCGTCTCCATGGGAGAATAGCAGCCTGCATTGCTGCAAAAGGTGGATATACACTGTACTAGTGCCGACATTGTGCATGCTCTGTTGCCTGTGTCTATGTGCCTGTGGTTCTGTCAGTGTGATCATGTGATGTATCTGACCCCAGGAATGTGTCAATAAAGTTTCCCCTTCCTGGGACAATGAATTCACGGTGTTCTTATTTCAATTTCCAGGAGTGTATTTCAGTCCGATTTAAAGGAGCACTCTGTTAATTCAGAGACAGGGCTCTGTGATGCGCTGACGTTCAGGAGGCCAGAAGTCTGAAGATCAGTGAGGGAGTTGATTCACTGAGTGGAAGGCGCTCGATAGGAGATGTTTTGCACTTTTTTGTCTTGATTGTACAAGCGAATTTTTCATGAAGTAATAACTGGCCTCATAGTTGTTTTCATAAAAATGTTGCATTATTTCAATGTCAGTAGTATGTGGGTACACTGAGTGCACTGAGATATAAAATGTGAACACACAGAAAGTTAATTTAAATATATACACGAAATCAAATTCACTGGATGATAATATTCAGTCATCCAATACTAAGTGCTAACACACTCAGTGCTTTCAGGTCTCCTGACTGGAAGTGTTGAATATACGAATGCAACATCTCAAGCAATACAGTATATTTGCATCTAGATTACAATAATGATTTAGAATAATGTTTTTATTAATACTCGCCTGCATGGCAATACTATCAGTGCACTATATAAGGTGGTATGGAGAACATCTTTGACAGTCTTCAATGGTCCACCTGAAGATCACTGGCAGGTGTCTAATTGAAATATCGTGGAGTACAGTTTACGACGACCAGCTGCAATCCCGAAATCTCTTCAAACATTTAATTCCCTGGGAAAATTTTAAATTCCACAACTTTATGACTTGTCACAACTCGCTACGGATGTCATCATAAGTGACTCAGAAACACAAATTAAATTCTACGACAAGCACATCAATTTAACAAAAATACGACTGAACAAGAGTGACACAGACCTATTGGAGAAAGGACTTCAGCATAACTTAAAGTACTATTTATGGAAGAAATACATTAAAGAAATAATTTCTAAGCTTGTATTTGTATCATATTAAACAAATATGAAGAAACTAAAGTAGCTTACAAACTAGCAAAGTCCTACATAATATACTAAACGCAAATGCTTCTCTACACCAGTATAAACTTTAAACAAGAAATTTCTAGATGCAGAAGGTCTAGTGATAAAATCTGATGAGGGTAATTCTACAGAGCTATTATATGACAAAGATTACAGTGACAAAATATTATAGTATTTCGAACACAATGACAAAAACATTAGTAAAGCTCTACTCAATAAGTTCCAGACCGACCGAAACAGAAAAATTGATACCTCTCTATTCGTATTTAACCCATTAGAAAAACTTAGATTGAAGGTGATGACGCTAAGGATTCCTACTGAATGAGCTCAGATTAAAATATGTCAACCTGACAAATCAATTATGCACACATAAAAAAAGTTTTGCATCACATTGGTTCTGAGAATTCCGGAACTTGTACAGAAAATTGGAATAGAGATCAACATAAATATCATTTCTGGCCTTTTTATTGCTCATGAAAACCACACATTGTATGTTGTATCACCATACAGCGAGACCTTCAGAGGTGGTGGTCCAGATTGCCGTACAGACAAGTACCTATAACACCCAATAGCACGACCTCTTGCATTGATGCATGCCTGTATTCGTCATGGCATACTATCCATAAGTTCATCAAGGCACTGACGGTCCAGATTGTCCCACTCCTCTAAGGCGATTCGGCGTAGATTCCTCAGAGAGGTTGGTAGGTCACATTGTCCATAAACGGCCCTTTTCAATCCATCCCAGGCATATTCGATAGGGTTAATGTCTGGAGAACATGCTGGCCACTCTAGTCGAGCGATGTCGTTATCCTGAAGGAAGTCATTCACAAGATGTGCACGATGGGGGCACGAATTGTTGTCCATGAAGACGAATGCTGGTGATATGGTTGCACTATTGGTCAGAGGATGGCATTCACATATTGTACAGCCGTTATGGCGCCTTCCATGACCACCAGCGACGTACGTTGGCCCCACATAATGCCACCACGAAACAGCAGGGAACCTCCACCTTGCTGCACTCGCTGGGCAGTGTGTCTAAGGCTTTCAGCCTGACTGCGTTGCCTTCAAACACGTCTCCGACGAATGTCTGGTTGAAGGCATATGCGACACTCATCGTTGAAGTGAATGTGATGCCAATCCTGTGTTGTTCATTTTTCACCAAAATATTCCTGGATTGAAGAATAAATTAGATGAGCTCCTGGTTTGTTTAGATGACATTGAATCTGATAATGTAATAGATATACTATGCCTGTCTGAGCATCACATTGTGTCTGATATGGAAAAGGTAAATATCAATGGTTATAAACTAGCTGCACAAAAAAGTTTTGTCTAGAGCAACATATAGAAGCATGTGCCTGTCAACTTAAACTGAAGGAGGGCTCTTTTATAATTGTAACAGTATATAGGTCCCCTTCAGGAAACTTTCATTTATTCCTGGAAAAATTGGATGCCTTGTTGTGCTATCTGTCAGATAGGGGAAAGCAAATTATTATTTGTGGGGACTTCAATGTTGATTTACTGAAAGAGTGTAAATAGGAAGAATGACCTGGAAGTCTTGCTCGGTTCTTTCAATTTGACATCTGTCATTAATTTTCCTACTCGGGTAGTAAAGGACAGCAGCACATTGATAGATAAAACTTTTATAGTCCAAGATAGGTTTACAAAACATAAATTGTTGTCCTGTTGAGAATGGGCTTTCTGAGCATGATGCTCAGCTAGTTACAGTATATAACATACCTCCATTCAGTAATTCAAAACTACCTTCCAAAGTTGTGCATTCAATTAATGACTCAACAATTAGAAATTTCCGAGAAAATCTTCAGCAGTTAGACTGGGATGAGGTGTACAAGGAACCCGATGCTAATTTAAAATATAACTTATTTCATGATACGCTTGTAGGAGAATTTGAAAACTGTTTCCCCAAGAAAGTAGTTAAATCTAATTATAAGAAACCATGCAAAAAAACCTTGTCTTACTAAAGGAATAAAAATATCTTGTAACCACAAAAGGGAACTGTATCTAACAACAAGAAAGAGTACTGACCCAGAAACAGCCAAATATTATAAAAACTATTGTGCTACATTAAGAAAGTTTATTAAAAAGTCCAGAAGCATGTGCATCATGTCTGAGATTAATACCTCTGATAACAATATCAAAACAATTTGGAATATTATTACAAGGGAGACAGGGCAACCAAGAGTACAGGATGATGGCATCACCATGAAAGCGAATGGAAACTTGATAAACAACAAGCCAGAGGTCGAAAACATTTTGAATAATCATTTTTTAAATGTTGTAGAGAAAATAGGATCTAAATGTGCATTAGAAGAAGCAAGGCAGTTAATGGAAGAGGCCTTACCCACACCATTTGATACAACTGAAATTCCACATACTGCTCCTTCTGAAATTAGGAAGATAATAAACTCTGTCAAGAATAAAAGCTCACATGGAATTGATGGCATTTCCAGCAGGATAATAAAATCTCGTTCCCAAGAAATGAGTGGCATTCTTAGCCACATTTGTAATAGCTCTCTGAAACAGGGTATTTTCACAGATAGACTGAATTATGCCATTGTTAAACCACTGCATAAAAAAGGGGATACATCTGATGTCAGCAACTACTGCCCAATCTCTCTTCTGACTGCCTTATCCAAATTCTTAGAAAAGTAATGTATTGTAGAGTAGCTTCACACCTTTGTAAAAATAAAGTTTTAACAATATATCAGTTTGGTTTCGAGAAGGGTTTTTCAACGGAAAATGCTATATATACTTTCACTAATGAGATATTAAATGCTCTCAGTAACCTGAAGTCACCCATTGGGATTTTTTGTGATCTATCAAAGGCTTTTGATTGTGTAAATCATGGAATACTTCTAGACAAGCTCAAGTACTGTGGTATGAATGGGACAGTGCTCAAAAGGTTTAAATCATACCTAACTGGAAGACTGCAGAAAGTTGAAATAAACAGTTCACATAATATGCAAAAAACTGGTGATTTCTCAAACTGGGGAACAATCAAGAATGAGGTGCCGCAAGGATTGGTCTTGGGACCTCTGCTGTTCTTAATATATATTTATGACTTGACATTCTATATTTATGAAGATGCAAAGCTGGTACTTTTTGCCGATGATACAAGTATAGCTATCACACCCAACAGACAAGAATTAACTGGTGAAATTGCAAACGATGTTTTCAGAAAATCATTAAGTGGTTCTCTGCAAATGAGCTCTCATTAAACATTGACTAAACACAGTATATACAGTTCCACACAGTAAATGGAATGACACCATTAATAAATATAGACTTCGATCTGAAATCGGTAGCTAATGTAGAATATTCAAAATTTCTAGGTGTATGCATTGATGAGGGGTTGAACTGGAAAAAACACACTGAGGATATGCTGAAACGTTTGAGTTCAGCTACTTATGATATTAGGGTCACTGCAAATCTTGGAAATATACATCTGAATAAATTAGCTTACCACGCCTATTTTCATTCTCTGCTTTTGTATGGCATCATATTCTGGGGTAACTCATCATTGAGTAAAAGAGTGTTCATTGCACAAAAGCGTGTAATTAGAATAATTGCTGGAGCTCATCCAAGATCATCCTGCAGACACTTATTTAAAGAACTAGAGATCTTCACTGTAGCCTCACAATATATATATTCACTTATGAAATTTCTTATTAACAATCCGAACGAATTCGAAAGTGATAGCAGTGTACATGGCTACAACACTAGGAGAAAGGATGATCTTCACTACTCAAGGATCAATCTAACTTTGGCTCAGAAGTGGGTATATTATGCTGCCACAAAAGTCTTAGGTCACTTACCTAATAGCACCAAAAGTCTGACAGATAGCCATATAGCATTAAAAAGGAAATCAAAAGAATTTCTTAATGGCAACTCCTTCTACTCATTAGGTGAATTTTTGGATATAGTAAGTGGGTAATTTCCCAACCCCCACAAAAAAATTAAAAATATTGAGTGTCATGTAATATTTTGTGTATTGTAATATCTTGTATAGACACATTTTATTAACTTGACACGTTCCACATCATTACGAAGTGTCATATTCATATCTATGGAACAAGTACTAATCTAATCTAGTATGTTGTTGGGCCCATCTGTACCGCACTGCATGGTGTCGTGGTTGCAAAGATGGACCTCGCCATGGACGTCAGGAGTGAAGTTGCGCATCATGCAGCCTACTGCGCACAGTTCGTGTGGTGACACGACGTCCTGTGGCTGCACGTAAAACATTATTCAATAGTATGGCGTTGCTGTCAGGGTTCCCCCCAAGCTATAATCTGTAGGTAGCGGTCATCCAATGCAGTAGTAGCCCTTGGGCGGCCTGAGCAAGGCGTGTTATCGACAGTTCCTGTCTCTTTGTATCTCCTCCATGTCCGAACAACATCGCTTTGGTTCACTACGAGATGCCTGGACACCTGCGTTGTTGAGAGCCCTTTCTGGTACAAAGTAACAATGCAGACACGATCGAACTGCGGTATTGACCGTCTAGGCAAGGCTGAACTACAGACAACACGAGCCATGTACCTCCTTCCTGGTGGATTGACTAGAACCGAGTGGATGTCGAATCCCCTCCGTCTAATAGGCGCTGCTCATGCATGGCTGTTCACATCCTTGGGCGGGTTTGGTGAAATATCTGAACAATCAAAGGGATTCTGACTGTGATACAATATCCAGGGTCAACGTCTATCTTCAGGAGTTCTGGGAACTGGGGTGATGCAAAACTTTTTTTATGTGTGTAATTATTAATAATAATAAACATGCTACCAATAGTGAATTGAATTATGTACTCGATAAAAAACTTAAAAGTGTGTACAAATTTGACAAAACTTTCAGCATCTGGTTTGCTAACAATTAAATAATTGTGACTATCCCAGAAGACGCATTTTTCGCCACTTAGGATGTTACTAATGTGTTTACTAATATACCAATTGATGAAACATTAGAAGTAACTAAATGTAATTTACTACAGCATAAATCTAAGGCAGTAAGTGAGATTGTAGAGTTGTTAGACGTTTTGTAATTGAGTCTGATTTCATATATTTTACCTTTACTGGAATAATTTACCACATGGGAGATGGTCTAGCGATGTGTAATAGTTTATCCAGCACCATATCAGAAACTTATCTTAATGGCTGGGAAATTACATTTTTCGATGAATTCCCGATATAAAGCAAAAAATACCGTATTATCACTGTTATGTAGACGATGGTATTGCTCTGCTTGAAGGAAAGAGCAAGATTTAAATGAAGTAAGAAACAAACTCAATCAAATGCAACCAAAAGCTAAGTTTACAGTTGACATGAAACTGATGGTAGCATCAATTTTCTCTATTTATCAATTAGTAGATTAAATGGGAAACATATTTGTGAAGTTTACAGGAAGTCTACATAATCAGTTATAATTATTAGTAATAATTCAGATAATCTAATATAGTACACAAAATATTCAGCTTCACACAGAATGTTAAAGTTACCACTTACAAATGAAGACAGAGTTACAGATAATCAAAAAGGTTGCATTAAGGAACCGTTACCAAGAACGTAATACAATGAAACTGTACCACATTATACAGAAAAATATTAAACGAAAGAAAAGCAATAGCATAAAAGGCTGTGGAAAAGGAAAGGTGTATTACACCCACGTACAAAGGTCCTATAACAGACCATATTGTGAGATGATTCCTAAGACTGTAAATTAAAGTAGCATTTCGATCTAGTAACTCCCTTAGATGTTAACTAATACACAAAAAGAATGTGCATATGGTCAAATTCAATAATTCAGGGGTATATAAAATGAACTGCCAAAATTGCCAGACCACATACGTTGGCCAAACTAGAAGAATGTTTAAAATACATTATAAGGATCATGGAAATTTAAATTCAAATTGTGTGGCACTGTTTCAAGATTTTAGGACAACTAACCACATACATTAGGAGATATTCAAGATAGTATGAAAATTATCCACATTGGACATAAAGGTGTTCTGTTAAATATTTCTGAAGAATTTCTATTTTTTGTAGAGAAGAAGAAAAACCCACAAAATGTAGTAACCAAACAAAAAGTATTTAATTTATGTGGGTTCTTCCAGTTATATGGTGAAGTTTTGTAGACAAGTAACCAAAATATAACACCTCCTATGTTATCCTGACAGAAATATTTTTAGAAACGGTAGTACTGAATGGATTTTTGTAAAGACACTTCGAAATACGTATTTCTTATGATGTAATTTTGTTGTAATTTTTGCAGATGTAATAGTATTTTTGGAAAGATAAGCAGATATGTACAGATATAAGATGTCTATACATAAAAAAGAGGTGATTAAAAGTTAATTTCGTTTTCTGTAGATATAAATTATCTTTGGATACAGTATACCATGAGCAATATAAGTACTGTCGTATCATGGAGGAAAAAATTCTACCTCCATGTGTTGCACAGTCAATATCATCTTTGGTGGTGTTAATATTATGATTTACGTCTGTACTTTAAACATACTTTAAATGTAAGTTTGTGTACTGTAGTACATCCAGTCTAGTCTTTAGAACAGGCAGCCCACTTATACACAATCTTTAATGCCATGAGTCAACTTTGAACATAAGTCACCATACTGCAAATATAATATGTACTTTACATAACATCAGTGCAAGTTCTCGTATTATTTCAGTTTGTATCTTTTACGCTGTATATTCTGATGATGCTCTTTTTCATTTGAAGAGCAAAAGCGGTAAACAGAAAATACAAAGTGCGGCTTTTGGCTGTTTTCAAAATCTTACAGTACATTGAGATTCCGCATTGAAAGCCACGATGTCATAGTGTAGGGAAGCAGCCTACTCACGCCTTATAAAATTCACATCAGTCTTTCCATTGTGTGCCAGCCAGTCCGCTGTAACTAGCTCTGACATCATAAATGTTGCACAATACTTTAAAAATCAAGTAAATAACCTGAAACGTTTCTAACATGTCAGGAGTAATACTAAATCAATATGTGTTGGATATCAGTTCAATAACTTTGGATTCCGTAGAAACACTGGAACACGTGAGGCAATACTGACCTTACGACTTATCTTAGAAGAAAGATTAAGGAAAGGCAAACCTACGTTTCTAGCATTTGTAGACTTAGAGAAAGCTTTTGACAATGTTGACTGGAATACTCTCTTTCAAAGTCTAAAGGTGGCAGGGGTAAAATACAGGGAGCGAAAGGCTATTTACAATTTGTACAGAAACCAGATGGCAGTTATAAGAGTCGAGGGACATGAAAGGGAAGCAGTGGTTGGGAAGGGAGTAAGACAGGGTTGTAGCCTCTCCCCGATGTTGTTCAATCTGTATATTGAGCAAGCAGTAAAGGAAACAAAAGAAAAATTAGGAGTAGGTATTAAAATTCATGGAGAAGAAATAAAAACTTTGAGGTTCGCCGATGACATTGTAATTCTGTCAGAGACAGCAAAGGACTTGGAAGAGCAGTTGAATGGAATGGACAGTGTCTTGAAAGGAGGATATAAGATGAACATCAACAAAAGCAAAACAAGGATAATGGAATGTAGTCTAATCAAGTCGGGTGATGCTGAGGGAATTAGATTAGGAAATGAGGCACTCAAAGTAGTAAAGGAGTTTTGCTATTTGGGGAGCAAAATAACTGATGATGGTCGAAGTAGAGAGGATATAAAATGTAGGCTGGCAATGGCAAGGAAAGCGTTTCTGAAGAAGAGAAATTTGTTAACATCGAGTATAGATTTAAGTGTCAGGAAGTCATTTCTGAAAGTATTCGTATGGAGTGTAGCCATGTATGGAAGTGAAACGTGGACGATAAATAGTTTGGACAAGAAGAGAATAGAAGCTTTTGAAATGTGGTGCTACAGAAGAATGCTGAAGATTAGATGGGTAGATCACGTAACTAATGAGGACGTATTGAATAGGATTGGGGAGAAGAGAAGTTCGTGGCACAACTTGACCAGAAGAAGGTATCGGTTGGTAGGACATGTTCTGAGGCATCAAGGGATCACCAATTTAGTATTGGAGGGCATCGTGGAGGGTAAAAATCGTAGAGGGAGACGAAGAGATGAATACACTAAGCAGATTCAGAAGGATGTAGGTTGCAGTAGGTACTGGGAGATGAAAAAGCTTGCACAGGATAGAGTAGCATGGAGAGCTGCATCAAACCAGTCTCAGGACTGAAGACCACAACAACAACAACAACAACAACTTTAACCATTTTCGAAATTTGGATGTTTTTCTGTAAAAATCGTTGGCGCAACAGAAAAGAGCTAGAAACTTAAAAATTTATATTTAGATTCCTTTTGCATAATAATTTAGTAGAAACAGTATTCTGGATCTCACAAATTAAAATTTTACTTGAAATTCATGATTTTCTGGTTTTTGTCTTAGAAATAAAGGAAGCAAGATAGATTAAGTAGGCGATTAAATAAAGCTAGGATGTTTAAATTTATGTAAAAGGAAGATCCGCTATAATCATAATGATGTGAGGAGTTTCAACTGAATAACTATAAAACTATAGCGATAGGGTATCTTCAAAGGGCAAGTTCAGAGCTCGTCTACTGCGTGTAGTGTAATTAAATTAATTCTCTCGCCCAAAGTATTTGACTTAGCCACGTCACACTTTTAGTATGATTACTTACCTGTGTGCTGATTGCACATTTAAATTGAGAGCTTCATCGGCCATCAGCAAAGGAAGCAATGATGTATTCAATAACTTAAAGTGGTGCATTACTAGCCCAGCGGCTAGTCGTGAGAGCGGATTTGATCAGTCCTTCCCTTAGCCGTCCGCACCGCGGCTTTACATATAAGAACGCTGCGCGAGAGAAAAAGGCCCCAGTTCTCTCCAGACGCTGATTAGCGAACCACCTGTGCCGGGAGTCGCGTCGCGTCGGTACCGTTGATATAAACAGCCTCGGATGCAGTAATAAGTTACTCGGGATACGCATAACCATGAAATCGTTTTGAGTGAAGTGTTAATTCTGGGATGACTTTAATGATCTATCTTCAGTTTGCGTATGTTCTATTTTCACGTGCTACCGCGGGACAGACATTCTACCTTATTTAGCATGGCGTTTGATGAATATTATCATCAAATTATGGCGAGCATTCACTTAAACATTTAATTTGAACAGTTATAGTTGCATCAGCGCATTAGACTTTGAACTGCTTTGGTAGCTGGTTTGTGTGGATTCTTTTTGGTCTGTGACTTTCAGAATATCGTGAACATTTTAGAGAGAATGGTTTTTGATTATGAATCCCAGACAATCTCCTAATTCCTCAGAGCTATAAGCTGTAGCTATAAATGTATTTCTCAGATGAAGTGGGCACTAGGAATTCTAATTACAGGCTTCACGTATTGCTAATCACTTTCTGGTTGCCAAATTGTAGTTAGAGAGCCAGTGTTGAGAACAGCAAACAACAGCATCAAATAAATAGTAGGAACATTTCAAAACAATTAATTCCACCTGCCGCTCCACAACAGGTTCTTCAAAACAAGTGCTATGTGATGTCCCACAGAATCACCTTCATCCACTGGTATCACGCAGCATGAGATGAGCCGCTTTCGATAAACTGCATGGAATTTCACATCCCGCTATGACTTGTGTAATGATGAAGCTTGTCGCGGACCGATTCACCTGACCAAATGTCGATGAAGACTGTAAATCTTGGATGCAAGCATGCACTGCCTATCAGCGTTCCAGTATAGGACCCATACACAACCACGACTTGGCTGCTACTCTATTCCTAAGTGCTGTTTTCTGTATTTCCATTTAGATCTCGTTGGGTCCATTCCAGAGTCAAATGCGTATTGATATATTCCATGTGCAATTGACAGAATGACACACTGGGTCGAGGCTGCACCAACTCCAGGCATCAGTGCTGAAAACAATTGCAATAGCCTTTATGAGTGACTGGATTTCTCATTTTGGTTGCCCTGTTACAATAACAACAGACCAGGGTACGCAATTCGAGAGAGCACTTTTGATGTGAATAGTGGAGGTTTGCTAAGAGGGACTACTAAAGCTGTTTATGAAATTACTTATTAATTAAAATAACTGGCTTTCTTTACAACAGTTGACTTTTCATATGCAACAAAAGTAATACAAAGAATACTATTACTGCAAAGAAGACAAAGATAAACAGCTGGGCTCACATAAATAAACCCTATGCATTAGCGGTCAGAATGTGAGCATAAACAAGAACAAGAACTGCAAACACACACAAATTCAATTATGCAAAACGTTTCTAACAACTTATTACTGAACTCTGTCATACCTGTGGTCTCTAGTGCTTTTGAACAACAACTTATCATTCACAAAGTAATGGTTTCGTATATTGCTGGCATCACACACTAAAAACACCCTGTGGTGGTAATGGATTGCAGCCACCCTACGGGTTCTTCTAGGTGTGTATACGGCTTATAAAGCAGACCTCAGTGCCTCTCTCTTAGAACTCCTTTGTGGAGAAACCTTCACTCTTCTGGGAGATTTCACTGAAATGTCACAAATGCCAACAAACAAAGAACTGCCACAGCTTGTCTGCAAAATCAAGTAACATATTGCCCCTTAATGCTCCTACCAATGTAAGCGCCTGGACCCCAGAAAATTTTCGTCCATAAAGCTCTTCATGGCTGTTATCATATAATGCTGAATGACAATACTGTACGGCCAGCACCACATCCGCCCCACTCAGGACCTCATAAAGTAATTACACAGTGTGACAATACCTTTGACAGATTTCTGCATGGGAAATTGACCTTTGTTATGGTCAACATAGTTATACCTGTATGATATTACTGATAGTATCGGTACTCACACAGGCGAAATCCCGAATGTTAACCTAGACGACAATGTAATTATGTCACGAGTGGAGCAACACCAGTTCTGACCTGATAAGATCTCAGTCAAACTAATCGGTGACCTTCTTGTTGTGGAAGAATTACAAGGTGAGCAATGCATCTATGATGGCACACCACCAGAGACATTCTCTCGACAGTACTGCCTCTCGTCAGAGTTCGAATATGACTTCATCACTTCCAAAGTTTCTGCACTTGGGTTTCTGACATTAATGGCTGCTAAAAGGCTTGCCCTGCCCAACCACTGTCATTACAGCAATGCATGTGCACTGCATCCGCTTCACTGCATCCCCCTCTCCCCTCCTCACCGAAGTCTCACTACTTGCAAACTCCAATCTTCATTCTCGTTTTAGACGACCTCATCAGCTATCACCTAATCTCATGCAGTATCGCGTATTTTGGCTGCATCTTATTACTACAGCAAGAAACGGTCTACTCATGCCTTCATGTATAGAGCCAGCACGACATGGGCGGTGATACCCATTTTCGTACCCAACATTTTTGGGTCCATTTCTTCTTCGTCATCGTCACTATAACCTCTTCATCTAAAAGCTGCGCAACTACAGTAGCTCCCGTACGAATATGTTCACTTTTCTGCACCTTGAAAGTCACGTCAGTAGTGTTTCCAACTTCGACGTGGGGTTAAGTTAATATGCATGTAATGGTAGCGGTGGGGAGATGCACGCGTAAGTAATTCATCCATGTAGAGACATGGCGTGATATGTTCTGAATGTGTAATCTTTGATAACATAGTAATGTAACATATCTTTCATACATAGGGTTTGGAATGTTGATATTTAAATTCTCTGTATTGTGGTAATAAATAGTGAGTGTGATTATTTCTGTTAATGGTGGGGCATGGTTTAGATGAAGTGTGGAAAACTAATTGACAACGGTCCAGTTTCTTATGAGCTGTAAATATATTTGTTTTCGCGCCCTGTAAAGAAGATCACTGTACTGATTTTTTTCTAACTTATCAGGAACAGATATTAAAATTGTGTGGAAAAAGTTCGCACACTTAAAGCAGTAATAATTAGATATTCTGGTGGAAACACAAACACACATTGACGACGGACAGTTGAGATTGTCAGTGGGTGCTGCAAAACTGTGACAATAAAGTGTATCGTTAGCGTAGAATATAATATCCGTGACCTATTACAGGAACGCTGCTCTGGTTTCGTACTGTGACAGTTTTTTGCATTATTTAGCATCCTGATGTGAACTAGAATTCATTCTCAATAACCGTTAATTGAATTGCGTTTTCCACCACCATTTAGGTTTTGACCATGTCTTTAATATACTTGCCTAATTTCACGGTTACGTAATGTTAACAGGTTGGCTACAAAGCAAATGTGCGTTGGAAGAGTGTTTTTTGTGGCCAGGAAGTTAAGAATTTGAAGGTGTAGTGATACTTTTATAGCCCTATTTTAAGTTAACATAATGGCATTCAGTTTCGGTAATACTGCAAAATTCCCAACGCAAACGTCTGCACCATCTTTTGGTTTTGGCTCCTCGTTAACGACAGCCGCTAAACCGGCAGCCACAGGTTTCTCCTTTAGTACTCCTAGTTTTGGCCTGGGTACTACAGCAGCCACAACAACAACAGGTTTTGGTTTTGGCGGCCTTGGATCAACGCAGAATACTGGATTCAGCTTTGGTGCCACAACCACGACAGCAGCTGGGACTGGTGGATTTGGTACTGGCAGTTTACAGTTTGGTGCTGGATCAGCCGTATCTGGGACAGGAACTGCTCCGACATTTGGTGGATTTGGAACTACCGGCCAACAACAAACTGGATTTGGATCTTTTGGCGCGTTTGGTGCAAAACCGGCGACATCAATAGGAGCATTTGGAAGCACTGGTTTATTTTCTCAACCACAACAGCAGCAGTCATTTTTGCAGCAGCAACAAGCACCTTTGAAAGGGGAAGAGGCCATTGCAAGGGCTGTGTACTTTGTGCAGATATTTGGTGATGAACGTGATCAAGTACTGGCAAAATTTAACATGCTTCAGGCCTTGTGGGGTTGTGGAAAAGGTTACTATTTACCTGGCCAACCACCTGTAGAATTTACTCCTGCTAACCCTTTGTGTCGATTTAAGGGTATAGCTTACAGTCGCAGAGTAGATCCCGAAGAAGCTCGTGAAGGGCTTGTATTGCTCACGTTTGCAAAGGCAGAGGCAGATGTGCGAGCTGGCCAGTCGCAGCTTGTCCAGATCTTGCAAACTGCATTGGGAGATAGAGCTACGATTCACATCGACAGTATTCGCTCTGTAGGACCTCAGAGAACAACAGTGAGCCTTTATGCTGAAGAAGCACAACAGCAGTTAGGAACAGCAAAACGTCGCTGTGGAGCAGCAGAACTGGCAGCGGGCATACGTCAACATTTGACCCAGCTGGGTGCAGAGTCAGTGCTGCCCCTTACTCTCCTGTTGTCTCCTGAAGTGGAACGATACCTTTCAGAGCCTCCTCCAGGTATTGATGCCCGTCTCTGGAAACAAGCACAGGCTGAAAATCCAGATTCAGCTAATCTCATACCTGTCCCTGTCATTGGGTTTGAAGCACTTGCAGCACGTGCTAAAGCCCAAGAACGTGAGGCAGCTGCACACTTAGCAGCATTAGATCGGTCAGCTGCTGAAGTTTCTACTTTGCGTGCAGCATTGGCACGTACAGCTGCTAAGGTTTCTGAGCAACGTCGCCGAGCACTTTCGTTGGAGCATAGAGCACTAGTTGTAGTCGGCAGACAGCAGATCAGACGTAAAGCAGGGCAAGCGCTTGACCCTCGTGAAGAGGCTCTGTTGAGTCGATTGCAGGCACTTCAAGCCCATCTTTCTGCTCCATCTGTTGTTAAAGCTAGACTGAATGAAAGTCTGTCTCAGGTACGCTTGAGGCGAGGAGTTGATGGCACAGCAGGACCAGGAAGTGGTTTACGAAGTTCAGCAATGTTTGGTGATGACTTACGAAAATTTCTGGAAATGGAACAAGATGGCATTGATCGCCTTGTAGAAGTTGTGCGATCTGACTTGAATTCTATGCGTACTATTCAGGAAGGACTTTGCAAACTTTTGCCACAGCAGTACAAATGAGATTTCACTTAATTTTGACAAGAAATGGAAATATGTGTGAGATGTGATCATTGTGTTTATGGTGAGCTTCTACAATAGAGATGTTCCTACAGCATTTGGCTGTTTTGTGAATGATATATTTTCTGTAACTATTTTTTTACTCATTTGTTAAAATTTTATTATTGTGCTTTTGGTGTATTTTGAATATACGACAACTCTCTTGTGCTACATTTATAATTCATTAAATTACTACTGCTTCCAGGTCACAGTATTGCATTTAAAATATTGTGGGTGAATTTTATATGCATGATATGGAATCCATCCTCCATGCCCACGCCCCCTTTTTCTCACCCCTCCCTCTCCTGCTTTGCGTACACAGTCATTCAGACATGAAGATGTGACATGTACACATTGCTTTTAAGTAATGCAGAATGGAATGAATCCAAGGGAATTTTTAACATGTAATAGGAAGAGAAGATGGAATATATTTAGCCAACACCTAGAGTTTAGAGCATTGTAAAATGAAAGAAAAAGACCTTAGATTCAGGGTACATATAGGAATACAGATAAAAATAGTAGAGTTGCTTAGGAGCTTAGAAGAGATGATTAAGAGAAAAAGGATTGGTCAAACCAAACTGGAAATTGAAGGGATGCAACATTTCATAAAGCAAGAGTGCAAAACTCCATGTTAATGTGGCAAAGTTCCTGCCACAGTCTGATAAGTTGCTAACAGTGTATTCAGTAAATTGGTTTACCTTATTATTGAGTATTCACTTGGTGTGTTCATTAGTGTGGAGTATGTTTTCCTTTTTAAGCCTTAACCATTGCCACAGGTCAAGAGGCAGTGACTACACTTGATTCGAAGATTTATTGTTTGATGGAATGTACACACAAATTACTATGTTGTTGTGGAGTGAGTTGGACAAGGTTGCAGTGTGTTTATTTAAATGTTCAGTTTTCTAGCTTTTTTTCAAGTTGCCACCTGGTTCTTGATGCATGTTTATCATAAAAATTACTTGTTTATTAAGGGGGAAAGCCCCGCATGATGAAACCAGAACTTATAATCGATGATTTTATTATTGTCCATTGCTTTGGGCCCTCATTTGCAAGTATTGACCTATTCCATAACATCACTATTTTTATATTTATGTTGCTTATTCATCAGTTTCTTACATGATAGTTTCAATTTCCTCTTAGTGTGTGATTATTATGTGGAAATTTCGTAAATATGATTTGAAAAGAACACAGTCAAATGTGGAACTGTTCAGAAGATTCTGAAAAAGTTGTATAAAATAAAGTAGTACACCTATTGCTACACTGAACGATAGAAATTTACCATCTGCATAAGGGGGATGTTCAGTTCAAATGTTGCAACTGATTTGTTTGCCTTTGTTTCACTATTGCAGTTGACAAGTAGGCCTGCTTATTGACCAAAATTGTGAAGAGCTTGCCATTTTCAATATTCACACCACCTCACATTGTCTTAATTGATTTGTAATCTTCAGAATATAAATCTTGTTGTACTGTGTTTGTATCCTGTCCCAGAATGATCTAACACTTGCCATTAGAGTGCCGATTTGAAATATTTATGTCCACTTCTCAAAGACTTTTGTTTATTCATTGAGAAGACTGATTAAATTTTTTTTTATTTTCAATTTTTTTATGCAGATGTACAGATAAAACAGTGAATGTAAAAGAATTTTTTATATAGTTTTAATCTGCTTTGATTGTCCTTTACATTACTCCCTTCTGCTTAAAAAAAATTGAAATCCATTTTATAGACAGACTTTTAATTACTCATATGTGAACTTGTCATCTTTCAGTTTGTTTCTGCCTGCCATAAAATATTGAAAGATAGTCTACTGAATAGTATGATTTCCAAAATGTGACTGAACTTTCATGCAATACCTTTGTGTGTTTGTGTTTACATTGGAATGATAAATTAATACAATATATAGCACTAGCATAGGTTGATAAAAATAATTTAAAAAAATTATTGCATTTTTTTATATTCTGTGCACCCATTCCTACACATTCATAATTGTGTGAAACTTCTGACAATAAATCTTGTTGTACTGTGTTCGATCTAACAAGTTATGCATACTTTTGTCCTTAATAATTTGTTGTTATTTACTAGTAAAAGTTTATTAAAAACTAAAATCAGTTGATTCTAAACCAGAATATTATTTTGACTATACTGAACTAACTTTGATGCAATAGGAACACATTGTTTTTCATAGACTTCGAAAAATAACAATTTAGAGAATATTTGAAATTGTTGTTGTTAATTGCTTACCATAGAAAAGTAATGTAAGCATATAATACTCACAGATTAGGTCTTAGCCCTGTTTTAACTAACCATCTGTTACCTACAGAGCAGTACGAAGACTGATCGTGAGACATATAATCAGTGTTGCCATGTAGGAAAGTAATTTTTTCTTAAAGCATGCGGAATGTGAAGTGTGGATAGAACAAATTGCATTATTTTGAGTGTGTGAGTAAGACTCAATCACTAATTGTCTCTCTCTCTCTCTCTCTATTGTTTTGCTCTTAATTATAAGTGAGCAAATAAGTGGCTCTGGTAGAGTTGTGCAACTAGATAAAGTGAACCAGTAATAGGTTGGAGATTGATGTACATGTTTGCAGTTGATAACAAAGTAAGTATGGGAACATATGTCAGAGAAAATATGTTTTATCTGTTTGCAAACTGAAGAGCGGGCATCGCTCATAATGGAGGAAATGGTGCTTCTCAGAGGAACACAATTACTCTACAGGAACTCGTAAGAAACAGTTCCTTGTATAACAGTGTAGTGCTGTGTGCAGCGATTCATGAAGCTTCTCTTTTTGTGCAGCTCTTGTGTTGGTTATATTATTTACTAACTTTTGTGTTCTGTGTAGCGTTAATACATTTAGTGAAAAATTAACACTCTGTAGCTTGTAGATAAAACCTTTTTTTAGCAGGAATGTGAAACTTGCCTGCTTGCTTTTCAGTTAGCCTATACAAAACGTGAAACAATAAATGGCCATTAGCACTCCACACACATGAAATCTATGTCTTAATAATTTCGGATCAAATTATATTATGTGGACACAGGGCATTGGGAGAAGGCATGAGGAATTCGGTAAAGAAATAACGATAATGGAAATTCTGAGATGGAGCAGTACATAAAATGATGGAAAGACTGTACTCACATGTAGTGGACTGATGTGTGGCACATAGACACTTGTTACATAATACGGTATTCACACTAGCTTTCAGGCTCACACACTTTGAGTAGCAGACAGACACAACATAAAGACAGCCGTGCATGTGAGCTTAGGGCCAAAAGGCCTCCTTCTAACTTAGAAAAAACACACACTTGAGCAGAGCACAACTCACACATGTATGGCCACTGGCCAGACACAGTGGTTCTTTGTGTGAATTGTGCGTGCACGAATTGTTTGTTTTTCTATTTTATCAAAAGACCTTCCCCCTCTCCTTCCCCTCCCCCCTACACACACGCACACGCACCCCTTTTGCCTCATGCAGCCACTGAGTCATCTGTCAAAAGACCTGCTTCACGCTATCCTGCTACTCTCTCTTTGACTCCTGCATCCCTGCAGGTAGTGTGACTACTGTTTTCTGTTACATGAATGTATGAACTGCACATCAATTTGCTTTAGTTAAAGAAAGAGGCTGTTCAAAAGCTAAAGTTTTGAGTATTAAACATGTGATGTTTGGTACATCATCAGTGTAATATCTGACAAATCCAGAATGTAACAGATCTCATTATTCCCTGTATATCATTTTTCTTGGCATGTGTACATTTTGCAAAGTTGCTTTTGGTATCTATACCAAATGAAGTGCAGTGGTTAAAACAGATGTTAGGTTTCCTTAAATTTCTTAAAATGAATTATGCCTTTAAAAAGTGTGCAAAGACAGCAGTCACTTATTCAAAAAGATAGTAAAAATTATCTGTTGTTACCTATGTGAGCTCAGTCCATACCAACTTCAGGTGAGTGAGTGGTTTTCTTTTCTCATTTTTATTCATTGTTCTTGTTGCAGAACTTCCATTGCCTTAACAATTTGATGCATAACTTTTTGTTTGTTATGCTGTCTTAGTTGAATAATGCAAAGGAAAGTAGGTTATTGTCTCATCAGCATTGATTTAATGGGACATGCACTGACTATCTAAGCAGTGATGACAAGATGGGAATTGGCTGTGGCTGTGTTAAATTCGCCCGAAGTGAATTACATAATTTTGCACAGTGTGTGTCAGTATGGCAAGACTAGTATATTTCTGATTTCTCTTAAATAAAACTGCCATCTTAACCATTGTGAGGCTATTTTTGTTTCACACAAGATGCCAGAATTTTAAGTTAGCTTTCACATTTATACTGACTGACAAGCTACAGTGATTAGGCAATAGAGTAGGATTAAATTCCCATTTTGGTATTTATGTTTAAGTTTTGGAGACAAGAGTGTTGCTGGTGAACTGTTCTGCAATGTGTGAGGAGTAATTTTGTATTTTATAGAAGAAGGGATCGGTTGGTAGGACATGTTCTGAGGCATCAAGGGATCACCAACTTAGTACTGGAGGGCAGCGTGGAGGGTAAAAATCGTAGAGGGAGACCAAGAGATGAATACACGAAGCAGATTCAGAAGGATCTAGGCTGCAGTAGGTACTGGGAGATGATGAAGCTTGCACAGGATAGAGTAGCAAGGAGAGCTGCATCAAACCAGTCTCAGGACTGAAGACCACAACAACAACAACAACATTGTAGTCTGCAGCAGTTTTGCCTTTTACAAATTTATTTGTGTCATCTGCAGATATGGTATACTTCTCAGACTTGCTGAATGACTTGAGATCATTTATAAATATCAAGAATAACACTGATCTAAAATTGAATCTTGGGACACACTGTAAATAATTTCTTTTCTTTTAGAGTGGTAGGTATACACAATGTTCTCTTCCTGATGTGTGTTTTCTACTGTCTGCCCTCTGATTTTTAGGAATGAAGTCACCCATTCACATATCAACCCCCCTAATTCCTGCATATTCCAATTTTTGTAGCAGTAAGTTGTGGTCTTATCATATCAAAGGCCTTTGTGAGGTCCAGAAATATTGCTGATACATGTTTCTTCTGGTCTGTTGCAGTTAAGTGCTTTGTTTTTAGAATCAAAAATTGCTCTTTCTATCGATTTTGCTTTTTTTCTGATTCCATGTTGGGTTCTTGGTAAAAAAAAAATAAAAATAAAAATGGAACAGCTGAGGGATTGGTCTGTAGTTGTTTAGTTGTTTTCATTTGTCTTGTCTCCCTTTTTGAAGAGAGGCCTTACCTTCGACATTTTTTCTCGAAAAACACCTTTACATGACGAAGAGTTGCAAAAATGAGTTAGGGGCTTAATTAGTACTAATACACATTTTTAAATATGTATTCAGGAGCATTGTCTATGCCTGATTGTTTATAGAAAAAATAAGTAAAATTAACAATGTTGGTAAGTTTTAAAATTAACAGCTGTTCAGTTCTGTAATTCCTACTTCAACCCCTCCATACCTCCTTGCAACATTTTGTCTCTCCTGATAGATCAGCACAGGTGTTGAGAAGAACACATGCTAATCATAACCTCCTCATTTGTTCCTTCAGAGCTGATTACTGTTCCACCACCATCAGCGATGACAACTCGCAACAAATTGAATAAAAATTCAAGAAACAATTTGCTATGATCAAGTTTAATACTCACACTAGCTACCGCACTCATAGCAGAGTGCTCAGAACACTACTGAACGCTAATTGGCTGTTGGAGAATGCCTGACTTAGGTGCACAGAACAAGCCTAAACTCAAATGCCGTCATCCGTGTCTCCAACTATAGTCACCATTAATGTAATCTCTCTTTACACCAACTTCCTTCCCTGTCCACCTGGTGCTGACCAACTCGTAAGATGGCACCCAGGTGAAAGCGAATCTGTGATGTCTGTACACCTCTCATTAATTTTATAGTCACCAGTAACTATTTCACATTTGAGTGACGGACTTACAAACATCAGTGATTTGGCCTTGGAAACTAGGGTGTCCTATTGTGCCAGCCTTTATGTGGATAACTTTCTCAAATTCCACAGATATTTATCCCCTTGTTTACAATATACTGACAACATTTTACTCTGATTTATTATGGTGCTGGACTTCCTTGAAAATTGTGTCCTTTTAACAAATGAGATTCAAAAATTTTCTTATGTTAAGGATTTGAAGTCTTGGCAAAGTGACAACTTATAAAATGAAGTCCATCTGATTTTTTTCTAAATTCTGTGTTACCATGCTCAGTTTTGACCTTCGTCTCAGATATGATATCTTCATACCTCAGAATATCTCAGACACACAAACATGCATCAGTACCTGCAAGTTGGCAGCTGTTCCACTCACAGAGTGAGATCTCTCTCTCCTATAGGTTTAACATTCATGGCTAATGGTTCTTTGGATATTATTATTATTTCTTTCCTTTCTCAGACATTATGTCTGATTAAAAATGAAAAGTGACGCGGACCTTGATCAAGTGTGACTTCCTTCTAACTGTACGGTATATGTTACATTGCATTTAGGAACTTTCGGGTAATTGAACATGTATCAATAATTACAGATTTCTGTAGTTGTATATATATGTTTGGATGCAGCTGTATTGCGTTGATGTATGGTGGATATTGTGTGGTATGACTCCTGTAGTTGATAGTACAATTGGTATAATGTCAACTTTATCCTGAAGCCACATGTCCTTGACTTGCTCAGCCAGTTGGATGTATTTTTCAATTTTTTCTTCTGTTTTCTTCTGTATATTTGTTGTATTGGGTATGGATATTTCGATTAGTTGTGTTAATTTCTTCTTTTTATTAGTGAGTATGATGTCAGGTTTGTTATGTGGTGGTGTTTTATCTATTATAATGGTTCTGTTCCAGTATAATTTGTATTCATCATTCTCCAGTACATTTTGTGGTGCATACTTGTATGAGGGAACATGTTGTTTTATTAGTTTATGTTGTATGGCAAGTTGTTGATGTATTATTTTTGCTACATTGTCATGTCTTCTGGGGTATTCTGTATTTGCTAGTATTGTACATCCACTTGTGATGTGATCTACTCTTTCTATTATTATTATTATTATTATTATTTGTCCAGAGCTTGGACGGACATTCTCGTAGGAGAAAGGAGAGTCCAAATATGGGTATGATTGATGATTACCACGTCATCCACAACATTCTATACGAGTACTTTTGCTAAGTTGTTATTGACACAGCTAATTGCCAGAAACTTCCGGATTACCCAACACAGTACCTATTATATTCCTGTGATTTGCAATGTTTTCATTAGGCTTCTTTTATAGCAAATTCTTCCTGAGTGGGGAAGGTACTAGCAGCCAATGATCTTAGCTTGGACAAAATCACGTGCTTGAAAGAACACTGTTGCAGTAACTTACATCACAATGTTAGAACCTTCTTAGATCGTGCAGGACAATGAAAGAGCTAGCGGTATTAACAGTGTACAAGCCACCAACAGTAAATACCTTTTATTTAAGCAGGAGAGAACTAATGAGGCTGGTAGGCTCATTATTTACTGAAAACTAAACGTTTTCAATCAGTGCCAATAAAAAACACATGTTGATGTCTTGCTTGGATTATATCCTATATTTAACTAACCATCAATGATTTAAGGCAATTTATTACAATTTTTATTATTATTAACCCTTTAACTACTCTGGATGTGTTAACACGTGCACCTTTGTACCTGTCCCTGAGTGCTCTGAACACGTTTACACGTGCCACCCGTCCTTCTACCTGGTACTCTGAACACGTCTACGCGTAGGCACATTCAGAGTACCAGGTAGAAGGACTGGTGGTGTGAGTTAACATGTTCAGAGCACACAGGGACAGGTACAAAGACACGCGCGTTAACACATGCAGAGCAGAGAAAGGGTTAAATACAAAATGTCAATGCTTCACCACTCATGACAGGGCAGATTATGCTAGTCTTACAATATCGTGAGACACATAGTTTCCTACCTAATGATTGTATCCCAACAGGTAACCCATCAAACATTCTCAATGCCACTTTCAGAAAACTTTTCAGTGTTATGAATAGTCAATATTTTATGAATATGGAACTTGATTTCGTACTAAAGGTTTCCTGGTTTTCTTTATCACATTTGATGCTGTGCTGACATATTTTCTGAAGGTTTTTCATTGGTTCTGTCTGGATGAAAATGGGACTGCTAAGACATAGTTTCTTAGTTAATATTATCATTATATTTTTCTTCTGGATTAGGACACTATAAATCTGCTGACTAGCTCCATAACTGTTATCCAAAGCTGATATGGTTATCAAAAAGTGCAGAGTTGATAATTAGAAGGAACTATGGTATATCTCTTAAATTTCTTAAATGTATGTGACACAGTAAAGATTCCACATATGTGTAAAACATGTCTCTGTCTGCTGAGCTTCATGTTAAGGATTGAACCAAGATGTTTTCACAACACCTACACTATTCAAGCACCCATTCTCTTCTAAACTATGTCTAAATTCCTTTGGGATTTTTTGTTCTATAGAGTATTTCAACTACTGCCATCAAGGAGTACAGAGATTAAGAGTTCTGTGTTTTGTTTGGATGATGATAGCTACAGAAATGAGTTATATGAAATAAACAGTCCTTGAATAACCTAGATGGAAATTATTTATTTGAAGTGCCTAATGATCAGACTTGTACCTGCATTTTGTTTCCTTGTTAATTTTGTGTTCATTTTGTTCTTAGTGCTTTAATTCCATGACCATACTGAACATCTACACTATAAATTATATGAGTAGGGTCTGGCCCAAAGTACATGGTCCAATCATGTTAATGTGACTACTGCATATGTTTGATGTCAGTGTACTATAACCACTTGCAGACAGCAAGTCACAGCACTAGCAGTGGAGGAACATAGGAAACAGTGCAGTTATTGTGGTAATATGGAAATGGAATGATTTATCTGATGTCCAAAATATTTATTTATTTATCCATCTATAGACAATAAATATTGTATGGATTTTGTCCAAAAGTACATGTAAAGTTACTGGAAACAATTTGTGCAAAAGGTACATACAAAATTTTACATTAAGTAGCACAAAGAATAATACGTACAAAGAACACACAGGAAGCCCTTATATTCACTACAATTATTCAGTAAGATATTACAACACTCAGCAGCTGTCCATCAGATATACAAATTTAACAGACACTTTAGGGGATGAAAGACAGTGTTTTCAGTTTTGCCTTAATGTATGCATTATCAGAATTATTTATTGGCCTAAATAGTCATTTACCGAGTAAAAACATTGTTCAAGTAGAAATTCCTTAAATTCTACTTTAAATGTGTTTTCATCTTCTGACTTTCTGAAGTTGGCTGCCAGTATGTTGTAGAGTTTTGTACCAATATGGCTCACATGCCTTTGTGTGTGTGTTCTTTTTGTTCGCTGAGTATGGAGTGCTGTGCTATTTCAAGTATTGTAGTTATGCAAGTCGGCACTTGTCTGAAAATCTGTAAGGTGGGCCATAACATATAAAACACATTTGTATATATATAAGGACAGTATTGTTAGACCTTTAAGCTTGTTGAATAAGGGTCTGCACCGTGTCTGTGGATGACTGTGTCTTATTATTCTGATAGCCCTCTTCTGTAACAGAAAGATTTGTTTTAGACGGCAAGTGGTGGAACTCCAAAATATTATTCTGTATGTTGCAAGAGACTGAAAACAGCTGAAATATGCCATCCTGGCACCCTCTGCAGTACAAACATTTGCAATAATTCTAAGAGCAAAACAAGCTGAGTTAAGTTTCTGCACAAGTTTCATTATGTGATCATTAAAATTAAGATTTTCATCTACATGAATCCCCAACAACAGTTCAAGATTTACATTTTGACATATTTTCCCAAAATGCATATAGTTTGTTTTATTTGCATTTAATGTCAACTCGTTTGCATTGACCCAAGTGTGGACATTCTTTATTACTTGATCAGTAGTAGTTTGCAACATTTACTTTGGTACACCTATTAACTCACTAGTGTCATCTGTGAATAGTATGGCCTTTGCTGCTCCATCTGAGGTGTGAAAGTCATTTATGTAGACAAGGAACAATCAGGGACCTAGAATACTGCCTTGCATCACTCCTATTTCCAGTCTTTTTTTGCGTCTGATACTAAATTTATTTTGTGTTTGGAGTAATTAGACATCAGTCCTACAATCTGTGTTCTGTTTTGTAGGTATGATTCAAACCACTTTTTTCCTGTCCCATGAATACCTAATGCTTCCAGTTTTTCTAAAAGAATGCCTTAATTGACAAATGCTTTGGAAGGATCTAAATTTATTTCTACTACGCTGTTGTCTTTTTCTAGTTTTTTGATTATTTGATCAGTTAGTGCTGTTTCTGTATTTTTACTTGCCTTGAAGCCATGCCGATTTCTATTTATTAATTTATGATCATTTAGATATTTGTTGATTCTGTGCTTCATTAATTTTTCTATTATTTTGGAAAATGCTGGAAGGAGAGATATTGGCCGATAGTTTGTTACCTTATGCTTGTCGCCGTTTTTTAATAATGGCTTCACTTTTGACATTTTCATCTTTTCCGGAAACACTCCTTCACTAAATGATGAGTTGGCTGTGTATGCCAAGGACCTTGTGATTTGTGCAGCTGTCATTATTATGATATAAACAGGCACCTCATCTAATCGTGCTGATATTTTAGGTTTCAAGCTTTTTATTGTTTTGAACACTTCATGTTCATCCGTTGGATCTCTCCTCATGCTACAAGCAGCTTATGGAAATTCAGGTTTTTCTTGGTTTGTAAATTTCAAGCTTAATGAAGTTGTTGCATTTATGAAATAATTGTCGATGTAATTTGGCAAATCTTGTTTTTTAATATTGACATTTTGTGTGTTTTTGATAATGATATCCTGGTCTTTGCATCTCTTTCCTGTTTCAGTCTTCACAATACCCCATATGGCTTTTGATTTGTTATCAGACTGTCTTATTAAATTGTCATTACTCATTAATATTGCCTTGGCAATTACTTTTTGATACACCCTCTTGTAATTCTTAACATAGTACTTGAACTGTGGATCTATAGACATCTTAATTTTGAATTTAGTCTCTTTAGAGTTCCACGAGAAATTTTGATGCAAGCTGAGATCCAAGAACTTGGCTTTGTATTGTGATGTGATGTGATTCTTGACAGCTTCTCTGGAAAGCACATTTCGAAATCTCACATGAAAGTTGAGGAAAAAGTATTATATGCATCATTCGTATTTGTTAGGGACAGCACTTCTGCCCAGGACTGACTAGTTAGGGTATTTGTAAATTCTACACAGTTTTTAGTTGAAAATTTTCTTTTATACATGAAGTACACTTTTTTTCTTAGTGACATTGAAGGAATTTTGAGGGTAAGAGCATTATGGTTTGATAATCCCAAATCAGTATTTGTTACTTCTGCTTCTGTGGATTGTACATTTGAAAATACACTCCTGGAAATGGAAAAAAGAACACATTGACACCGGTGTGTCAGACCCACCATACTTGCTCCGGACACTGCGAGAGGGCTGTACAAGCAATGATCACACGCACGGCACAGCGGACACACCAGGAACCGCGGTGTTGGCCGTCGAATGGCGCTAGCTGCGCAGCATTTGTGCACCGCCGCCGTCAGTGTCAGCCAGTTTGCCGTGGCATACGGAGCTCCATCGCAGTCTTTAACACTGGTAGCATGCCGCGACAGCGTGGACGTGAACCGTATGTGCAGTTGACGGACTTTGAGCGAGGGCGTATAGTGGGCATGCGGGAGGCCGGGTGGACGTACCGCCGAATTGCTCAACACGTGGGGCGTGAGGTCTCCACAGTACATCGATGTTGTCGCCAGTGGTCGGCGGAAGGTGCACGTGCCCGTCGACCTGGGACCGGACCGCAGCGACGCACGGATGCACGCCAAGACCGTAGGATCCTACGCAGTGCCGTAGGGGACCGCACCGCCACTTCCCAGCAAATTAGGGACACTGTTGCTCCTGGGGTATCGGCGAGGACCATTCGCAACCGTCTCCATGAAGCTGGGCTACGGTCCCGCACACCGTTAGGCCGTCTTCCGCTCACGCCCCAACATCGTGCAGCCCGCCTCCAGTGGTGTCGCGACAGGCGTGAATGGAGGGACGAATGGAGACGTGTCGTCTTCAGCGATGAGAGTCTCTTCTGCCTTGGTGCCAATGATGGTCGTATGCGTGTTTGGCGCCGTGCAGGTGAGCGCCACAATCAGGACTGCATACGACCGAGGCACACAGTGCCAACACCTGGCATCATGGTGTGGGGAGCGATCTCCTATACTGGCCGTACACCACTGGTGATCGTCGAGGGGACACTGAATAGTGCACGGTACATCCAAACCGTCATCGAACCCATCGTTCTACCATTCCTAGACCGGCAAGGGAACTTGCTGTTCCAACAGGACAATGCACGTCCGCATGTATCCCGTGCCACCCAACGTGCTCTAGAAGGTGTAAGTCAACTACCCTGGCCAGCAAGATCTCCGGATCTGTCCCCCATTGAGCATGTTTGGGACTGGATGAAGCGTCGTCTCACGCGGTCTGCACGTCCAGCACGAACGCTGGTCCAACTGAGGCGCCAGGTGGAAATGGCATGGCAAGCCGTTCCACAGGACTACATCCAGCATCTCTACGATCGTCTCCATGGGAGAATAGCAGCCTGCATTGCTGCGAAAGGTGGATATACACTGTACTAGTGCCGACATTGTGCATGCTCTGTTGCCTGTGTCTATGTGCCTGTGGTTCTGTCAGTGTGATCATGTGATGTATCTGACCCCAGGAATGTGTCAATAAAGTTTCCCCTTCGTGGGACAATGAATTCACGGTGTTCTTATTTCAATTTCCAGGAGTGTATATTATCTATAAGACTGTTTGTATTATATGTTATTCTTGTGGGTTCGTGTATGAGTGGAAACAGATTGAGACTACATAATAGATTTAGGAATTGATTTTTTAGCCTACTTTCATTCATAAGATTTATTTTGAAATCTCCACAGACGACTACATTGGCTGTTTCAGTAAAAAGAATGTTAAGCAGTGTTTCTAACTGATCAATTAAAAGGACCAAGGGTGGAACCATTTCTGAAGTGCCTAAGCTTATTAACTATTTGTGTGTCACTGTGATTAAAACATACTGTGCATGGCAAAGTGGCGCTATCCAAAACTGGCACCAAGGCAACTGTGACACACCATGGGCCATACAAGACAGGGGAGAATGGTGGCTGCAGAGTGTTATGCGGGCAAACGGATGTGCAGCTGTTGAGCAGCTGAGCACCCAGATGAGCCAAGACACTACAAACAGTGTCTCCTCAATGATTGTTCAGCAAACATAGCTGCATATGGGCCCTCGCAGCTGGAGCCTGGTTCATGCACCGTTGTTGACTGCTGTTTATCAGTGGTGAAGGCTAGAATTTGCACAGCAGTACCACAACTTGATGTCCACTGAGTGGTAACAGGTGGCCTTTTCAAATAAATCTCATTCTATGCTCCATTGGACAGATGGCCATTGATGTGCATGGCGTGACAAGTCTGAAAGCAAATGCCCTGTAAGCAGGAGGGAACATTGTGATCTGGGGAATATTTTCATGGTACTCCCTAGGTGTTTTAATCATTATGGAAGGCACAGTGGATCAACACAAGTATGCGCCTATCCTTGGGGCCATGTTCACCCCTAAATACAGTTTGTATTTCCTCAGCACGGTGGCATCCACCAACAAGCCTATGCAGTACGTCACACAGTTCACAGTGTATGTTCTGATCCCCCCATCCTATAATTACTAATTCAACTAATTATTTAAATACTGTATTTGCTGGTTCTCGGGACATACACAGCATCCTTTGTCACAGCATACTGAGCAAGCAGCATGGAGAGTTCAGAAATATTGACTGATCAAAATAACTTATACTTGGCTGCTAAAATTCTTCTTCGTTGTTTCTTGTGGTTCACGTCTAGCGGTCTTCTTTCTTCCTTTCCTGGAGAATATTGTCAAAATATTTGGATTTGCAGGAGTTCACGAGTATCAACTCTTCTATCACTTCTAATCAAAACAATGAACATGTTTCAGTTTTTACTTTGTTGATATATTCTTGAAATCATTCCACAAATTTTAAATAACTAGTTTTTTTGGTTCACAATTTTAAAAAAGATGCTTTTGAGCATTGTTATTTAGACATAACAGGCGACACTTGCCCAACTTTGACCACATGGGGCCACACACGACTTCTCTCGGCAGACTACTCCACAGTATCTAACTTATTTTACCCACTGATAGTCTATAGATTGTTAAATACAAAGGCAACAGCACACAGGTCAAAGATTATTAAATTTCTCCGCACATACACACCTCTCTGACACCTACAGTCACCAAAATAATCAAGACTTTTTTTCATAACAAATATTTACAAAATTTATAAATTAAAAAAGGGTATTGCAAATTGTGTTATAAAACATCTCGTACTAGAAATTACACTTGGTACATAGAACATGACGTGTCAGACCTGTTTCAACACACAAGCCCACCAGTCAGAATGTGAGGATGAGAATAACAGGCTGACAGAAACATAAACGGAACTGGTCTGCCTACAATTTTACGTTTTGTACAGTGCAAAATAGTATGTTTTAGTTTTCTTCACGAAGGGCTCACTTGACCTCTTGTCCATGGCATTGCTAGTTTCTCCTGCTGCAATTCCTTAGCATGATTAGTTGTGTGGCACATTCCTATATAACTTCATCATCATTACATGTTTCTGGAGATATCTACAACAGATATGACACTTGGTCACTAAGTAGTGAGGACACAACAATCCCAGAAGGGTTTCAGGATTGTATGCCAACATGAGACACAGTGGACTATAAAACATGGAGGAAGTTGTCACAGAACTAAGGATGATATAGCAATGAGAACTACATAAAAGGAAATAGCATGAAACACACAATAAAATATTACAAGAACAATTAGTACTCGTTACTTGCGAATAAAAGCAAATGTGTTTTGTTGGAACATATTGTATGTTAATTAATTGTTTACTAGTTAAATAAGAGAAAACATTGCAATCAAAATAGTAAAACACTATAGTAAAACAAATGTTAAATATACAGTTTTTCATTAATAGCTCATCAAAAGTGTAGTAGTGAAGAGAAACTTAATAACTCATTAGATGTTTCTGAGAATTTTTCAGATATTCAAAATGTTCATTCATCATTAATTACCAATATACACGAGAAAAGAAATACATGTAGCTAAAAATAAATGTTTTCACAAATGAGATAGAAATTGTAGTACTCAATAGTGAAAATCCCTTCAAATGGGTAAATGTATATACAAGTACATGATTTACAGTGTATAGCATACAACGACCTATTTAGAGGTCAGATGCATAAATGATAAAAGACTTGCTCAGAGTGCAATTCTGAGACTTCCTTAAGAGTATTTTTACATAAACTAGAATTTGTGCTCAGACAATAATTCTGAGTTTTAAAGGTTTCTTCTGGTACAGACCAGTAAAACCAGTCAGTTAAGACTGAAAAAGGGAATTTGCTTATACAACAATTCTGAGACTTTTTGTTAGGTGGCTCTAACCAGAAAGATTGCTCATGCAACAGTATCTGAGACCCTGAATGGTGATACTGCATGGTGAAAACCAATATAAGTTCATAAGGATTATTATTAATGTATTCGTTTCATCGTCATCTTTCTCAGCATTTCAGAATTCATGAGTATGGTACCTATCACAGTTCAGAGCACAAATCAGAAGTTAGTATCACAGTAGGTAAGTTATGTAGTGTTAAATCAGTTTACGGCATTTTGTATTTAAATGTTTCCCAGGTAAATATGTAAGTGTTACTTCATGATTGGTGTTTTCAAAAAGAAAATATAGCATTGACAGTAGAGGAAAAGTATTGATTCAAAGAAAGCAGAAGAAGCTGTAGTACAGAAAACAGCATTGCAACATTAAAGGCCTTTGTGCTCACCAAGCACCTAATGTACAAAGAAGTGTACAGCCCACTGAGGATTACAAACAAGACAATATATCTGCGTATAATTCAGCACAAATTGATTTAAGGACAAATACTTGAATCAAATTTCATCTATATTCATATAAACTTACTAGTTTAGCATTTAAATTTCTGTTTACCAGTCTTTTTTTCCCAGCTAGTTCATTATGAAACACAAGTCTTCAAATAATCTACTTTTTTGTTTGTACAGTTGTAACCTGGTAATATTCCTCAACCCAAGAAGTTTTCTAGATTTTGGATAAATCAAACAGTATGCATTAAGATGCAGACTTTCAGCAATTTTGAGTGAACCACTGTATATGTCAAAGAATTTTTTAGTACTGCTGTTACCATTTTAGATCTTTCATGTGATTTCACAAGTACTTAATATCCAGTCTTAAACTGCGTTACTTTTACTTTACTGTCATGTCTTGTTTTTCTCCTTTCTTTCCTGTGTAGACAAAATTGTACATGGTAGGTATTCAATCAACTCTGATAGAATGTTTGCGGGTTTCTTATGAAACGTAAACTCTAGAACTGTGTTGTAAGCTATTCATGAAGTCTTCAAAATCACAAATGTATTCAAATCAGAGGTAGCATGCTTTTGACTACAATAGGTACGACATAGCCATCAATCTCTCTCATGTATCTTTCTACAGGGTTTGACAACGGGTTATACACTTAAATCGAAAAGTGTTTAATTGCTGTTCTTTCAACAAATGCTTTCCAATTTTTATACATGAACTGTGATCCATTGCTTGACAGAATGACATTTGGTTTTCCTACATTTTTAAAGTAATCTTTCTTAATCTTATAAATAATCTCTTTATTTGTGGCATTTCTGGCAGGGTAGAATTCTATAGATTTGGAAAAAATGTCAACCATAACAAAAATGTAACTGTGACCTCCTCTACTCTTTAGCAAAGATCCATTGAAGTCAACAGTTATCAAATTTTCAGGAATGATGTTCTGCATTACATCTTGACATTTCCTATTACCTACCCGTACTCTTTGACATCTATCACAGGATGACAATTCTTTCCTTACCTTTTCAGCCATTTGTAAAAATAAACATTCTCTTGTAACTTTGGAATGCATTCCCGAATGCCATGGTTTTCATACTATTCATGAGTGTACCTGATTTTCATCTTCCTCCTCTGACCAGCATAAGTCCCAGTTGTCAGTGTCAGAATATGTCCTAAACAGTGTTCCTTTGTGTACTTTGTAAAATTTATGCAGTTTTTCTTATTCTCTCTTACCTAAAAAGCTTTTGACTAACCTCCAGTTTCAATCATGATTTTGATTTCTCCTGTGGCTCTAATGTCTTTCTCATAACGAACACCCTTCAATATCTCATCTTAAACTCCTTTTTCTCCTCCTGATCATGTAATTCATTAATTCCACCTAAGAGTAACCTAGATAAAGCACCTGCAACAACATTGTCAGTACATTTGATGCATCCTACTTCATAGTCAAATTACTGTAAAAACATAGCCCATCTTGTGAGTCTTTCATGATTTAATCTGCACTCTTGAAGTAACTTAAAATGTTGTGATTTGAGTATACTTTGATTTTATGACATAACAAATAATTTCGAAACTTGCCGAGTGCCCGGTGAATAGTCAATAACTTTTTTCAGTAATGCTGTAAGATTTTTCATGTTTGAGTAACATTCTACTTCCAAAAGCAAGTGGACAATGTGTAGTTTTACCATCAATTTCTTTTTTTCTGCAATAATTTAGTACCTAATCCACAATCACTGTAGTCAGTGTGTAAGCAAAAAGGCAAACAGAAATCAGGCAAACTGGCTGTTCAATTCTTTCTTAATACATTCAACAGATTTCTGACATTCATTGCTCCAAATCCACAGAGTTCTTAAGTAAATTTCTCGATTACTAACAAATTTTAGGAGATTCCACATAAACCAAAAAATGACTTTAACTGCTTTCTGCTATGTGGTGCTGGCAATTTGGAAAAGGCTTCTATTTCCTATGGGTCAGCAAGAATCCCATCTTTGGTAATAACATGTCCAAAAAATTTAAGTTCTGGTACAGCAAGTTTACATTTCTATAATTTAAATGTCATTCCATCTTGTCTAACTTATTGCACACCTGTTTCAAAAGTTGAGTGTTCATTCCAGTTTTGTCCAGTTACCAGAATGTCTTCTATGTAGATTGTAAGTTGTGACACAGGTTCTTTAACAAGCACATGATCGAAAGCTCTCATAAATTCAGCAACAGATGATTCAAACCAAATAGTATAAAACAATGTTGATGACAGTGACCATTATACAAAAAGGCAGTATACTTTCTTGAATCATTGCTAAATGTACCTGGTGAAATCCTGAGATCAAATCAAGGCTTGGCATAAATTTTATGTCTTAAATTTGTGTAAAAGATCATCAGTGTTTTCAGGGTGGTCTGTTTCTCTGTGTAAAGTGGTAGACTTTTACTCTTCCTGGCTCACTATCAAAGACATTACTGTGCTCTCAAGTAAAGATCTTAATTCCTGTTTGTGATGTTCAATGACTCAACAAGCTTCTCCTACTTTAATGTTAACAAGTTCTTCAAACTCTGCCTCATTTGTGTCTATAGCAAGTGTGTCATACTTCACATTTCCTACTCCTTTCAAAAACTGAATACTATTAACTTTACTATTACTTTTGAAATCTGACTTGAGAAAATTGGTTGTGACAGCTTCCATCTGGTCTTGGAATACAAAACTTCGTCCTCTCCAATAAAAACCTACACTGCCTTTTCCTATCTGGTTTATCTCCAGCATAAAATTCACTCAAAGTTCTGCAATATTAAAAGTAATCAGAGCTTGATTCTTCACTGTTTTGCTGTGTCTGTCTGAAGCACCTCTGATGTTAAATCCAATCACTGGTAATTCAACATAAGCACTTCCTCCCTCTATTTTCTTGATTAAGGCCTCAGAAACTCCTGACATCTGGCTCTGTATATCGACAAGTCACCTGCCTTTCCATAATCCTATTTTTACTTTTATGATGGGACTACAAATTTCACCATAATCATGTGGTTAACATTTTAATATAACAAATCATCTTCTGTTCCTTTGAAACTGCCACCTATGGTTTGTATCTTACTTGTACTGGTCTTATCTGGATTACAAGATTACATCAAACTAATAGAAAAACCTTTACTAGTATTAGATAGGTTAAAGTTAGATATAGTGGGAATTAGTGAGGTTCAGTGGCAGGAGGAACAAGACTTTTGGTCAGGTGAATACAGGGTAATAAATACAAAATCATAGAGGGGTAATGCAGGAGTAGGTTTAATAATGAATAAAAAAATAGGAGTTCGGGTAAGCTACTACACACAACATAGTGAACACATTATTGTGGCCAAGATAGACACGAAGCCCACGCCTACCACAGTAGTACAAGTCTATATGCCAACTAGCTCTGCAGATAATGAAGAAATTGAAGAAATGCATGATGAGATAAAAAAAAAATTATTCAGGTAGTGAAGGGAGACGAAAATTTAATAGTCATGGGTGACTGGAATTCGATAATAGGAAAAGAGAGAGAAGGAAACGTAGTAGGTGAATATGGATTGGGGGGAAGAAATGAAAGAGGAAGCCGCCTCATAGAATTTTGCACAGAGCATAACTTAATCATAGCTAACACTTGGTTCAAGAATCATAAAAGAAAGTTGTATACATGGAAGAAGCCTGGAGATACTGACAGGTTTCAGATAGATTATATAATGGTAAGACAGAGATTTAGGAATCAGGTTTTAAATTGTAGGACATTTCCAGGGCAGATGTGGACTCTGACCACAATCTGTTGGCTATGAACTGTAGATTAAAACTGAAGAAACTGCAAAAAGGTGGCAATTTAAGGAGATGGGACCTGGATAAACTGAAAGAACCAGAGGTTGTACAGAGTTTCAGGGAGAGCATAAGGGAACAATTGACAGGAATGGGGGAAGGAAATAGTAGAAGAAGAATGGGTAGCTTTGAAGGATGAAATAGTGAAGGCAGCAGAGGATCAAGTTTGTAAAAAGACGAGGGCTAGTAGAAATCCGTGGGTAACAGAAGAGATATCGAATTTAATTGATGAAACAAGAAAAAGTGCAGTAAATGAAGCAGGCAAAAAGGAATACAAACATCTCAAAAATGAGATCGACAGGCAGTGCAAAATGGCCAAGCAGGCATGGCTAAAGGACAAATGTAAGGATGTAGAGGGTTATCTCACTAGGGGTAAGATAGATACTGCCTACAGGAAAATTAAAGAGACCTCTGGAGAGAAGAGAACCACTTGTATGAATATCAAGAGTTCAGATGGAAACCCAGTTCTAAGCAAAGAAGGGAAAGCAGAAAGGTGGAAGGAGTATATAGAGGGACTATACAAGGGCGATGTACTTGAGGGCAATATTATGGAAAGGGAAGAGAATGTAGATGAAAATGAAATGGGAGATACGATACTGCGTGAAGAGTTCGACAGAGCACTGAAAGACTTAGTCGAAACAAGGCCCCAGGAGTAGACAACATTCCATTAAAACTACTGACGGCCTTGGGAGAGCCAGTCCTAACAAAACTCTACCATCTGGTGAGCAAAATGTATGAGACAGGCGAAATACCCTCAGACTTCAAGAAGAGTATAATAATACCAAACCCAAGGAAGCAGGTGTTGACAGATGTGAAAATTACCGAACTATCAGTTTAATAAGTCACAGCTGCAAAATACTAACGCGAATTCTTTACAGACAAATGGAAAAACTGGTAGAAGCCGACCTCGGGGAAGATCACTTTGGATTCCATAGAAATATGGGAACATGTGAGGCAATACTGACCGTACAACTTATCTCAGAAACTGGACTAAGAAAAGGCAAACCTACGTTTCTAGCATTTGTAGACTTAGAGAAAGCTTTTGACAATGTTGACTGGAATACTCTCTTTCAAATTCTAAAGGTGGCAGGGGTAAGATACAGAGAGCGAAAGGCTATTTACAATTTTTACAGAAACCAGATGGCAATTATAAGAGTCGAGGGGCATGAAAGGGAAGCAGTGGTTGGGAAGGAAGTGAGACAGGGTTGTAGCCTCTCCTCGATGTTATTCAATCTGTATATTTAGCAAGCAGTAAAGGAAACAAAAGAAAAACTTGTAGTAGGTGTTAAAATCCATGGAGAAGAAATAAAAACTTTGAGGTTCACCGATGACATTGTAATTCTGTCAGAGACAGCGTAGGACTTGGAAAAGCAGTTGAACGGAATGGACAGTGTCTTGAAAGGAGGATATAAGATGAACATCAACAAAAGCAAAACGAGGATAATGGAATGTAGTCGAATTAAGTTGGGTGATGCTGAGGGAATTAGATTAGGAAATGAGACACTTAAAGTAGTAAAAGAGTTTTGCTATTTGGGGAGCAAAATAACTGATGATGGTTGAAGTAGAGAGGATATAAAATGTAGACTGGCAATGGCAAGGAAAGCGTTTCTGAAGAAGAGAAATTTGTTAACATCAAGTATAGATTTAAGTGTCAGGAAGTCGTTTCTGAAAGTATTTGCATGGAGTGTAGCCATGTATGGAAGTGAAACATGGACAATAACTAGTTTGGACAAGAAGAGAATAGAAGCTTTGGAAATGTGGTGCTACAGAAAAATGCTGAAGATTAGATGGGTAGATCACATAACTAATGAGGAAGTATTGAATAGGATTGGGGAGAAGAGAAGTTTGTGGCACAACTTGACTAGAAGAAGGGATCGGTTGGTAGGACATGTTTTGAGGCATCAAGGGATCACAAATTTAGAATTGGAGGGCAGTGTGGAGGGTAAAAATCGTAGAGGGAGACCAAGAGATGAATACACTAAGCAGATTCAGAAGGATGTAGGCTGCAGTAGGTACTGGGAGATGAAGAAGCTTGCACAGGATAGAGTAGCATGGAAAGCTGCATCAAACCAGTCTCAGGACTGAAGACCACAACAACAACAACAGTATTATCCACACATATGAGGGCCTTTTTCTTTTTTTCTTTTTGTTTTTCAACCTCCGATAGCTTAGAATAGAAGCTACGCAAGCGGCAGACAGTGGACTTGCACCGTAGGCTACTACGCTTCTCTCGCACTACACACTTTGCTATTGTCGACCTCAAGACATCAGTCTGCGTTGCACTACAGCCACGTAAACATGGCTGCCATCATTGTTGGCCCCGCCAAGTGTGAAGTGTAAGTTGGTTTCTGTAAGCAGAAGGGAATAGTGCAGTAGAAATTCATCGGAGAATGAGTTGAGTGTATGGTGATAACTTCATGACTGATGGTGTTGTTCATGAATGGTGCCAAATGTTTAAAGATGGCCGAAATGAAGTGCATGATGAAGGGGGCCAAGTAGTAGAAGTAGAAGTAGATGTTTATTGTCTCATTACATACAATTTCAACCCATTGACTTAAAAGTACAGGAGACTCGCCAAAACACAAAAACTGGTTTACAATTTTCCTTATAATGCCAGTAATATAATATATAGTACTGAATAATTACTTAATTAAGCAGTTAATAATTTTTCTGCAGAAGTAACAAACTTTTAAGATTAACAGTCCTAAGTATTTACTCTCTCCTGCTCAAATTTTCAGGTTGTCATTTATGAATTATTTTACTGAATAGCAACATTACTGCACTAGTTTCTCATATAAGGATTTTTTCATTGTTTGTAAATTTATGCCGAGCAATTCTCTTCCTTTCAATTTGTTATAAATTTCCATACCCGCATAATGTGGAGTTTGAGCATAAAGTTTTAAACGGTGGGTGGGCAGCATAAAATTATTTTGATTTCTGGTGTTGTAATCATGTTGAAAATGATTGTACACAGTAACCCTAATTTATTTGTAGTAAAAGATAATCACCTCATATATGTATAGTGAGGGAACACTTAGTATACTCAGATTTTTTAGGAGAGGGCGACATGATTTTCTTCACCCTACATTGTGCATATTTCTAATGATGGTTTTCTGAAGTTTTAGTATTCGACACATATGGTTTGAGGTACCCCAAAATACAATTCCATACTTTATTACTGACTCAAAGTAGCTGTGATTACTACTTTTCTTATGTCCCTATTGGTAGCATTGTACAATATTTTCATTGTATATGCTAGGCTATTTAATTTATTTCCAAGGTACTGTATGTGTGACCCCCATGATAGATTTTATCTGGTTGCATTCCTAGGAATTTCACACAGCTAGCTTCCTGCAAATCTTGGTTTCTGTGACAGACCTGAATATCATTTAATTGCTTGTTTTGTTTTAAATTGCGTTAACTAAGTCTTTTCCATGTTTAATTTTAACCCATTTAAATCATACCAGGTATCTAAGTTAACTAGAGTATTTAATACAGTTTGTGGAATTTGATCTGTAATGTTACTTTCAGTGGTTAAAGATGTGTCATCTGCATATAAAACCGATTGACACTAAATATTAAGTGGCAAATCATTTATGTACAACAAAAACAGAATGGGACCTAAGACAGAATCTTGGGGTACTCCTTGTGAAATTCTATAGCATAACTTGCTCTCTCTGATGTTATAACCACTCTTTGTCTTCAGTTGGTTAGATAAGATTTAAACCATTGTAATACCGTGCCCCTAATTCCATACTTTTCCAGTTTACGAAGTAGCAAGGAGTGATTCACACTATAAAAGGCCTTTGATAGGTCACAAAAAATTCCTGTGTCATGCAGTGAGTTGTCTAGAGACGAGCTAATTTTATCAACAAAATTATTTATAGTAGATATTGTGGTTTTGCCTTTTTGAAAAGCAAGGACGCAAGTCTGTCGTCGCAACCGACCTTGTTGAATGCGTTAACAGAATGGTAAGAAAAAATCATAGGTTTATTTATTATTTATTTATATATTTATTTATTTATCCATCATTAAGCATTTACATGCAATCGATGTCGTCATGAGTAATGTACAATTTACATATTAAGAAATATAACTATTGTGAGGTATCACACAAAGCTAAAGTATTCATTTTAAAACAACATACATAATAAAGGAATACATTTGATATTATAAACAGTAATGGCCCAAGCACTGATCCTTGGGGTACACCTCTAGTGACATTCAGTAACTGTGACTTTTGACCGTTGTAGCTTTCAGTTTGCTTTCTGTTACTGAGATATGATTTAATGAGGGAGAGTTCCAGATCCCTGATGCCATAACATCATAGTTTTTCCAGCAGTATTGTGTGGTTTACAGAATCAAATGCTTTGCTTAAGTCCACTAGTGTGGCTTCAGCATATAATTTGGATTCAAAAGAAGATGGCACAATAGAAACAACATTTTCAACAGCATTAATTGTTGATAACTGGGCCCTAAAACCATATTGAGACTTCGTCAGTGCATTGTTTTTTGACAAAAGCATGTTAATTTGCTTTTGTATACAATATTCGATTATTTTTGAAAAAATAGGTATCAGAGAAATTGGACGATAATTATTAGTGCAGTTTTTATCACCCTTTTTGTGTAATGGAATTACTACTGTCTTCTTTAGACATTCTGGAAAAATACCATTGTCAAATATCCAGTTTATGAGTGTGCAGAGAGTAAATGATATCAAGTTGATTATTTTTTTAATCACAAAATTTGAGAGGCCACAAATATCTTCTGATCTGGAGTCACTTAACTTTGACACTGATTTAATTACATCACTTATTTCCACATGTCCCCAATTACAGGTTGGCACAGTATCAGTAAAGTTTTCCCCATAACTGCTTTGTCTATGGAAATTCCGGAAGTTTCAAGATCTGTCGTACACACTATCGTTACTGAACATTTAGGCTACAAAAACTTTGTGCTCATTGGGTTCCAAATATCTTGACAGACACCCACAAAAGTCACCGAATGGCATCAACTTTCAATTTTCTTGACAGTTATCATGATGAAGGACAGAGCCTTTTGAAATCAATTGTTACTGGAGATGAAACTTGGATCCAATACGACACACCAGAAACAAAACAACAATCTCAACAATGGATGCATCCAAATTCACCAAACAAACAAAAAAAATTCAAACAAACATTCAACAACAGAAAGGTTATGGGTACCATGTTTTTTGACCAAAAAGGTGTGTTGCTTGTAGAGTTTATTTTTATTTATTTATTTATTTATTTCTTGTTCTGTAGATCCAGTTAGTGAGTCAATCACAAGGATATGGAACGTGTCAAATTGTATAGGTTTCAATTTAAACTTACAATAAATACAAGGGCATTTCAATGGCAAATTGTACATAGTTTAAGTAAGACATACTATAAATACAGTAACAGATACAATGTCAGCTAGATAACATAACTACCATTTGACAGAAAAAGGAGCTTCAAATAAAGGTTAAAGATAAGAGCACAAAGTTAAATCAGATATTAGGCCTACAAGAGTAAATACATATACAGCCAATCTGTTGTTACAAAAAGTGTGCTAATGCCCAAATGCACAATAAAATCAATTGAACTACTTCTAGACATAATACGTTTAGTGATGGTATACATTTTCTTTCAGGTATTCATCCACAGTATAATAAGATTTCTCTGTCAGGTAATCTTTGAGAACTTGTTTAAATTTTGGCAGTTCTGTATGAACACATTTGATATGTAGTGGTAGAGCATTGAACAGCTTAATGCTGGAGTAGTAAACTCCTTTTTGTACCAGAGTGAGACGTTTCATTTCTAAATGTAGATTGTTTTTGTTTCTGGTGTTATAACCATGGAATTTACTGTTGTCTTGGTAGATAGAATAATTTTTGCACACAAAGGTAAGCAAGGAAAAAATATACTGTGAGGCAGTTGTTAGGATACCTATCTTCCGAAACAAGTGCCTGCAAGAGTGTCTTTGATGGACCCCACACATTATTCTGATTGCTTTTTTTTGGATGGTGAAAACTTTTTTTGCAAGTGGTTGGTTCCCCCAGAATATGATAGCATATGACATCAATGAGTGGAAGTAGCCAAAGTAGGCAACCTTAATAGTGTCAACTTCAGCCACTGAAGAAATTACCCGTAATGCAAATGTTGCCGAGCTAAGTTTTTTACATAGATGAAGAATGTGAACTGACCAATTACATTTACTGTCTATGTAAGCACTCAGGAATTTTGTGTCTTCAACTTTCTGTATTGGTTGATCTCTACATTTTATGTTAATTTCATCGGGATTACTTTGTGATGTATGGAACCTCATATAATGAGTTTTATCTGCATTGAGTGAGAGACCATTTGAGGAGAACCAATTTAAGATGTCATTAAAAACAGTATTTGTAGTTTTTTCAAGATCATGATCAATCAAATCGTCAATTAGAATTGTGGTATCATCGGCAAACAGGGTAAATTTGCTGTTTGTCTCAGAACAAAGAGGAAGATCATTAATAAAGATGAGGAAAAGCAGTGGGCCCAAAACGGAGCCTTGAGGCACACCACACGTTATCGTGCCCCATTCAGACGAGGCAGGTTCTCCAGAAGAGCCATTTAGCATTACAGTCTGCTTCCGATCCTGTAGATATGATTGCAGCCACAAGCCAATAGTACCACCTAAACCATAGTATTCTGCCTTTTTCCAAAGAATTTGGTGGTTTACACAGTCGAAGGCTTTCGTAAGATCACCAAAAATACCCACTGGAGACATTTTTTTGTTAATGGCTTCCAAAACTTGGTTGCTGAAAGAGAATATTGCCTGTTCAGTACAAAGACCGGCACGAAAACCAAACTGATTTTTGCTTAAGATACTGTGGAAGTTGAGATGGTCTACAATCCTCCTGTGCATGAGTTTTTCTAGAATTTTCGAGATGGTAGTTAATAGGGATATTGGGCGATAGTTTGTAACAATGCTTTTATCCCCTTTTATGCAGCCTGGAACCACTATCAATGCAGCTGCTTATTGTGAAACCTTACGACGTATGCAGAGAGCCCTTCAAAACAAACAAAGAGGAATGCTGACTTCAGGAATTGTGTTGATCCATGACAACGCTTGTCCACACACTGCTGGCACAACACAATGGCTCCTTGAACAATTTCAATGCGACGTTTGCGATCATCCACCATACAGTCCTGACCTGGCACCCAGCGACTTTCACCTTTTCCCTGACCTGAAGACATGGTTGGCAGGGCAGCACTTTCAAACCAATGAAGATCTACAAAGCAACATCAATGCTCATTTGAAATCATTGGTGGCAACATTTTTAGAAGAGGGTATTGCAAAGCTTGTCCACAGGTACGATAAATGTCTCAATCTTTTCGGTGATGATGTTGAAAAGTAAAAAAGTAACCATAAGTGTACAAAAATTTTGGTAATAAAATAATTGTTTTCTATGAAATTATTTTTTATTTATAGTCTACCGGAGGTTAAAAATAAAAATAATAATAATAAAAAAGGCCCTCGTAGAATGTCATTTATCTAAGAAATTTCTCTCGACTGGCATTAATCTACACTCATGCACTTAGCTTTCAGTTGTTTACATATAATACTTAATTTTGTGCCACCATAGTGGACAGGAAGTTTTTATTAACATTTTTCTGAAAGTTTCGCCATTCTGAATTGCCTCACTGTTTAACCACAAGTTATAGAGCACTTAATCACCAATTATTTCAGCAAGAATGTTATGTGAAGTATATTAACTACTAGGACATAACTTTTTATTAGAAATTAAACTCAGGAACTCAGTAGCTTTAACTCCATCATTACAACTGCTTATTTTCTCAACTGTGTCCTTGGATATTTCTACTACCCTTTCATGAACATCATTCTCCTCCTTATCATGATATACCTTAACTTATTCCTTAAAACATACAAAAGACTTCTCTTCTTCACTTTTCTCCACAATATCATCATCATCTTCACATTTACTAACGCAAACATCGCTACAAAAATCATTACCTTTGAAATCATTCTTAAACATAGCATCATTTTTATATCCAGATTCTCGAGAGTCACTTTCATGTGACACACACACACACACACACACACACACACACACACACACACACAGAGAGAGAGAGAGAGAGAGAGAGAGAGAGAGTGTGTGTGTGTGTGTGTGTGTGTGTGTGTGTGTGTGTGTGTGTGTGATGACTTACCTGTTCCTCCATAAACTGACCAATCCCAAAATAATTACATAATTCAGTTACCTGTTCTGATAAAGTATTGTTTTCTGCCCATTCATAAAAATCTGCTAAATTTATTTGTACTTCATGTTCAATGTTGTCATGTATGTTCTCAATTGTGTCTTTTTGTTTTGATGTGTGGCATTCTTACTTCTCTACTGTAATGGTGCATAGTGGATAATACATTTCCTTAAATTATTCATTACATTAGATGACTTTATTTGTTGTGGATAATTAGATTGGTTGGTCAATTTACTGTTACATTTCTCTGCTCCTAACTTGCAGACTGACAATGGAGAGCTACTTAGGTGTTTATTCATTTATTTATTTTTTACTTAATATACAGTTACACCTTGATGTTCTTTAAAATTGTGGTGATCTTGCCAATGTCTGTTTCTGTGTTTGAAATTTTTATTATTGTTCCGTTGAGTCTGCTGATACTAATTATTTTCAATACGACTACTGTGGCGATAGTCTTTGTGTTCTTTTTTTGTGATAATTATTATTTCCCAAATTTTGATTCACATTTTTGTGTGCAAAGTTGTGGTAACTACGATGCTGTTTTCCTATTCTTTCCAAAGTGCTATTCAACTTGTCAAGATTTTTCAAAAACTGTTCAGGTGTGTCATCTACTCCATAAAGTAAATCCCACTGAACTTCACCTGGTAATCTATGTCTTAAACCATTAATCATTGTGAGTTCATCAAAAGGTTTGCTAGTGTGTGCTAGTTTGTGTGTCTGTTTCCTGCAAAATTGTTTCGTACTGTCTCTCCCCCCCTTGTGCCTTGGTCCATTCAAAAATTCGCTATTGATACGTGCCTGCTCTTTTTCTGGCCAAAACTGGCAACAAATGTGTGGTGTCACAGCCAGACACCACACTTGCTAGGTGGTAGCCTTTAAATTGGCCGCAGTCCGTTGGTATACGTCGGACCCGCGTGTCGCCACTGTCAGTGATTGCAGACCGAGCGCCACCACACGGCAGGTCTAGAGAGACTTCCTAGCACTCGCCCCAGTTGGACAGCCGACTTTGCTAGCAATGGTTCACTGACAAATTACGCTCTCATTTGCTGAGACGATAGTTAGCATAGCCTTCAGCTACGTCATTTGCTACGACCTAGCAAGGCGCCATTATCAATTGCTATTTATCTTGTGATGCATGTACCGTCAGACCGATGTTCACCAATTATGGATTAAAGTTAAGTATTCCAACAGCTACGTACTTTATTTGCTAGACTCAAATCCTTTAACTGTTCCAGACCTCACGCCAGCCTGCGTGAGCTTAAACGCGTGCCTTTCGGCTTCACCTCCTAGTGGTTTGCCCATGATAATGCTTTGCCCTCTAAAAACTTTTTAATTAACTTAATTTTCATGCAGTTGGTCATGTGTGGCACAAAATTATCTATATGGTGCTGCATAAAACCTACAGGATACATGCTACCTTCATCAGAAAAGTTTTTCGCTAGTTATTATATGACATCATACAAGTTCCTACTGACCTTGTCAACATTGAGGTTTTCTACTTCTTTAGCTAGGACAGAAAAATTACTCCCTAAGTTGTTTACATCATTTTTGCTGATTACATTTTTAAGTTCAACATTTTTCACAAAAAACTTGACTTTCTGTTCTAGGCTACTTGTAATAGCAACTACCTTCACATTCATATTTTCCTCAAGAATGTTAATATCCTTCTCTAGATTTTCATTGACAGGCATTTTTATTTTTCTCCCTGTCACTGGCAAGTTCATCTGTTAATTGTTCAATTTTTTTAGTAAGGCCCTTGTCAATTATCAGTTTTGCTCACCAGATGGCAGAGTTTTGTCAGGACTGGCTCTCTCAAGGCTATCAGTAGTTTTAATGGAATATTGTCTACTCCCGGGGCCTGGTTTCGACGTAGGACTTTCAGTGCCCTGTCAAACTCTTCACGCAGTATCATATCTCCCATTTCATCTTCATCTACATCCTCTTCCATTTCCATAATATTGCCCTCAAGTACATTGCCCTTGTATAGACCCTCTATATACTCCTTCCACCTTTCTGCTTTCCCTTCTTTGCTTAGAACTGGGTTTCCATCTGAGCTCTCGATATTCGTACAAGTGGTTCTCTTTTCTCCAAAGGTCTATTTAATTTTCTGTAGGCAGTATCTATCTTACCCATAGTGAGATAAGCCTCTACAGCCTTATATTTTTCCTCTAGCCATGCCTGCTTAGCCATTTTGCAGTTCCTGTCAATCTCATTTTTGAGACGTTTGTATTCCTTTTTGCCTGCTTCATTTACTGCACTTTTTCTTGTTTCATCAATTAAATTCGATATCTCTTCTGTTACCCACGGATTTCTACTAGCCCTCGTCTTTTTACAAACTTGATCCTCTGCTGCCTTCACTATTTCATCCTTCAAAGCTACCCATTCTTCTTCTATTGTATTTATTTCCCCCATTCCTGTCATTCGTTCCCTTATGCTCTCCCTGAAACTCTGTACAACCTCTGGTTTAGTCAGTTTATCCAGGTCCTATCTCCTCAAATTCCCACCTTTTTGCAGTTTCTTCAGTTTTAATCTACAGTTCATAACCAATAGATTGTGGTCAGAGTCCATATCTGCCCCTGGAAATGTCTTACAATTTAAAACCTGATTCCTAAATCTCTGTCTTACCATTATATAATCTATCTGAAACCTGTCAGTATCTCCAGGCTTCTTCTATGTATACAACCTTCTTTTATGATTCTTGAACCAAGTGTTAGCTATGATTAAATTATGCTCTGCGCAAAATTCTACCAGGCAGCTTTGTCTTTGATTCCTTTCCCCTAGTCCAGATTCACCTACATTTTTCCTTCGCTTCCGTTTCCTTCTGTTGAATTCTAGTCTTCCATCACAATTAAATTCTCGTCTCCCTTAAACATATGAGTAATTTCTTTTATCTCATGATACATTTCATCAATATCTTCATCATCTGCAGAGATAGCTGGTATATAAACTTGCACTGCTGTGGTGGGTGTGCGCTTTGTGTCTATCTTGGCCACAATAAGGCGTTAACTATGCTGTTTGTAGTAGCTTACCAGCACTCCTATTTTTTTATTCATTATTAAACCCACGCCTGCATTACCCTTATTTGATTTTGTATTTATAACCCTCTATTCACCTGACCAAAACTCTTGTTCCTCCTGCCACTGAACTTCACTAATTCCCACTATATCTAACTTTAACCTATCCATTTCCCTTTTTAAATTTTCTAACCTACCTGAGGCACGGAAGCCTCCCCACCAATGGCAAGGTCTATGGTTCATGGAGTGGGGGGGGGGGGGGGGGGGGGAAATATAGGTGTATGCACTTATATCTATACTGATTGATCAAAAAGTTTGCAAGAGGAATATACTGAATATAGGTGCATGCAGTATATTCCTCTTGCAAAATTTTTGATCAATCAGTATAGATATAAGTGAGATCTGACCCCTTGTTCTGTACTGTAGGAGTGAAAGTTGGGTTTACAGATGCAATATCCAAGCAACCTGTTTAAAGTAATGTAATGGTCTTTAAAGTTAAGTACATCTAAATCATGCTCAAACATTGGTAGTAGATTGGAACATTTAATATCTGGAATGACATGATACTATATACTGAAACTAGAGCAGATAACAGGATTTTTCATTCATTTGTTAGAAGCCATCCTAATATGCTGAATACTGAATTCTATAGACTGAGCATGCCCCCATCTCCATTAACAGCATTTGTAGGTGTCTATCACATAGCTCCAAGGCAAGTACAAATGACACTGAATTGTAGACTGTCTAATTTAGCAGGGAGTAATTGTACAGCATTGTGATAAAATATGCAGCCAAAATGAGAGAGTGATCTAATAATGCCTAGGTACATCATTTAAATATAATTGTTTCTTTGGCGGCTCACCAGAGTGTGCCAAGCGGCTGACCCAGGTGGCCTCTATGAGCATGCCTGTGAACTGTATGGGCGCAAGATCTCTGTAATCACGCCTGTCATGAATGAAGGTACATCACTCTTCCCTTCTAGGGGGTGGGAAATCCACTTACATACATAAAAACACTTGGCACAGAAGAATGCATGGTATAGAAAAAATGTACTGGTTCCGAAAGAAAACACTGGTACTGAAGACATACTGGTACTGTGAAGAAAAGCACTAATTTCAGAAGGCACTGAGATTACCAATCACTAAAAACGTGAATGACGTCATTGATATCCATTTCATCTCCTGACACTGGTGGCTGCTGCCGCATGTGGCAGGCAGGTACCAGTGAGTATGGGCGGAAGTGATGAGGGGGCATTTTGGTGTGCCATCTCCCCTCTCGTGAGAGGCCATAGGGCAGAATGGGGACAGTATGTCCACAGTGATGTCCTTGTCAAGGTCAGCAGTCGGCGGCAGAGGCGTAAGTGGAACCGTCGGAGATGAACGGCCGCAGAGGACCCAGAAACAGAGATGGCGATGGTTGTGGCATCAGGTGCAGTGGTGGCTGCACTGGCGATGACACTCGAGGAGTGATGACAGAGGCAGGGACTCCATACAGGAATTCGCAAGGCAGAAACCTCTGATGCAGCACAAACCAGACCGTCTGTAACACTGGAACTGGCATCGGCAGCAGGGAGTGTGGGGGAGGCAGTGGGCTCTCTGGAATAGACCCCACCATGTGCGGCCACAGCTGGTCAAAGTGACGAATTGTCGACCTGTCAGGAGTGCGGGTGGTGCAGAGGCACTGGCCCTGGTGGTGCTCGATGATGGCAGGAACCCAGTTCAGCCGGCAGCCAAGACCACAAGCCCGGGCTTGTTGACCTGGCTGGAACTGCGGTGGAGTTGGTGGTGCTGGGAGATGAGGCGTTGGATGCAGCAGCTGAACGATGGTCCAAGTTTGGCGTCCACATAGCACCTCCAGTTGGTTCTCGTCCCCCACCAGAGTGAAGTGGTATGAAATCAAAAAATTGTCTAAAGCAGCTTCATGGTACCTGCCAGATGCATATTTCTGCATCAGAGTTTTAAACAGCTGAACCACGTGTCTGGTCTCACCATTAGATACAGGATGAAATAGGGGAGCTGTGAGATGGCGAACACCACTAGCCTAACAACGAGATGCAAATTCTCGAGAAACAAACTGGAAGCGGTTATTGGTGACCACAGCATATGGAAGTCCATCAATTGTAAAAATCTTAGACAGGGCCAAAATAGCAGCCACTGCGGACGTGGACAGACAATGCACCACATAGGGAAACTTGGAATAGGTGTCTATTACACTACTGGCCATTAAAATTGCTACACCACGAAGATGACGTGCTACAGACGCAAAATTTAACCGACAGGAAGAAGATGCCGTGATATGCAAATGATTAGCTTTTCTTAGCATTCACACAAGGTTGGCGCTGGTGGCGACACCTACAACGTGCTGACACGAGAAATGTTTCCAACCGATTTCTCATACACAAACAGCAGTTGACCGGCGTTGCCTGGTGAAATGTTGTGATGCCTCGTGTGAGGAGGAGAAATGCGTACTGCCACGTTTCGGACTTTGATAAAGGTCGGATTGTAGCCTATCGTGATATTGCTGCTCTCGTTGGTCGAGATCCAATGACTGTTAGCAGAATATGGAATCTGTGGGTTCAGGAGGGTAATACGGAAACTTCATGCTGGATCCCAACGGCCTCGAATCACAAGCAGTCGAGATGACAGGCATCTTATCCTCATGGCTGTAATGGATCGTGCAGCCACGTCTCGATCCCTGAGTCAGCAGATAGAGACATTTGCAAGACAACAACCATCTGCACGAACAGTTCGACGACGTTTGCAGCAGCACGGACTATCAGCTCGGAGATCATGGCTGTGGTTACCCTTGACGCTGCATCACAGACAACAATGAACCTGGGTGCACGAATGGCAAAACGTCATTTTTTTGGGTGAATCGAGGTTCTGTTTATGGCATCATGATGGTCGCATCTGTGTTTGGCAAGATCGTGGTGAACGCCCATTGTAAGTGTGTATTCGTCATCGCCATACTGGCATATCACCCGGCATGATGGTATGGGGTGCCATTGGTTACACGTCTCGGTCACCTCTTGTTCACATTGACGGCACTTTGAACAGTGGACGTTACACTTCAGATGCGTTACGACCTGTGGCTCTACCCTTCATTCGATCCCTGCGAAACCCTACATTTCAGCCGGATAATGCACGACCGCATGTTGCAGGTCCTGTACAGGCCTTTCTGGATACAGAAAACGTTCGACTGCTGCCCTGCCCAGCACATTCTCTAGATCTCTTACCAATTGAAAACGTTTGGTCAGTGGTGGCAGAGCAACTGGCTTGTCACAATACGCCAGTCACTACTCTTGATGAACTGTGGTATCGTGTTGAAGCTGCACGGGCAGTTGCACTTTTACACGCCATCCAAGCTCTGTTTGACTCAATGCTCAGGCGCATCAAGGCGGTTATTACGGCCAGAGGTGGTTGTTCTGGGTACTGATTTCTTATTATCTATGCACCCAAATTGCGTGAAAATGTAATCACATGTCAGTTCTAGTATATTATATTTGTCCAATGAATACCCGTTTATCATCTACATTTCTTCTTGGTGTAGCAATTTTAATGGCCAGTAGTGTACAATGAGCCAATACTGATTTAGGAAGGCCTCAGCAAAATCGACGTGTTGATGCTCCCACAGGTGCTGTGGCGTCAGCCAGGGGGAAAAGGATGCCCGTGGGGCTGCCTGTTGCTCAACACAGTGAGTGCACAAGCGGTGATACGCTGCGTGATATCCGAATCTATGCCCGGCCAATACACATGCTGGTGGATCAAAGCTGCAGCGCGAGAGGTCCACCAATGACCGACATGGAGAAGCTGCAGTATATGTCGCCACAAGGAAGCAGGATCCTCCATAGCTGCTGAAAGAGTCCTGTCCAAGAAAGGAAGGTGGTGCTTTAAGAGGACGAATTACGAAAGGGATCCGAGGTACAGTCTGTGGGTTTTTCTGGCCAACCGTATTGCACAAAAGTGAGAACACAACTAAGCACAGGATCCGTGGTGACAGCTGATGCTGCTGAAGTCGCTGCAAAGGTTTCTTAATGGTTTCTTAACTATGACTAGTGGTGCAGCCCATTCATTGGAAGAAATAGGCCAAAGACATTGAGCAAAGTTAAACAGTCCATTTCGGCCTTGGCAGACTCACGCAATATGACAGGCAACCCGAAAGAAACAAGACTGAGCAGACTCTTTCATGGTAATGAAAGCTCGAAACTGGTAGCGCAACTGAGCCCTGGGGGAAAACAGAGACGAAAACTCAGAGCAGAGAACTCCAGTTGCCAATACAGAACTTTATCTGGCACTAAATGTACCTCATCAGCAATGGAGTAACCGAAAGTGTTTAGTGCATCTAACCTGAACAGATCTGCAGTATTGGAATGATTCACGACAAGGGAGGTGATGAGGGCAAACAACAGGTTTATAAGAGACAGAAATGGAGAATTGATCTAGGATTGAAATCTGCTGTTTGTTGTAGCTAACCAAATTCTGAGAACCTGTGTGAGAGGAGGGGAGCCCAAGTCAACATACATTTGTGTGTGTTTACTAAAGTCAGTGCAGGTCATGTGTCCACTTCCATTTTTAGCGGTTTATTAAGCACACGCGTATCACTAAACAGTTTTTTCAGGGAGACAGTCATTGTAGAAATACAGTTTATCTCCATTCGTACTACTGTATCCACCACGTTTGAAGAGGAGTTACACACTGACACAATGTGGCCTTTCTTTTGACACTTGTTGTAAACAGCCCAATACTTAGTGCACACAGCGCACTCATGTTGGTCGAATCAGTATGGGCAAGATGGAACGGGGGCAAACGTCTGCTGCTGTGACGCGACCTGTTGCTGCTATGGCCCTAACGAACGCTGCCCCATGTGACGCTGAGTCGAAGGTTTCACTGCTGCAATGGCTTCCCTGTCATCCAGAACACTTGCAGCGTGCCTAACAGGGTTTGACTGAGCAACCGATACCTTCCCTCCATGCAGCTATCTGATCGCATGCGGCCCATGACATTTCATGGGACTGTGCTACAGTGAGCACATTCGTAAGTGTTAGATTGTAACACTGAAGTGTTTTTCGCAGCTTTCCCAGTCGAGAGACAGACAGATAGTAACATCACACACCATGTGATCAGCATAGGATTCGTGAGGGGTACTAGTGACAAATTTACACAGACAGTTCAACTAGTGTAATTATGGAGCCCAGGCTTTGTAAGATTGGTTTGGGCAGTTCGGACAATGGCAAAATTCCACACATATCACAATGACATGCGTTCTGTCACAATAAAAGGTTGAGAGAAGCTTGCACATTTTATCGTTAAATGATAAGCTGGCTGGTACTTGCAAAGGTGTAAGATGGCACAACCTGATAAATGCGCGGCGAAAGCCATAAAAGAAGAAAGGTCTTCACGGGTTTGCATTGCCCATGCAAAAAACGTGGAAATGTTGCCCTAACCGTGTCTCGTAGGAGTCCCAATCTTCATTCGACTGACCATATGCCAGAAAGGGCAACGGTTGCACTTATGTAACCCCGCGAACACACAGATGCCACCTGATTGAGAGTGGTGGTGAGCACCTGCTGTTGTTCCACATAAGCATTCTGCTGGGCAGTCATAGATTGGACCACTTCTTTCATTGAGATGTTTGCCGGGTGACTTAGTTACTGACACTAACACGTGAAGAAAACATTACCACGCTCGTCGCCGAGTTTGTTAGAGCAAGAATAAATACCATTTATGGAACACAGTACTTTTTAGAGCAATACGTAAGATACAGTGAAGTATAGGTTTTTAATTTTAACTCTTTCGTATCTGGATCGAGACAATACAATGAATTATAGTAATGAATATTAAATCGAGATCAGTTAAGTTTACGGATTGGTAAAATATGTTTCATACAAACTCTCAGACAATTTACATTGCATGGATTTCGTCAAAAAATACATAGTGTATATATATACACTCATATAGGGTGAACAATACTATACAAAATACAGATATGCATAGTAGACTACATAACATCAGACCACACTGAAATAGCATGTACAACTTTGATTATTTACATTGATGTATGAGAAAGACTTTTTACATGGAATACACAGTTGATATTTAGATATAACACATACAATTCTAGCACTTTTATACATATTATTTATTTAGATCATAGCAACAGTCAGATAAAAATTACTATTGGCTCAGAGTACATAAATATAATTGTTTAGTATGAAGCTATTCCAGGTATTCTTTTACACTATAATAGCAGTTGGTCATTAAAAATTTGAATACTGCTTCTTTTAATGAAGACAATTTTTTTATTTCTTTTATCTTTACCGGTAGTTTGTTATACAATCTGCTTCCTTGTATGTTTGTTTGTTTCTGCGCCAAAGCCTTGTTAACTCTTTTTATATGAATGTCATTGCACTTTCTTGTGTTGTAAGTATGTAGATCCGAGTTGGATTGGAAATTGTTAATATTTTGTTTTACATTAATTACGCTTTTCTGTATATAGAGGCATGGTAGGGGTGGAATATTCAGCTGTTTAAATAATTGCTTTGAAGGAGTTAGCCTTGAACTGTTTGTAATTATTCTAACAGCTCGTTTTTGTAGAGTGAAGATGGTTTTGAGATTTTTCTTACTATGACCCCAGAAGATGAGGCCATTGGTAATAGCAGAATGTATATAAGCAAAGTAAACAGCTCTGCTACATTCTCTACTACATACAAAGCTAATAACGCGTAAAGCAAAGCAAGCAGAGCTTAACTTACGCGAGAGATACAGGATATGGGATTTCCAGTCTAAATTTTCACCTATATGTACACTTAAGAATTTTGTGGTAGCAACTCTCACAATTTCTTTATTTTGTATTCTGAGATCTAGATCAGAGTGTGACTTTGCTTTCCTGTAATGGATATAATTAGTTTTAGAGATATTTATGGTTAATTTGTTCACTTCAAACCAATTTTGCAAATATTCTATAACTCTGGTTGCAGATGTTGGCAATACCTGGTTTATGTCAGTTACTACAATGTTTGTGTCATCCGCAAACAGGGTTATATGAGTACCATTTACTGGAATCTTGATATCATTTATGTAAAGAAGAAATAGGAGAGGTCCTAGAACACTCCCCTGCGGTACCCCTATTGGCACAGTCTGAATATCCGATCTGTAAACAATACTTTGGTTTTTACTGTTTGTTGTTGCAATTTCTACTACCTGTTTCCTATTATGGAGATATGACTGAAACCACTTTTTAGCTACTCCTCGTATACCGACATATTCTAATTTGTCTAGCAGGATATCATGTTGGACAGTATCGAATGCCTTTGAGAGGTCCAAATTTATTCCTATTGTACTGTTGTTCTTATCTAGCCCCATTACAATATTTTCAATGAATTGGGTGACGACTGACTCTGTACTCATTCCTTTGCGAAAGCCGTGTTGGTTTACAGACAATAGATTGAATTTCTCAAGGTAATTTGTAATTCTGTTTTTCATGACTGTCTCTATTACTTTTGAAAATACCAATAATAAAGCTATTGGTCTATAGTTTCCAAATTCATGTATATTGCCCTTTTTATACAATGGTTTTACTTTTGCAATTTTTAATCGTTGTGGAAAGACACCTTCTGAAAATGATATGTTTATGATGTGTGAGAGTGGGTCTGATATGACACTAGCACATCTCATCATGACTGAGCAAGGTATCTCGTCAATCCCTGAGGACATTTTATTCTTCATTGTTTTTATTATTCGATTAACTTCCAATTTGTTCGTGGGAGGTAGCAATAATGAATTAACACTTTGTTCTTCTGGGATTGATGTTCTACTAATTTTAGAACAATTTTTATGCAGATTGATTGGACTATTTATGAAGTAGTCATTAATGTAATTTGCTAAAGTACGATTTCTGACTAGCACACCTTGATCATCTTTTAAAACAAAGTCATCTGGATTTCTAACATTTTTGCTTGGGCCTATTTCTTTTTTTACTACATTCCATATAGCTTTTGATTTGTTTGCTGACCCAGCAATTACACTGTCATTGTGCATTGTCTTGGCTTTTTTTATCACCTTCCTGTAAATTTTCTTGTATGTCTTAACATAATCTGTGAAGTGTTCATCTTTGTTATCTTTTTTGAGTTGACTGATATGTTTTAGTGTTTGACTGGATACTCTAATAGCAGGTGTTATCCACTGGCTTGTGTTCCTAGGAATGACATTGATCTTTGTGAGCTTTTTTGGGAAACACATCTCAAATAGGGACATGAATGTGCTAGAAAAAGCATTGAAAGTGTTGTGTCTAGACAAGACAGCCTAGACACAATGAGCGGAAGCCGAAAGGCACGCGCTTAAACTCACACAGGCTGGCATGAGGTCTGAAACAGGATACGTAATGAATGCTATAAAGAAAAGTACGTAGCTTCTGGAATACTTAACTTTAATCCACATTTGTAGAACATCGCTCTTAATGATACATGCTTCAATATTAATTATCAATTGAATACGGCGCCTTGCTAGGTCGTAGCAAATGTAGCTGAAGGCTAGGCTAACTATTGTCTCGGCAAATGAGAGCGTATTTGTCAGTGAACCATTGCTATGAACGTCGGCTGTACAACTGGGGCGAGTGCTAGGACGTCTCTCTAGACCTGTCGTGTGGTGGCGCTCGGTCTGCGATCACTGACAGTGGCGACACGCAGGTCCCGACGTATACTACCGGACCGCGGCCGATTTAAAGCTACCACCTAGCAAGTGTGGTGTCTGGCGGTGACACCACATTCCTCCCCCGCAAATCGGCGAACGGTTGTGTTATAAGGCTTCCGCCCGCCGTGGGGAGGACCCCATGTTGACGTATGCGACGAGGTGGTGAGCCTAACAACAGGCGAGGCTGTGCCACCCACACCCTGCCATTCGGTCCAAGGGGAGCAAGGAAACGCCTGAAAACCTAGTCCAGGGTGCACGCCAACATGCGGTGTATGCGCCCGTAAAGAGACAGGAGGGGTCGAAGATTCGACCTCCATCACGTCGGGGTACCCGACGGGCGAAGACGACATCTGGTCCGGAGCGGGCAAGAGTTCCATGTCGGAGGACAGCTGGTCACGGGAAGCGATCAGCGGCGCGTGACCCAGGGAGGCGCCCGGCGGCTGCAGCGACGCGCCCACTGCGGGCGGCGCCGGCGGGAGGACCGGTGGTGGCGGCGGCGGCGGCGGCGGTGGCGCTTCGCCATGGGGCAAAATGGAAGGCAGCGTCAGTAACACCTGGGGATGAGGCGAGCCAGTAGATGGGTCCCCAGGGCGCTGACCGGACGGCACCGTCGCTGAAAGCAGAACCCGTGCGACGACAGAGGCGCAGCTGATTGAAATGCTGACGCACCTCACCAGTGGCCCCCAAAACCAGATACATAGTGCGGCCGAGGCAGCGAAGAATGCGCCCTGCGAGCCAATGCCATGAACCTCGATAGTTGCGATAGTATGCAACGTCGCCTGGAGCAAAAGCCGGTGTCTGCCGCTGCACAGGAACCTGATGCGGCGGATGCAGCAAAGACATCAAGGTTCGATGAGGACGACCATGGAGCAACTCAGCCGGCGAGCGACCATCTCGGGGCTGAGAGCGATACGAGGACAAAAAGAGCAATAACGCGTCCTACCGAGAATGCGACTCTTTCAACTTCAACATCTGCGACTTGAAAGTCCGGACCAATCGTTCAGCAGCACCGTTTGACTGATGGCGCGAATGTCAGATGTTGAATACCATTGGCCTTGCAGAATGACTGAAAGTCTGCGGACATGAATTGTGGGCCATTGTCGGAAACAATAGTCTGTGGAAGACCTTCAATGCAAAAGATAGCGGATAACGCGTGGATGGTGGCAGATGACGTCGTGGAAGACATCCTGACAACAAAAGGAAAATTACTGAAAGAATCGAGCACAACCAACCATCGAGCATTCCAGAATGGACCAGCAAAATCGATGTGCAAGCGTTGCCAAGGGGAAGTGGCTTTCGGCCATGCAAAGAATTTCCGCGGTGGTGCGGATTGTTGTTCGGCACACGCCATGCAAGAAGAGCACATATTCGTAATCGCAGCATCGATTCCGAACCAAGTACAGAGCTGACGAGCAAGTTGTTTCGTTCGCACTATACCCCAATGTCCTTGGTGGAGAAGCCGTAAAACAGAGGACTGTAACGAACGTGAGACCACGACCCGGAATTAATCATTATCAGAACGCAACAGCAAAACACCACGTCGTACAAAAGGTCTCTCCTTGTGAGCAAAAAATCGACGAACCAACGGATCCTCGATCCGTGACGTTGACAAGGGCCATTGTGTAGCAACAAAACGCAAAACGGTAGCAAGGACAGGGTCAGCAGCTGTGGCTGTAGCTACACGACGAAAATCAATCGGAAACGATTCGATCACGTCATCGGTTTCCGAAGCAATGAACATGCAAGCAAGTTCAGAAGAATCGAATGCTCTATCCTCAGCAACAGGCAAACGGGACAACGCATCGGCGTTTCCGTGCTTAGCAGTGGACCGATACAAGATATCGTAGCGGTACTGCGAGAGGAAAATAGACCAGCGAATGAATTTCTGCGCTGTACGTGGAGGTACAGGCTTGTTCGGATGAAAAAGCGATGTCAAAGGTTTGTGGTCTGTGATGATGGTAAAGTGACGACCATACAAGAAATCGTGAAACTTAGTAACACCAAACACGATAGCCAAAGCTTCTTTCTCGATCTGTGAATAATTTCTTTGCGCAGACGAGAGCAATTTCGACGCAAAGGCAATAGGGCGATCATGTGATCCATCTTTGTGCACAAGCACAGCACCGATCCCGAAATCCGATGCATCGACCATCAACAAAAGGGGTTTCTGGGGATCGAATGGCGTAAGGCAAGTATTTGAAAGCAACGCCGATTTCAATTGGCGAAAGGCGCGTTCGCATTCCGTAGTCCAGACGAACGGAACACCTTTACGGCATAAGCGAGGAAGCGGAGCTGAAATGGAAGAGGCATGCGGGATATAGTTATTATAATAATTAAGTTTTCCCAGCACACTCTGTAGCTGCTTCAAATTCTGCGGCGAAGGCAAGTCGTGTATGGCACGGAGGTGCTCTGGACTAGGATGTATACCTTGTGCATTGATTACATGTCCCAAATAGGGTAAGCCCCGAGCAAAAAACACACATTTGTCCTTCCGCAAGCGAAGACCATTTTGTCGCAAGACCTGAAATAATGTTCGGAGGTTGGCTAAATGTTCTTCTTCCGTCTTTCCGGAGATCACAATATCGTCCAGATAGTTTGCTGCAGTAGGGACCAAGGCACAAACAGTTTGCAGATATTGCTGAAACAATGCAGGGGTGGATGCACACCCGAATGGTAGTCTTGTGAATCGATACAAACCAAGATGCGTGTTAACCACCAAGACGCGCTGGGATTCGTCGTCCACTGGTATTTGCAAGTACGCATCTGCTAGGTCCAACTTCAAAAAATATTTACCCGGGCACAGTTTGTCAAAAAGATCTTCCGGGCGGGGTAAAGGATAAGTTGCAATCACTAATTGTGGATTCACTGTTGCCTTGAAGTCCACACAAAGTCTCAATTTTCCGGAAGGCTTTGGCAAAATTACTAAGAGTGATGCCCAGAGAGAAGCCTGCACACGTTCAATCACACCTTGTGATTCTAAATCGTTGAATGTTCTTGCGACCTCATCGCGCAATGCGTGAGGAACATTGCGCGCTCGGAAAAATTTCGGTTGTGCGTTTACTTTCAGTTCCAAATGTGCTTTATAGTTCTTAGCGCAACCAAGGCCCGGTGCAAAAATGTCTGCAAATTCTTCACATAGACGAGAAACACTGGCTGAAGGCACAGTCAGGTTCACTGATAGGACCTGATTGACTATAGACAAGTTAAACAACTGAAATAAATCTAAACCAAACAAGTTCACAGCAGAAGAAGAACAAAGGACGTAAAAAGACACAAGATTTGTTTGTCCCTTGTATGTTGCAAGAAGGCTGCACTGTCCTAACACAGGGATATGCTGTCCTGAATAACTAGTTAGCTTAACATTTGCGGCACGCAAGGGAGGTGTGCCCAGTTGCTTGTACGTGTCTTTATTGAGCAATGAAACAGCAGCTCCGGTATCGAGCTGGAATGGTATCACGGTGCCATGAATGTCCAAGTCTACAAAAAGTTTATTGTCCTGCTGATGAGAAGAGCGACTGTCTCGTGCAATTTGAACAGACACTGGTACAGAATCACATGCTAATTGACGTGATTTCCGGCGACGTCGACGCACATTTTTTGTGGGACGCACACAGTCACTTTTAGAGAGAGTGGCACTGGGCGGAGTGAATGTCCATGGGCGCAGGTTCACGAGCCTGAGTATTCTTGGTTCGATTCCGGCGTGAAGCAAAGGGCCTGGAACCGTTGTGAATGTCCGATCTGAGCTTTTTCTGGCAAACACTCTGAACATGTCCTTTTCTATTACAGAAGAAGCAAATAGCTTGGCGTGACGGGCAATTTTCACGCGAATGTCTAGTAGCACACCGCGGGCATGATTTCACTGCATTTGCTTGCTGCCGCGGGACACGTGGTTGATAGCTTGGCGGCAGCTGCGTGGATGAGCGCGAGGGCTGTTTATCGTTCCGTGCAGCTCGCCCGGCGGGCTGGTTAATGTGACACACAGCTGGCGAAGTTGCAAATGATTCCTGAGCAAAGTCAAGTGTGTCTTGCCTATCCAATATGTCTATCACTTGTTGAAGGGAGGGATTGACTAGTTTCAAAATTTGCTCCCGTATACGAACATTAGAAACGTTCTGTGCAATTGCATCACGTACCATTGTATCTGAATAAGGGAGTCCACATTCACACTCAAAAGCACAATCCCTTGTAAGGCCTTGCAAAGTTGCAACCCACTCCCGATTAGTTTGACCGGCCGTATGTTTTGTACGAAGGAACGAATACCTTTTTGCAACTACATTGACTGATTCCTTGAAATATGCATCTAATGCAGACAAAATTTCTTCGTAGGACAGAGTTGCTACGTCGCGGCGGGGAAATAATTTCACTATCACACGGTACGTCTGCACCCCTACACACGCCAATAAGCGAGGCTGCCGCTCGTTACCTTGAATTCTGTAGGCAGCGAGATGGAATCCAAATTGGCGTGACCACTCCGTCCAGCTTTCCATCGCCGCATCGAATTGACGAATAGGTGGAGCAATGCGTGTTGTGGCTGCGGTAGCGGGGAGCGGCGGCTGCCGCATTGTTTTGCATTGCACGTTGACCCTGGACGAGCTGTCCAAGGGCATCCAATAATGCCTGCGTCTGCTGATTCTGCAAGCGATAAAATTCGGACAGTACATCTGGAGATTGTGGCGAAGCTATGACACAAGTAAATTAGGGCAATACGAACGCTAAATCCTCTTTTGAGACTCGTCGACAAATGTGTTGCGTCTAGACAAGACAGCCTAGACACAATGAGAGGAAGCCGAAAGGCACGCGCTTAAACTCACGCAGGCTGGCGTGGGGTCTGAAACAGGATACGTAATGAATGCTATAAAGAAAGTACGTAGCTTCTGGAATACTTAACTTTAATCCACATTTGTAGAACATCGCTCTTGATGATAGATGCTTCAATATTAATTATCAATTGAATACGACGCCTTGCTAGGTCGTAGCAAATGTAGCTGAAGGCTAAGCTAACTATCGTCTCGGCAAATGAGAGCGTATTTGTCAGTGAGCCACTGCTATGAACATCGGCTGTACAACTGCGGCGAGTGCTAGGACGTCTCTCTAGACCTGTCGTGTGGTGGCGCTCGGTCTGCGATGACTGACAGTGGCGACACGCGGGTCCGACGTATACTACCGGACCGCGGCCGATTTAAAGCTGCCACCTAGCAAGTGTGGTGTCTGGCGGTGACACCACAGAAAGATTCCTCGGTTGTTGTTTGTGCAAAGACATCTTCCCAGGTTTCATTAGCTAACAACTGGATGAAAGGATTTACTTTTTCTGTATAGAAGTGCCTTTTGTACCCCCACTTATAATTTACTGCCTTGGGGATAGAGTAATTTACGTATGTTAATAGTGTATTGTGAACTGAAAGACCTAAGTTTACGTTTAGTGGCTCAGTGATACCATTCTCCATATTTGAGAAAATATTGTCTAAAAGAGAAGATGACAGTTCTGTTATTCTGGTGGCATCTGTAAAGAGTGGTTTCATGTGGAAGCTGCTGAGTATACTCAAAAGTTGTCTTTTTTCATCACTTTCAATTAACAGGTTAATATTAAAATCTCCACATAAAAATAATTTCACTTCATTACTACAAAAAGTGTTTAATGCTGCTTCTATTTTTTTTGAAGAATATGTTTTTGTCACCCAGTGGAGATCTATATACTGTAATGACAACTAGTTTTTCACTCTTCTCCTCAGTTTTTAACCCTATGGCACATGATTCAAAATGTTTTTCTATATTTAGATGGTCCAATTCTGTTTTCACTTTGAACTGCAGTCCTACTCTAGAGTAAATGCATACCCCACCATTTTTAAAAACACTTCGGCCATAATGTGTTGCTAAATTAAACTTGCTTATATTTATGAGACTTAATTCACTAGCCTTGCATCAGTGTTCAGATAAACAAATACAAGAGACATCAGCAAGATTATTTAAAGCTACTTCTAGATCTAGTACTTTGTTTCTGAGGCACTGAATATTCTGACACATTATCCTGACTGTTTTGCAAGTATTTTTTCTTTTGTCATTACCTGGTAATGTGCTGCTTTTTCCATAGTAGTTGTGACTTATCTGCAAATTTTCTTGCTGATTTGTCACAATCTTTTCCATTTCTTTGTCTGAGGCCATAAAAAATCCTTATTTAATGATGTAGATGTATCTTGTCTTTGACTCCTCCTTAGACAGTGTTGTGTTGCTACAACTGTTGTTGATGGTTTTGTTGCTGCTGCTAGTGTTGTTGTTGGTTCAGTTGCTGCTTCTGTTGTTGCTGCTGGTGCTTCTGTGGCCGGAGGTGGAGGTGGTGGTGGTAGTAGTGGTAGTGGATGTGGTGGTGGTGCTGACAGGATTCTTCGTGCTGTTGCTGCCTTTGATTCTTTAATTGGCACTATTTCTCTTGGTGGTGGATTTGTTGTTGTAGTATCTGTTGGTTTTGCCCTGTAATTGCTGATGCCTGTGGTTTCCTTCCTCTTTTCTGCCAGTGACTGTAGTGGAACTGCTACAGTTGTTGACACCATTTCTGCTTCTGTTGCTTGTGCTGCTGCTGTTATTGGTCTTGTTGCTTGAGCTGGTTCAGATGTTGCTGGTTTTGCTGGTGCTGCAGTTGTTACTGAATTTGATCGTGATGCTGTAGCAATTTGTGGTTCTGCAGCTGCTTTAGTTGTTGTCTCCAAGACAGATTCACTTCCTCCATGGTTGCTTCCAGTAATGTATTGGTAGTTCATTTCAATGACTGGTACTGACTCATAGATACTTTGTTTTTTATATGGTTCTAACGTTTCGTGAATTGCTTTGCACAGAGATGACTTGCCTCTTCTATTCAGGTGCATGCCATGTTTTGTAAAGCTGCATCTATCCAGGAAATCGACTGATAGAAATCTTATGTTTGGGTACACTTTACACGCTGTTTGTATCTGTTTATTTGCTTCCTTAATTTCGGCGTTCACACATGAAGCAGATATGAGGTCACACCTATGTGGTATACCAATAACAGTTACTTTTTGGTTTTCTATCGAACTGAGGGCACTTTTGAGACTGATAATCGCGTTAGCTAACTCGTTACAATACACGTCATTTGCTCCTCCAGTTAATACAACATGACGATTTTTGTTGTCTTGTTTGTCCAGTAAAACGTCCCTAATAATTCCCCGCATTGGTGCTCCTGGTTTCACAAGACTGCATAGTGCATACTTTCAGATCGTAATGGTTTCGTAGTACTTCCGCCAGTCCGCGTCCGTGTCTATCTGAGTAGATATTTAACTCAGTGAAATTTCGTGAAGATTTATTATTTATTCTTGGAGACAAATATTTCACTTGGGCACAGATTTTCGCTTCGCTGGTATGCATTTTCTGTTGAAATTCATCTATCTCTGCGTGTTTTCTATGTGAGGCCTGTCTTTGTAGTTCATTAGTTAATGAACTTATTATTATTTTTGCTTCTTGCAGTTCGCTTTTATATTTTAATATATCAGGCTGTAGGTCGTCTTGTGTTAAGGCCTCATATTTACGTTTTAAAATGCCGTTCATGTATTTTTAACCGTGTTTCCTCTCTCTGTGTTTTCACTAAAATCGGACTTCGTAATAAAGACAGCACCCGAAGACGACGGTGGATCGAGCTGGACTACTTTTTGCTTAGATGTATGGAACTTTTTTCCATACCAAGTCACCCAATAATCTTACAATCACTAATGATACCAAATAGAATATACATAGGTTAGTAATAAAAGTATATTCTGAAATAAAACACAATTAAATTACGACACTTACATTGAGACTTGCATTATGCAATTACGAGTGCCGATTGTGTGCAACTCGCGAATGTATAAATAAGATAATGTAGTATTAATGGTGGTGTGCCAAAATACGTCCGATCTGGACCAGACCTAGAAAACAAAAGGTGCCTCTTATTCTGCCAATAATCTGACGATCAAAAATCTTCAAATGTTTCCAGCGGCTGCATACAATATTTATACAGCCGTGGACTATATATATGGCTCAAATTATTTCTTTATTTCATTGCTTACAATTACGTTCTCTGCTAATAAGATGCTCAGCATGCAACTGTGCCTTTAAAGGTTGTGCATAACACAACACATTGACTGCAGAACGGCATTGCAGGTTACAGAAAAAGCCGTACACTTGTCTGCGATTGCTTCAGTAGTTCAATACTATTGTTTCTTTGCCGGTTCACCAGAGTGCTCTAGGGGCAGACCCTGGTGGCCTCTATGAGCATCTCCTGAAATCGTGTGCGTCATGAGTGAAAATACATCACCTGGGAAACCAGGAAGAAATCACACATAACACCTCTGACTTTAACGTAAATTTTTCTTTGAGAGATCTGGCTGCTAATATCACATGGCATTCTATGTAGATAGTACACTACTGTTGTTGTGGTCTTCAGTCCTGAGACTGGTTTGATGCAGCTCTCCATGCTACTCTATCCTGTGCAAGCTTCTTCATCTCCCCATACCTACTGCAGCCTACATCCTTCTGAATCTGCTTAGTGTATTCATCTCTTGGTCTCCCTCAACGATTTTTACCCTCCACGCTGCCCTCCAATACTAAATTGGTGATCCCTCTATGTCTCAGAATATGTCCTACCAACCGATCCCTTCTTCTAGTCAATTTGTGCCACAAACTCCTCTTCTCCCCAATTCTATTCAATACCTCCTCATTAGTTATGTGGTCTACCTATCTAATCTTCAGCATTCTTCTGTAGCACCACATTTCGAAAGCTTCTATTCTCTTCTTGTCCAAACTAGTTATCGTCCATGTTTCACTTCCATACATGGCTACACTCCATACAAATACTTTCAGAAACGACTTCCTGGCACTTAAATCAATATTCGATGTTAATAAATTTCTCTTCTTCAGAAACGCTTTCCTTGCCATTGCGTCTACATTTTATATCCTCTCTACTTCGACCATCATCAGTTATTTTGCTCCTTAAAAAGGAAAACTCTTTTACTACTTTAAGTGTCTCATTTCCTAATCTAATTCCCTCAGCATCACCTGACTTAATTAGACTACATTCCATTATCCTCGTTTTGTTTTTGTTGATGTTCATCTTATACCCTCCTTTCAAGATACTGTCCATTCCGTTCAACTGCTCTTGCAAGTCCTTTGCTTTCTCTGACAGAATTACATGTCATCGGCGAACCTCAAAGATTTTATTTCTTCTCCATGGATTTTAATACCTTCTCCGAACTTTTCTTTTGTTTCCTCTATTGCTTGCTCAATATACAGGTTGAATAGCATTGGGGAGAGGCTACAAACCTGTCTCACTCCCCTCCCAACCACTGCTTCCCTTTCATGTCCCTCGACTCTTATAACTGCCATCTGGTTTCTGTACAAATTGTAAATAGACTTTCGCTCCCTGTATTTTACCCCTGCCACCTTTAGAATTTGAAAGAGAGTATTCCATTCAACATTGTCAAAAGCTTTCTCTAAGTCTACAAATGCTAGAAACGTAGGTTTGCCGTTTCTTAATCTTTCTTCTAAGATAAGTCGTAGGGACAGTATTGCCTCACGTGTTCCAACATTTCTATGGAATCCTAACTGATCTTCCCCGAGGTTGGCTTCTACCAGTTTTTCCATTCGTCTGTAAAGAATTCGTGTAGTATTTTGCAGCTGTGACTTATGAAACTGATAGTTCGGTAATTTTCACATCTGTCAACACCTGCTTTCTTTGGGTTTGGAATTATTACATTCTTCTTGAAGCCTGAGGGTATTTCGCCTGTCTCATACATCTTGCTCACCAGATGGTAGAGTTTTGTCAGGACTGTATCTATCTTACCCCTCGTGAGATAAGCCTCTACATCTTACATTTGTCCTCTAGCCATCCCTGCTTAGCCATTTTGCACTTCCTGTCGATCTAATTTTTGAGACGTTTGTATTCTTTTTTGCCTGCTTCATTTACTGCACTTTTGTATTTTCTTGTTTCATCAATTAAATTCAGTATCTCTTCTTTTACCCAAGGATTTCTACTAGCCCTCGTCTTTTTACAAACTTGATCCTCTGCTGCCTTCACTATTTCATCCTTCAAAGCTACCCATTCTTCTTCTATTGTATTTCTTTCCCCCATTCCTGTCAATCGTTCCCTTATGATCTCCCTGAAACTCTGTACAACCTCTGGTTTACACAGTTTATCCAGGTTCCATCTCCTCAAATTCCCACTTTTTGTAGTTTCTTCAGTTTTAATCTACAGTTCATAACCAATAGATTGTGGTCAGAGTCCACATCTGCCCTGGAAATGTCTTACAATTTAAAAGCTGGTTGCTAAATCTCTGTCTTACCATTATATAATCTGTCTGATACCTTCTAGTATCTCCAGGCTTCTTCCATATATACAACCTTCTTTTATGATTCTTGAACCAAATGTTAGCTATGATTAAATTATGCTCTGCGCAAAATTCTATCAGGCAGCTTTGTCTTTGATTCCTTTCCCCTAGTCCATATTCACCTACAATTTTTCCTTCGCTTCCCTTACCTTCTGTCAAATTCCAGTCTCCAATCACAATTAAATTCCCGTCTCCCTTAACCATATGAATAATTTCTTTTAGCTCGTGATACATTTCTTCAATCTCTTCAATGTCTGCAGAGATACTGGTATATAAACTTGCACTGCTGTGGTGGGTGTGCGCTTCATGTCTATCTTGGCCACAATAATGCGATCACTATGCTGTTTGCAGTAGCTTACCCGCTCTCCTATTTTTTTATTCATTATTATAAACCTACTCCTGCATTACCCCTATTTGACTTTGTATTTATAACCCTGTATTCGCCTGACCAAAAGTCTTGTTCCTCCTGCCACCGAACTTCACTAATTCCCACTATATCTAACTTTAACCTATCCACTTCCCTTTTTAAATTTTCTAACCTACCTGCCCGATTAAGGGATCTGACATTCCATGCTCCGATCCATAGAACACCAGTTTTCTTTCTCCTGATAACAACGTCCTCTTGAGTAGTCCCCGCCCGGAGATCCGAATGGGGGACTATTTTACCTCCGGAATATTTTACCCAAGAGGACGCCATCATCATTTAATCATACAGTAAAGCTGCATGCCCTCGGGAAAAATTACGACTGTAGTTTTCCCTTGCTTTCAGCCGTTCGCAGTACCAGCACAGCAAGGCCATTTTGGTTAGTGTTACAAGGCCAGATCAGTCAATCATCCACTGTTGCCCCTGCAACTACTGAAAAGGCTGCTGCCCCTCTTCAGGAACCAAACGTTTGTCTGGCCTCTCAACAGATACCACTCCGTTGTGGTTGCACCTACGGTACTGCTATCTGTATCACTGAGGCACGCGAGCCTCCCCACCAACGGCGAGGTCCACGGTTCATGGGGGGAGAGTACACTAAGCTTCTCTAATTTATCTAATATAGTGGATGTGTGTACAGTGTTGTGCGCAATGGTTCCGTATTCGAATCGAGAGCTTGCCGACATGGTGTTTACTTACGAAAGGCAAATGGCAACGGGAGGCGGGCTGCAAGGTTGTATCAGGAGACTGTGGCAGCGATATTTTTCATGTCTGGTGCAAAGTGATATCAAAAGTGCGCGAGAGTTTTTTCTGGTCATGTGTTGCTTTTTTATCTTTGCCGTAAGACTGTAGTGTCTCCTAGTTTTTGTTACTTCTCTGTTGTTTTTTTTAGATCTTCTCATTGTGAGTTTTTGCGAAAAAATATTTTTTCGTTAACACATTATACCGGACGGCTATGCAATTATTTGTTGTAAGCAAGTTGCCTACATAATTGGTGTCCTCCGATTAAGGAACTTTAAACCTTTCGTTAGCTACGTCGAACATTAACTGCAAAAGCAATGAATGACGATGGTAAACGATTCGGTTCGATAACGGAAGAAATTCATAGGCTTCAGAATGAAATAGAAACTTTACAGTTGCATATTTCGAAAGATATGAACTTCAAGCATATGCCGGAGCAAAGGAATGACGTTGGTTCAACAACCATGGCACACACCAGCAAGGCAACATCATCGGAAACTGGGGCTACTGCAGCACAACCACAGCAAGTAACAGCAATGGAACTACCCACTGGTTTCAACGCTTCACCAACTCAACGGTTGCAGTTACGAGCGCCCCCATTCATGCCTTCTCAGCCACACACATGGTTCGCGGTAATGGAAAATATATTACTACAACAAAGAATAGTCAGTGATCACGAGAAGTTCACCTTGGTGATAAGTAATTTGGACCATCAGACCTCGGTTTTGATATCCGACATTATAGTGAACCCGCCTACAGAAGGAGCATACTGTAGACTAAAAGAAGAATTAATTTCTCAGTGTGTGAAGTCAGTCGACATCAGAGTCAAACAAGTATTGTACCACGAGAAACGGGGAGATAGGACCCCGTCAGAATACTGGCGTCATTTACGCAGCCTGGTAGATAGTTCGACAGTCTCTGATAGACTGTTACTCCACGTATGGCAACAACAGCTACCAACGCAAGTAAGAACTACACTAGCTATATACTGAGAGGTGGCATGAGCCCCCTCTCATATTTCTATCTTACGATTCTCCTCTCTAATTGCATGCGGTGGAAAGTTGCTATTCCTTCACACGCGGACTTCCCACGTAGCGTCTCTCGTCACCCAGGTAGTCCGGTGACAGGCGGGCACTACTGATCTCGAGAGGGTTAAGCCGACGTGTGTGATCCAGTCGAGTGAATGCTTTCCAGACGCCGACATTATCAAGAGACACGCCCACCAGGGCCTGAAGTAGCGGCTGGGCTAGAGGTTCCGTTACTTCGCAGAAACTTAGCGAAAACACTTTCTGGCGGGCTACCAGCGAGGCGTGGGAATGACTTGTGTACCCAGGCAGTTGTGGCGGGAAAATTCCCGCGCTTTCTGCAAAATAGTAACTGTGATTGGCTGGCTCAGGGCATAGCTCCGTGATGTAGCAAAATCAGCGCAGAAATTGGCGCCAAGAATCTCCATTGGTGGAATGGTAGTGCTCCGGCAATGGAGTGGAATTTTCCGCCGGTTTTCGAGTTGCTGATTGGAACGTTTAACCACGGCCACTGTCGTGGGGGCGGGAATGTTCTGTGTTCGACCTGTACGGGTGCCCTTGTGGGTAGTCGGCTCTCGCCTTTCGGTCGAGGACGTCGAAACAACCAGCCATCGCCTACGGTACGCCAGATTGTGTTCTGGCAGCTAAGAAGACAGTTTGGTAATGTATGTCCGCAGCACCGGCAGATAGGGATTTTCCTAGGTGATAATCAGAGCTCAGCAGAGCGCGCCTGTTCGTCTTTTTCTAACTTTGTTCTGTCTTGAGTACCAGCAATTAATGTTGGGTTAGTTGTGTGTCTCTCTTATGATTTGAGTAGCAAGGAATTGGCTCCACATACCACTTCGTCTTAAACCTCACAATCTAGTTTAGGGACAACTTCACCTTTACAGTGTTTGTATGAGTATCCAATTTGAGCCAATTTGATGTATTGTAAATGTTTCATGTGTTTTGGTTTAGTATTTTGTGTTTAGTCTTAATAAATCACATTGTTATTTTGGACAGAACTTTCATTCTGTTAATCGGTAGAGCAAACCTATCATTCCTCACTATGTTAATGAAACCTTCGTTTATTTAACTTATTTATCAAATTAAATTATTGCAGGTGCCAAACTCTTTTCTACTCCACTTGCAGGGTTGATTACAGTCAGTTTGCGTATATTTTTTAATCCTTGTGCAACAGCAAACGTTGGAGTTAGAATAGGGGGGGGGGTTTAGAGCATCATTTTCATATGTAGATTCTAGAATTTAGTGTTAAATACACTGCTAGCCCCGGCACCCCGCATAATATGGCTACCCTTAGCCTCGGATCTTTCCTGTGAATTGCTGATAAGCAAGTATTATTAGTAGTAGGGACATTCAGAATTTTTTTGCTTAATTTTTTTATTGATTAATGCCCAAGTTTTTTTTCTGGTAGTTCCGCGTTTAGTTTTAAGAACCAGCGCATGATTACAGTTTTTGTTTTCAGTGTATATATTCTTTTGTTCATTGTTTTTGTGTTCCTTTGATGGTGTGTCCGTATCATGTCACACTTTGTCGGGTTTGTGTGCGGTTTCTGTACCACAACAAATCGTGCGTATAATTACAGCGTTGGAGATGCGTTGTTGAAATTTTATGTCTATGTGTAAAAATATATGGAGTAGATTAATTTTATTGTACATTTTAGATAAATTTGTTTTTCATGAATGATAACGAGAAGTAAGGCACGACTATTATCGAGCGAAGCTAAAACAAAAGAGGATAGCATAATGGATAAGGGGCAGTTTACTGACGGGAATAGGTTCGGAGATGAGATGGGCACATGTTTAGCAGGACAGGACGCCAGGGTCATTGATGAGGAAGGTGATTTGGACGCGATCTCAGAGCGGCGTTGCGGCCGTGATTATGATAGTGAAGTGGAGGATGGAACAGAGACAGGCACACAGGTCGAGACGGTAGCAGAAGTTTATAATCAAACGAACGAGAGCAGACAGGGGCTAGCTCGGCCACGTCAGAGCTCTAGCGCCCAGGTGTCCAGAGTTACATCTCCCACGTTTGAAGAGGATCAAAAAGATGACGTAAACCCAATACTGAGCTTCCTACGATCAATGAAAGAAGAAGCTGACGAACAACGTAAGAAGGAAAAGGAAGAAGATGAGAAACAATGTAAGAAGGAGAAGGAAGAAGATGAGAAACAACGTAAGAAGGAGAAGGAAGAAGCTGACGAACAGCGTAAGAAGGACATTGAGGCAATAATTTCGCATATAGGGGAAATTTGTGGGGAGTTACTAACAATAAAGAAAGAATGTGGAGAAGTAAAACAAATGTCAATGGCTGCACAAAACGTAGCAGGCCTGGCCAAAACGGCAGCAATAGGGGCAATGAAAGTCGCGGAAGCAACTTCTAAACTCGCAGGGCGCTTGCGACGTACAACACAATCCCACTCAAAATCCCTATCATTCTTAAAAACCCAAGGTAATATCGCGGTTGTGAACACCACGAAACGAATGGAAGAAGAAGAGAGTCGGATAGCAAAACTAGAGCAAAACGGGAACACGAGCACTGCGCGTTCGGATACCAATGATGGAATACACAGAATTGTGTCTCCGAGGAAAAGCCCGCCGTGCTCTAGCCCAATGACCGAGTGCGGAACTAACAATGCACACGCAGAAACAGCGAGTAATAGCTCCAATAATTATAGCCCACTTAGGAGAGTGAATTCTGAGTGCTACTTCCACTGTGATACAGAGGTAGCACATCACAGTTATCAGCAAGATAGAACAGGACACTCAGCAGACGTGCAAGTATCGGAAACGAGTGACAACACCAGTGCGAGGATCAGACAGGATTTTGATCACAATCACTTCCTGTCGATACTAAAATTCCAGAAGTTCAAAGAAAATGGAGGGTCGATGCATCCGAAGAGCTGGGTGATGCAGTTTACAAATTCATTACCGGCATCATGGCCAACCCAGGCAAAATTAGAATTCATGTGTGGACACATCGAAGGCCAAGCCACGGAAAAGATGCGGGGTGTGGCAGTGACGTGTCGGACTTATCAGGAATTTGTTGGTGCATTCCTGCGGACCTACTGGTCAAAGGAAACGCAAGACAGGATTAAAGAGGAAATAATATTTTGTCCTGAACTGGAAGTGTCCAGGCATAGGAGCGCAACCAAATTTCTTGATGATTTACTCAAGAAGAATCAATTTTTAGATAGTCCACATAGCAACGGAGAAATCATTAAATTTTGCTTTTCCAAATTGCCAGTTAGGTACCAACAGACACTTGTCGGGAAGTGTGGATCTGACATAGAAGCATTCAAGAGTCTATTGCACGAACTCGAAGTAGTCTTTGATAAACAAGACGCAAAGGACAGGAAGAAGGGGCAAAGTAACAAATACCACGGGCCAGGAAGGGAAGACGACAACAGATCGCATAATCGCACTGGTCACTTTGGAAACCAGGGTTACGGAAGACAAGGCTACGCTATTCAAGGTTATGGAAACCAAAGACACGGAAACCAGAACGTCAGGGAGCAGGGTCAATCTAGACAAGGAATCTGGGATAGGAGGAATAACGAACGGCAAAGCGACCGTAATTGGAGAGAGCGAAACCAAGGACAACAGTGGAACCAGGAGATTGAAACTAGACCCGCAAATCCTAATGCACGTCAGAGGAGGGGAAACTTAACAAGGGATTGACGCCAGACTAGTGCGAACACAGGCCGCCGGAATTTCGCACGTAATCTCGGACCTGGCCAACTACGGATGATACATTACGAAGATTTATCAGAAATCCTGCTCGAGGAACATAAAGCAACTCCTCGACAAGATCGGCAGCCTCTTATCACAGTAGCAATAGCTGAAAAGAGTATGAATGCGATAATAGATAGTGGAAGCTACATAACAGCAATATCTGAGGCAGCATACAAGAGGTGCTCTCAGGAGATGGACTGGCCTGTCCTATCGGTTAAGAAAACCAAAATAAAAGGGGCATTAGCGGGTAAATGTACGGAGGTCACCCAACAAACAAGACTGGAATTCTACTGCCAAGGACACAAAATAGAGTCTAACTTCTGGATCGTGCCAAATCTGACGATCGACATGATAATAGGAACGGACTTCCTAAGTGAACATGAAGCGATAGTTGATCTAGGACAAGGTGAAGTGGTTTTGAGGAAAGGGATTCCCGTCCACATTAAGTTCGACGACCAGCTGATCCCAGCTCAACTACCGTCTAACTGTGTACGGATAAACTATGCGTGTCTGAAAGACAGAAAGGAAGAACAGGTCGACGTTGGGGGTAGGGGAGAGGACACGGATGAGAATGAAGTCGGAATAATGGGAGAAATAAAGGAGAAAATAGGAGAAAAAGTGGAAGCAATAAAGAATATAAGGTGCGACCACCGCAAAGAACTTCATAAATTACTAGTAGAACATGCGGAGGTCTTCCTTCCCAAGACAGGATCAATAAAGGACTTCCAATATGAATTTCGTGTATGTCCGCACAACCAGTTTCGTGTGCCACCCTATCCAATCCCCTTGGCATATCGACAGAAAGTAGCAGCTGAAATTACGCGAATGCTGAGTGAAGGAATAATAGAACCTACGGCTTCAGCCTATAATAACCCGTTAAGAGTAGTCGAGAAGGCAGATGGTAGTATTCGTTTAGTCTTGGACTCGCGACAAATTAATACCATAATAGAACCCGAAACAGACAGACCGGAACGATTAGAGGAACTCTTACAAAACTTCCATGGAATATCAATCTTCTCATCAGTTGATCTAAAATCGAGTTTCTGGCAGATCGAGCTCCATCCAAATTGCAGACAGTACACAGCCTTTTTAGCATTTGGAAGATGTTACCGGTTTCGTCGTCTACCATTTGGTTTGAACGTTTCATCTGCCGCATTCATTCGGGGGCTGGACGGCATGCTAAGCGATAATTTGAAACGTCATGTCACCAGCTATGTGGACGATTTGCTGATCGCGGAGAAATCTTGGGGAGAGCACAATGCGGTCCTCGGTGAACTCCTTGCGACATTCAAGGAATACGGAGTGACTATCAATATCAAAAAATCGAATTTTGGGGCGTCCTCTGTCAAATTTCTAGGACATATCATCACGGGTGAGGGCATTGCGCCAAATCCCGAAAAGATCGAAGCGATTGAAAAGTTTCCCATTCCTACGACAAAGAAGCAGTTAAGGGGGTTCTTGGGGATCATAAATTTTTACAACCGCTTTATACATGTCGAAACTCAGAGCAGTCCTAGGTTGCATCAACTTACAGGAAAGAAGATTCCTTGGGAATGGGATGAGGCGGCCGAATCCGAATGGAAAGCATTAAAATTCGCATTATTACAAGCACCCATCCTATCACACCCTAATTTAGCAGAAGAGCTTTGCATAGTAACGGACAGTCCATACTCAGGTCTGGGTGTCATGGTGTTCCAAGACTATGTACATGAAGGAAACAGGGTGTGGAAGACAACTGCGTTTGGTAGCAGAGTACTAGCCAAGAGTGAGAGGAATTACTCAGTAACCGAGTTGGAGGCGCTGGCTATTGTATGGGCGTTTGAAAAATTCAGATACCTTCTGTTTGGTCGCAAGACGAGGGTCTACACAGACCACAAGGCACTCGAGTTCTTGATGACTGCAAAGCTTAATCACAGGCGGCTCATTAGGTGGGCATCATATCTGCAGCAGTACAACTTTTCGATAGAATATATCCCCGGCAGTCAGAACATTATTGCAGACGCCTTATCACGGTCACCGATCGGATTTGAGCACAACATGGAAGAAGATCTGGAGGAAAATCACTACTGCCTTTTCTATATGCAGAAAGTAGCCTTTGAAAATTTTATTACCTGTAGTATGCAGGACATCAAGAAGGAGCAAGACAAGGACCCTGCCCTAGTGTTATTGAAACAGAAATGGATAGACAGAAGACACGCCACCATCAGGCAGTTCTACCTCTTGCGGAAAGGCATAATTTTCCACCGAAATTATGCCAATGACACTGAATGGGGGGTATGCATCCCTGAACACCTAATAAACAAGGTTATATGGCATACTCACCTCAGCTATGGACACTTCGGACCACGCAAGTGCAATCTCAAGCTAAGGACCATGTGTTACTTTCGAAACATGGAGCGTCGAATACGGAGGGTACTGTCGGTGTGTAAAGACTGCCAAAAGGCTAAGCACACCACTGTGAGCATGCAGGCACCATTATACCCAATCGCACCAACCAAATTAAGACAATTAGCAGCAACAGATTTGATGGGACCTTTGCCAAGAACAAGAAGAGGATATACTTACGTATTAGTGTTTGTTGAACTAACGTCCAAATACGTTACCTTTTACGCCACTGAAGAGGGCGACAGGACGAACTGTATCACGAGCCCTAATCCGGGATTTCCTACCACAGGTTGGTCATGTGAGTAGAATTATTTCTGACAACGGGCCACAGTTTAAGTTAAAAACATGGAAGGAGACGTTGCGTCGATGTAAAATTGATCCCATTTTTATATCTTCACACCATCAGAGCTCGAATGCTGCAGAATGGGTTATTAAGGAACTCGAAAACTTGTGCCGGTTGTACTGTAACAAACAGCACACGACATGGGACGTTTTCCTTAAAGACTTCCAGGAGGTGATCAAATAGGCACCCCATGGGATAACAAAATTGGCACCCATTACAGTACTGAAAAACCGGATTCCTAAGGACTTGATAACCGAGGTCGTAAACTTCCCACCAAGGGCGCGAACGCAGCACCAAGCCATAGTGGATTTGGCTCTCAAAAGGATACGGGCTGCAGCAGAGGTCAGGAAGAGACGTGCCGACAGGGGAGCTCGTCTACGACACTTCCAAATTGGACAAAAGGTGCTCGTTAAGTCTTTCCGACTTTCGAACAAACAAAAAATGAAATGCCAAAAATTCTATTCTGTTTACAACGGCCCGTACCGTATAAGGAGAGCAGCTCACCACAATGCTTATGAATTGGAGACGCTGAAAGGAAAGAAGTCCATAGGACTCCACCACATCTCTCACATAAAGGAGTTCGTGGAATAGTAGTAGTGTAAGTGGTGTACATAGTAGAATGGGCAAATACATGAACCTTGCTATAGTAGTAGTGTAAGTGGTGTACATAGTAGAATAGGCAAATATATGAACCTTTCTTCGGGGAACAATAATCGTTGCATTAATAGATTAAGACTGTTAAAGTATTAACACGCTGCGTTTTCTCGCATAAGAATTTTCTGCTGTTAACTTTTTTTTGTCTATGTTCGGGATCTCCTCTGTCGTTGCGATAAGAGGCACTACCTTTCCATGAGCAATGTTTTTGTCCTTTCCTATCTGGTGTCCATGTTAAGGGATAAAGATGAGTGACGAGATGTCGCACAAACGGGCGCATACAAGAACGTGCTCTTAGAAGCGTTTTGAGAAGTCGTGATACGCTCCATAGCGGCCACAGCCAGTTCGTGAGACGTTCATACCAATGCTTGCAGGCACGCGTCAGTGCACTGCAAGATTGTGGTATATTGCGTGATTTCTAGGATGAATATGGGCAGTATAGTTTTTTGCAGAGCTGCGCCAGCATCGTTGTCTTGCAAGTCGGGGTGAACCTGTGAGCGTTTGACTCCAATGGTGCCCTAGACGAGAGAAATGCGGGCATAAAGCCTACCATGCCAATGTGCTGGTTGGGGATTTAGCGTGCTGCTCGTGACCGTCACAGATGAATAACCAGGGACTTATACTTGGATATTCGTGACATACTGTGTAGCTGGCGTGTGTTGGGCGACTGAATCCTCAACAGGAACCAGTCCTGGCTTGGTCATATTACATTGCCTCTGGAAAGGTGTGCTTTGATCGCGAATACTGCATAACATAGAAAAGAAGTTGCAACTATAAATTTATTGTCTTGTATAGCCATGGCTAACCCAGTCTCTGGAGTTTCAGTGAGGCGTAGTGAGAGCTTGGAGGCCATGTCGTACGTCGCGCACATCACTGTCGTCAATAGCGGCGAGCAGCGAGACATCTCAACGTAACAGGAATTATAACTGTGCAGATGACGGGTATTGTGGCAATGCAGAGGCCAGCCAGTGCTAAGCAAGAGGTCTTCGGCTACCTGCAGGAGGGCGAGCGTCCGGTCCTGCAAGCTGACAGTCACCGGGCCGTATACCTGAGGGATTAGGCGGGATCCTCGCCGGGCCACAAGCGAAAGTGAGGCTGGCCGTTGACCCTGACATGCGACAGCCTGCTAGCTCTCCGGACGCGGCAGCCGTTTGGAGGGATTCCCTGCGGCAGACCACGTTGTCGTGAGTACACGAAGAAGATCACTTATCGTGTCAGAACCTGCGCCTCATGTGCCTCAAGACAGAAAGGGACGCTATATACTAACCTGTTTGGGTTTTTACAACTCACTAGCATTGGCCGATCTGCATACACAAAGCAGTATCGTGCCACACTAACAAATGTATAGTCTCATTTCTAACTTCTCCTCTCTATTAGAGAGCAGTTTTAGCAATCGTCGCTCCTAGTTCGATCCTGTATGGATGACCTCACACACTTGTGGAGTCACTCCACGTGCCATCATCCCTCGTCGAACTGCAATATTGGGAAACGTAAAGTACTGTCCAGCGAGAGAAGAGACCTAGACTAGTGATGTATCCCAACCAGTAGACCTCAGAGACAATTAATCAACGTGAGGAGAGCCTATCACTGTGTCTTCCTACCGTACTGCCGTGATCATATGCGTAGGTCTTGGTGCAATCTCAACAGAGTACTGCAGATGCTCCAGAACACCCTATTGCCGTTGCAACAACGTAGCAACAGCACCCGACGTTTAGCCCTGTGTGATGTCAGTACTGTGGAATTTGTGAAGTGCTTCGAATATTTCTAACAATGTGATTTAGTGCCTCATTCTCAGCACAGTCGTGAACTTTGTGCAATGTGCACGCACAACTTGATGCCCCATGAACCTTGTTTTTTCTTAAATTTCTTTCTCTAGTGTTGTTTTTGTAATGTATGTTATACCTTGTATGTATTTGTGTTTTACACTGTAATTCTTATTTCAAATTACTGTATTGTTCTCCACACCATGTTTTTTTTGTATTTTGTATTTATTGTTGTGTGTATGCAAACAGTGTGCCTGAAGTCCCCATAAACTGAAGCAGATACCACCACTGTCATTGTGAATGGACCATCAGTTCAGGGAACATTTTGTAAAGGTTATTCTTGCTGCAGGGAGACAGAATGAATCGGAGGTTGTAACTAGATTCTGAAAGCTCACAAAGAGATTGCTAACTTAAATAGTATCATGTGTGAGTGAGTTCAGGTTAGTTTCATGATTCAAATTGTTGTAAAATCTTGGGCATTTTATTGCGGAGCACTCCAACTCTGATTGTAAAGAATAAACTGCTCCATATTTGGCTCACATGCCCGGGCCATATTTAGAGCGTGAATGTCTGTGTGAATCGGTGTTTGGAAGGGGCTCCCTGGGTATGGATGTGTGATGTGAGTGTTAGTGTTCCATATTAAGAAGGTGAAGTTGGCTACATCATAAATAATCCTCCCGCTATTAGCTGCATTTATCGGTTGCAGTGATTCCTTTATAGAGTGCGGCATGTGGAGTCAGTTTGTAAGATTGTTCTTGGGCGATTGACTCACTACCTCGCTCCTAAGTGAGCCAACCGCTCACCAATTACAATCTAAAATGGCGTAGGGGCAATGAGAGGTGGCATGAGCCCCCTCTCATATTTCTATCTTACGATTCTCCTCTCTAATTACATGCGGTGGAAAGTTGCTATTCCTTCACACGCGTACTTCCCACGCAGCGTCTCTCGTTACCCAGGTGGTCCGGTGACAGGCGGGCTCCACTGATCTCGAGAGGGTTAAGCCGACATGTGTGAGGCAGTTGAGTGAATGCTTTCCAGACGCCGACATTGTCAAAAGACACACCCGCCGGGGCCTGAAGTAGCGGCTGGGCTAGAGGTTCCGTTACTTCGCAGAAACTTAGCGAAAACACTTTCTGGCGGGCTACCAGCGAGGCGTGGGAATGACTTGTATACCCAGGCAGTTGTGGCGGGAAAATTCCCGCGCTTTCTGCAAAACAGTAACTGTGATTGGCTGGCTCAGGGCATAGCTCCGTGACGTAGCAAAATCAGCGCAGAAATTGGCGCCAAGAATCTCCATTGGTGGAATGGTAGTGCTCTGGCAATGGAGTGGAATTTTCCGCCGGTTTTCGAGTTGCTGATTGGAACGTTTAACCACGGCCACTGTCGTGGGGGCGGGAATGTTCTGTGTTCGGCCTGTACGGGTGCTCTTGTGGGTAGTCGGCTCTCGCCTTTCGGTCGAGGACGTCGAAGCAACCAGCCATCGCCTACGGTACGCCAGATCGTGTTCTGGCAGTTAAGAAGACAGTTTGGTAATGTATGTCCGCAGCACCGGCAGATAGGGATTTTCCTAGGTGATAATCAGAGCTCAGCAGAGCGCGCCTGTTCGTCTTTTTCTAACTTTGTGCTGTTTTGAGTACCAGCAATTAATGTTGGGTTAGTTGTGTGTCTCTCCTATGATTTGAGTAGCAAGGAATTGGCTCCACATACCACTTCGTCTTAAACCTCACAATCTAGTTTAGGGACAACTTCACCTTTACAGTGTTTGTATGAGTATCCAATTTGAGCCAATTTGATGTATTGTAAATGTTTCATGTGTTTTGGTTTAGTATTTTGTGTTTAGTCTTAATAAATCATATTGTTATTTTGGACAGAACTTTCATTCTGTTAATCGGTAGAGCAAACCTATCATTCCTCACTATGTTAATGAAACCTTCGTTTATTTAACTTATTTATCAAATTAAATTATTGCAGGTGCCAAACTCTTTTCTACTCCACTTGCAGGGTTGATTACAGTCAGTTTGCGTATATTTTTTAATCCTTGTGCAACAGCAAAGGTCGGAGTTAGAATAGGGGGGGGGGGGGTTTAGAGCATCATTTTCATATGTAGATTCTAGAATTTAGTGTTAAATACACTGCTAGCCCCGGCACCTCGCAATACGACGAAAGATCAGTTGACAAACTGCTGCTCGCTGCAGACAGAATCTACGAGACGCACGAGCCTACTGCAACAGTCACAACGACGTCGACAGATGCCACGTACGGTAACTACCATTACCAGCAAGACCAAACTGACGATATAACAGTAAACTGTGCCATGGTCGCAACGCGACAAACAACAAAAAGTTCAAACGAAATTAGAGATTTAAAAACTACAATAGAGGATTTGCGAACGCAGCTACGCACGCTACAGCGACCACAAGTTATCTTTAAGAGCAAGAGAGACCGGGCTGGGCGTGAAACACGAAGTCAACAAGAGGACGAGCGTAAGGTGTGTTGGTACCATAAACGTTTTGGGAGACATGCTACATGATGTACATCATCGTGCGCCTACTCAGACAACCAAGGTATGTACAGAAACAGTGCAGTGTTTTCATGTCAGCGACAGCAATCGTCAATACATATGCCTCCTGCTTCGGAAAGATTGTATGTATCAGCCGTACTTACGGGTACAAGGTTTTTGGTGGATACCGGGTCAGACATTAGTTCGCTTCCTGTCAGCCATGCGCCACACAACGAAAAAGATATACAGCCGCGTTTGAAGGCGGTGAATAACTCGGTGATTAACACGTACGGATGTAAAGTGTGTAAGATTGATGTGGGTTTTTCCAAACAGTTTACCTGGTCTTTTGTGATAGCTGGTATATCAGAACCTATTTTGGGCGCTGATTTTCTGGCACATTTCGAGTTGGTGGTCGAGTTACAAGGAAAACGTTTGTTAAATCTGACAGACAACAGTGCAATGTCAAGCACTAAAGGGCATACAACTTGTGAGAAGCTACAAGCGATTGGCAACTCTGTAGCCGAGGAGCTACATGACGAAGAGAAGAATCAGAGATGTTCTGACAGACAGACAAAAGAAGTTAAACATAGTACGGTTCACTATATTCGTACCACGCCAGGACAACCAGTTTCACGACGATCACGTGGAATCGCACCAGAGGAAATGTTACAGTCGGGAATAATTCGCCGGTCAGACAGTCTGTGGTCTTCACCCCTATACCTAGTACGTAAGAAAGATGGATCACGGAGACCGTGTGAGGATTACCGAGCATTAAACTCAAGAACGATTCCAGATAGATACCCAGTACCTAATACACAGGACTTCACATGTGCTTTGGACGGCGCGAAAATTTTTAGCGTCCTCGATTGCAAGAAAGCATACAACCAGATACCGATGGCTCCAAGAGATGTTCAGAAGACAGCAGTGATTACACCATTTGGATCAGTCGAGTTTTTATTTATGCCTTTTGGCCTTAAGAACCCAGCACAGACTTGGCAGCGTTTTATCTACGAAGTGATAAAGGGATTAACATTTTGCTTTGCTTATCTTGATGACATCTTGGTTTTCTCTCCGGATAGTCAAACACATGAACAGCATCTGTGTCAACTTCGCAAGCGTCTATCTGACTACGGTGTAGCTTTAAACGAAAATAAATGCGTCGTGCACAAGAACCAAGTCACTTTCCTCGGCCCTACTGTGACATCAGAAGGTATATTGCCTCTGCCAGAGAAGATTGCGGCGATACAGGCCCTTCCGAAACCGACAAACTACCAAGAGCTACGACGATACATGGGAGTAATAAATTTTTATAGACGTCATCTGCCAGCAACGGCTACGGTGCAAGCACCACTCACTGATGCACTCAAGGGACGCGACACCAAAGGTCGACGAATAATTAAGTGGACACAAGAAATGGAGAAAGCATTTAATGATCTTCAAGCAAGCCTCAGCAAAGCAGTGTTGCTCGCTCACCCAGTTCACTACACACAGCTAGCTATTGTTGTAGACACGAGCCAATCAGCAACAGGGGCGGCGCTGCACCAGCCTGTAGAAGGGCAATGGCAATCACTACGGTTTTTCTCTAAAAAGTTACAGTCTGCACAACAGAAGTGGAGCGCATAAGACAGAGAATTGTTCGCGATTTACGAAGCAATTCGATACTTCTGCCCACAAATAGAGGCTAGACCAGTGACTGTGTTTACAGACCACAAACCCATAACATCGGCTTTTAAAAACACCAGTGATAAGTGCTCACCAAGACAATTCCGTTATATTGAGTTCATAAGTCTGTTCACGACAGATATACGCCCTTTAAGAGGCGCAGAAAATTTAGTGGCTGACTATTTTTCACGTATTTGCGGGATTTCAGAAATTATAGACTATGATAAACTTCCAGTGAAACAGACCAAGGATGCAGAGCTACGACAGCTGTTAAACGACCCGTCTACAGGTCTGAAGTTCGAGCAATTTCTGGTGCCTAACTCCTGGTGCCTAACTCCAAGCGGAAGCTGCGGTGCGACTTTTCTCGAGGCACACCAAGACCATTCATTTCAGAAATATTGCACAAGACGGCATTCGACAGTGTCCACACACTATCGCACCCAGGAGCCAACGCTACAATCAAGCTGCTGACAGACCGCCATGTGTGGCCTTCTATGAAAAGACACACGCGCCTTTGGGTACGTTCCTGCATTCCTTGTCAACAAAGTAAAGTAGGACAACATGTGCGTGCTGATATTGGAGATTTTCAGTGTACCTCTGCTAGATTCGCACACGTTCACGTGGACCTGGTTGGACCTCTCCCGCAGTCAGAGGGTTACAGATATTCGTTTACGGCCATAGATAGGTGCACAAGATGGGCAGAAGCAACTCCAGTAGTCGATATTTCAGCCGAAACCACTGCGAAGACGTTTCTGTGTATGTGGGTTGCCCGTTTTGGATGCCCCCTTCATGTCACAACTGACCAAGGACGCCAGTTCGAATCTACTGCGTTGTTCCTCGGGCTATCCAAAATGTGCGGTTTCCAACGCCACCACACGACTATCACCCTGCCAGTAATGGTATGGTCGAACGATGGCACAGAACACTCAAAGCAGCACTGATGTGTCTTCAAGAGAGATGGACGGAGGCATTACCATTAGTGTTGTTAGGCCTGGGGACAGCTCACAAACCCGATATTGGTGCATCAGTTGCCGAGATGGTTTATGGCGAGCCGGTACGGATTCCTGCAGATTATTTAGTACCATCCTCACTACCTGGATCAGAGGCCTCACACACTGGGTGCAGCAGCTAAAACGTCACTGCAGAGATATACATTGCCCGCCGCCTTCTCGCCATGGCAACCGTAAGGTGTTTGTACACAAAGACTTACACGATTGCTCTCACGTAATGTTGCGAACAGACTCAGTCAAATCGCCTTTACAACCACCATATACGGGCCCATTTCAGGTGCTGAGTAGAAATAAGCATACCGTGGACATAATGTACAATGGTGTTCCGACAAAGTTAATGATTGAACGTGTCAAGCCAGATTGGGTTTTACCCTCTCCGACCTCTGACACCACGCCTGTGCACCAACACATGATGGACGCAGAGCATACCGAAACACCGCTCAGTACATCGTCCGAGACAGGCCCCCGAGACACTCGACGCATACCAGAGTTGGACGTCGAATAAAATTCAAGTATCAAGATTTCCCTGGGGCTCCGCACTTTAAGGGGGTGGGGGACAGTGATATTTTTTATGTCTGGTGCAAAGTGATATCAAATGTGCGCGAGATTTTTTTCTGGTAATGTGTTGTTCTTTTATCTTTGCCGTAAGACTATAGAGTCTCCTAGTTTTTGTTACTTCTCTGTTGTTTTCTTAGTTTCTTCTCATTGTGAGTTTTTGCGAAAAAATATTTTTTCGTTAGCACATTATACCGGACGGCTATGCAATTATTTGTTGTAGGCAAGTCGCCTACAAGACCTATCCGCGCCGACAAAAACCACACCATACCGGCTGATCAAACAGTCAGTATAAATTTGAAAATTGAATAAATCACGGAAATATGTCGATAGAGAGGTACAAATTGACACACATGCTTGGAATGACATGGGGTTTTATTAGAACCAAAAAAATACAAAAGTTCAAAAATGTCCGACAGATGGCGCTTCATCTGATCAGAATAACAATAATTAGCATAACAAAGTAAGACAAAGCAAAGATAATGTTCTTTTCAGGAAATGTTCAATATGCACTGTAATGCATGTCCGGAGTTATGGTGAGGCATTGGCGTCGAATGTCGTCTTTCAGCATCCATAGAGATGTCGGTCGATCACGAGACACTTGCGACTACAGGTAACCCCGAAGCCAATAATCACACGGACTGAGGTCTGGGGACCTGGGAGGCCAAGCATGACGAAAGTGGCGGCTGAGCACACGACCACCACCAAACGACGCGCGCAAGAGATATTTCATGCGTCTAGCAATATGGGATGGAGCGCCATCCTGCATAAACATTGTACGTTCCAGTAGGCTGGGGATGATGCTGCGACTGCTGGTGCATCTAATTCTCTCTCTCATTACAGCTCCTTTTATACACGATTGTCATGCGCAGTCACCGACGTTTTGCTGTCCAGCGCCATCTGTCGGACATTTTGTGAATTTTTTTGTTTTTTTTTTTCTGGTTCTAATAAAACCCCATGTCATTCCAAGCATGTGTGTCAATTTTTACCTCTCTATCTACATTATTCTGTGGTTTATTAAGTTTTCAAATTTATACTGACTTTTTGAACACCCGGTACAATGTTTGCAACTGTGTTTAGCCATTTGTATGAGACAGGGTCGTTTCAGGAAGCAGGAAACCATGAAGGTCGTATCCGAAATGTTCGGACACTAGATTTGGAGGAAAATATGATTAATACAGTGGAAGGCGACCTCAGTGTCAGTACAGGGTAAGCCAGATGACCTTGTGGAACATTCTCCATGACGTTTTGGTACTATCTTTATCACTTACAGCGTGTGCAGGGCTTGCTAGCGACAGACTTTCCACATCAGGAGCAGTTTTGTCACTGGTTTCTTCACCAGGCAACCACAATTCCTGGATTTGTGTTACACATTCTATCAAAGATGAGGCCACCTTTACGCAAAGTGGTATCTTTAACTTTCATAATGGTCATATGTGGGATGGTATGCAGAACCCCCATGGTATGGTGACAGCAAATCATCAGCATCGGTGCAGCCAGAATGTGTGGGTCGGGGTAACTGGCGTATTTTGAAATCAATTTTCCTTCCATGTTGCCTAAAAGGTTGGAACTATCGCCGTTTCTTGCGGATGGGCTCCCTGCTGGAAGAAGTGCCATTGACAATTCGAAGGGTTATGTGGCTGCTACATGATAGCGCTCCAGCCCACTTCGCCGTGAACGTCCGGACGCATTTCAATCATGTCTTCTCTGGTCAATGGATCAGACGAGGGGTCCGGTTGCATGTCCTGCTCGTTCATTGGATCTCAACCCTTGCGATTTCTGGTTGTGGGACCATCTCCAAAGTATCGTGTATGTAGAGCCCATTCCGGATGTGGAGACATTAGAGTGGCGTATTCATGCTGCCTTTGACACTGTTCGGATGCAGCCTAGTCAATGTGAACATGTGAGACAGAACGTGCCATGGCGCATACGTGGATGTGTTGAGGCACATGGAAACTACTTTCACACATGAAACTTCCTGGCAGATTAAAACTGTGTGCCAGACCGATACTCGAACGCGGGACCTTTGCCTTTCTGTAAAGTTTGGAAGGTAGGAGACGAGGTACTGGCAGAGGTGAAGCTGTGAGGACGGGGCGTGAGTCGTGCTTGGGTAGCTCAGCTGGTAGAGCACTTGCCCACGAAAGGCAAAGGTCCTGAGTTCGAGTCTCGGTCCGGCACACAGTTTTAATCTGCCAGGAAGTTTCATATCAGCGCACATTCCGCTGCAGAGTGAAAATCTCATTCTATTTTCACACATACTGTAACTATGGCTACATAGTACAGTGTGTATTATACCACAGTCGCTGTAACAATGTATCATTGAACAAATGATCTATAGCATGGAAACCACGCGTTTCTGGAAAGAAGTTCCTCAGATCTTTTTAATCCTTTCATCGATCAATCCCTAGAGGTTGTACACGGTGGAAAGAATCACACGGTATACCTCAACAAAGATTTATTAGCTTCATTGAGTCAATCTATAGGGAAAGAACGAAGTAACATATGATTGCGATCTATTTCATCTGGAAGTGGAAAATTGAAGTGTGGAGCCGATGGGGAAGCAAGTACACTCCTGGAAATGGAAAAAAGAACACATTGACACCGGTGTGTCAGACCCACCATACTTGCTCCGGACACTGCGAGAGGGCAGTACAAGCAATGATCACACGCACGGCACAGCGGACACACCAGGAACCGCGGTGTTGGCCGTCGAATGGCGCTAGCTGCGCAGCATTTGTGCACCGTCGCCGTCAGTGTCAGCCAGTTTGCCGTGGCATACGGAGCTCCATCGCAGTCTTTAACACTGGTAGCATGCCGCGACAGCGTGGACGTGAACCGTATGTGCAGTTGACGGACTTTGAGCGAGGGTGTATAGTGGGCATGCGGGAGGCCGGGTGGACGTACCGCCGAATTGCTCAACACGTGGGGCGTGAGGTCTCCACAGTACACCGATGTTGTCGCCAGTGGTCGGCGAAAGGTGCACGTGCCCGTCGACCTGGGACCGGACCGCAGCGACGCACGGATGCACGCCAAGACCGTAGGATCGTACGCAGTGCCGTAGGGGACCGCACCGCCACTTCCCAGCAAATTAGGGACACTGTTGCTCCTGGGGTATCGGCGAGGACCATTCGCAACCGTCTCCATGAAGCTGGGCTACGGTCCCGCACACCGTTAGGCCGTCTTCCGCTCACGCCCCAACATCGTGCAGCCCGCCTCCAGTGGTGTCGCGACAGGCGTGAATGGAGGGACGAATGGAGACGTGTCGTCTTCAGCGATGAGAGTCGCTTCTGCCTTGGTGCCAATGATGGTCGTATGCGTGTTTGGCGCCGTGCAGGTGAGCGCCACAATCAGGACTGCATACGACCGAGGCACACAGGGCCAACACCCGGCATCATGGTGTGGGGAGCGATCTCCTACACTGGCCGTACACCACTGGTGATCGTCGAGGGGACACTGAATAGTGCACGGTACATCCAAACCGTCATCGAACCCATCGTTCTACCATTCCTAGACCGGCAAGGGAACTTGCTGTTCCAACAGGACAATGCACGTCCGCATGTATCCCGTGCCACCCAACGTGCTCTAGAAGGTGTAAGTCAACTACCCTGACCAGCAAGATCTCCGGATCTGTCCCCCATTGAGCATGTTTGGGACTGGATGAAGCGTCGTCTCACGCGGTCTGCACGTCCAGCACGAACGCTGGTCCAACTGAGGCGCCAGGTGGAAATGGCATGGCAAGCCGTTCCACAGGACTACATCCAGCATCTCTACGATCGTCTCCATGGGAGAATAGCAGCCTGCATTGCTGCGAAAGGTGGATATACACTGTACTAGTGCCGACATTGTGCATGCTCTGTTGCCTGTGTCTATGTGCCTGTGGTTCTGTCAGTGTGATCATGTGATGTATCTGACCCCAGAAATGTGTCAATAAAGTTTCCCCTTCCTGGGACAATGAATTCACGGTGTTCTTATTTCAATTTCCAGGAGTGTATATCGATAACATTTTCTAACTGAGCATTAGTAGAGGGGTTTGGTGAGGGCAGTCTGCTGTAACGAAAGCCTTAGTCTTATTCCGATGTTCGTCATGCTAGCTGAACTATAGAATGAGGAGCAGAATTTGATACAATTTTCATTATTAGTATTTTTTAGAAATCTGTTAATGCGGACAGTAAACCTTCATACTTCCAAAAAATTCTCTGCAGTTGGATACTGGCAATATTACTGCAGAACTAGTCTGCATTTCGTTACTTTCCATGAGCACGCTGAATTCCACCAAGGAGGGGAACGTTGTTTCGTTACCATGATCCCTTTCTTCTGTGGAATGCTGACTCTCGTTGCTGTTTCTGTACAGCCAGAGTAAGTTAATACTTGATAATCATCTGTCTTCCATAAGACACCTTGTAAGTTGTCGATTGACAGTTTAATTGTGCACATATACACACATCAAAAAATGTTTTGCATCACCTAGGTTCCGAGAGTTGCGGAACCTGTACAGAAAGCTGGAATAGAGATCAATATAAATATCATTTCCGCCCTTTTTATTGCTCATGAAAACCACACATTGCATGTTGTACCACCATACAGCGGGACATTCAGAGGTGGTGGTCCAGATTGCTGTACACACCAGTACCCCTAATACCCAGGAGCACGTCCTCTTGCATTGATGCATGCCTGTATTCGTCCTGGCATACTATTCACAAGTTCATCAAGGCAGTGTTGGTCCAGATTGTCCTACCCCTCAACGGCGGTTCGGCGCAGATCCCTCAGAGTGGTTGGTGGGCCGTGCCGTCCATAAACAGCCCTTTTCAATCCATCCCAGTCATGTTCAATAGGATTCATGTGTGGAGAACATGCTGGCTATTCTAGTCGAGCGATATCGTTATTCTGAAGGAAGTCATTCACAAGATGTGCACGACTGGGGCGCGCTTAATTGTCGTCCATGAAGACCAATGCCTCGCCAATACGCTGCCGATATGGTTACACTATCGGTCGGAGGATGGCGTTTACGTATCGTACAGCCGTTACGGCGCCTTCCATGACCAGCGGCGTTCGTCGGCCCCACACAATGCCACCCCAAAACAGGAGGGAACCTCCACCTTGCTGCACTCACTGGACAGGGTGTCTAAGGCGTTCAGCCTGACCGGGTTGCCTCCAAACACGTCTCCAACGATTGTCTGGTTGAAGGCATATGCGATACTCATCGGTGAAGAGAAAGTGATGCCAATCCTCAGCAATCCATTCGCCATGTTGTTGGGCCCATCTGTACCGCGCTGCTTGTTGACGTGGTTGCAAAGATCAACCTCGCCATGGATTTCAGGAGTGAAGTTGCGCATCATGCATGACGTCCTCTGGCTGCACGAAAAGCACTATTGAACATGGTTGCTGTCAGGGTTCCTCCAAGCTATAATCTGTTATTAGCGGTCATCCACTGCAGTAGTAGCCCTTGGGCGGCCTGAGCGAGGCATGTCATCGACAGTTGCTATCTTTCTGTATCTCCTCCGTGTCAGAACAACATCGCTTTGGTTCACTCCGGGACGCCTGGACACTTCCGTTGTTGAGACCCCTTCCTGACACAAAGTAACATTGCGGTATTGACTGTCTAGGCGTGTTTGAACAGACAACACGAGCTGTGTACCGCTTTCCTGGTGGAATGACTGGAACTGATCGGCTGCTGGACCCCTTCCGTCTAATAGGCGCTGCTCATGCATGGTTGTTTACGTCTTTGGACGGGTTTAGTGACATCTCTGAACAGTCAAAGGGACTGTGTCTGTGATACAATAACCGCAGTCAACGTCGATCTTCAGGAGTTCTGGGAACCGGGGTGATGCAAAACTTTTTTTGATGTGTGTATGTGTTCCAATTAGCCTTTTAATTATCCATTTACTGTTACCATCACATATGTGTGTAGTATCTAACTCTGTGCTTATATGAAATTCCATTGCCAGGTGACTGAATCCTATGTTATCTGTTTTGACAAGCCAGTTTAAATTACCAGCTAAGCATGATGAGCAGAGAGTAATACCAATAGCGAAAGGTCGGCAAAATGGAGAAGGGATCATAGTGAGGTAAGCATCATTGACAATTACCAAGTTATAATCTTCTCTATGACGATCTACCACTTCTATCACTCCAGTCTTCTCCCCACGCAGCATGACGAGAAGTCAGGTCTCCACTTGTTACAGAAGAGGGTGTGATTTGATTAGTTAGCTGCCTCCAGCCATCCTCAACAGTTCCATGGTGGGGAGCTTTATGTGGGGAGACTACTGTAAAAGGTTTAATTGCCACTTGAATTAGTGCCACAACTATTTCGACTTCGTCATTTCTTGAAGAGAGTAGACTTATCTCGTTTGGAATAGTATTTTTAACTAAAATGGCAATGTCTTCCTTCTCCATCTAGATAGTCTTTTCATATTGCAGAGTAATTTATTGTTCCAGCACCATAATTATAATGGCTAGGACCATGTTTCACATAAAATAACTACATCAGGCTGACTGATAAGTAATTCCGTTGTAAGTTTTCTCTTTTAAATTTTACTGACCTTGCATTCCACTGCAACGCCTCTAAATTTTTCGTAATTTTAAGTGAATGAGGTTGAAATATGTCTTGCATTCATTGCCTGATATGATTTTCATTCATGCGGCTATTTTGTCTCGTGTTTTGTATTATCATTTCAATCACTTTTATTATTTTCTCCACCATTTCTGAAGAATTAGGAGTATTTCTGGAATCCAGGATGATGTGGATTCCGTTGTACAGCAGTAACAGAATGTTGAATGGGATAGAGCAGATTTCTGCATTGACACCACTCCCAGATCTTATACTGAGTTTTATCAGTCATTTGTGCCATTTCTATCATCTCTGTAGCCACCCTGAGGATCCAGTATGTTTTTGTCTGAGACTGGCGGGAATACTTGAGAATTTCGAACATCCTAATGGCTGACATTTCTCTGTGATGGATGCATATGTAAGATAGCGAGTGATATTCAGCGCATCTTTGAACTCTGTTTTATTATATGTGATGAGTTCTTGGGCTCATCGACTGACATGGTATTCTGGACATGACCTATCTGTGGATAAATCATGAGCCTCCATCCCACCCCCCACCCCCACAACCCTTCCGGTTCTCGCATAGAACATTGGGAGAAGAGCAGTCTTCCACTGGATACGGTCCACTACATTCGACACATCTCAACTGTGAATAACACTGTTTGCTAACGTGTCCACATAGAAGACAGTTTAGCATTGATGGACAGATGGAATATCACCGTATGACCTGAACTATATTTCTCGATAAATCTGCACACACCAATAACTGGGTAAACAGACTGTACAACTTTCAAAATCTACCCTTCTTCAAGGGTCGTGTCGACTTTTCTGGTTATCCCTAGTACATGAACAACAAAGGAGTGTAACGTTCTCTGGCAGCACGCATAAAGTGAAAGTTAAAAGAACATTTCGATGTATAATGCTCACTGTAACAAATAATTTATATTTATTTCTGTTAATTGAATTTCAAAAGGACACTTAATTTTGTGAGGAAAAAGATAATTATGAATTTTGCTATTGTAAATGATTATTCAAAGAGTGTGAAATACTATCTGTGGCGGAGGATGTGAAAACCGCCAGAGAAGAAACGATATGTAATCAAAATGTCAAAGACTGTACAAGAATTAGTTAAGATATAAATAGGCAATATATTGTAACAGAATCGCTTGTCTTCTGCACGGACTGAATGGGAGAGGAACCCGTGACGTTGCATTAGGCTCTTAGGTAGTTTTCATTTGTCATGAGTCGATGATCGACGCCATTTTTAGCTGGGATTGTAAAAGGTGTGTAAAGATTTTAATTGGTTCTGTTAAAGTATATTTATCTAGTAAAATCTGTTTGTCAAAATTACTGCAAAGTTCACACCGGACATTACCCATTTTATTTAAGAAATTTCAGCATTTTATTGGATATCGCTGGCGGTGCGAAGCTGCGCCGCGAGGGAGCCGTCTGCAGCAGCGGCAGATTTAAATATACGATCGCTATAACGACCACATCCTAAAAAGGGTACAGGTAGAGGTAAAGGAAAATAATAAAGTCTTTCTTTTCACAGCATTCCAGACGCAGAATAAAAAGAGATAGTAGATTTTATCTTGTGCATTCACAGGTGGGTACAAGCTGCAGCTTTTGTAAATTTACATTCAAAAAAGTGCTAAATTCTGAGCATATCGTAAAGTGCATTTAAAAGTGGATAATTTTTCAGAAAAGCTTAGAAATATGAAAAAAGCATTTTCATATAGTTAAGATGGTCTTATGCTTCAAACCTAGTGCCGGTCGTGGTGGCCGAGCGGTTCTAGGCGCTACAGTCTGGAACCGCGCGATCGCTACAGTCGCAGGTTCGAATCCTGCCTCCGGCATGGATGTGTGTGATGTCCTTAGGTTAGTTAGGTTTACGTAGTTCTAAGTTCTAGGGGACTGATGAACACTGTAGTTAAGTCCCATAGTGTTCAGAGCCATTTGAACCATTTTTTCAAAGCTAGTTGGGGTATATGCAGTTAAATAAAAATCCACTGCAATGTGAAAATGTTTGATAAGTTCGATGGACAATAATATTTTCATTCTTGCACAAACAGCTTTAGTACTTGAATAAAAGTAAAACTTGAATCATTATTCTGGAATATTCAAGGAAATTCATTGCGATTGAACTTTGTTGTAAAAAGATTACTTACTTTCAAATGTGTTCTATGTGTTATACAACCCATACTGTGTGATAATCTGTGTAAACGATCTTTTACATGAGAAAACTTAACATCGAGAGAGAAGCTGAAGACAAGCTCACATACCATTAAGAAATAGTACCTACCACAGTACCAGGGGGCAGCTGCACCCCAAGATAAATCAACGAAAGGTAAGACTGCAGAGTAGTTGTCCTATTGGTGGTGGAGTAGATCCAGTGCAGTGTTCTCACATCATTAATGGTGAGCTTGTAGTTTGTGAATAGTGAATACAACAGCACCAAGTGAAAGTAATTAGTTATCTTAGTGTGTAGTGTGGTTACAAGGAATGACCATTTTTTGTGTGTGATTAGGCACTTCAAATCTGAGTGACAGAATATTGAAGTTAATTTTTGCCTGACTATGGTTAAGTTGCGTAGCCAAAGGAACAGCAGTATGGATTTGGAACAGCAATCAGTAAGCAGTGATGTTGAGGTAGTAGGTGGGGCTCTGAGTAGTACTAGCAGTTTATTCAAGGATATACAATGTGAGATTCTGGGGGCAGAGGCGCTAGGAACGGTGCCACTGCCTACCAGTGCTCCAGTTGGAAGTAAAGAAACTGTACCACCCACGCAAACAGGACTCGAACCAGAGAGTGGTGAGGTGTCAGGGGGGCAGTCGGTACAAGCAATGGTAGAAAGCATGCTCAATTTTCAGGTTAGGTTTGTCCAACAGCAGGCAGAGCGTGATCGGAATCAACAAGAGAGAGACCTGCAACTAATGCAGTCGCTAGAAATTATGCAGAGCGAGACTGCTAGCCTAAAGCGGAATTAAGAAGCAATACCGAAAGCCGCACAAGAACTGAGCGAAAAGGTTAATAACCTACAGGTGGCCAATACCAGCATAGTTGATGATATAGGTGTACTGGCCAACCCAATGGAGAAACTAGAAATAGACACGACACAAGTCATAGAACAAAAACTGTGTGAACAAGCCAATAAAACTGAAAAGGAATTTAATACGTGGTTAGAGACGAAAGATAATGACATTCGCCAAAAATTGATGAAAAGGTACAAGCAGCAGTAGAACGAAAAGACTCAGGGTCGAATAAAGAAGTGCAGAACTTTAAACGAATACTGCACAATGATATTCCACAGTGGCAGTGGAATATCAGCAGACGTATGGACGACCTCGAGAAAGAACTGTCACAGAGTGACAGACGCACCGTGTGGAGGTTAGCGACCCCGACAAGTACGGTGTTGTTGTTGTTGTTGTGGTCTTCAGTCCTGAGACTGGTTTGATGCAGCTCTCCATGCTACTCTATCCTGTGCAAGCTTTTTCATCTCCCAGTACCTACTGCAACCTACATCCTTCTGAATCTGCTTAGTGTATTCATCTCTTGGTCTCCCCCTACGATTTTTACCCTCCACGCTGCCCTCCAATACTAAATTGGTGATCCCTTGATGCCTCAGAACATGTCCTACCAACCGATCCCTTCTTCTGGTCAAGTTGTGCCACAAACTTCTCTTCTCCCCAATCCTATTCAATACTTCCTCATTAGTTATGTGATCTACCTATCTAATCTTCAGCATTCTTCTGTAGCACCACATTTCGAAAGCTTCTATTCTCTTCTTGTCCAAACTATTTATCGTCCATGTTTCACTTCCATACATGGCTACACTCCATACGAATACTTTCAGAAATGACTTCCTGACACTTAAATCAATACTGGATGTTAACAAATTTCTCTTCTTCAGAAACGCTTTCCTTGCCATTGCCAGCCTACATTTTATATCCTCTCTACTTCGACCATCGTCAGTTATTTTGCTCCCCAAATAGCAAAACTCCTTTACTACATTAAGTGCCTCATTTCCTAATCTAATTCCCTCAGCATCACCCGACTTAATTAGACTACATTCCATTATCCTTGTTTTGCTTTTGTTGATGTTCATCTTATATCCTCCTTTCAAGACACTGTCCATTCCATTCAACTGCACTTCCAAGTCCTTTGCTGTCTCTGACAGAATTACAATGCCATCGGCGAACCTCAAAGCTTTTATTTCTTCTCCATGAATTTTAATACCTAATCCGAATTTTTCTTTTGTTTCCTTTACTGCTTGCTCAATATACAGATTGAACAACATCGGGGACAGGCTACAACCCTGTCTTACTCCCTTCCCAACCACTGCTTCCCTTTCATGTCCCTCGACTCTTATAACTGCCATCTGGTTTCTGTACAAATTGTAAATAGCCTTTCGCTCCCTGTATTTTATCCCGGCCACCTTTAGAATTTGAAAGAGAGTATTCCAGTCAACATTGTCAAAAGCCTTCTCTAAGTCTACAAATGCTAGAAACGTAGATTTGCCTTTTCTTAATCTTTCTTCTAAGATAAGTCGTAAGGTCAGTATTGCCTCATGTGTTCCAGTGTTTCTATGGAATCCAAACTGATCTTCCCCGAGGTTGGCTTCTACTAGTTTTTCCATTCGTCTGTAAAGAATTCGTGTTAGTATTTTGCAGCTGTGACTTATTAAGCTGATAGTTCGGTAATTTTCACATCTGTCAACACCTGCTTTCTTTGGGATTGGAATTATTATATTCTTCTTGAAGTCGGAGGGTATTTCACCTGTTTCATACACTTTGCTCACCAGATGGTAGAGTTTTGTCAGGACTGGCTCTCCCAAGGCCGTCAGTAGTTCCAATGGAATATTGTCTACTCCGGGGGCCTTGTTTCGACTCAGGTCTTTCAGTGCTCTGTCAAACTCTTCACGCAGTATCGTATCTCCCATTTCATCTTCATCTACATCCTCTTCCATTTCCATAATATTGTCCTCAAGTACATCGCCCTTGTATAGACCCTCTATATACTCCTTCCACCTTTCTGCTTTCCCTTCTTTGCTTAGAACTGGGTTTCCATCTGAGCTCTTGATATTCATACAAGTCGTTCTCTTATCTCCAAAGGTCTCTTTAATTTTCCTGTAGGCGGTATCTATCTTACCCCTAGTGAGATAGGCCTCTACATCCTTACATTTGTCCTCTAGCCATCCCTGCTTAGCCATTTTGCACTTCCTGTCGATCTCATTTTTGAGACGTTTGTATTCCTTTTTGCCTGTTTCACTTACTGCATTTTTATATTTTCTCCTTTCATCAATTAAATTCAATATTTCTTCTGTTACCCAAGGATTTCTACTAGCCCTCGTCTTTTTACCTACCTGATCCTCTGCTGCCTTCACTACTTCATCCCTCAAAGCTACCCATTCTTCTTCTACTGTATTTCTTTCCCCCATTCCTGTCAATTGCTCCCTTATACTCTCCCTGAATCTCTGTACAACCTCTGGTTCTTTTAGTTTATCCAGGTCCCATCTCTTTAAATTCCCACCTTTTTGCAGTTTCTTCAGTTTTAATCTACAGGTCATAACCAATAGATTGTGGTCAGAGTCCACATCTGCCCCTGGAAATGTCTTACAATTTAAAACCTGGTTCCTAAATCTCTGTCTTACCATTATATAATCTATCTGATACCTTTTAGTATCTCCAGGGTTCTTCCATGTATACAACCTTCTTTCATGGTTCTTAAACCAAGTGTTAGTTATGATTATGTTGTGCTCTGTGCAAAATTCTACCAGGCGGCTTCCTCTTTCATTTCTGTCCCCCAATCCATATTCACCTACTATGTTTCCTTCTCTCCCTTTTCCTACACTCGAATTCCAGTCACCCATGACTATTAAATTTTCGTCTCCCTTCACAATCTGAATAATTTCTTTTATTTCATCATACATTTCTTCAATTTCTTCGTCATCTGCAGAGCTAGTTGGCATATAAACTTGTACTACTGTAGTAGGTGTGGGCTTCGTATCTATCTTGGCCACAATAATGCGTTCACTATGCTGTTTGTAGTAGCTTACCCGCATTCCTATTTTCCTATTCATTATTAAACCTACTCCTGCATTACCCCTATTTGATTTTGTGTTTATAACCCTGTAGTCACCTGACCATAAGTCTTGTTCCTCCTGCCACCGAACTTCACTAATTCCCACTATATCTAACTTCAACCTATCCATTTCCCTTTTTAAATTTTCTAACCTACCTTCCCGATTAAGGGATCTGACATTCCACGCTCCGATCCGTAGAACGCCAGTTTTCTTTCTCCTGATAACGACATCCTCTTGAGTAGTCCCCGCCCGGAGAGCCGAATGGGGGACTATTTTACCTCCGGAATATTTTACCCAAGAGGACGCCATCATCATGTAATCATACAGTAAAGCTGCATGCCATCGGGAAAAATTACAGCTGTAGTTTCCCCTTGCTTTCAGCCGTTCGCAGTACCAGCACAACAAGGCCGTTTTGGTTATTGTTACAAGGCCAGATCAGTCAATCATCCAGACTGTTGCCCTTGCAACTACTGAAAAGGCTGCTGCCCCTCTTCAGGAACCACACGTTTGTCTGGCCTCTCAACAGATACCCCTCCGTTGTGGTTGCACCTACTGTACGGCTATCTGTATCGCTGAGGCACGCAAGCCTCCCCACCAACAGCAAGGTCCATGGTTCATGGGGGGGGACAAGTACGGTAACGTACGGGAATGTAAGAACGTTTGCTAAGCTCAACAATGACGAGCATTTAAACACTGAAGCGAAATGATATGACTGCGAGGTGGAGGAGGCGGCTGACGCGGGTGAAGTAAAAAAGTATCATTCGAAAATGGTGATCGAAGAAAGTCTCATAAAGAATAGACAGTTTCAGATCTTTACCACAGACAAAAGATCTGTCCACCCCGTCGTGTTTATAAAGGGATTTAGGAACATCCTACCCAGTGTATGGAACCATGCTCAAAAAATACAGTACGTCATGCCATCTTCAACTTTTGTGGTCCTGTCCTCCTCAGTTGCGCGTAATACTACGGTATATTGATAATTTTCACTTATGGACCGTCTGACAGCAACTGAATAAAACACAATTTTAGTGCCATACGCGTTTCGCCTTTATTTTCTGCAAGGCATCATCAGTGGCAGGTTGCGTAGACAATTGCAGAAAATAAAGGCGAACCCGTATGGCACTAAAATTGTGTTTTATTCAGTTGCTGTCAGACGGTCCATAAGTGAAAATTATCAATATAACGTGATGCCATATTTGCAAGCGGATGCCGCATTGTGGATGACAGAAGCAACCGACAACTGCACAACCTACGAACAATTTGAGAAAGCATTTTTGGCTAAATACTGGTCAGCATGCATACAAGAGCGATTGCGTAAAGAAGTTTACAATCCGGAGCCATATTCCCCACGCCTAGGAAATTTAAGGAAATATTTCGAAAAATATATAAATAAAACCCGCTACTGGGATGAACAAATTTCAGAAAGAGATCTAATAACACTCTTAAAGTCTCACTTACCAACCCTTGTAAAAGAAAAACTCATACATGTTCCAGAAAATGACATGGAGCATTTTTTGTCTGTTCTTGACTCCACTGATCTTATTCAAGAAGACGTAAAGGCAGCATCTGATCTGGCGAGAAATAACGGAACCGGATACAGAAATGACCGTAATAATAATACGCCAAACACTGTTTGTGGAAACGTGGAGGAAACAATAAACTGCAGGAATTTGTGCAGAACGGGAATAATGGGAGGAACCGAAACGGCAGTGGCCCACCGTTCAATAACGATAGGAAACGAAGGTTCGATGACCGGTACGAAGCTGGACACCCAGGAAATAGCCGATGGAAAAATTACAGAGGTCCATCGAATAACAATAATCACAGTGACGGAAACCGAACCTGACAACAGAATCGCAGGCGTAGCCCGGAGCGGCAAAACGGCGAGCGATACGATAATAGCAGGCCAATAACACAAAATGCGCCAATTGCGCACCGTGGCGGCCGGCGCACCAAACTGTACATCTAGTGGAGGTCAATGACACGGAACGATCTTGCACGTCGACAACCAGCAATCCAACAAACTAAGTTCGTCCGAGATACGCTCTCCATCGTCGGCCGAGGAATGGAGCGAGAGCAATTCGGCACAATACGACGTACCTGAAATCTACACTACTTGCCATTAAAATTGCTACACCACGAAGATGACGTGCTACAGATGCAAAATTTAACCGACAGTAAGAAGATGCTGTGGAAACGGAAATGCTGTGTGGCTAGGGCCTTCCGTCGGGTAGACCTTTCGCCTGGTCCAAGTCTTTCGATATGCAAATGATTAGCTTTTCAGATCATTCACACAAGGTTGGCGCCAGTGGTGACACCTACAATGTGCTGACATGAGGGAAGTTTCCAACCCATTTCTCATACACAAAGAGCAGTTGACCGGCATTGCCTGGTGAAACATTGTTGTGATGCCTCGTGTAAGGAAGAGAAATGCGTACCATCACGTTTCCGGCTTTGATAAAGGTCGGATTGTAGCCTGTCGTGATTGCGGATTATCGTATCACGACATTGCTACTCGTGTTGGTCGAGATCCAATGACTGTTAGCAGAATATGGAATCGGTGGGTTCAGGAGGGTAATACGGAACGCTGTGCTGGATCCCAATGGCCTCGTATCACTAACAGTCGAGATGACAGGCATCTTATCTGCATGGCTGTAATGGATCGTGCAGCCACATCTCGATCCCTGAGTCAACACATGGGGACGTTCGCAAGACAACAACCATCTGCACGAACAGTTTGACGACGTTTGCAGCAGCATGGACTATCAGCTCGGAGACCGTGGCTGCGGTTACCCTTGATGCTGCCAAAACAGACAGGAGCACCTGCGATGATGTACTCAATGATGAACCTGGGTGCACGAATGGCAAAACATCATTTTTTCGGATGAATCCAGGTGCTGTTTACAGTATCGTGATGGTCGCATCCGTGTTTGGCGACATCACGTTGAACGCACACTGGAAGCACGTATTCGTCATCGCCATACTGGCGTATCACCCGGCATGGTGGTATGGGGTGCCATTGATTAGACGTCTCGGTCACCTCTTGTTCGCATTGACGGCACTTTGAACAGTGGACGTTACATTTCAGATGTGTTACGATCCGTGGCTCTACCCTTCATTCGATCCCTGTGAAACCCTACATTTCAGCAGGATAATGTATGACCGCATGTTGCAGGTCCTGTACGGGCCTTTCTGGATACACAAAATGTTCGACTGCTGCCCTTGCCAGCACATTCTCCAAATGTCTCACCAATTGAAAACGTCTGGTCAATGGTGGCCGAGCAACTGGCTCGTCACATTATGCCAGTCACTACTCTTGATTAGCTATGGTATCGTGTTGAAGCTGCATGGGCAGCTGTACCTGTACACGCCATCCAAGCTCTGTTTGACTCAATGCCCAGGCGTATCAAGGCCATTATTACAGCCAGAGGTGGTTGTTCTGGGTACTGATTTCTCAGGATCTATGCACCCAAATTGCGTGAAAATGTGATCACATGTCAGTTCTAGTATAATATATTTGTCCAATGAATACCCGTTTATCATCTGCATTTCTTCTTGGTGTAGCAATTTTAATGGCCAGTAGTGTATATGCTAAGGTACAGTGACGGAATACAGATGGAGCAGGAGCTATTGACTGAAGCATACACATGTTGAAGAGAACATAATGAAAAGGTACAGGCGATACTAAAGGTCAAAATCAATGACATTGATGTGAAGGTTATAGTGGATACAGGTGCCACTGTCAGCGTTATGAGCATGGAGTTATTCAAAGTGCTGAGAAGAGATAGGAATAGACCGACTTTTCCCATGAATAATTGTAGAATCACTGTGGCATTAGTGCACAGGGACAGATTATCAAACATCAAGCGCGGGTGGAAATGCATATAGGAAGGGAAGCCATAGCGTGCTCGTTCTTAATAGTAAAGGGTTTGAAGGTAGCCTGCATCTTGGGTGTTGATTTCTTGAGAGAAAGGGACGCAGCTATTGACCTTTCTCTGGGAAAATTAAGTTTAACAAATTCAGGTAGAAGAGTGGAATTGGCCATGCTGAAATCTGAGGAGTTACTTGTGCCCAGCTGTAATGAGATTAACATCAAATGTGGGAATCAATGGATACTACATTTAGATAATCACTCATTGGGAAGGGATCTCTGTTATCCGGATGTACAAAGTGGTCAATTCAGTGCAAATGGAGATGCACTTATGAATAAAGTGACACAATCAGAGAATTTAAACTTAGCACAGCAACGAGATTTAGTACAGTTGTAATCGGTCTACAGGGAAGTGTTTTCTGGCCAACCTGGAATCGTAAAAGGGTATCACTACGATATCGAAGTGAAACCACATGAAACATACTGTCGTGCTTCGTATTCCATTCTTTAGTCCAAGATAGAGGTAGTCGCAAAAGAAATCCGAAAGATGCTGGAATGGGATATTATAGAGCCGTCCTTATCTCCGTATGGTAGCCCCTTGGTGGCAGTAGCAAAGGCCGATGGGCAGGTAAGACTAGTACTGGATGCTAGAGATATAAATGAAGACATCGTGCCTGTCAGGACCCACCCAGAAAATTTGGAGGAACAGATTCAAAAGTTCCATGGAATACACTATTTAACATCAATTGAAATGAAAAGTTCGCCGGCCGAAGTGGCCGCGCGGTTCTGGGCGCTGCAGTCTCGAACCGGGAGACCGTTACGGTCGCAGGTTCGAATCCTGCCTCAGGCATGGATGTGTGTGATGTCCTTAGGTTAGTTAGGTTTAACTAGTTCTAAGTTCTAGGGGACTAATGACCTCAGAAGTTGAGTCCCATCGTGCTCAGAGCCATTTGAACCATTTGAAATGAAAAGTTCATATTGGCAAATCCCGCTCACACCCGAATCGCGGAAGTACACTGCGTTTATATTTGGGGGATGGAGCTATCAGTTTAAAGTGCTACCTTTCGGCCTAAATGTAAGTGCAGGGATGTTTATCACAGCCCTCGACGTGGTTCTGGGCCCGGATTTGCTGAAAAAAGTAACGGTGTATGTTGACGACTTGGTGATTGCTACCGCCACCTGGGAAGAACACGTGGAATTACTGTGTAGGGTTTTGGAGGGATTTAAACAAGCTGGAGTGACGGCAAATCTAGAAAAATCCAAGTTTGCACGCAGTAAAATCAAGTTTTTAGGTCATCTCGTAACACCGCAAGGTATCACTCCAGATAGTAAAAACCTCGAGGCGATCCGTGGTTTTCCAAGTCCGAGGACCAAGAAACAATTAAAGGCATTTATAGGTCTTGCGTCTTTTTTACTGAACTTATTGCAGAAGAACGTGCAATGGGTGTGGACGGAAAGATGTCAGTGTGCATTTGACTCAATTAAAGATGCTTTGGTGAATGCGAATATATTGCAGCACCGAGATATGGCGAAAGATTTTTGCCTTGCAACGGATTCTTGTTCCTGTGGCTTAGGCGCTTGCTTATTCCAGTGGGAAAGAGACAATGACCTCACAACAGTCAAAATAGTCGGGTTCGCCAGCCGTACGCTAAATAACTGCGAGAGAGCCTACTCTGCAACGGATTTAGAAGTGCTTGCGGTTGTCTGGGCAGTAAAGAAGTTCAATTAGTACGTCTACAGAAAGGAAATCAAAGTATATATTGACCATCAGGCACTAAGTTTTCTCGTGTCATGTAAACTATTTCATACTCGCCTCACGAGATGAAGGCTAGCATTACAAGAGTGTAGCATTAAGATGATGTATGTAAAAGGACAAGACAACGTCGTAGCCGATGCCTTGTCGAGATTACCGGTGAGATTACCAGCAGTTGCAGATATTTTGGAACAGGCTGAAGAATACTGTGTACTTATGGTACAAGAAAAAAATCATAGAAGAGACTTGCATACGTGTAAGGACATGCCAGAATTGCAGAAAACCGACTCAATATGGCAGGAGGTCATTAAGAAGATTAAAGACGATAACAATTTTAAAGGTAAACAAAGCTTCAAGATTGTTGATAATATTTTATACTATAAGGTAAATATAACAAGTGGCAGCTGGGTAGTGTGCATACCTCAGCAGGCAATCAAAACTGTAGTGTGACACACGCATATAGCATGGGGTCATGCCGGGATTGGCAAATGTATAAGAATAATGTCAAGATACTGTTATTTTAAAGGAATGCGCCTACAGACACGTGCAATAATTACAACTTGTATCTTATGTCAAAAAGCGAAATCCCAAAACAGATCAATAAAGTTTGAGTTACATCCAATCGTACCCCAGAAACCACTTCAACTAGTATCTGTGGATATAGCTGGCCCCTATCTGCGGGCCAGGGGAGGATTAAAATATATTTTAGCTGTGTATGATATTTTCTCCAAGTATTTAGAAGTGTTCTGTCTCAAGTCAGCCACAGCCAAAGGCATAGTCAGATGGATGGACAAGGAATACTTAACACAAGTGGGGAAGCCCGAAGCAATAGTATCGGACAATGCCTCTTATTTCACAGGACATACCTGGAGAAATTATCTGAAAGAACAAGACATAAAGCACATATTGATATCCCGATTCCATCCACGGGCAAGCTTAGTTGAGAGGACCTTTGGGGAACTAAATAAATTTTTCAGACTGTACATTGCTCATAAACACACAAAATGGCCAGACTTTATATCCAAGTTTCTGGAAATTCACAATTCAACCCCACACGGCTCTACGGGGTACCCAGCATCAGAAATTGTGAAGGACAATTATAGAATGCTGAACGAATGGCTGATACCTCTGCCGAGGTTACTAGTCATTCCAGAAAGTAAAGAAGAGAAGAGAAGAAAGGCAGTGTACAACTTAACTAGTTGTGCACGGAAAAGAAAGGATAAATATGACCGAAGTGAGACAAATGATCAAAAACTCAGTGTTGGGGACTTAGTACTTATACACAATCACCCTAAGTCCTCAGCGACACCAAAACAAAACAGCAAGTGGCAATTAGTATATACTGGACCTTTTAAAATAATCAGAGTGCCACATGAGTGTAGTTACTTATTAGCAAATCCTCAGTCGGGAAAAGTGCGGGGGCTGTACCCTCGAAAGGATGTAAAGTTATTCGTACAACGAATGACCAGTAGTAATATATAATGTGTATAGAGAATATACTAGAGTACAGAAATATTTAGTTATAACGATATGTTTGTGTTTCCCTTTTTCTATGACTATTTGTGTTTTTCTTCTTTGAATGATGATAAAATTGACATGCTCTAAATGACTGCACAAAGCTAAGCTGATGTCAAGGTGCAATAATCTGTTGTGTAAAGGTGTTAAGGAGGACAGTCGAAATAAACAATTCACTAGTGAGTAATTTATATGATGGACAATATTTAATATGTGTAAAAAGGTAAAGCATTTGTTGGAAAAAATTTTCTATTATGTTTGTGTAGATGTAAGATGTAAGATTTTCATTGAACCCAGAATGATATTAGTGTTAAGAAACCCTGAGACAATTATGTTCTGAAGTTACATTATGAAAGGCAATAATGCAACCAGTAGTGATCTGAGCACACCACTGGAGACAAATTCAATAGCAATAAACCCAATCGAGGTAACATAAAGTTATGAATAATTAAAGCTCCAATCGGAGCACGTGTGAACTGAACACGTAAGAATAGCTAACCAAATCTTATGAAACCAACCTTCCCCTGCAGAAACTACTCTGTAGTCATGTAGGAACCTGTAAATGAAATGTGATGTTGTTTTATATATAATAAAAAAGTTAGAGAACAATACGCCTGAATCCGGTTGGGATGCACAAGCAAAGTCTGCTTAAGAATAAATTGGGTGATAACCGGCCAAACTGAGAAAGGAAAAATACTGGAAATGTAACCATGTATGCAAATGTCACACACCTTTAATATAAACGAGTAATTAAGTTACAATTGTACTGTTACAAAGATGGCATAATGGACATTGTAACCAAAGACCTATGAGAGCGAATGAAGTATTGTGTAGCAGAGACAGATAGTGACTGTTAAGACTACAGCAATACGTCGCGAGGTTATTAATACCAAACAAAAGAAAACTGTGTCATTGCAGTGTTCATAGGAAAATAAGTAATCCATAAGACACAAACAGTGATCCGCAAAGAGACGGTGAAACAAATTAGTGTCTAACAGCAACATTTACAGTGTCTGTGAACCGAAAAAAAGGGTCTTTGTATGTGAAGGGACGCTGTGACTGCGGAGATAAATTTATAGTGTGATATAGACTTGCGTGTGACAGACGACAGAGTCGTGTCATGCTGTAGGGATATTATGTGCCCAGTGAAACACGTTATCATATCCAAACGACATTGTGCAAACCAGATCAGTGAAGGCCTACTGAGTGATGTTGTTGTTGTGGTCTTCAGTCCTGACACTGGTTTGATGCAGCTCTCCATGCTACTCTATCCTGTGCAAGCTTCTTCATCTCACAGTACCTACTGCAGCCTACATCCTTCTGAATCTGCTTAGTGTATTCATCTCTTGGTCTCCCTCTACGATTTTTACCCTCCACGCTGCCCTCCAATACTAAATTGGTGATCCCTCGATGTCTCAGAACATGTCCTACCAACCGATCCCTTCTTCTAGTCAAGTTGTGGCACAAGCTCCTCTTCTCCCCAATTCCACTCAATACCTCCTCATTAGTTATGTGATCTACCCATCTAATCTTCAGCATTATTCTGTAGCACCACATTTCGAAAGCTTCTATTCTCTTCTTGTCTAAACTATTTATCATCCACGTTTCACTTTCATACATGGCTACACTCCATACAAATACTTTCAGAAATGACTTCCTGACATTTAAATCTATACTCGATGTTAACAAATTTTTCTTCTTCAAAAACGCTTTCCTTCCCATTGTCAGTCTACATTTTATATCTTCTCTACTTCGACGATCATCAGTTATTTTGCTCCCCAAATAGCAGAACTCCTTTACTACTTTAAGTGTCTCATTTCCTAATCTAATTCCCTCAGCATCACCCGACTTAATTCGACTACATTCCATTATCCTCGTTTTGCTTTTGTTGATGTTCATCTTATATCCTCCTTTCAAGTCACTGTCCATTCCGTTCAACTGCTCTTCCAAGTCCTTTGCTGTCTCTGACAGAATTACAATGTCATCGGCGAACCTCAACGTTTTTATTTCTTCTCCATGGATTTTAATACCTACTCCGAACTTTTCTTTTGTTTCCTTTACTGCTTGCTCATTATACAGATTGAATAACATCGGGGATAGGCTTTATTTCTTCTCCATGGATTTTTATACCTACTCCGAAGTTTTCTTTTGTTTCCTTTATTGCTTGCTCAATATACAGATTGAATAACATCGGGGATAGCCTACAACCCTGTCTCACTCCCTTCCCAACCACTGCTTCCCTTTCATACCCCTCGACTCTTATAACTGCCATCTGCTTTCTGTACAAATTGTAAATAGCCTTTCGCTACCTGTATTTTACCCCTGCCACCTTCAGAATTTGAAAGAGAGTATTCCAATCAACATTGTCAAAAGCTTTCTCTACGTCTACAAATGCTAGAAACGTAGGTTTGCCTTTCCTTAATCTTTCTTCTAAGATAAGTCGTAGGGTCAGTAGTGCCTCACGTGTTCCAACATTTCTACGGAATCCAAACTGATCTTCCCCGAGGTCGGCTTCTACCAGTTTTTCCATTCGTCTGTAAAGAATTCGTATTAGTATTTTGCAGCTGTGACTTATTAAGCTGATAGTTCGGTAATTTTCACATCTGTCAACACCTGCTTTCTTTGGGATTGGAATTATTATATTCTTCTTGAAGTCTGAGGGTATTTCGCCTGTCTCATACATCTTCCTCACCAGATGGTAGAGTTTTGTCAGGACTGGCTCTCCCACGGCCGTCAGTAGTTCCAATGGAATATTGTCTACTCCGGGGGCTTTGTTTCGACTCAGGTCTTTCAGTGCTCTGTCAAACTCTTCACGCAGTATCATATCTCCCATTTGATCTTCATCTACATCCTCTTCCATTTCCATAATGTTGTCCTCAAGTACATCGCCGTTGTATAGACTCTCTATATACTCCTTCCACCTTTCTGCTTTCCCTTCTTTGCTCGGAACTGGGTTTCTATCAAAGCTCTTGATATTCATGCAAGTGGTTCTCCTTTCTCCAAAGGCCTCTTTAATTTTCCTGTAGGGCAGAATCTATCTTACCTCTAGTGAGAGAAGCACTAACCGTGTGCATTCTCTCTCACAGCTAAAACGGGTGTTAGTAAGAATAGTACACTGTGTGTGAATTTGTTCCGTGTTTGATGGAGTACCACAAGAAGAGGGCACGCTGGGAGTCTGGACTGCAACACGCGTCTGCGGTAACTTCAACCACGCACTGGCCGTGGGGGCACGAAGCAGCGGCGACAAGGCCACGTTCCTCCGCGCCGTGGCTGTCAACACCGCGAACATTGACCTCAACAGGGGCCGACACGACGCGACACGCCGTTCACCGTGCAACGATTACTTCACGCCGCTAGACGAATATGTCATTGTCGATGTGTAATTAAACATTTGCCAAAACTATCCCAATAAAATATCACGAGAAACATTTGTATGAACACGATTTATGCAAAAGAAACTTAACATTTGCTGTGTTTAAAATCTAAAAACATTGACAGCATATAATATACGTAAATGATTTGGCAGAACCATTTGTAGTATGTACGAGAAAGACGTTTACACAACAAACTATAATATCAATGTATGTGACAGTGTTATTATGTGAGGTTTCATTATAGACTGTTAATGTACATAAAAGTGCTTAATGGAAGAATGGACAAATCCAATTACGAACCATATGGGATGGCTGGGTTCCGGCACAGTTTTACCCAGGTTTCCTGTTTGCACCTTGCCCGAATGAGGGGAGCCGAAAGCTAAGAAATGGTCATCCCTTAAGTGAAATATAAGTGTTCATAAACCAAAGGACAACGGTAGTACGAACGTTAATGGCAGCATTGTGTCAAACGTGTCAAGAAACTGTTCACCAAATGCTGCCTGGAGGCAATGTAACGTTCTCTGGCAGCACGCATCCAAAGTGAAAGTTAAAAGAACAATTCGATGTATAATGCTCACTGTAACAAATAATTTATATGTATTTCTGTTAATTGAATTTCAAAAGGACACTTAATTTTGTAAGGAAAAAGATAATTATGAATTTTGCTATTATAAATGATTTTTCAAAGGGTGTGAAATACTATCTGTGGCGGAGGATGTGAAAACCGCCACAGAAGAAACGATATGTAATCAAAATGACAAAGACCGTACAAGAATTAGTTAAGATATAAATAGGCAATATGTTGTAATAGAATCACTTGTCTTCTGCACGGACTGAATGGGAGAGGAACCTGTGACGTTGCATTAGGCTCTTATGTAGTTTTCTTTTGTCGTGAGTCGATGATCGACGCCATTTGTAGCTGGGATTGTAAAAGGTGTGTACAGATTTTAATTATTTCTGTTAAAATATGTTTATTTAGTGAAATCTGTTTGTCAAAATTACTGCAATGTTCGCACCGGACATTACCCACTTTATTTAAGAAATTTCAGCATTTTATTGGATATCGCTGGTGGTACGAAGCTGCGCCGCGAGCGAGCAGTCTGCAGCAGCCACAGTTTTCAATATACGATCGCAATAACGACCACATCCTCAAAAGGATACAGGTAGAGGTGAATGAAAATAAAAAAAGTGTTTCTTTTCACAGCATTCCAGACGCAGAATCACTACTGTGCATTCACAGGTGGATACAAGCTGCAGCTTTTGTAAATTTTCATTCAAAAAAATGATAAATTCCGAACATATCGGAAAGTGTATTTAAAAGTGGATAATATTTCAGGAGAGCTTATCAATAAAAAAAAAAAAAACATTTTCATATAGTAAAGATTGTCTCACGCTTCAAAACTAGTCGGGGTATATCCAGTTAAACAAAAATCCACTGCAACGTGAAAATGTTTGCTAAGTTCGATGCGCAATAATATTTTCATTCTTGCACAGACAGCTTTAGTACTTGAATAAAAGTAAAACTTGAATCATTATTTTGGAATATTCAAGGAAATTCATTTTTATTAATCTGCAACAGAATATTTCATACATAAAGTAATGCTCACGGATGAAAAATTTATTGCAACCTTTCATTTCTCATGTCCATCCATGTATATGTTAAGTTCAATCTCAACGGTTTCCCAATCAAATTAAACGCAAAAAGCAAAGAAAATTTAAAACAAGACGGTCAACTCCCGAATAATTAAAACAGACAGAATTGCATTAAAGGAGGGAATGTGGGATTCTTATTGACTATAATTTCGCTTTGTTAGAAAATTTTAGTTCCAATTTTACTTTATTTTTACCTACAGAAGAGATGTTGATGGCTGCAGTCTTGATTTCTGGCAGAGAGTTATGTAAAAGCTTTCGTAATGCAACTCGGTGCAAACGACCTATGCTTTTGTCCAGGCTTTCCATATATAACACAAAAAGTCCATTATCAGTAGCCTAGTAAAAATTAGAAGGTCTCTGAAAACGTGTAGATGAATATTGCCGAAATTTTGTTGAATAGGATAAAACATGTGTGGATCGTTACATGTTGTGTATCTATTTGTGTTGAATTACCCTAAGGGTTAACTTTGGAATTTTCCGTGACTGTTGATTTTGGGTTTCTCATAAACTGATTAACCTTTTTATGACTCTTACTTCTACCACCTGGGAGACTGGAAGGGCATTGTTCTGATGAAACCATCCTCTTTTTACCATGAGGAAACCCCTTTCTGTCGAGCACGAACTCCATCGAGTGGCCAATGTCTTCTCTGTTGCTGTACTGAGGTGATACTGGCGTAACTAGATTAGATTAGATTAATACTAGTTCCATGGATCATGAATACGATATTTCGTAATGATGTGGAACGAGTCGAATTTTCCAATACATGACATAATTAGGTTAATTTAACAACATACTTAAGTTAATATAACAACTTTTTTTTCCTTAATTTATATCTAAAAATTCCTCTATGGAGTAGAAGGAGTTGTCATTCAGAAATTCTTTTAATTTCTTCTTAAATACTTGTTGGTTATCTGTCGGACTTTTGATACTATTTGGTAAGTGACCAAAGACTTTAGTGCCAGTATAATTCACCCCTTTCTGTGCCAAAGTTAGATTTAATCTTGAATAGTGAAGATCGTCCTTTCTCCTAGTATTGTAGTTATGCACAATGCACTACATTGTTAGACGTCTCAGATGCCTATCGCTTATCTAGTAACGTATTTGATACTGCAGCTTGTGTTTTGTGAGATGTTATTAAAACTTGTATCTCCGTAATATGGAGATCATCTGCTAAGGAATGGGCTGCATTAGCAATATTTATCAAAGTTTTAAGATTTCGGAGGGGTCACACCGATCTTCCTCGCCGTTATTTTCGCTGTCCATGTCGGAGATTCCGTTTGAAAATTTATTTGAGGAAATATTAATTTATTCTCTCTTTTCACGATTAAAGTATACGCGAGCTACGAAACATTGAACTTGGCTTTTTCGCGATCAGTGTCACTGCGAGCAGTAATTTAAAACTAAAACAGTTGTCACTACTGGCACTTGTCCGATAGTCCTATGCTATGTTTCTATCCCTTTCACTTACATTTGTCACGCAATAGCTCTTGCAGTCACTCACACACATAGTTGCTGAGTCGTGAAGATGACTCGTACGTCAAACGAAATGTGCAAATAGATAGGACTGATGTGCGCACATTTGGAATTCAACAATCTTAGGAATGCAGGACGCATTAGGTGTTTTGTGGGACTACTTTATTAATTACTCCAATGAGGTGTTACAACTACCGTTGCAGAATCGTGGACGCTTGGCCGGATTAAATTAATTTTACAACGACCACACTGTTTATCGCTATCAGGTTGTTCCTCCACCTCATCTCTATCCTTTAGTATTAAACGAGGATACAGTGCCCTACATCAGTTCTTTGCTTATACAAAACTGTGGCTTCATATGAGCGTGAACGTAACAGTGCTTCACAAAAGTATGGTTTATGAAGTTTAGTTATTTTAACACTGCTAGTAAGTAATCCTTAGTGTTACCTTGAAATAATCCACTGTACAGTTTGACAATGGATTCATTAACGCTTCCGAGACTGTACGATAATTGTGTCCACATGCACAGGCGAACGATGACCTAAGGCAGTTATGAATCGATTTAAATTATCGCTGCCGGCTGTCTAGTTGGTGACCTTTTATCGGTCCAAGTGACTTCTTGTCGAAGTTTTGGCACTATGCCCTTCCAGAGCTACATCCAGTCAGTTGCTGTGTCTTCCGGTGAGCAAACGACACTCGTCCCGCTATGTAAGTATTGCTGTATCAATATATGTTACATCTTTATCGTCGTAAATACTCGTGCGATTTGTGTGTGTGTGTGTGTGCATATGTGTACTCGTTTATGTTTTAACTTGTTTGATGGGCACCAGGTTATATTTACGGTTTAATTCGTTTTCTCTTTATAATTTTCTTTTGGTTTTGGTGGGTTAATGTCGAACATTTCTTATGTTTCGCGCCTCACATCAGCTCAGAGTCGCTAATGTTGACGAAATTCTGAATCCCACAGGAGACGAGAAAGTCTGTGTCAATCTTTACCGACCGAATCCCCTGGCCGGAAGTGTACGTCCTTGTTGGGGTATTCAGTCCGAAGTCTGGTTTGATGTAGCTCTCCATGCTACTCTGTCCTGTGCAAGCCTCTACATCCCTGAATAAATACTCAGCTTACATCCGTCTGAATTTGCTTACTGTATTCAGCTTTTGATCTCCCTCTACGGTTTCTACCCCCAACACTTCCCTTGAATACTAAACTGATCACCGAGCGAGGTGGCGCAGTGGTTAGCACACTGGACTCGCATTCGGGAGGACGACGTTTCAATCCCGTCTCCAGACATCCTGATTTAGGTTTTCCGTGATTTCCCTAAATCGTTTCAGGCAAATGCCGGGATGGTTCCTTTGAAAGGGCACGGCCGATTTCCTTCCCAATCTTTCCCTAATGACCTCGTTGTCGACGGGACGTTAAACACTAACCACCACCACCACTAAACTGATCATCCCCTGATGTCTCAGAATGTGTCCTACCAACCGATCCCTTCCTCTAGTCAGGTTGTGCCACAAATTTCTTTTCTCCCCCAGTTCTGTTCAGTTCCTCATCATTAGTTATGTGATCTACCCATCTAATCCTCAGCATTCTTCTCTAGCACTGCATTTCAAATGCTTCTATTCTCTTCTTCTCTAAACAGTTTTTCGTCCATGTCTCACTTGCATAGGTGGCTACACATCATACAAACACTTTCAGAAAATACTTCCTGACGCTTAAATCTACATTCGATGTAAACAAATTTCTTTTCTTCAGAAACGTTTCTTTTGCTGTTGCCAGTGTACATTTTATATTCGTTATACTTAGGCCATCATCTGGTATTTTGCTGCCACAATAACAAAACTCATCTACTACTTTAAGTGTCTCGTTTCCTGATCTAATTCCCTCAGCATCACCTGATTGAATTCGGCTACATTCTAATATCCTTGTTTTGCTATTATTTTGCGTTCGGCTACATTCTATTATCCTTGTTTTGCTTTTGTTGATGTTCATTTTGTACCCATCTTTCAAGTCAGTATCTATTCTGTTCAACTGCTCGTCCAAGTCCTTCACTGTCTCTGATACAATGACAATGTCATCGGTGATTCTCAGAGTTTTTACTTCTTCTCCCTGAATTTTAATTCTTTCTCCAAATTTTTCTTTGGTATATTTTACTGCTTGCTCAATATACAGACTGAATAACATTGGGGATAGGTTACAACCCTGTCTCACTCTCTTCTCAATCACTGCTTCCTTTTCATGCCCCTTGACTCTTATAACTGCTGCCTCGTTTCCATATAAGATGTAAATAGACTTTCCCTCCCCATGATTTGCTCCTGAAACCTTCAGAATTTCAAAGAGGGCATTCCAGTCAAAACTGTCAAACGCTAAATGTAGCCGGCAGGAGTGGCCGAGCGGTTCTAGGCGCTACAGTCTGGAACCGCGCGACTGCTACGGTCGCAGGTTCGAATCCGGGCATGGATATGTGTGATGTCCTTAGGTTGGTTAGGTTTAAGTAGTTCTAAGTTCTAGGTGACTGATGACCTCAGATGTGAAGTCCCATAGTGCTCAGAGCCATTTGAACCATTTTATAAATGTAGGTTTTCCTTTCCTTAACCTATCTTCTAAGAGAAATAGAAGGGTCAATATTGCCTCGTGAGTTCCTACATTTCTCCTGAATCCAAACTGATCTTCATCGAGGTCGGCTTCTATCAGTTTTTCCATTCATCTGTAAAGGATTGAAGTTAGTATTTTGCAACCATGACTTATTAGACTGACCATTTGGTAATATTCACATCTGTCAGCACCTGCTCTCTTTCGAACTGGAATTACTACATCCTTCTTGAAGTCTGAGGGCATTTCGCCTGTCTCATATATCTTGCACACCACGTGGAAGAATTTTGTCACGGCTGGCCCTCCAACGGCTATTGGTAGGTCTGACAGAACACTGTCTACTCCTGGGGCCTTGTTTCGACTTAGGTCTTACAGAGCTCTATCAAATTCTTCTCATGGATGTCTCCGATATCCTTCTAATCTACGTCTTATTCTATTTCTATAACACTGCTTACAAGTTCGTCTCTCTTGTATGGGCTCTCTATGCACTGCTTCCTCCTTTCAGCTTTCCATTCTTTGCTTAGGACTGGTTTTCTGACTGAGCTCTTGATATTCGTATTCCATTTTCTTTAATTTTCCTGCAGACAATATCTATTTTTCCCGTAGTGACGTACGCTTCTATATTCTTACATTTGTCATCTGGCGTCCGCCTCCATAGTGCAACGGTAGCGTAGCAAGGGGGCCCAGTTTCGATGCCCGACAGTGGACTGGGTGTTGTGTGTCCATCACTTTCATCATCATTGACACGCAAGTCGCCCAAGTGGCGTCAACTAAAAAGACTTGCAATACTGCGGCCGAACCCCGAAAGGGATATCCCGGCCATTAAATGCCAGATGATCATTTCATTTTTGTCCTCTGGCCCCTCCTGCTTAGCCATTTTACACTTTCTGTCAGTGTCATTTTTAAACGCTTGTATTCCCTTCTGCCTGCTTCACTTGCTGCATTTTTATATTTTCTTTTTTCATCAGTTAAATTCAATATCGTATCTTCCGTGTTATCCAAGGCTTTCTATTAGGACTTGTCTTTTTACCTATCTGATCCTCTGCTGACTTCACAGTCATTTTTTTTCTTCTACTGTATTCATTTACCCTGTTCTACTCAACCTTTTCCTAATGCTCCCTCTGAAACCCTCAACAATACATGGTTATATCAACTTATCCAGATTCCATATCCTTAATTTTCTAACTTCTTGCAATTTCTTTAGTTTTCATCTACAGTTCATAACTAAAAAATTTCGGCCAGAGTCCACATCTACGCCTGGAAATGTCTTACAATTTAAAATCTGATTCCTAAATCCCTGCCTTACCATTATATAATCAATCTGAAACCTTCTAGTGTCTACAGGTTTCTTCCACGTATGTATTCTTTTATTATTCTTAAACCACGGGTTAGCTATGATTAAATTATGCTCTGCGCAAAATTCTACCAGGCAGCTTTGTCTTTGATTCCTTTCCCCTAGTCCAAATTCACCAACAATTTTCCCTTCGCTTCCTTTTCCTTCTGTCGAATTTCAGTCTCCCATCACAATTAAATTCTCGTCTCCCTTAACCATATAAATAATTTATTTTATCTCATGATACATTTCTTCAATCTCTTCATCATCTGCAGAGATAGCTGATATGTAAACTTGCATTGCTGTAGCGGGAGTGCGCTTCGAGTATCTCTTGGCTATGATAAAACAATCACTATGCTGTTCATAGTAACTTACCCACATTCCTATTTTCTTATTCATTTTTAAACCTGCTCCTGCGCTACCCTTATTTGATTTTGTATTTATAACGCCATATTCACCTGACGAGAAGTCCTATTCCTCCTGCCACTGAAATCCCACTATAACTACAACCTATCCATTTCTCTTTTTATATTTTCTACTTACCCAATCAAGGGATCCAACATTCTGTGGGCTGATACGCAGAACACCAGTTTTGTTTTTCCTGATGACAACATCCTCATTGATAGTTCCCACCTGGAGATCCAAATGGGGGACTATTTTACCTCCAGAATATTTTACCCAAAAGGATACCATCATCATTTAACCATACAGTAGAGCTGCATGCCCTTGGGAAAAGTTACGGCTGTAGTTTCCCCTGCCAGTCTTGTTTGTGAGATTAAGGCGGAGCTCACCATTTGCAGAACCGACTGTGGTCCTTTGGTAAAGAGCCAAGTGGAGGGTCTGAATCAGACTCAAGCGGTTCTGTGACCGTGGAGGCTGCAGATTCCTTGCGCCATCGGGTGGTGGGTTTCCGGGTTCCCAGTTTAATAGGTCAGGAGTCCACTACACACAGGAAGCGGCTACACGGGTAGCGGGAGTTGTGTGGAAGGGACTGGGTGGCTTTTTAGGTTAGAGGGACTCAGGAAACCACAGAAAAGGCGTCCGTCTAAAGGAGGCAGGTGAAATACAGTAAGGTAGTTGTAGAAACGATCGGTATTGTAGTTATAAATTGTCGTAGCTGTGTTGGGAAAGAACCAGAGCTCCAAGCCCTAATTGAAAGCACTGAAGCTAAAATAGTTATAGGTACAGAAAGCTGGCTAAAGCCGGAAATAGGTTCAGCCGAAATTTTTTCAAACGACCTAACAGTGTTCAGAAAAGATAGATTAAATACATTTGGTGGAAGAGTATTTATTGCTGTCAGAAGCAGTTTACCTTGTAACGAAATTGATGTAGATAGTTCCTGCGAAATAGCATGGGCAGAGGTTATACTTGACAATCGGTCTAAACTATTTACCGACCCTCCGACTCAGAATGTATAGTTGGTGAACAGTTCAAAGAAAACTTGAGTCTCATTTCAAATAGGTACCCTAATCACACAATTACAGTCGGTGGTGACTTCAATCTACCCTCGATAAGCTGGAAAAATTATACGTTTAAAGCCATCGGCAGGCATAAAACGTCATCCGAAATTGTACTGAATGCTTTCTAAGAAAATTATTTTGAACAGTTAGTTCATGAGCCCACTCGAAGCGAAAATGTTTGCGAAAGCATACTTGACCTCTTAGCAGCAAATAATCCTGGACAAAGAGGGAGTATCGTGACAAATACAGGGATTAGCGACCACAAGTCAGTTGCTGTTAGGCTGAATACCGTTAACACCCTCAACCGTCAAAAATAAACGCAACTACATTTATTTAAAAAAGCTGATAAAAATGCTCTTAACGCCTTTTTAAGAGGCAATCTCGACTTATTCCGTTCTGATCATGAAAGCGTAGAATGATTTCAAAGAGATATTATCGACGGAAGTTGAGAGGTGTGTACCACATAAATTAATAAGTGATGGTACTGATCCCCCATGGTACACAAAACGACTCAAATCACTGTCGCAGAAGCAACAAAAAAATCATGCTAATTTAAAGGAGCGCAAAATCCCCAAGATTGGCGAAGTTTTGCAGAAGTTCGAGAGATAGCGTGTACTTCAATGTGAGATGCTTCTAATAATTTCCACAACGTAACTCTGTCTCGGAATCCGGCAGAGAACCCAGAGAGTTTCTGGTCATACATAAAGCACACCAGTGGCATGACGCAATCAACACCTTCACTGCGCGATAACAATGGTGAAGTCACTGATGACAATTGCACTAAAGCAGAGTTATTAAACAGGGTTTTCCGAAAATCCTTCACCAAGGAAGATGAAGTAAATATTCCTGAATTCCAGTCAAGAACAACTGCAAAGATGAGAAACATAGTAGTACATATCCTCTGTGTAGCAAAGCAGCTTAAATCACTTAATAAAGGCAAGGCCTCCGGTCCAGATTCTATACGTCAGGTTCCTTTCAGAGTATGCTGATACAATAGCTCCATATTTTCTGGTCATACATAAAGCACACCAGTGGCATGACGCAATCAACACCTTCACTGCGCGATAACAATGGTGAAGTCACTGATGACAATTGCACTAAAGCAGAGTTATTAAACAGGGTTTTCCGAAAATCCTTCACCAAGGAAGATGAAGTAAATATTCCTGAATTCCAGTCAAGAACAACTGCAAAGATGAGAAACATAGTAGTACATATCCTCTGTGTAGCAAAGCAGCTTAAATCACTTAATAAAGGCAAGGCCTCCGGTCCAGATTCTATACGTCAGGTTCCTTTCAGAGTATGCTGATACAATAGCTCCATATTTAGCAACTATTTACAACCGGTCACACACAGAGAGATCCGCACCAAAAGACTGTAAAATTGCTCAAGTCACACCAATACCGTAAAACAGAAAAACGAGTAATCCGATGAATTATAGGCCCATATCACTAACGTCGATTTGCAGTAGGGTTTTGGAACATATACTGTGTTCGAACAATACGAATTACCTCGAAGAAAACGATTTATTGACACAGTCAGCACGGATTCAGAAATTATCGCTCTTGTGAAACACAACTAGCTCTTTATACTCATGAAGTATTGGCTGCTATAAACAGGGGATATCAAATTGATTCCATATTTTTAGATTTCCAGAAAGCTTTCGACACCGTTCCTCACAAGTGTCTTCTAACCAAACTGCGTGCCTATGGAATATCGCCTCAGTTGTGCGACTGGATTCGTGATTTCCTGTCAGAAAGGTCACAGTTCCTAGTAATAGACTGAAAGTCATCAAGTAAAACAAATAATATCCGGCGTTCCCCAAAGAAGTGTTATAAGCCCTCTATTGTTCCTAATCTATATTAACGACATAGAAGACAATCTGAGTAGCCCTCTTAGATTGTTTGCTGATGATGCTGTAATTTACCGTGTTGCAAATTCATCAGATACCAAAACGAATTGCAAAATGATTTAGACAAGATATCTGTGTGGTGCGAAAAGTGGGAGCTGACCATGAATAAAGAAAAGTGTGAAGTTATTCATATGCGTACTAAAAGAAATCCGCCAAATTTGGATTACACTATAAGACACGCAAACTTGAAGGTTGTAAATTCAACTAAATACACTGCTGGCCACCGTAAATGCAACACCAAGAAAGACAGGAGGTAGCACAGCAAAATTTATTTTGTAGATAACATGTTGACCAAGTATCAAATGATTACGTTTACAGACGTCTGTGACATGTGGTTCCTGCCAGAATCAGTAGCCAGAGTAGCTGCCATTGTTGGAGATCACCGCTGCCACACGTCTCGGCATTGAGTCAAAGAGACGTTGGATGTGTTCCTGGGGTACAGCAGCCCAAGCAGCTTCCACACGTTGCCAAAGATCATCTGGTGTGGCAGCTGGGGATGTAATCTGGGTCACTCGTTGAGCAACCATGGACCACATGTTTTCTATCGGCGAAAGATCCGGAGAGCGAGCCGGCCAGGGAAGCACTTCAATCTGGTTATTGACGAAGAACCTTTGGACAATGCGTGCCACGTGTGGTCGCGCATTATCCTGTTGAAATATGGCTGTGGCCGAGCCCTGAAGGTAAGGAAGGACAACTGGCTCCAGCACCTCGGATATGTAGCGCCGGCTATTTAAAGTACCGGCAATGCGTACTAGAGGCGTGCGAGAGTAATATCCAATACCGCCCCATACCATAATACCCGATGCAAGACCAGTGTGGCGGTGCATAAAGCAGCTGTCCAGCATCCTCTCTCCACGGTGTCTCCACACTCGAATCCGACCATCGTGGTGCTGCAGACAGAAGCGTGCCTCGTCAGTAAAGACAACGTCATTCCATTCTGCCGTCCACATCCGTCTGTCATCACACCATTGGCGACGGAGACGTCTGTGGTTCTGCGTCAATGGTAGACGAAGCAATGGACGTCTTGCGGACAGACCACTCTGCTGTAAACGGCGTCGAATGGTACGCGCAGACACTGGATGATGCGTTACAGACGCAATGTGCTGTGCTATGGTTCGGGATGTCACTGAGCGATCCGTCACTGCCATGCGCACAATTTGCCTATCAGCACGTGCAGTGGTGCACCGAGGTGAATGCGATCGACCACGTCGGTCCGTCGTACCCTCCTGCATCCAACGGTCACATATCCGCATTACAGTTGTTTGGTTTCGTCCAACACGACTAGCGGTTTCTCTGTATGATAATCCACAATCTCGGTAAGCCACTATCCTTCCTCTGTTGAACTCGGATACTTGATCAAACGATGTTCACTGTTGTCTACGAGGCATAACTGATCGTCTTGTGAAACAACCACAAGGTAAACACACGTGCCGAACGTACACTCGTCGAAATCGCCAAGCATTAAATGGCGCTGTGAGGTGGCGCCACAGGCGCGCGTGATGTGCGTCTGCGCTGAAATTCTAATCAGTTGCATATCTCATCGCTGCAAACCCATGGTGTAAATTTCACTTGATTCGGATGCTTCCTTAAGGGTGTTGCATTTACGGTGGCCAGCAGTGTACTTAAGGATTACAATTACGAATAACCCAAATTTGAACGATCACATAGATAGTGTTGTGGGTAGAGAAAACTAAAGACTGCAATTCATTGGCAGAAAACTTAAAAGGTGCAACAGGTCTACTAAAGAGACTGCTTACACCACACTTGTCCGCCCTGTTCTGGAGTACTGCTGTGCGGTGTGGGATCCGCATCAAGTGAGACTGACAGATGACACTGAAAAAGTTCAAAGAAGGACAGCTCGTTTTGTATCATAGCGAAATAGGGGAGATAGTGCCACAGACATGGTACGTGAATTGGAGTGGCAATCATTAAAACAAAGGCGTTTTTCGTTGTGACGGATCTTCTCATGAAATTTCAATCACTAGTTTTCTCCTCCGATTGCTAAAACATTCCGTTGGCACCCACCCACATAGGGAGAAATGATCATCACGAGGAAATGAGAGAAATCAGGGCTCGCACAGAAAAATGTAAGTGCTCATTTTTCCCGCGCGCCGCTGGAGAGCGGAACGCTAGAGACAGCTTGAAAGTGGTTCATTGAACCCTCTGCCAGGCACTGTATTGCGAATAGCAGAGTAATCACGTAGTTGTAGATGTAGATGTGTTTGCAGTAACAGGACAGCAAGGCCGTATGGTTGATGTTACAGGGCCAGATCAGTCTGTTATCCATCCCACCAACGCAAGGTCCATGGTTCATGGAGGGTTAGGTGTACATCTTAGCCAGCTTTATTTTGAGTTGTATACATTCTGTGATGTCTTTTTAGTGCAATGCTTGTTATGTTTTTTGTTTCTCAGTTGCTTTTATTTTACATTGGCTTCTGCGACATTTGTATTTTACCTTAGTAAATGACTGCAAGTGTTGCAAAAATCGGTAGAAGCAATTGTCATCACTGATGAGCTTTCTGTTTATACAGTGTTACTGTAAATGTTTCATTAGTTTTCAAGGCTACATGTTTTCGAAAGTATTACATGTACAAATGGAACTGTAAACTCATCAAGTTCGCATCTTGCACTCCGCAAATGTTCTATAATGCCGCTCTCGTCACACGACACACGTCCAAGCGGGAGTAAAGTTCGTTCTAACGCTCATGTAGCAACATCCTGTCAGTGGTCAACACAGCAAGGCTGACGCGTTTTCTTAGTTGTTCCAGTGTTCTAGGCAGTGGGGAAACGTAAACACGGACTTTAATGAAAACGCGAAGGAAAAAGTCACAAGGCGCTAGGTCAGGCGACCTTAGGTGGCAAGGGAACAGAGCCACACCATCGTCACTACTATACCCAATCCAGCGACGCTAAAGTTCGCGGTTTACGTAGCACCTACATCGCTGCTCCAATGAAGGTGTACCCCATCTTGTTGGAAGATGAAATTCTCGGAACGAGTAGTAAGTTACGGGAACAACCACAGCTGCAACATATCAAGGTGATAGGTACCAGTCACAGTCTTCTCACAGAAGGAAAACGGGCCATTCATCTTCGACTGTCACACTGCACAGAAAACATCACCCTTAGGCGATTCTCGTTCTTGCGCCACAATTTCAAGAGGATATACAGTACCCCACACTCTCACATTCTGCCAACTAACCTTTCTGCTTCGTCAGCGAATAGCTGCTTGAAGGCGAAATGTTCATCCCAAGGGCTTCCTGCATTGTGATGAAAAACTGAAGACACTGACCATAATCTTACGATTTTGGTTGTTGCAAGTGTTGTAGACGGTACAGTTTGAAATGTAACCACCATCGCAAAAACTTCCAAACAGCTTGCTGTTGTGTTCCAAGTCCGTGGCTTGTGCGGACTGTTGACTCATTTATTTATATATTTACTTATTTTCGACTGCGTACGAAACTGTCCGTCACCCCCACCACGTCTGCATCTGGCACACTTAGTCGACCAGCACTCTTCTTTTTACAGAAACGACCAGCGTCCCAAAATGGTCGACATCAACGCACAGTGGTCTGTTTATATGGCGGTTCTATTCGATAACTTTTATGAATGCACGGCGTACTGTGCAGATGCAGATAAGACATCTCGCATATTCCAACATATAAAGAGTATTTTCTTTCTTTTTCGTCACCCTGTCAAGGCACTGCACCTCTAACGTCAAGTGTTGGACACAATGCAAACTCTGTGAGTTTCTAGTCCATTCATGCATAAATCACACAAAATGCATCTGAAAATTTGGGTGAATGGCCTCAGAAAATAAAGGAAACAAGAGTTGAAAAAAATAGCTTTAATGGCCTTCGAAGAATCACCATTAGCTAGTTCTGACATCGGTTGTAAAGCTTTTGGAAACTGTCAGTAAACACTTTTCGTGGAGTAACACAATGTTGGATATTTGCATCATTACGGGAGATGACACTTGGTGCTACCAATGTGGTCCGGAGAATGAGAGACAGTCAATGGGATGATGTCTCCCACTTTCTTCGGGTAGAAATTCATGATAGATAAAGTCCTTGCCGTCGAGAAAGGCGGTCAACGTGGTCTTAACCTTGAATTTTGTCAACTGACTTTCTCGGGAGGCGGGGAAGACGGTGAACAACGTGCCACTGACAGTCGCTTGGCCTCTGGATCGTACTGGTATTATCAGGTCTCATCTCTTGTAATGAGGTGAATATCAAACACTGTGTGACCACGGTATTTCTAGCGACTCCACAAGAAGTGTTTGCTAACGGTTTTCAACAACTCTACAACCGGAGTCAAAAGTGTGCTGTATCTGACAGTGATTACTTTGAAGGCCAGTAAAAGTATTTTGTTTGTAACTCCTGTTTATTTTCTCAGACCACTCACCGAACTCTTCAAGTGCATTTTGTATTTGTACATGTAATACTTTGAAGAAAATGTATAACTTTGAAAACGATTGAAACGTATGTAGTAACCATGTATTTCATTTCCATAGTTCTCATTGGATTGAAATTGATATTTTTGTAAGATCAAGCGCTTTACAAGCTACTGCACAGTGCAAGGCAGAAAACTTGTTCATATCTATACTAGACATTGTCTAACACTTTGTTGCTGAAACAGGCTAAAAGAGCAACAGCTGCCCTCTCTGTGAACATTTTTAGCTTAAATATAGAAATTAGTCGGCCAATTGTATGTACAGGGTGAGTCACTTTTGCCACCTAGAATAACTCCGAAAGTATGATGGCTGAAAAGTTTGTGGAACAGATGTTGCATGGGACAACGAGGGCCATAATACGACTTGGTTTTTTGTTGCTGGGTGAGGTCGTGTCAGAGATATAAAGGTCAACTTTTTTTATTTTTAAATGGGATGCTATAGTTTGGTACTTATGTTCTGACAGCGGCTATAGAGACGAATCCAATGATGTGTAACAGTAAGGTCTTCGGAGGTCAACGAAGGTCAAAAAGGTGGCATGAACTTCCATTTACAGAAGGTGTTCGAAGTGGTATCAGTGCAGTACTACAATCTTCTTATCATGAATTGACTGGTATTCCTTATCACTTCGGCACTTGTCGAAGCACATGTCTGACAATTTTCTCTTGTATATCGCGCAAATAGTAAATATTCGGCGAATACGGCGTATCCATCTAACGTGTCATTGACATGTTAACACCATTCGACAGTTTCGCAATACAACACTAATAGGAACGGTAAGACTAGTATCGTCGAATCAAGCAAATGCGAATGATGTATTCCTTCGAAGAACAAGTTGATATGCTTCTCATTTATGGAGAATGCCAACGAAATTCAGTGAGAGCTAGAGACTTATACACTTAAAGATACCCTCAACGTACTCACCCTACACGTCATGCATTTAAATACGTGTGTGATAAATTGAGAACAACTGGATCTTTAATGCATCGAAAACATATCCGGCAAAGGAAAGTTACTAAATAGGAAACGGAAACTGGTATTCTTGCCACTATGGTTTGAGATCTTTGTGTTAGTTCGTGTCAAATCGAAAGGGAATCTGGCATGAGCCAGAGTAGTGTTGTTCGTGTTCTGCATTGCCATAAATATCATCCTTACCATATCAGTCTCCAGCAAGAATTATCTGGTACGGTTTGTATGTGTCTCACTGAATTCTTCCGATGGGCTCAACTTCAGATTCAGATGGGGGAAACATTTATTGGTTTGATTCTATTTACTGACGAGGCTACATTCATGAACCATGGAAATGCCAATTTGCATAACATGCATTATTGGCCAACTGAAAATTCATGTTGGTTGCAGCAAGTTGCACACCAAAAACCGTGGTCGGCGAATGTTTGGTGTGAGATTCTGGAGAACAGAATTAGAGGCCCCTAAACCATCGAAGGAAATCTTAATAGTGGAAGTACATCACATTCCTGCAAGAAATATTAGGTCTGTTATTGGAAGAAATACCTTTAGGAACAAGGAACAAAATGTGGTATCAACATGATGGGTGTCCCGCACAATTTTTGCTCATGGCTAGAAATGATATGCAGAGACAATTCCCAGATCGTTGGATTGGATGCAGAGGAGATGTGTCGTGGCAGCCTCGTTCGCCAAACTTGACCTCTCTGGATTCTTCCTTGTGGGGATTCGTAAAACACATTTTTTATATAGACATTCCAACAACACCTGAAGATATGTGAGAGAGAATCGTCAGAGCATGTACCTCGATAAGTGCTAATGTGATAAGGAGTACCACTAAATCCATGATAAGAAGATTGCAACACGGCATTGACACCAATGGTCATCACTTCGAACACCTTCTGTAAATGGACGTTCATGTCACCTTTGTGACCTTCATGGACCTTCAAAGACCTTACTGTTACACATAATTGGATTCGTCTCGATAGCCGCTATCAGAAAATAAGCACCAAACCATAGCATCTCATTTAAAAAAACAAAGTTGACCTTCATATCTCTGAAGCGACCCCACTTACCGACAAAAAACCAACGTCATATTATGGCGACCGTTGTCCCATGGAACTTTTGCCCACAACTTTTCAGCTCCCATCATACTTTCGGAGTTATTATTGGTGGCAATAGTTAGTGACTCACTCTGTATATTAATTACAAATTGCCAGAGGAGCTGCAGTGGATTTTGTATAAGAAGCTGCTTGACAGTTGCAGTGGACTGGGTGTGGCAGCTTTGCACGTCTACTCCCAACCAATTACGTAACGTGATTTTGTAAAAGTCCCTACGGCAATGCCACAGCTCTAAATATGGCTACTGTTTTCGTCTGCACCCTTTTGCGCTTCGCATTTGGAAGCTGGCAACAGCGCTGCTAGCTGTGAGGGATCCTCTGACACCAACTCGACTATAGTTACCTCACTAAATTGTCCTCCACTTCTACTATCGTATCATGTAGTGCGACATCGACAGCACATTTAATTGACTGAACTGTAATATTGGAAAAAGAGCAGGTAAGTCGTCTCGAATCTTTAGGCCTCTAAAAAGGACGCCAGTTTTGGCCATTAGGTGGTAATACAGGGTGATTCAAAAAGAATACCACAACTTTAGGAATTTAAAACTCTGCAACGACAAAAGGCAGAGCTAAGCACTATCTGTCGGCGAATTAAGGGAGCTATAAAGTTTCATTTAGTTGTACATTTGTTCGCTTGAGGCGCTGTTGACTAGGCTGAAAACCAAACTACCCGAGGCAGCCCGTGACAGAGCACTTCATCACTGGCCTCCAAGAAGCCCTGATCTTACCCCCTGCGATTTTTTCTTATGGGGGTATGTTAAGGATATGGTGTTTCGGCCACCTCTTCCAGCCACCATTGATGATTTGAAACGAGAAATAACAGCAGCTATCCAAACTGTTACGCCTGATATGCTACAGAGAGTGTGGAACGAGTTGGAGTATCGGGTTGATATTGCTCGTGTGTCTGGAGGGGGCCATATTGAACATCTCTGAACTTGTTTTTGAGTGAAAAAAAACCTTTTTAAATACTCTTTGTAATGATGTATAACAGAAGGTTATATTATGTTTCTTTCATTAAATACACATTTTTAAAGTTGTGGTATTCTTTTTGAATCAGCCTGTACATTCCAGACAGCTTGGTGCCTAGGGTCTCGAACACAGCACTGCTGCGGTTCCTTCGGTGCTACTTGGCCACGTTTGCCAACTGTAGGGGATGCATGCAGTTGTGTGGGCTAAGTTATAGTCTAGGGCCGTTCTTTCAGGTCCCCCCTGCTTGTGTTGTCACTCAGAGTCATGTTTCGGGGTCCTCCTCAACAGAAAAAGTCGAAAGGCGAGTCTATAAAGCCGCCAACAGTCCATTGTTCTCCTTTAGTTTTTCGCAGCTGTTTGTTGAGTTACGTGGACGTTTGTGGACATTCACCACCACCGCTGGTGCGTCGACATCTGTGTCGCTTTCATGAAGTGAACCATCCTATCATTACTCTCCCTTGTGGCATACTGCAGGTTTTTCCCTCGGGTTAGGCCTTTCTTAAGGTGATTTCTAGTGTGATTAGTTGAAGTTGGGCAATATGCTGCATCTAGTTCCCCCTTTAAAATGTGTGTGTGTGCGCGTATCAGTAAAGTAATTACTCCGCTTGCAAGTAGGCTAACAAGTCCACAATGCCTCCAGGCCTAAAAGGGATAAATTATGTAATACTCTTAATTGTATGTGAATTAATTTCACTTACACAACAACATCTTCACCAGTTGCCACTAACTAATCAACCTCCTCCATCCCTATCATAATACAGTGTCTGATACACACTAACAGCTGCATTCTACATCTACATCCATGCTCCGCTAGCCACCTGACGGTGTGTGGCGGAGGGTACCCTGAGTACCTCTATCGGTTCTCCCTTCTATTCCAGTCTCGTATTGTTCGTAGAAAGAAGGATTGTCGGTATGCTTCTGTGTGGGCTCTAATCTCTCTGATTTTATCCTCATGGTCTCTTCGTGAGAAATACGTAGGAGGGAGCAATATACTGCTTGACTCTTCGGTGAAGGTATGTTCTCGAAACTTTAACAAAAGCCCATACCGAGCTACTGAGCGACTCTCCTGCAGAGTCTTCCACTGGAGTTTATCTATCATCTCCGTAACGCTTTCGCGATTACTAAATGATCCTGTAACGAAGCGCGCTGCTCTCCGTTGGATCTTCTCTATCTCTCCTATCAACCCTATCTGGTACGGATCCCACACTGCTGAGCAATATTCAAGCAGTGGGTGAACAAGCGTACTGTAACCTACTTCCTTTGTTTTCGGATTGCATTTCCTTAGGATTCTTCCAATGAATCTCAGTCTGGCATCTGCTCTACCGACGATCAACTTTATATGATCATTCCATTTTAAATCACTCCTAATGCGTACTCCCAGTTAATTTATGGAATTAACTGCTTCCAGTTGCTGACCTGCTATTTTGTAGCTAAATGATAAGGGCTCTATCTTTCTATGTATTCGCAGCACATTACACTTGTCTACATTGAGATTCAATTGCCATTCCCTGCACTATGCGTCAATTCGCTGCAGATCCTCCTGCATTACAGTACAATTTTCCATTGTTACAACCTCTCGATACACCACAGCATCATCTGCAAAAAGCCTCAGTGAACTTCCGATGTCATCCACCAGGTCATTTATGTATATTGTGAACAGCAACGGTCCCATGACACTCCCCTGTGGCACACCTGAAATCACACTTACGTCGGAAGACTTCTCTCCATTGAGAATGACATGCTGCGTTCTGTTATCTAGGAACTCCTCAATCCAATCACACAATTGGTCTGATAGTCCATATGCTCTTACTTTGTTCATTAAACGACTGTGGGGAACTGTATCGAACGCCTTGCGGAAGTCAAGAAACACGGCATCTACCTGGGAACCCGTGTCTATGGCCCTCTGAGTCTCGTGGACGAATAGCGCGAGCTGGGTTTCACACAACCGTCTTTTTCGAAACCCATGCTGTTTCCTACAGAGCAGATTTCTAGTCTCCAGAAAAGTCATTATACTCGAACATAATACGTGTTCCAAAATTCTACAACTGATCGACGTTAGAGATATGGGTCTATAGTTCTGCACATCTGTTCGACGTCCCTTCTTGAAAACGGGGATGACCTGTGCTCTTTTCCAATCCTTTGGAACGCTACGCTCTTCTAGAGACCTACGGTACACCGCTGCAAGAAGGGGGGCAAGTTCCTTCGCGTACTCTGTGTAAAATAGAACTGGTATCCCATCAGGTCCAGCGGCCTTCCCTCTTTTGAGCGATTTTAATTTTATGAATGAAATCACAAACTGCACATATCGTTCTGCACCAGCCGTAGAATATTTCAGAACAAATGAAAATTTGTGCCACGCCGGAACTTAAACCCAGATTTCTCGCATGTCGCAAGTGGTCGTCTTACCTGTTTCGGCTATCCAAACATGCTTCCAGAAGCAGCTCGTATCTCCATTTGTTCTGCTCCCTAGTCTACCCTCTGCTCGCACTGTTTTATAGTGGTTCCTGCACAGGGTGAGACTCTGTTTTCTCTCGTCATTGCCTCGCTATGGCACGAATTACTGCAGTGCAGTGTCGGAGACGCTGCGTTAGCGATTAAGGGCCACATTTAATTAAGAATCTGAATGCAGTTGCTTTTCCTGTTTGATTCATTTGCGGAGCGAGGAGAATGGCTCTGAGCACTATTGGACTCAGCTTCTGAGGTCATCAGTCGCCTAGAACTTAGAACTACTTAAACCTAACTAACCTAAGGACACCACAAACACCCATGCCTGAAGCAGGATTCGAACCTGCGACCGTAGCGGTCGCGCGGTTCCACACTGTAACGCCTAGAACCGCTCGGCCACCCTGGCCGGCGAGCGAGAAGAGAATGGGTGCACACTTCCAGACGCATCACTTTTTCTTCAGAAGATTTTTATATGTGATTTTCAGTTTAATAAAAAATGATTCGAAAAACAATACTTACATGCAAATAGCTTATATACAAGGTAATGAACCACTAAAATGAGCAGGAGCTGCAGAGTCAGCTTAAAGCCTAATTACACTGAGGTGACAAAAGTCATGGGGTGCTACCTAACATCATGTCGGACCTCATTTTGCCCAGCGTAGTCAAGCAACACGATGTGGCATGGACTCCACAAGTCATTGGAAGTCCCCTGCAGAAATATTGCGCCATACTGCTTCTACAGCGAGCCACAGTTGCGAATTGTTTCTGGCGCAGTATTTTGTGCACGAACTGACATCTCGATTATGTCCCACGTAGGGAGATCTGGGCGGCCAAATACACTGGTGTCCAAAATTAAAGCGAAAAGCCGCTATTTCCCCGTCATGTGTCTAATTCACGATATAATCATACAAACCGTCAACCAGATGTCCGTACGATCGTGTTCTACAAGAAGATGGCATTCTGGTTAACGGGCAACCATGCCAACAATGACGTCAGGGCAACTATGAAACGAGGTAATGTTTTGCCAGTAGTCCCACATCCACAATCACTGTGTACACAGTCACAGACGGTGCAATATGGCACAGATAAGATGCCTACCAGATTCTCTGTGGAGGAGTACCATAGAAGAAAGGAAGCAGGGCAGTCGCAAACTGATCTGGCCCGATGGCTTAATGTGAATCGTTCTGCTGTTCCTTGGAGTGGCGACAGTTTATAGAGACTGAAACTGAATCTCGAAGACCAGGGCAGGGCCGGCCCCAACGTGGCTTCAGAAGAGAGGACCGTTATTTGGCTGTAATGGAACGACAGTTTCACCTTATTAATACACGGCACTGGCATGTGAGCGTGCAGCGTCCCCTAGGCGTGTTGTATGGAGGCAAACGGTCTACAGAAGGCTTCGACAGAGTGGCCTTTACTATCAGGGACTTACTATCTACCTCTGATGCGTCTTCACAGAAGGGAAAGCCCAGAGCATGCCACCTGGATGCTCGAACAGTGGGCCAACGTTGTTTTCACAGGTGAGACCCGATTTAGTCTGGAGAGTGATGCTCGATGGATTCGCATCTGGAGGGAACGTTGAACACGATTTTGGGACCGAAACATTGTGGAAAGAGACCGAGATTGAGGTGGATCCCTAATGGTGTGGGCAGGGATTATGTTAACCTCTCGAACCCCTGTTTGTGAAAATGTACAGGTGAATGGCAAGGCTTAACTGCTGTCATTTATCGTGACAAGATCTTGGGACATCATCTGCGGTTATTGCCATGTGGCGTGGTCTGCGCACTCTCCCAATTTGAATCCCATAGAGCATATCTGGGATGCACTAGGGAGACGGCTTGCATCACATCTGCATCCACCAACTCTCCAAGACTGCGAGCAGCTCTGCAGGAAGAATAGCCGTTATTGCCTCAGCATGAGACTGTGACGTCATTCACAGCACGCCTTGCCGTTGTCAGACTTGTATAGCTGCTAGAGGTAGTCACACGCCATACTGAGCATATGAACCAGTTGTCGGAATGTGTGTGGAAACCCGTTAAGTTGGAAGAAACGAAGAACATTTTTGTCTACCGTTATATATGTTGCAGTTGTTTGCGTTCTCTATTCTTTACACGGTATCTACTTTACTATCACCCATTTATACTGTTTTGTGGCAAAGTAAAAGCAACCTCGCAAAATTTCCTTTTGTTGCTTTAATTTTGGACACCGGGGTAATTCGTTTCAACTGTCCTGAATGTTCTTCAAACCAATCACAAACAATTGTGGCCTGGTGAACTGACGCTTTCTTATCCAGAAGAACTCCATCGTTGTTTGGGAACATGAATGGCTGCAAGTGGTCTCCCGAACGTAACAATTTCCAGTCAGTGATTGGTTCAGTTGGACTAGAGGACTGAGTCCATTCCATGTAAACACAGCCCACACCACTATGGAGCCACCATCAGCTTGACAGTGCCTTGTTGACAGCTTCAATCCATGGCGTTGTGGGGTCTGCTCTGCACCCGAACCCTACCATGAGCTCTTACCAACTGAAATTGGAACTCATGTGACCAGATCGTCCTCCAATCGTCAAGGGTCCAAATTACATGGTCACGAGCCCAGAAGAGGTCCTGCAGGCATTATCGTGCTGTCAACAAAGGCACTCGCGTCGGCTGTACCTCATTAACGCCAAATTCCGCTGCATATCCTAATGGATACCTTCATCGTACGTTCCATATTGGTATCTTCGGTTATTTCACGCAGTGTTGCTTGGCTGTTAGCACTGAAAACTCTACGCAAACGCTGTTGCTCTCGGTCGTTGAATGAAGGCTGTAGGCCGACGGCCACTACATTGTCCGTGGTGAGATGCAGTGCCTGAAATTTCGTATTCTCGGCACACTCTTGACACTGTGGCTCTCGGAATATTGAATTCTCTAACGATTTACGAAATGGAATGTCCCATGTGTCTAGTTACAATTACTATTCTGCGTAAGTGCTCGTTGTGGGACCATAATCATATCGGAAACCTTTTCACGTGAATCACCTGAGTCCAAATGATAGCTCCGCCAATGCACTGCCGTTTACACCTCACGTACGCGATACTACCGCCATTTGTAGGCTATATGTGGAGACCGCTACCCCAAACTTTTGGCACCTCAGTGTAATGTATCATTTTTAAGAAATTGCCTAATATGTTGCTGTTATCCTGCCAACCCATTGTTTTAAACTGTTAGTAATGTATATGACAATGGTATTCTTTGAAATGGGCAATGTAATTCTGAATTACGATAGCTGCTATGTAACCAATGACTCAGAGAGCAATGTTCTGTTCTGTCGCGTTTACCGAGTTGATACATCACTGTTTCATCGACACATACTGTTTGATCGAAAGTATCCGAACACCTGTCGGTGGATATTATTACAAATGAGTGCGCCTTTCAACTGTGTGATGGAATGAGCTCTGTTGGTGATGCTTTCAATGAGGTGTCTGAGCCTGTGGAGGAAAGGAAGCCCGTTCTTCCTCCACAGTCCAAACCAGAGAAAGTAGTGGGGTATGGGTTCTCAAGCGAAGTCGACGCTCTAATTCATCCCAAAGGTGTTCTATTGGGTGGAGTTCGCGACTCTGGTCAGACCAGTCCGTTTCAGGAACGTTATTGTCCACAAAATATTGCCTCCCAGATGCTGCTTGATGACAGAGTGCTTTGTCATGCTGAATCAGTTATCAATTAATCGTCGTCTTCGAACTGTTCTTTTACTGTACTGCTCGTCAAGCTGTCAATCGCGACCTGCTGCAGTGCAGAACAAAATTAGTCAGATGTGTGTATCCTACATCACAACTGAAGAGACTGAGAAGGTAATAAGGCAAATGAAAAATAAAAATTCCACTGGTGTAGATAATATATCTACTATAGTACTGAAACACTGCTGCAGTTTTATTCCTGAAGTTCTCTGTCACATATTTGAGTCCATAAATCAAGGTACTGTCTCTAATATACTCAAATATGCAATCATGAAATCATTGTTCAAAAAAAAGGTGATGAAGCTGATGTTTCCAACTACCGGTCAGTTTCATTGTTGCAAGTCTCTCTAAAATACTACAGAAATTAATGTTCAAGAGAATCATGGATCATCTTAATAAAAATAAAATCCTTAATAAAAATCAGTTTGGATTCCAAAAGTGTACATCAACTAAACATGTCATTTTTCCCATTTGTCAACCAACTCCTTGAATTCATAAACGATAAAATGTCACCAGTTGAAATCTTCTGTGATCTGTCTAAAGCATTCGACTGTGTAGATATCAAAATTCTACTTACGAAGGCTGAGCACTATGGATTAAATGGTAAAGTAAGGATGTGGCTCAAGTCATATCTAGATGACAGAAGGCAGAAGGTAGTACTGAACAATTCTGCAGTGACACCTGCCTGCTCTGACTCAGGCACAGTAAAATATGAAGTGCCACAGGGCTTGATGCTTGGTCCCTTACTTTTCCTCATCTTTATCAATGATCTGCCATGCTGTATGACACAAAAAGAATGCTTCACCCTGTTAGCTGATGTCACAACCATTATGATTGACAAAACACCCAACTGCAGTCTGGAGAACATTGTGGCTACTGTATTCAAAGAAGCTCTAGATTGGTTCATTTCAGATGGTCTGTCATTCAATATTAACAAGACTCATTTCATTCAACTTTAAACAGCAAATTAAAAACGGAAAAAAATATTGAAATAAAATGTGGTGACAAAGAAATATCGAGAGTTGAGTCTTGTAAATTCCTGGGATTAAACATAAACAACAATCTAAACTGGTTAGTTCACATCAATGACCTATGTAAAAGACTGAATTCAGCAGCATTTTCCATTCGCTTAATTGCATCTGTTTGTGACTTGGAAACAATTAAAGTTGCATATCTAGGATATTTCCATTCACTGATGACATATGGCATCATATTTTGTGGTAACCAGTCATGCGCAAACAAATTCTTTATTGCACAGAAAAGAGTCATCAGAATTTTGGCTAGAGTGCAATCCAGATGCTCTTGCAGAAACTTACTCAAACAGCTTGGGATCCTCACCATGCACTCACAGCACATTTTCTCAGTAATGTGCTTTGTGAACAATAATCATACAATCTACAAACAAACAAGAAGTAAATGTGATCTTCACAAAGATATTAAAAAAATCTTAGCATGGTACAGAAAGGAGTACATTACTTGAGCATACAAATATACAATAACCTTCCATTTCATGTTAAATAAGCCATTGGGGATATGAATAAATTCAAAAACCAGCTGAAACTCTACCTTTTGGATAGTTCTTTCTACTCTTTACAGGAATTTTTTGACAACATGTAACAATTAGTAGAATGTGTTTAATTTGAAGCATTCCTGTAAGAACTGACTGTGTAGGATTGGCATATCAGTTGATGATATTATGCTTTTTATCTGTATTACAACGTGAGACTTATAATTTGTTTGTGTAATCATTACTACTCTATAAACTGAGTTGTTGTTTCAGCACTTGAACTTCATGTATCTGTTTATATATAATTTAGTAAGCCTCTTGAGCATTTAGGTATGGTTGTTACTGAAATAATCTGACTTGTTCTACATCCCTCTGATATACTCGCATGAAGGATCTATGGAAAACAAAAATAAATAAAGTTCAGTTCAATAAGGGCATGCAAATATGTACTAATAATATCAATAACAATAGATTATGAAACTGATATTATACTAGCAATCTGAGGTTTGTTCCTTATTATATTTTTTATTATATCTTTATACTACCTGATGGTTCCTGTTCTCAGAGCAGATTCATATTTTAAATTTCTGATCTACATATTTAAGTATGTACACTGCCAGTAAAAAAATGTGACACCCTCAAGAACAAGGACAAGGTCATTTTATTGAAAATGAGGTGACAGGCAGCTCATCATTGTATGTCATTGTATGATTATATGACATTGTATGATAACAAACTCAGGTCAAATGAAACACACATGTATTAGTAAGGAGTGTCCAGAAGGTTTGGTCAACACGCAGTGTACTCCCCATCCCCTGTGGTGGCAAAGTAGGCGCATATTCTCACCTGAAAATGATCATAAGAGTGCTTAATAGCATCCTGCAATAGATTGTCCCAAGCACCTTATGACTTTTGTTGCAATTCTGTAATGGTTCTTGCAGGCGCTGGAGAACAAATAAGTTCTCGCTTCATTATATGCCCTACGTGTTCAATTGCCGAGAGAATAGGTGATCTTGCTTGTCTGAGCAGTTGTTGTACATCGCAAAGAGCACATTGTGCGCCAGCAGCCATGTCTGGATGTGCATTATACTGCTGAAAAAGCACATTCCCTTCCTGTACAGCTGGCAGGAACAAGGGAAAAACAGCCTGTGCAATGTAGTGAGCACTGGTTACTTTACCTTGCAGAAACACCAAATGTGAGGGCGAGTTGTAACATACGGCCTCCCACACCTTGAAGCCAGGGATGGAACTTGTGTACTGTGAGCGACTGCACTCTGGAACACGCAGCTCACCAGGTCTACGCCATATGCGTGAACACCCAATACTCACATACAGACACAACCTAGTCTCATCACTGAAGACAACTCAGTGCCATTCCACTCTCCAGTAAAGTATTTTATGACATCACAGTAGCTGTGCTTGGCTGTGTTATGTTGTCGGCGGTATCCTGGCCAGAAGCACACATGATCTTAATACTGATGCAAGCAAATGGTTCCCAGTTCTCCCTGACGACACAAGAGGTACAACACATGCTCCTATTTCGTCACTGGATGATATTCAATTGGCCACCAATGCTGGCAGAGTGTGTTGATCTTGATATTCGTCTGCCTTACGTGGACGTCTAGAATCTGTTCTACATTTGTGATGAGTTCCACAGATCACTGCTAAAAGTAGCTGTACATCATCAACAATTGTGCCCAACACGTACTGCAGTCTGTCGATACATCCATCTAACTTCCCGAAATCCCATAAACAACTACATTAAAATATCTGAAACTGTTCAACACTGTTCACCTCTAAACCTAGCACCCTACACAACTGGCTACGAGTTTGGAACAGTTTCCAAGTGTGCAGTGCGGTTTCATCAGGTTTGATCATTATGGACACCTTGCTACAAAATGTTACTGAAGAGCTTGCTTTGGCCGTGACTGCTGGGAGGCTTGCGTGTCTCAGCGATACAGATAACCGTACCGTTGGTGTAACCACAATGGAGGGGTATCTGTTGAGAGGCCAGACAAATGTGTGGTTCCTGAAGAGGGGCAGCAGCCTTTTCAGTAGTTGCAGGGGCAACAGTCTGGATGATTGACTGATCTGGCCTTGTAATTCTAACCAAAACAGCCTTGCTGTGCTGGTACTGCGAACGGTTGAAAGCAAGGGGAAACTACAACCGTAAATTCTCCCGAGGGCATGCAGCTTTACTGTATGGTTAATGATGATGGCGTCCTCTTGGGTAAAATATTCCGGAGGTAAAATAGTCCCCCATTCGGATCTCCGGGCGGGGACTACTCAAGAGTACGTCATTATCAGGAGAAAGAAAACTGGCATTCTACGGATCGGAGTGTGGAATGTCAGATCCCTTAATCGGGCAGGTAGGTTAGAAAACTTAAAAAGGGAAATGGGTAGGTTTAAGTTAGATATAGTGGGAATTAGTGAAGTTCGGTGGCAGGAGGATCAAGACTTTTGGTCAGGTGAATACAGGGTTATAAATAAAAAGTCAAATAAGGGTAATGCAGGAGTAGGTTTAATAATGAATAAAAAAATAGGAATGAGGGTAAGCTACTACAAACAGCATAGTGAACGCATTATTGTGGCCACAAAGTCCATGCCTACTACAGTAGTACAAGTTTATATGCCAACTAGCTCTACAGATGACGAAGAAATTGAAGAAATGTATGACAAAATAAAAGAAATTATTCAGATAGTGAAGGGAGACGAAAATTTAATAGTCATGGGTGACTGGAATTCGGTAGTAGGAAAAGGGAGAGAAGGAAATGTAGTAGGTGAATATAGATTGGGGGTAAAAAATGAAAGAGGAAGCAGCCTGGTAGAATTTTGCACAGAGCACAACTTAATCATAGCTAACACTTGGTTCAAGAATCATGAAAGAAGTTTTCATACATGGAAGAAGCCCGGAGATACTGGCAGATTTCAGATAGATTATATAGTGGTAAGACAGAGATTTAGGAACCAGGTTTTAAATTGTAAGACATTTCCAGGGGCAGATGTGGACTCTGACTACAATCTATTGGTTATGAACTGTACATCAAAACTGAAGAAACTGCAAAAAGGTGGCAATTTAAGGAGATGGGATCTGGATAAACTGACTAAACCAGAGGTTGTACAGAGTTTCAGAGACAGCATAAGGGAACAATTGACAGGAATGGAGGAAAGAAATACAGTAGAAGAAGAATGGGTAGCTTTGAGGGATGAAGTAGTGAAGGCAGCAGAGGAGCAAGTAGGTAAAAAGACAAGGGCTAATAGAAATCCTTGGGTAACAGAAGAAATATTGAATTTAATTGATGAAAGGAGAAAATATAAAAATGTAGTAAATGAAGCAGGGAAAAAGGAATACAAACATCTCAAAAATGAGATCGACAGGAAGTGCAAAATGACTAAGCAGGGATGGCTAGAGGATAAATGTATGGATGTAGAGGCTTATCTCACGAGGGGTAAGATAGATACTGCCTACAGGAAAATTAAAAAGACCCTTGGAGAAAAGAGAACCATTTGTATGAATATTAAGAGCTCAGATGGAAATCCAGTTCTAAGCAAAGAAGGGAAAGCAGAAAGGTGGAAGGAGTACATAGAGGGTGTATACAAGGGCGATGTACTTGAGGACAATGTTATGGAAATTGAAGAGGATGTAGATGAAGATGAAATGGAAGATATGATACTGCGTGAAAAGTTTGACAGAGCACTGAAAGACCTGAGTTGAAACAAGGCCCCGGGAGTAGACAACATTCCATTGGAACTACTGATGGCCTTGGGAGAGCCAGTCCTGACAAAACTCTACCATCTGGTGAGCAAGATGTATGAGACAGGCGCAATACCCTCAGACTTCAAGAAGAATATAATAATTCCAATCCCAAAGCAAGCAGGTGCTGACAGATGTGAAAATTACCGAACTATCAGTTTAACAAGTCACAGCCTCAAAATACTAACGTGAATTCTTTACAGACGAATGGAAAAACTAGTAGAAGCCGACCTAAGGGAAGATCAGTTTGGATTCCGTCGAAATACTGGAACCCGTGAGGAAATACTGACCCTACGACTTACCCTAGAAGCTAGATTAAGGAAAGGCAAACCTACATTTCTAGCATTTGTAGACTTAGAGAAAGGTTTTGACAATGTTGATTGGAATACTCTCTTTCAAATTCTGAAGGTGGCAGGGGTAAAATATAGGGAGCGAAAGGCTATTTACAATTTGTATAGAAACCAAATGGCAGTTATAATAGTTCAGGGGCATGAAAGGGAAGCAGTGGTTGGGAAGGGAGTGAGACAGGTTGTAGCCTCTCCCTGATGTTATTCAATCTGTATATTGAGCAAGACGTGAAGGAAACAAAAGAAAAATTCGGAGTAGGTACTAAAATCCATGGAGAAGAAATAAAAACTTTGAGGTTTGCCAGTGACATTGTAATTCTGTCAGAGACAGCAAAGGACTTGGAAGAGCAGTTGAATGGAATGGATAGTGTCTTGAAAGGAGGATATAAGATGAACATCAACAAAAGCAAAACGAGGATAATAGAATGTAGTTGAATTAAGGCGGGTGATGCTGAGGGTATTAGATTAGGAAATGAAACACTTAAAGTAGTAAAGGGGTTTTGCTATTTGGGGAGCAAAATAACTGATGATGGTCAAAGTAGAGAGGATATAAAATGTAGACTCGCAATGCGAAGGAAAGCGTTTCTGAAGAAGAGAAATTTGTTAACATCGAGTATAGATTTAAGTGTCAGGAAGTCATTTCTGAAAGTATCTGTATGGAGTGTAGCCATGTATGGAAGTGAAACATGTACAATAAATAATTTAGACAAGAAGAGAATACAAGCTTTCGAAATGTGGTGCTACAGAAGAATGCTGAAGATTAGATGGGTAGATCACATAACTAATGAGGAAGTATTGAATAGGATTGGGGAGAAGAGAAGTTTGTGGCACAACTTGACCAGAAGAAGGGATCGGTTGGTAGGACATGTTCTGAGGCATCAAGGGATCACCAATTTAGTATTGGAGGGCAGTGTGGAGGGTAAAAATCGTAGAGGGAGACCAAGAGATGAATACACTAAGCAGATTCAGAAGGATGTAGGTTGCAGTAGGTACTGGGAGATGAAGAAGCTTGCACAGGATAGAGTAGCATGGAGAGCTGCATCAAACCAGTCTCAGGACTGAAGACCACAACAACAACAACATGAAAAAAAATTCAGACGGACTTGAATTTGTACAAAGCCTAATATCTCTCGTGAATTCCAGCTAAGGTGTATCAATTATCGTGTCAGATTGCCGTTTTAGAAGAACCAGCAACTCTTACTATTGGGTGTCAGATTGCCCTTTTAGAAGAACCAGCAGTTCTTACTTTTAATCACATGTGCAGTTTATTGTCCAACTACCATTACAAATTAATGCATGTCACAGCGGCGCGATTTGAATTCTATTGACGCCGCAAGAAACCAGACCATTCAGACAGGGCCCAGACAACTGAACTTCACAACCTTAGCTGTAAGTGCCAGTTCGTTACTAATGCCCATAATGATTCTTATTCAGATTCTATGGCGCATTACACAATTATTTTTTTAGCTCCAAACAAGGAAGTGCACCAAAAGCCTTCATTCTGTGGAAACTCCCTGTTGGCAGAAGTTTTGCAAATAGCACGCTCTTTTGAAGTTTCTCGGGCAGCAGATGACCAAACTGAAGCATGAGGCAATGTGGCAGTAGTGTCACAAGATGTACCCACTAGGACGACAGACAGCTTGCATGAGGAACTGGCAGTGGCGGCAGTAAACAAGCAGACCCAGTGCTGAGCAGATCAAGGCTGGCCCAAGCGGCTGTGACTGCCAGAGTTCCAGTGTCAGTGTTGTCTGTTTCTGTCTTGTCCTTTCCGTTTTGTCCAGCACGAACATTCAGCGTGCCCTAAGCACTGGCATGCTGGTGAAGCTCGCCAGGCCATATCACCTAAATGTGTAGTTCGCTGAAGGTTGCTCAGGATATGGACATGGATGTGAACTGTGTGGCTCCAGTGCTTGTTACTTCTCCCAAATTGTTTATCGAGTTAAGTGTTTTCCCTCAAATGCTACAGGACGACACAGGTGCTGCAGGTATATTACTGAGTTCTCAAACTTCTGTGAGTATATGGTCACCATTGTTGACTCCAGTCATGCAGAAGCTGGTCAGTTATTACAAACAGAACATTGCGCTGCAAGGACAATTTATGGTATCTGACTCTTACAAGTTAGTTGTTCGTCCCATTACTTTTTTGGCAGTTCATGATGCTGATGTTGAGAACTTTTTTGGGATGACTGCATTTCAGGCATTTGGATTTTCTCTCACTGACACAGTTCAACTTGTGTATGATCAGGAACTGTATTCCCTGCTGGACACTGTGTGAGGAGCATTTGGACTTGTTTTCGAAGGTATAGGATGTGCTATGAATTTTTCTGCTCAAATTTCTTTGAAATTCACAGCTCGGCCTCGTTTTGTTGTGGTCATCCTGTTCCTGTCTCCCAGAAAGATCAAGTGAAAACAGAGTTGGACAGACTTGAATATCTAGGAGTAATTCAGCCTGTTATGGCTAGTGAATGCTCGTCTCTGCTGGGTGTAGTTCAGAAGCTATTGAGGAATATTTACCTCTGTGGCGACTTCAGTACTACTATCAAAGTGCAGTTGATTGTGGATACATCTACATCTACATCTATATGGATACTCTGCAAATCGCATGTAAGTGTCTGGCAGAGGGTTCATCGAACCACCTTCACAATTCTCTACTTTTCCAGTCTCGTGCGGAAAGAATGAACACCTATATCTTTCCGTACGAGCTCTTATTTCCCTTATTTTTTTGTGGTGATCATTCCTCCCTATGTAGGTCGGTGTCAACAAAATATTTTCGCACTCGGAGGAGAAAGTTGTTGATTGGAATTTCATGAGAAGATTCCATCACAACGAAAAACGTCTTTCTTCTAACGATTTCCAGCCCAAATCCTGTATAATTTCTGTGACACTCTCTCCCATATTTCACGATAATGGCGTGAGGTTTGGAACATTTAAGGAAGTTAGACCTTAGCAAAAAAGATCATAGCTGTTGGAATACTTAACTTTAATCCATAATTGGTGAACATCGGTCTGACAGTACATGCATCACAAGATAAATAGCAATTGATAATGGCGCCTTGCTAGGTCGTAGCAAATGACGTAGCTCAAGGCTATGCTAACTATCGTCTCGGCAAATGAGAGCGTAATTTGTCAGCGAACCATCGCTAGCAAAGTAGGCTGTACAACTGGGGCGAGTGCTACGAAGTGTCTCTAGACCTGCCGTGCGGCAGCGCTTGGTCTGCAACCACTGATAGTGGCGACACGTGGGTCCGACGTATACTAACGGACTGCAGCTGATTTGAAGGCTACCACCTAGCAAGTGTGGTGTCTGGCGGTGACACCACAGATTCTTCACTGGACAATGCTCTTCTCCATTTTCTGAGCACCTATCGCTTCATGCCTATTGGGTAATGGACCCCAGTTGAGTTTCTTTACAGCTGTCAGCCACATATGCTCTGCCACCTTCTGCGGAATGCACCACATCTGCTGCAGTCAGGTCTGTCTAGCTGCTTCATGCTGGGACCATTGGTGTGGGCATGAGGTTTTGCTTGCCAGCCCACTTGGGTACCAGCTACTGTTATCCACCACCATAGATGCTGTCTTTGTGAGATCTGTACCGCCAATGGGCTGGTGGTGAGCCACTTTGATCAGTTGTCCCCCCCCCCCCCCCCCCACTCACTGCTGGAAGCTACAGGTTTGTGGATGTGGCCCCTGCCAATGCAGCCTGTCCCACCATCCTCTGTCTCAAGCCCACCATTGCCTGCTGTGGAAGTGCCCCGTCCAATTGTCTGCCTGCTTCGAGTGCTGGTTCATCTCTGGCCTCGAGTCAATGGCCACAGCCTGCTGTTCTGGTTGGGCCACCTCCACCGGCCTCCTTGCCATCATAGCCTCAGCCATCATCACCATTGGATCCAGCCCCATCTCCTCCACATTGGGACCTGCCTGCTGATGATGACACAGACATGGTGATGCCACCTCCTTTCTGGAGCTGTCATCAGGCGCCTTGCGGACCCACCACCCTCAGGCATCCCCTTGTCTCCAAACATTCCAGCCACATACTCCAGTGCCTGCCTCTACTATTGGCACCAGCTGCCACTGCCCCAGATTTGATGGATGTGTCTCTCATCAGGCCACCATCATCTCCTCTGTCACTTGGGTGGCCTCTTTGCATGAGTGAGAGACGTGCTGTAACCTGCTACTGGTGGGTGTGAGTGTTAGTGCACTGAGTGTAGTGTCAACACACATGTGTACTTAAATCAACTGCCGACCCTACCAGCATGACCCACCCACCAGAGGCCACATGTACGAAGTGCAAACACTGCACAGTCTCCATCGCACCATCTTCTGGTGACTCACATCTTTATATGTGTGGAGCAGTACTGTCTCATTCTCACTGTTTTCTTTTAGTTTGTACCACTCTATGTATCGCTTATGTTGCACCTTCTGTGTGATTCTTTTCCCTTTTCACTTGTGGACTGATATTTCTGGTATTGTTCAGAGGTTTATGAAGAAAGCCATTTCTGTGTTACTTGGATCAGTTTCATGTAGTACTTGGTTACTTCCTTGGAACTGTGGGAATTACTGTTCAGAATACCTGTAATGAAATGCAGAGAGTAGATTAGAGGAATTCCCACACTTTTTGTTGCTTAATATGGAGCTAAAACAAGATTCCTGTACACAATACAACAGCATACAGCACACTGAAAATGAAGAGACTTATTATCTCACACTATTATTTGACACTGAGAGCCTCACAGAGCACCCATCCCCACCATCCTGGGTATGTGGAGTGCTGGGGCAGAAGGTAGCAGATTCATCTTCACTTTGCATGGGTGTGCGTGATCGACTGTGGCTGCTTTGCAGGGTGGAGGTCGGTGGGACAGCTGCAGCAGGATTGCTGGTCTGTGTTGAGATTGCCAAGCTGTGGCAGAGGAATACTGGGCTGTGAAGGTGAATGTTTAATGGGTGCAGTGATACCAGGCTCTGTTTGCATGCCCAGAGACAAGTGTTGTGTCTGAGCTGTGCCAGTTAGGAACCCAACAGCCGATCTTGAAGTAACCATGGCTGCTTCGATGCTTTTATGTACAGTTTAGTATTGAATACCTCTCATTTGAAATGTCATAAGTGAGTTCAGAGAGGCAGAGGATTGACACACATGCACAAACACGCACGCACACACACATGCACACACACACACACACACACACACACACACACACACACACACTCACACACACACACACAGAGAGAGAGAGAGAGAGAGAGAGAGAGAGAGAGAGAGAGAGAGGGTGCACGCACACTGCTTAGAAAATTGACTGCACTGCTGATGCCATGATGTTAGCTGTCTTGTACATGTGGGACATGCAGAGGGATTCTCTGAAGGTGGCTGTGTATAAACTGTTGAACAACTGGTGATTCTGGGTAGAGATTCTCTGCTGCTGGTTTGCATGAGGATTCCTTGCATCAAAGCTGGGGAGAAAGTGCAGATTTGTGCCTAAGATCAGTTCCCAATCATCTGCAACCAAAAATTGCCATGGAAACGATGCATGTGTCAGTTCCCATAAAGTTTGTTAGGAGAATCATTTGCAGTGTTCAGTTGGCTGGGTGGTGTAGTAAGGTCTATTGGTAGGTTCTCCCTGGGTCTGGTGTTCAGTTTTACCCTCAGCCTTAGTGTACAGCAACCTGAGGACAGGGAGTGGCATCATTCTCCCTCCTTCCTCAAGATATGTGGATCAGATGTTGATGCTCTAGTTGACACCGGGAGTGAAGCTATATGAACAGATACTGATTACTGATGCCAGCTTACTTAGTTTTCCTGTAAATGGTGTCAGAGTCGTAAATGATGTGGGTGCCAAAAGTAAGCCCATTAAGGAATAAGCATTGATTGGACTTGAAGTAGAGAGGGAAGCATACGAAGCAACATGGTGGTACCAGGTCTTAACATGGCAGTTATTTTGGGAATTAACTGGCTGAATGAAGTAGAAGCAATCTTGAATTTCCATGAAGGCACAGTGAGTGTAAAAGGATGCGAGGGAGAAAGGAGAGAGTTGACCTTGGTAGACAGTAAGAAGTCAGAAGAGGAAGAAGAGCTCTAACAGGCAAATTTGTGTTACGAGAAGGGACCTACAGAAGAACAACTGGATGATAAAGTATTGATATTCTACAAGAGATTAGCACAAGCGGATCAACCTAGTGAAGATGCTATGGGCAAGAGACTAGAAGATATGACACATTTGGATGAAGAGATTCAGAAAAAGTTAGCAGAGCTCTTACATAAGTACAGCAATGTCTCCTCTCAGCAGCCAGGAATCATGAAAGGGATAGAATGTAAATTGAAAATTAAAGAACACAAGCCTTTCAGTGTTAAACAATACTCCATCCCTCAGGCTAAAAGGTAAGTGGTAGAAGAATGGTTGACCTTGGGGTTATTGAGAGAACCAAGAGCCAATATAATAGTCCATTATTTGCGGTAGACAAGGAAGATGGGAAGGTGAGAAAAGTTTTGGATGCATGTACTGTAAATAAAATCATTTAACCAGAGCGAGACAAGCCAGAAATGATAGAAGAATTAATTTAAAGGTTCTGGGGTGCAAAGATACTTAGTAACATTGACCTGACTGCTGGGTACTGGTAAATACTTCTGGCCCCTGAGTCACATAAGTATACTACCTTCACGTATGCTGGCAGAAGTTATCATTTTAGAGTATTGCCATTTGAGCTTAACATGTTGGTCTCAGAATTCATTAGAGTGTGGGACAAGATTTTGGGTGAAGAATTACTTAAGAAGGTTACTGTTTATGTGGCTGATATGTTAACTGCAAGTGAGACATGGGAAGAACATTTAGAGACACTCGAGGGAGTTTTGTAGGCATTTGAGAAAGCTGGGGTGACAGCAGACTTGGATAAGTCAGAATTTGGTAAATCCGATAAAGTTCTTGGGCTCCATAATTACTGAAGAGGGTATTTACCCTGCCCCAAGTAAGCTCGAGACAATTAGGCAATTTCCAGTTCCTCGTAACAAAAGGCAACTGCGAACATTCTTCGGTGTCTGCAAGTTCTATCAAAAAGTCCTGAAGGAACCTGTTTTCACTGCCCCAAAACTGAGAACACTTACTAAAGCCAAAATGATGTGGCCCTGGAATGATGAAAGTCAAGAAGAATTTGAAAGGATTAAAGAAGCATTGTGTAATGCAGATATATTATGCCATCCTGATTTCTCTAGAGACCTTTATTTGGGAATGGATAGCTCAAATTATGGACTAGGCATACTTTTATACCAAATCGAGAAAAAAGGAAGTAGGGGAGGTGATATAGACTATAGCCTTTGGTAGCAGAAGCTTGAATGCATGGGAAAGAAGATATAGCGTTACAGAGAGAGAGGCACTGGCTATCGTGTGGTGTTTTAAGTGATTTCATTGTTATCTACTGTAATGGTACTTTGACTACCGTGCCTCCGCCAATACAAAGATATAATTTACGATCACACATGCAGAAGAGCGCTGCACCAGTGACCGATTTTTATAAATAATTTTGTTCTTCTTTTTACTTTTGCGTAGGTGTTTTTTTTAAACAACTAATTGATTCCACACTCTCTCTCTCTTGTCTTCATATGAAAGACGTGTATTTTTCGGTGCTGTGTTAAATATGCTTTTAAGTGGAAATTAAAACTATATTACAAAACGAAGTTATTACAATAGTGATTCGAAATGGTTATCGCCAAATTTGTAAATTGATCCTGACAGTGACAACTTGAAGAAGTTTTCAACAGACGGAGAAAAGTGAAAGACGGGTCTTCTTACAAGAGAATTAGGAGGACAGCCATGAAGACTATATTGTAATTAGTACTGCATTTCTAACAAGATTATAAGGCAGATTTCAACTAGTTTCTGATGCTATTTCCGTACAGTCGCTTTTTGTAGTGTTGCCGACCCGGTCTGCCATGCACGGTCAAATTACAGCACAATCTCAATCAATAATACAAAGTCCAGCTTATCTGTAACTTATTCCATCAAAATTCAAAACCCAATTAGATTTTCTATTTTATATTTTTCACGGCAGAACCCCGAGGAAAGGAAACACTACACTACCTGGACAACATGTGAAGGTGGTCATGGACCACAAAGCTGTAACATTCTTAACTACGAGTAAATGGAGATACAGCCACTTGATAAGATGGGCATTGGCGTTGCAAAATTATGACTTCAAAGTGATGTACAAGCCTGGTAAATCACATACCATATCTGATGTGTTATCAAGGCTGCCACTCGATTCTTGGGGAATGAGTGGACCAGAAGGAGGACAAGTTTGGATAGGTATAATGAAGGGAGAACAGCATGTAGATGTTGTGAAGAGGTTCTTGAGAAACATATGTAGAGAGCAGAACCAGGACGAAAAACTGAAATTAATCAAGATTAAGTATAGATGTGCTGGTGAAGAAAAGATTAGGACATACTATTATATCCACCAGGGAAGTGAGGAAGTGAAGAAGAGAGGATGAAGAGAGATTATGTACACCAGAGTGTACAACAGACGAGTTAATCTGGGACACACATTACAGCAGTTCCAATTATGGACCTAAGAACTGCCTTGAGAAACTGAAATTGGACTGCGTCTTCAACAACATGGGAAGGTGTATACGCAAGTTGCTGAGTACTTGTGATACATGTCAGAAAACTAAAACTACCACTGTTCAACATAAAGGTTACCTGCATCGGCTCATACCAGAATCAATTAGAGACATCATGGCAGTGGACATGTTCAGTCCTTTGCCTGCAGCAAAAGGAAATTACATCTAAATTCTAGTTGCAGAAGAATTAGTATCTAAAGTTGTGAAGTTTTATACATTAAAGACAGCGACCAGCAAGACCATCACTAATAAACTGGAAAAAGATTACTTCAGCAATGTATGTCAACCGAAACAAATCCTAAGTGATAATGAATCCCAGTTCTGATCCAAAGAGTGGAGGGAAATGTTGAATAGGCATCAAATTGAACAGATTTCCATCTGTAGATACAGACCGGCCTCGAACCTGGCCGTCAGGTGGTGGGAGTTAAAACGTTTGTGTCGTACCTATTGTCACATGAATCAAGGTACTTGGAAGGATACCTAGAAGAATTTGAGCATATTTGGAACCACCTACCACATGATCAACAGGATTTGCACCATGCGAGATCTTAACTTAATCAGGAACTTGGAGTGTTTTTTGTAGGTTGGTGGAATACCCGCAAGGAGATAACCTGACTTGGTAGAGGAAACTTGAACTAGTAGAAATGAACATGAGGGAGAGGGTGAAAAGGAGGCAGTAAAGACATGATAAATTGGTGAAAACTATAACCTATTCAAAGGACTACATAGAATTATCAAGATCGAACAACCCAATACTGTAGAGGTGGAATATGCTCAAACCAGTCGAGTGCATGACAAGGAACATGTTGAAAATATAAAGAGATACTATCTGCGAGAAGATTGGGACACCTCAGAGGACAGAAGTAATCAGGACGATGAAGTGGGGCCTAACCAGGCATAAACATATATGGATGGTTTTTTTTTTTTTTAAAAAAAAGAAAAAGAAAAAAAAAGAGTAAAAATCACGAGAACTGGTGTTTAAGTGTCAGCTGTTGTCTTTTGTTACTATATTTGTATCTATTCAGAATTATGGGTTTTCGTGATGGGAAAAGACTTAACCATATTTAAGGGATGAATTGAATATAAGAACTGAGACATAGTTATCCTTCATAGTGTGATAAGTATTAGTGTTTAAAATGTTGTAGTGCGTGTTAATGTGATCTAGATATGGAACACTCTATGAACTGTGTTAATAATAGATGCTCAAAATTGTAGCACGTGTTAATGTGATCTAGATATGAAACACTCTGTGAACTGTGTTCATAATAGATGCTCAAAAGCACGAAACACAATTAGGAAAACATTTCTTTAGCGGTTGATCTTATAATGACCACACTGACAGTAGAGTCATGTATACGTTATTGAGTATAGAGCAAATTATTGTCATTTATCTGCATTTGTATTAAGTACTATTTTTTTTAATGTACTATGTTTTTGATCACTGATGTATTATGTTAAGTAGGTATTAGTCTAATTAGAGGTAGTTATTTACTGTGATATGTGGCATTAATACAGTAGGATTCTGGTTGTGTTCTGGACAGCAAACCTCACAGAGATGAACTGAAATGAAAATAGTTTTGTTGCGATACGATTTTATAGATATGCAGCGTTGTATAGTTCATCACCTGTGGTAGATAGGAGTTTTGTTATAATCTATACGTGATAGTATTGTTTCAACAAATTACAATTTTGAGTTGTGTCATTAGGATAGTTTGTAATTAAGATGTAATCTGTTTTGTAGAGGCAGTGTACGACTGGACTCAGAGGATTTACCATTCAATTTGTAAATTTGAATTTACTTTTATTTATATGTTTATTCTCTTTCTACCACTGTGAGCTCTGTCAGTATTCTTTTCCACCTCTGGTTTCAAAGAAATCCTTTAGGGAGGGGGATGTAAGGGGTCAACTGCCCCTTACTTATTAAGAACAATACATCTTGAGTGCATCAATTCTATCCTAAACCTGATGGACAAAAAACAGGAAACAATAGGAGTATTTATTGACTTGTCAAAAGCTTTTGACATGGTGGACCATAAAATTCTGTTATCAAAGCTTGAAATAAATGGTATTCGAGGTCTGTCCAACAAGTGGATCAGTTCCTTCCTGACTAATCGTAAGCAGGTAGTGAGCATCAAGCACACAAATATTGAACTAAAAACTGTATCTAATCACTTATCTGACTATAAACAAATTAAATGTGGTGTACCCCAAGGATCAGTAATGGGACCCCTTCTGTTTCTTCTGTACATAAATGATCTAAGCTTAAATATTGATGCACACAAAACAATCTTATTTGCAGATGACACCACGATTCTACTAAAAGGTGACGACGATGAACAGTTACAGCAGACAGAAAACATGGTCACGAAACAACTTAGCAGCTGGGCACAGAGTAATCAGCTTGTAATAAACAGTAAGAAAACCATTGCTCTAAAATTCCACAATGTTCCTAACAAGGACATGTTTATCCCATCAGTCTCTGTCAATGACGAACCAGTTGGTAACAATGCTGAAACCAAATTCTTAGGACTTTGGCTGCAGAGTAACATCAGATGGAATAGGCATTTGAATATCTCAATGCAGAACTGAGCAAAATATGTTACCTTCTTTGTTCATTAAAATCATGCTGTAGTGAGAAAACAGTATTGAATGCATATCATGCGTACTTTCATTCTCATCTTAGATATGGGGCCACCTTCTGGGGAAACTCTAAAACAGCTAATAGCACTTTTAAACTACAAAAAAGGGCCATTAGAGTCTTGTTTGGGTGCAAGCCTAGAGACTCTTGTAAACTCTTGTTTAAGAAATCTGGTATTCCTCCATTACCATGTGTATACATTATGGAATCCCTTTTGTTCTTTAAATTAAATGTAATACACAAGGACTGGAGACTGCAAAAAAACTGTGATATACACAATCACTTTACCAGACAAAACGGAAACTTACAAATGACTCAAATCAGCAAGGACTGTGCCAAAAAGGTACTTTTCACATGGGAGTTAAGCTTTATAACAAACTTCCTGAAAACTTAAAAGCTATCACTGAGGTCAATACATTTGGAAAATCTCTAAAGTCATATTTACAGCAACACTGCTTTTACTCCATTGAAGAATATTTAAATTTATGAAATGTGTTATATAAATACTTATGTGTAAAGTGTATTATTGTAACCTTAAATATGTATGCCTTGAAATGACTTTCAGCCTGTATATTTTTAACTTGACTTGTCCAATGTCTTATGCATAAAATGCTATGTAGACACGAGGACCAATAAAAAATACAATACAATACAATCTTTGCTTCACACAGGTCGCAGTAGGTACAATCGATAGTCAAGTGCTGGGTGTGCCAATTAGTTGGTTGGTTTGTGGGGGTTGAAGGGACCAGACTACAAAGGCATCAAGTAGTCATTGTTGAGACTCCAAGCAAGTGTTGACTGCTAAACGAGCAGGGCAGATTATGGCGGGATGGCTGACCAGGTTTACAATTGTTTAGCAGCTCTGTGTCACACGCTGCCATGGACCTGACCTCCAGCAGATATGTAAATGGCATTAATTGAGTGACTTGTTGATGTGTTTAAGTGTTACTTTGTGCCCCATGATTACGCGACAACCACACTAGGCACCCATGATATGGAGTGCAGTGAGGATTGTGCATTCACTGCTACATGAAGAATTTTGGCATGTAACAACATCAATAAGTGACCTGTGAAGAGTTAACCGTTATTATTTTGTCAGACAAAGGGGGTAGCTGCCTCATTTGTGCTGTTTAGACAACGTATATAGAACCTTAACAACAAAGTATGTTGCAATTATTCCAACCTGACATCCTAATTAGTTTTGTTGAATTTGATATGAAACAGCTCCCGTGTAAATGTTAACCAATCAGCCTTTATCAGTTGCACATGGTCAAACTATTCTAAACTGTTAGTCAATAACGGTGGGTTAATAAGGGAGTGTTTCACTCTCAAAAGTACCTTGCACCGCTCTGCTTCTTATACCTCTGCAGAAGACCATTCTTCAACTGCCCAAATGTCTCCATATTCCTCAGTGCCTCTGTAGATCTTAACAATGGTTTTTGCCTGTCTCACTAGATGTAATTCTGCCACCTGTAACAGCTGACTGTCAGACCAACCACTCATACCTACTGATGTCATCAGTACCTCCCCAAACAATACTACATCCTCAGATGAACTTCCAAAAAAGGGAATAATTAGGCTAGTGGCAGTTGGGTCCACCTCATGGTATGGTGACCAGAAAAATGTTACTTGCTCATCCACGGCAATTTTCCCTCACAACTCATGTTCTCTGCTGACAATTGTGCTCACTTTTCATCAATTTATCATCAATGAGGGAATTTCGGATCCAGAGGCAGTACATTGGCGTCTCTGGCTCTGCCACTGTGACACTTTTACCCCTCCTTCACACACAGTAGAAATACACAAAATCACAGACTGAAAATTACCAACAGATTACACTTTATGCCTTACCATTAACCATAAATCCTTATCATTAACCATTTAGACTCCAGGCATTTGCCTTGTAACATTACCATAACAGTGGCACGTAAAACAGATTACAGACACTGACTCTGCACACTGTAACTGCCCTGTTAAATTGTTAGAAGCTTAGTCAGTTGGAGTCATAAATTTGAAATTAGAGTTAGTATAAAAGTCATGTAATAAATATTTCGTTTGAAGTGCAGTTGTGGCAGATCCAAAGGTCAGTTGTGGAAGAGAAGGCGCTGAATATTAAAAGTAGCTTTACTAAGGAATACGCCCAACTGACTACACAAAATAAGAGGGCACATACATTCACAAGTGAGTGGTTCAAAATAAGAATTAATACTGTAAGGGAAATGGGTCACAAGTATAGTTAAGTGGGTACACACTGAGTTGTATGCGAACATACGATTTGGATAGAGGCATGTATGTTCTAAGTACTGTCATTCCCCATGGCCTGGGTAAAAAGAATTGTGGTTAAAATCCATTCATTCACCTGAGAAAGAAAATAATCAGGCTTCATAATTAAATGAAAAGAAAGATTGCAGGTTCTGAATGTTGCAGCAAATATGATCTAAATATTGAAGTTGACATTCGCAGCCACGAAGGGAAAGAGATGAACACATTCACATACCGCTATTGTTGAGCAGTGTCACTGTGAAGATTTTAGCCCCCATCTAAATTCTCCATAAAAAATAAAAATAATAATAATAATCTTCCAGAGTTACAGGAGCTGGAATTCATGGTATCATAAATAGGAAAATAATATTGTTTCAGAAGTTGCTTTCATTATTTAGCACAATATCACTTAAAATTATGGAACACTTCGTTTATACGTATTATACCAGAACATGAGAACAATGGAAGGTAACTATTACTAAAACTAACAAACAAAGAGTGTAAATCATCTTTTAGTGTTAAATGCTTTTCAAATGAGTGAGTGGCATGAGGGTCAAATAATTACCTGTACTTTTATCAATAAGAAAAAATTATTAAGTTTCTTTACAACACAGAGCAGTATGCTCAAGCAGATTATGCTGCAAACATTAAACATGCTCCAAGTACTGTGTCTGTAGTCACCCTCAAATTCAGAAAGATCAGCTAGTTCTCTGGCCTAAACAAAGTAACCTTTAAGTTATGGTGAAATTGCTACCTAGATCCCATGCCTGTCACACACACCAAAAATAACCAGCAGTTCTCTCACTGACCTCATAGTGTTGAAACTGCAGGTCCCAGTCCAGAAACCATGCTGCATGGATGACAAATCATGTGCTGCCCACTGAAGATGACACCACTATTTCTGATGCCAACTATAGCTAACAGTGGATGAGGGGATGTAGCAGTAATGCAGTGTTGTAGCCAGTGGAGGGTTGAGATGGGATAGCAGGCTGGTGAGGGCCCAGAGAGACTCAACTGTCAAAATCACCACTTTATTTTACTCATACATATGTTCTCCACTGATGTGGGATAGTGACCATGCCCCCACTCAACATGAAGAGAACCAGGTGTTGGGCAAGCTGACAACCAGCTTTCATCTAGCTGGGTGTACTCCACTTTAATGATGCCTATGTTCAGCCTGTGACATGTGACCTCATAGTGTGAGCTGCACTGAAGACACCTTCTGCCAATAGCACACAGAGGTGATTGTCAAGCTTGCTGGAGTAGCCAGCTCTGCAGTGAATGACTGTGTCCCAGTGGCTGTTGACAAGTGGTGCAGACACAGACATATTGCAAAGGCAGAAGACAGCTGCCATGCACAGGAGTCTGGCTTGCTGATGGAGTGAGCCTGGGATGGCCCGCTGCACTGTGGCACTAAGTCCAGAAGGTGGACTTAGTGCAGGAAGCTAGTACCGCAACGGGGACCCAGGCTGCTGGCTGCTATTTGTGGTGTCCTACGCTGGTGCAGCCACCATGTCCTGGAGAACTGCTGGAATGCCAGTGAAACTGTTAACAAAATGATAGCTACTTACTCAAGGTAGCAGCACACCTGTTATACCAATGCTCCACTTCTACTGATGCTCTCAACAACCAAAATAACTAAACCCTATACTTGCCATCTATCAATGGCTGTTGCAATGCTTTGCCACATATTCTCGCAGGATTGTCCATAAAATTTTAGTGTTGCTACAGTTTGGTCCAAGTTGCAGTTTCAATGCATATTTTGCTAGTTGCTGTTTCAATGCATATTTTGCTATTTCAACTACAACTGTACTTGCTCTGAAGCTCTCTCTTTTAATATTATTTGCCCTAAATAACCTAATGACGACATTTCAATATCCTGGGATTGGATGGATATTGTTCACAGATTTAATGCTACTGGCAAATCCATGCAAGTATCCATAGCATCTTGTAAGAGATATTTGTATGCAGCCATGTGTCATATGATGTTAACAAATGAGAACTCTTATGTGACACTTTCATCTTGTAAGTCAATCTTAAAGTGCAGTACTAACATTATTTTTGTTCTCAGGAACAAATGGCCATGGGTACTGAAAGTTTAAGTAATTAATTAATTAATTGTGTTTCATTGATTTCATAAAGAAGGAGAACCTTTAGCTTTGTGGAATGAGTCAAGGCATATGTTAGCATGAGACAAAGACATCATAAAGTCTTAATCTGTATACTGTATGAACAGTAAATAAACTTATGACTGTACCCCACAGTGCTGGTCATATTTTTGTCATCTAAATTTAATTAAGTAAATTAATAAGAAATCTTCTGTTTTGAAAGAAGCTGCTGCCTTCCCAGTTTTACTATATTGTTGCTGTTTATCTACTGCTAGTAACTTAATATTTACTTAATTACAATGGTATTTTTGAATAAAATATTTTTACAGCTCTAAATACTGAGTCTTATTTACATTGCAGTACTACTTCTCATACATTTTTCTGACAGACACTAGTCCTTGCCACGCTGCTAACAGAACTTTTCAATCTCTGAATCTAGAAACTCAGATAATTCGTGGAAAGAGTGGTTAATGAGGCATGTTTTTAATTTCCTTTTGAATCAGTAGGGATTCAAATTTCTTGCTTTATGCTAGGGGAGAGTAAGAAACTGGAAATATCTACCATTTAAAGTTATCTGAATATCTAGATTTAGGAACTCATTATGATCATTCTGCATGTAGATAAAAAAGATTCTGTGTAACTTAATTTGACAGAAGTTGCATATTGGACTGTTCTTTCTTGCATATGTATTTCAATGTGTCCCCTATAAACAGTAATCAAATAACTGATGTAAAATTATGTCTTGCATTTCATTAAATGGCAGGATATTTTTCATTGGTTTGGTTTACAGGTGGGTGTCAGGAAGACTTCTATGTTTTACTGTTCTTTGGAATTTCATAAGTGGAACCCCAGAACAACCAAACATAGTTATAATTGTAGCAGATGATGTGGTAAGTTCAGTATTGGTACTCAGAGGTACTTCTAATGTACCTGGATAGATGAAAAATCTACTCACCAAGTGGTGGCAGGAGAACACACACCTATAAAGGTTAAGGAAATTTGCAAGGTTTCAGAGCCATTGGCTCCTTCTTCTGGCAAAAGGGTTGTAGGGGAAGAAAGATGGTTGAAGGAAAAGGACTGGTGAGAATAAGAAATGGGGAGAGTTTGGAAAAGTTACCCAGGACCCTGGTTCAGGAGAGACTTACCAGATGGGATGAGAAGGAAAGATTGATTCTTGGGGAGTGCACCAGATGAGATTTGAAAACTTGAGAGTTTAGTAGTGAAAGAGAGGGTAATAAGCATGACAGAGAAGAGTGGAGAGAGATAGTAGATTTTTATCTATCCAGTTACATTATATACTAAAAATTGGAAATTTATTACTTTCTTGTATATTAGCTCAAAAAGTTATTCTGTAATACAATGACATTCTGTAGATTGAGAATAAAATGCACATTCTGAAGAAAAACTGTGCCTCCAATTTGAATGGCACTAGTTCGAAGGGCTGTGGAAAAGCCGTGAGGCTGCCCCGTAAGTTGCCAGTAGTGATAGAAGTACTGTTGGGCAATTGGAGGTGAACAGCCTGCAGTGATGGATGTTATGTGTGAGAAATTAGCGTTGATGGAGGGTAGAGGTCTGAAGTGTTAGCATAGGCTAACGATCTGTACATGTTCGACATGGAGATTGCCTAAAAGCTAGAATTGTGGTGATTGACATTATCATTGCCTCTGATACCAATTGTAATTTATTATAGCCTCATACACTGATAGTTGGCCAATAAAAGACAAGGTGTACTTCAACAGTGGTTAATTATCATCTATCTCTGTGCGTGGTATGAACGGGTGCTGTTCCTCAGACAAGCTTCATGTTTTTACAACACGAAGCTTTTGATGGCGTTCTACCTTGACTTTAGCAATGTCTTGCCTATAGGAGCAGCCAAAGGTTATTTTACTAATGACATTCTGTCAGCATTACAAAAGGAAAAATTTCCTGTTTGTATTTTTTGTGGTTAGCCAAGACCTTTCATCTTACAGGTCTTTCTCATTAACTAATCTTTATTCATTTGTATAAATGACAATCAGATCTTGCTAAGGGCATACCCAGTAAGAGGCAGCAGAGGGCAGTTATTACCCTAAGAAAATAAAATCTTTACAATCTGACCTCACATCCTGCCATGTCAAACAGTAAACATATCAATTCAGTATCAGTTTGCAGAAATACTAAGCACATAACGGGCACTGACTAGTAGCCAGTGTAACCACAGTTGTGAAATCTCAAAACTATTTCATCATTCACTACAAAATTACTCTGCAAGGGAGACAGCGACACAGTGAGAACTCAGAATTACAGCCTACCTAGCAGCATTACTGAAAATTTATGCCAGTTATTGACTGACACTAGATAACATTTAATATTACACATTTGAGCATGACATGGTTATGATTGCATTTGGCTCAAGCTGTTTGTTTTCAATAGAAACCGTGTAAACACCCAGTACCTACCATGACCCTAATTATACACAAACACAAGTTAGTGAATTAGATTTTAAAAATAGGTACACAAAGCAGGACTTAAATGTATGTGCTGGACCCGGGAATAGTAGGTGTTCAGCTCTGACGACATTCGTTCTTGCTGTCAACAGTGTTCACAGAGAGCGCTTCACAAGACATGGTCTCCACATGAACGTAAAAGGGAAAAAGATTATTAGTGCCTAAATACTTAAATTTATTAATGAGTCATCTGTAATGGAAGTGTCTCCAATCCCAATTCCGCCAAAACAAGAGTTGTCTGTAACAGTGGAACCATCATTATCTGCAGTAGAGCTACAACAAACACCAGTAGCAGCAGCAAAGGCTCATATATTCTCAGCAGCAGTGTCAGATAAACCACTAGCAGCAGAATCACCACAATCATCAGCAGAGCTGTCGTCATCAGCAACAGCATCCAGAACAGCAGACCCCATAACACTACCTCAGGGCAATGAAAATGCATGTGAGGAAAATATACAAAGGTCATTAGCCACAGCAGCTAACAAAGAAGGGCAGTCACCAAGTCGGGGAGCACAGGGGCCACTAGCAACAGCAACCACACAGAAGAGGTACCTGAGGCCTGGGAGATCAACAGCAGAAGCAGCTTCCAATCAAGACAGATGCCTGAGGACTAGGAGACCTGCTACACTAAGTGAGGATTTTTTATGGTACCGAGTAAGCAGAAAGAGAACATGGAAAAAGATGTAAGTAAAACTGTCCATCTTAAATACCAGTGTGACAATAATGAGAGGAATATAAACACCGGACAAAGATACGATCCAGGTTTAATGACACAAACTGAAAAAAAATCACTGCATAGTACCAGAAGCAAAGGGAGCAAGTGAAGTGCTAAGTATATTACAGGAAGGGGAACTATTACATTTAAAGCCAACTGTTAGTGAACCAACTCAGTGCATTTTAAAGGAAGATAATCAGAGTGACCAGTTAAAAATACCACTAAGGCTCATGCACCTAAACATACAGTAAGGAAGTGGGTTTTAAGGGAGAGGGTAAGGAGTCATTCCAATCCCGGGAGCGGAAAGACTTACCTCAGGGGGAAAAAAGGACAGGTATTCACTCGCACACACGCACATATCCATCCACACATGTCTTTCCGCTCCCGGGATTGGAATGACTCCTTACCCTCTCCCTTAAAACCCACTTCCTTTCGTCTTCCCCTCTCCTTCCCTCTTTCCTGATGAGGCAACAGTTTGTTGCGAAAGCTTGAATTTTGTGTGTATGTTTGTGTTTGTTTGTGTGTCTATCGACCTGCCAGCGCTTTCGTTCGGTAAGTCACCTCATCTTTGTTTTTATATATAATTTTTCCCATGTGGAATGTTTCCTTCTATTATATAAACATACAGTACCTTAAAAATAAGCTTAATATATTACAGGTTTTTGTAAATGAACAGTCACCTCATATAGTAGTGCTAACTGAGCATGGATTAAAATCTGATGAAATTATTTACTGTAAACTAGAGGGCTACTCCTTAGCAAATAGTTATTGTAGACAGCAACATAAGGGTGGTGGTGTGGCAGTTTACATTAGTGAGAATCTTGGGCACAAGAAATTAAACTATCTAGACCAGTACAACAAAGAAGGCTTGATTGAAGTGACAGGCATCGAAGCCCATGGTGTAGAGAGGTTATGAGAAAACATAAAGTTATTGGGATTTATCATCCACCAAAGGCTGATGTAATTAGCTTCAGAGACATATTTAGTAGAATAGTGGGACGTTGTTGTCCCAGTGACCTAACTATACTTGGTGATCTGAATATTGAGGCAAAATCTTCCAGTTTGTGTAATATGAGGTTAATAGATACTCTTAACCCACATAATCTCATAAATGTAGTAAATAGTGATACCAGGGTAACAAAGTCCACATCTAGCAGAATTGATTACGTTATACTATGTAAACATATTAAAGACAGTGTTAGGTGCTGGAATATGGATTTTCACTACTCTGACCACAAATGCCAGCTTGTAGAGTATGTAAACACAAGCATCCCAAAAATGACAAAAGTTACTGCAAATAAAAGAATCCTAAAAGAGGGTAACATCCTTGCCCTAAGAAATAAATTAGCTATAGAGGACTGGGATCTGGTTTACCAGACTGAAGGATCTGAAAACAAATGGGCCAAATTCTACGATACTATGCTAAGACACTTTGACAGATGCTGCCCTGTTAAAAAAATACAAAGAGTGTTCACCCATAACCAAAGTGCAAAAACCAACAGATTGATACTTCCAGCAAATATGATAAAACTCAGGGAAAACATCCAGGACCTGGATGTGTTACACAAGTCAACAAACCTGCAGGTTTTTAAGGCCAAGCAAAATGAAGCCAAGAAAATCTTTAAGAAAGAGCTTTCAAATCTAAGAAAACAGATATACAGCAGTGAAATAGCTCAGTCAGACAATATAGCCAAGACCTCATGGAGAATCGTAAATCACTTTCGCAAAGCCACACCGAAGCCAGAAACTGAAATTGTAAATATAAGACATGAAGGAAACACAATTAAAGATCCTAATAAAGTCTGCAATGTTTTCAATAAATACTTTATATGTGCAGCTGTTAGTCCAGTTAATAACACAATTGTGAGTAGTGAGGTAAAGCTCTGCCCCTTTGAAGAGCCACCTTTTGAATTCAAACAAGTAAGTGAAAAAGAAATAGGCAGGATAATAAATAACCTAAAGAATAAGTACTCATCTGGATGGGATGGTTTGAGTAGTATCGTGATTAAAAAATGTAATAAGGAATTAGTTAAAATAATCACCCACCTGGTAAACTGCAGTATTAGAGAACATACATTTCCAAATGTATTGAAATGGAGCACAGTTAAACCAGTGCATAAAAAAGGATCCAAGGAAGAGGTTTCAAATTTCAGGCCCATATCATTAATACCTGTCTTCAGCAAAGTATTTGAAGTTGTGCTGCTGACACAACTTAGTGGCTATTTCTTGAAAAATAAGTTCCTAACAGACACACAACATGGATTCCGAAAGGATCATAGTACTATCACAGCAATTATGGAATTTCTTCACAAAACGTATGGTGCCCTTGATCAAGGAATGCAAACAGCTGGCATATTTCTAGACCTCACTAAAGCCTTTGACTCGGTAAACCATGAGTTACTTTTAAGTAAACTTGAGCCATACAATGTAAATGCTGCATCCATGCAATTGCTGGCTACATATTTATTTAACCACAAGCAGTGTACAAAACTGACTTACAAAATCAATAATCAGATCATTAATTTCCAGTCCAAATATGAGACAGTCACACAAGGTGTACCCCAGGGCTCAATTTTGGGCCCTTTCCTTTTCCTAGTGTACATAAATGATATAGAGCAACCTTTCAACTCCCAATTGGTAACCTAAGCAGACGATACCTCACTGTTATTTCTTGGTAAACAAAATGATGAGTTAACGTTGGTAGCAACTGAGGGCGTATGTCAAATAACTACTTATTTCCAAGATCAAGGTTTGAAAGTTAATATCAGTAAATCTCAGTTATTGCCATTTAAACTTACGAACTCACACCAAACCTCTATCAGTAACATAGGTGGAATTAAAGTAGTGGACACAGAAGGCTGCAGATTTCTAGGTATTCACTTAGATGAAAATCTAAGATGGGTAAACCATATCAAATTTTTATGCAATAAAATCAGCAGTTCATTACATCTAATCAGCCAGTTATCAAAAGTAGTCCCACATCAGACATTAAAAACAATTTATTATGGAACCATTTTTGCACAGGTTAATTACAGGATAGAGATATGGGGTTGTGCTGCCGACATACATATGAACAGAATATTAACCCTACAGAAAAGAGCAATCAGAATTATCCATGGATTAGGGTATAGAGATTCATGCAGGGAAATCTTTGTTCATCATAAATACCTCACAGTCTACTCACTGTATCTTTACAAATTAATTATATTTTTTGTGACACATCAAAACAAAGCAACAAAGTGCTCTGATATGCATGCCTATAAGACAAGAAATAAAGACTGCTACTACAGACAAAGAACAAAATTAAAAACAACAGGCCATAGTCCATGCATTAGTGGTCAAATATGGTACAACAGATTACCGAGCTCTATAAGGTGCCACAAAGGGAACTCATTCAAAGTGAAACTGAAATATTTCTTGATTGACAAGTGTTTATATTCTTTAAGTGAATATTAATATTAAACTAAAATAAATAAATAAATAAATAAATAAATATAATGGAAGGAAACATTCCACGTGGGAAAAATTATATATAAAAACAAAGATGAGGTGACTTACCGAACAAAAGCGCTGGCAGGTCGATAGACACACAAACAAACACAAACATACACACAAAATTCAAGCTTTCACAACAAACTGTTGCCTCATCAGGAAAGAGGGAAGGAGAGGGGAAGACGAAAGGAAGTGGGTTTTAAAGGAGAGGGTAAGGAGTCATTCCAATCCCGGGAGCGGAAAGACTTACCTTAGGGGGAAAAAAGGACAGGTATACACTCGCACGCACGCACATATCCATCCACACATACAGACACAAGCAGACATATTATGTCTGCTTGTGTCTGTATGTGTGGATGGATATGTGCGTGCGTGCGAGTGTATACCTGTCCTTTTTTCCCCCTAAGGTAAGTCTTTCCGCTCCCGGGATTGGAATGACTCCTTACCCTCTCCTTTAAAACCCACTTCCTTTCGTCTTCCCCTCTCCTTCCCTCTTTCCTGATGAGGCAACAGTTTGTTGTGAAAGCTTGAATCTTGTGTGTATGTTTGTGTTTGTTTGTGTGTCTATCGACCTGCCAGCGCTTTTTTTATATATATATATATATATATATATATATATATATATATATATATATATATATAAAAAAAAAATAGAGGGAAACATTCCACGTGGGAAATATGTCTGCTTGTGTCTGTATGTGTGGATGGATATGTGTGTGTGTGCAAGTGTATACCTGTCCTTTTTCCCCCTAAGGTAAGTCTTTCCGCTCCCGGGATTGGAATGACTCCTTACCCTCTCCCTTAAAACCCACATCCTTTCATCTTTCCCTCTCCTTCTCTCTTTCCTGATGAGGCAACCGTTGGTTGCGAAAGCTAGAATTTTGTGTGTATGTTTGTGTTTGTTTGTGTGTCTATCGACCTGCCAGCGCTTTCGTTCGGTAAGTCACCTCATCAAAGACACCAGTTGGTGTCTCCATGCAAAAAAAATACAACAACAATAATAATAATAATAATAATGAAATTATTATTATTATGAAATGAGATGTGACAGGGTGAATGATTGTAAATACCTTAATGGGTCTAATGGCTCTGAGCACTATGGGACTTAACATCTATGGTCATCAGTCCCCTAGAACTTAGAACTACTTAAACCTAACTAACCTAAGGACATCAAACAACACCCAGTCATCACGAGGCAGAGAAAATCCCTGACCCTGCCGGGAATCGAACCCGGGAACCCGGGCGTGGGAAGCGAGAATGCTACCGCACGACCACGAGCTGCGGACTAAATACCTAATACATGGGAGTAATTCTAGATTGTACTATGACTTTCAGACCCAAATGTGCAGTACCAGGGCAGTGGTCTTCAATTTTAATTACATTATCAATATCCGCACATGCAAAACATAAAGAGCAGACCCACACTTGCTCAGAACTTTAATGTTTGCACTATCTGTATTTGATACTGAGAACAATCCAGCATGAAGGGCTTGTTAATACAAAAATAATGTACCTACAGATGTTGCCCTACACGCATTTATTACATTGGTAGCATCTGCGTGAATGCTATCATGGCTGTTAAGCTAAAGGTGTTACCAGAAACATATCACTGATGATGAAACATTGATCAGGAGAAACTGAAGTGTTCAGTTATTAAAGGTGCTGTCCCTAGCTCCTTTGCAGGACTAGAAATTTATCTAGTGTGACAAAAAGGAACAAGACTGCTCAAATTATTAAAGAGCTATTTGTTCTGGCAAATCAGTACATGAGCATGTTTTTGACATTCATCTGTATTCTGTCAGAATGCAAAAATGGTGAAACTCTTGTGCAGCTTCATGTGAAATGACATGTGGTAGTGTTTCCATTAGTGGAACAAACAAATACGGATGTCTGTAAATTTGCTGCATCTGTCTCATTCCTTTGCATCAAATTCCACACAAGACTTTTTGTGGCTGAGCATAAGAGATAGTCTGTAGTAAACATCTTGTCTGCAGCCATCTAGATGGTGGTTTGATGTAAGGACATTATTTAAAGGACACTGTTCAAAATAAAGAAAGTTACACACCAATATACAATGACAAACAATTTTTTAGAAATGCAGGCATTCTCATAAAGGGAAACAAAGATTCACATGCACATATTCATAAAGAAAAATATGAATCAGCTAGAAGTAAGGAAAAGCCAAACTTAGAGATTTGGTTCCCTTCTGTTTTTGAAACACATGAATGACTTACCAAATATATTTGAGGGACTTCCAAAATCTGCAATGATTGCTCATGCTCTTAAGGCTTTCTCAGCTGTATGGCCTGTTATCCACACGAGATAATTTTCTGTTTTTCTCCCTTCACTGGAATTAGTTTAACTATAATATTACAGAAACTGTTATTATGTAATGTCAGATAATTGTAATTATCGCACTATTAATAAATAAATTGTTCTGTATATTAAAATATTTGTTGGCTTTTGGGATTAATAACAAAGTAGGTGGAATGAACAGATTAATAATTTGATAATAAATACTCAAATGGCTTTATTTGCACTTAGGTGTCATTGGTGGTCTGGTTCATCTTGTACATGTGTGTGTGTGTTTTTTGACATGTTCCACATATGATCCGTAACTAACACCCCCCCCCCCCCCCCCCCCCCCATATCCTGCACTGTCATACACTCCACCTCGTATTCCACATCCGTTTGGTCTCCAACTCTTGTATCCACATCCCAAACACTTGGAATACCTTCGCCAATCCTATGTCTCTCATAAATCAAAACTCCACTATTGATGGCCACCATCCGCACCAGCAGGAAGTGTGCCCTGCCCCCCCCCACCCCCCTCCCCACCCCTCCATGGGCACAAATATACTCTTGTATTCATTGCTGCATTTATGGAAATATCCATTGTATCACTTCATGAAGAGTGGTGGCCTACATATTCCTATTGTACCCCAGGCATGCTCTATGGGCGAAAAATCATGGGGACTGATGACCTCAAAAATTAAGTCCCATAGTGCTCAGAGCCATCTGAACCATTTTTTGAAAAATCGTGGGACTGGACAAGCCAATCAAACATCCACACAGTCATCTATGTGTTTCTGGTGAGGGTTCTTACAGTATGCTTCTGGAAATGCCAATTGGTACCTTGATCATGAAAGGTATGACATCAGGGTATACTAGTCTTGCCACACACTGGCGGACATTCAGGCTCACTCTATAACTGAAGACCTCGGCTGTAAGGAGTGGAAGGGACAGCAGATGAGAAACCGAAATATCGCATGTAAAACATGGAAAATGACGTACTTTATTCATATTAGTAGGTCCGATAAACAGAGAAATGGCAGCCTATCTCAGATTCTAACTTATAGCAACTTTTATCATGGATGTGTGCAAGCAAGCAGTGAAAAGTGCCAAAAACATGACTGCCAGTACTAGTAATGTCTAGGGTGTTCATGCCGGGATAACATTTCGGGAAATATTTGTGCAAATCAGAGGATGATGTGGATAATTAGGACTTGGATAAAGACACTGAATATGTTTCTGAACACAAATGCACTTCAAAAGTTCTTGCTAATCATGTCAGTGTGAATTATTATTTTAGCAAGTAAACAATGTTGTGTCCCTCACCATATTTTATGTCAATTTACATGAGACTGTGACAGTAGAAAAGTTGAGGGGCATCCTTATGTTATTTACGTGCTGTAGTAAGGCGACAATAAAATTAATTCTACAATGCTCTAAATCATCGATTAGATAGGTTGTTATAATTTATTACTGCAAAAATCAGTACTCTACATGTGCGTGACTACTCTGCAGTTCAGTTAAATGCCTGGCAGGAGGCTCATTGAAAGGAATAAATGGTGCACAATTCTATACTTAGGAAAAGTCTCACTGGATGTAGCCAGGAAGCATATATCCAGGAATGTAAAAAAACCATTTTGTGGGCACAGCACCGTTGGGCACTTTTTTCCCAGTCATTAAGACGGCACTCCACCTTTGGAAAGAAGTGCACTATATGAAATTACTTGTAATTGTGGCTAATTCTGGCAGACCCACTTGAAGGGACACCACAGAAGTTGGAAACTTAGAAATAATAATGATTATTATTATTATTAAATGAGACATGACAGGGTGAATGATTGTAAATACCTAAATATATGGCAGTAATTCTGGATTGTACTATGACTTTCAAACTCAAATGTGCAGTACCAGGACTGTGGTCTTCAATTTTAATTACAATATCAATATCCTCACATGCAAAACATAAAGAGCAGACCCATACTTGCTGAGAATTTAATGCTTGCACTATCTGTGTTTGATACTGAGAACACTACAGCATAAAGTGCTTGTTAATACAAAAATAACGTACCTACAGATGTAGCTCTACATGCATTTGTTATATTGATAGCATCTGCATGAATGCTATCATGGCTGCTAAATCACTGAATTCCAGCAAGCACCAATTTCTCTGGGTGTGATGGTGCACTGAATAAGGTATTACAGCCATATGCAGACTTAGTGATAAATATGTAACCAATGAGCAAGTGTTGGTGTATTTCCTGACTAACTAAAAACCAATGTTTGGAAGCAAATGAAATTTGAAAAGAACAAGGATAACATTCGTCACAATACTAGTTGGTTACAATGTACCACAAGGTCCAATTGTAGGTCCCGTATTGTTATCATCATCAATTGATGATATAAATACACAACTCCCTTCTGGACATACCACACTGGTTGCTGATGACACAAATATTCTAATAATTGACAAAACTGGCAACAACCACAAAAAATACTTATACTGCTAATGAGTGAGAGCAATGTTGTTGTCAGTGTATAAAAATGAGTCACATTAGTTTCTGTCTCTCATAACAAAAATGAGAAATTCCTAAACAACCAAGAACTATCAAACAAAACTTAGTTTGTATAATGTATAAGCTGAAGGAAAATGAGTGATGCTGGCAGTACTTTAGGAGACTTAATGTTAACACCTTAACATCAATGTATATTAATATATTGGACCCATCGCAAAATACCTATTACATACAGATATCTCATTGAACTTAAATGGTCACTAACATAATTTTGAAAACAATCAATGCACTAATGTGATTGAATGCCAAACTTCACGTAGCCAAAGAAATGTTTTGCACATTGGATACAGACATTCAGTAAATTATTATTGTTACTGTTGTTGTTGTGGCCTTCAGTTTGTAGCCTTGCTTGATGCATTTCTCAGTGCTTGTCTATGCTGTGTAAGCCTTTTCATCACTGTAAAACTATTGCTGTTTGTACTTTTTATCATCCAAATCTCACTTCTGTATAAATTAGCTATTGAATAAAGTTAAAGAAGTGAAAAAGTCAAGATTTCAAGTGTAAATTAAAAAAATATTTGAATAAAACTTTTACATAGTAAATGACTTTTTTTAAAAAATAGTTAAACATGTTACCTCATTTCATGAACATTCACTCATGTACTTAGGACTGGAGAGCTGTTTATCTTACCCCAAATTCTTAATAATATAATGAATTTGTATTTATTTATGTTGCTATGTGTAATATGTTCCCAATATTAACACATTATACATGATGTCTGCTCAGTAATTTAACCCCTTTTAGATGGCTCTTCAAACAGCTGAGAATACTGAAAGCAGCTTGTGAGTCCTTATTTGTCTCACTTAAGTGATAATAATGCCTCTGCTTTTTGTCAGTGATGATGACTTGTTGACTAATTAATAAAATTTAAGTACCATTGAATGAAGTTCAGGAAGTACAACGGAAAAAGATGCCTTTGTAGATGACAGTTATGGAATTGGGATAATGAAATCATGCCATGAGGTTCTGATAACACCTTACTTCCTGAAATGATTCATTCTGGGATGACATCCATGTACCCACACTTACATTAAACATTATTTGTGCACTTCACCAAAAAAATATTTTCAGCACCTTTATCTTAACCACTGGCCAATACAGAATGACAACTCCAACTGTCACACAACATGCCCAAAACGGGCAACATGTCCTTGAAACACTTAAAATTTTTGACCGTGGGTTCATCACGCCTATGTAAAATCCAAGGGAAGGAATTAAAAAAAAAATGAAACATTTAAGTCATCCAAGAAAGATTACAAATGGCAGGAAAGATCAATCAGTCATTACTCATATATACATTGTATACTTAACAGAACTTAAACTAGTGGAAAGACATGGGAAACATCATAAAAAAAAAAAAAAAAACAAAAAAAAAAACATGACACTGTATTTTTCTTAATGTAAATGCGGTTGTAATTAATGATATGAATATAATAGAGGGAAACATTCCACGTGGGAAAAATATATCTAAAAACAAAGATGATGTAACTTACCTAGCAAAAGCGTTGGCATGTTGATAGACACACAAACAAATATAAGAACACACACAAAATTAAAGCTTTCGCAACCAACGGTTGCTTCATCAGGAAAGAGGGAAGGAGAGGGAAAGATGAAAGGATGTGGGTTTTAAGGGAGAGGGTAAGGAGTCATTTCAATCCCGGGGGGGAAGAAAGGACAGGTATACATTCGCACACACACACATATCCATCCGCACATATACAGACACAAGCAGACATAAATGGGGTTGGCTACAAATGACAGATGAACTGCAGTATGATGGTTGTGGTTGGACTTGCACATTATGCCATCCATACTGTTCAATGAGGATGACTGCACAAGTTTGGCAGTCAATAGTTATGGCACTGTTAGTTAGGTAAGCCCATCCACAATGGCAAGTTCATACCACATTGGATGGAAAAAATCGAGGTTACTGCACCTGTGTCACAAGACAGTGATTAATTTTAACACTTGCCATGTTGCCCACGTGTAAAAACAGTATATGGTGCAATACTTTCTATAGTGAATTCACTAGAGCTACCCAAACCAGTCTAGACACTTAACAGGAACAGCCTGAACCAGACTATTTATGCGGAGATAAACATATAGGATAGGAGTGACAAGGAGAGATAGGGTGGAGAATGAAAGGGTAAAAGAAGTAGTGAAAGAGGATCTTTTGCAGAGCAGGATAGAAACATCAAGGCTAAGATAGTATGGGCAGTTAGAGAGAATAGAAAACAAGACAATTCTAAAGAAGGTATATGAAATGGAGATGCAAAGAAAAAGACCAAGGAATAGATGAGTGTAAGATAGAAGGGAGTGTGTTGAAAAAAGAGGCAAGGACCAGACCAGAGTGAATGCAGAAAAATAGTGGGAAAACAGGACTAGATTGTGAGGCTTATGTTCCGAACAGGCTATCCTGGGGCTGGAAAATGCTCAGGATGACGATGATTAAATCAAACAGTGGATAATCCAAGACGGAATGTAAAGGATCTTTGCTACTCACCATATATCAGAGATGCTGAGTCGCAGATAGTCACAACAAAAAAATTGTCACAAAATAAGCTTTCAGCCAACCAGGCCATTGTCAAAAACAGACAACAGCAAGACTCAAGCAAATGCAACTTACATACACATGACCACAGTCTCTGGTCACTGATGCTAGACTATGAGCAGCAGCACATGATGGGAGAGGCAACTGGGTGAGGGTAAGGAAGAGGTTGAGGTGGGTAGAGGGAGGGATAGCAGAGTAAGGGTGGGGATGGTAAAGTGCTGCCAGGGAAGTGTGAAGGGACAAGGTCGAGAGAGAATAGGGCAGCTTGGTGCAGCTAGGTTAGACAGAGTGCGGGGAAGGAGAGAAGGAAAATGATCGTGGGTGCATTGGTGGAACAGAGGGCTGTGTAGTGCTGGAATGAGAATAGGGAGGGGGCTAGATGGGTAGGGACAATGACTGACAAAGGTTGTCACCAGGAGGGTTACGGGAATGTAGGATATATTGCAGGGAGAGTTCCACCTGTGCAATTCAGAAAAGATGGTGTTGGTGGGAAGGATCCAGATGCCACAGGCTGTAAAGCAGTTATTGAAATGAAGAACGTCATATTGGGCGGCATGCTCAATGACAGGGTGGTCCAGTTGTTTTTTGGCCTCAGTTTGTCGGTGGCCATTCATGTGGACAGACAGGTTGTTGGTTGTCATACCCATGTAGAATGCAGCACAGTGGTTGCAGGTTAGCTTGTAAATCACATGACTGGTTTCACAAGTAGATGGGATAGGTGATGTTTGTGACTGGACTGGAATAGATGGTGGTAGGAGGATATATGGGACAGGTCCTATGCCTAGGTCTATTACAGGGGTATGAGCTATGAGGCAAGGTGTTGGGACCAGGAGTTGTGTAGGGATGGACGAAGATATTGTGTATGTTTGGTAGGTGGCGGAATACTACTTTGGGGAGGGGGAGGGGCAGTTGGTAGGGCAGTGAGTAGGACAATTCTCATTTCAGGGCACAATGAGAGCTAGTCAAAACCCTGGTGGAGAATGTAATTCAGTAATTCCAGTCCTGGTGGTATAGGGTCATGAGGAAAATGCTCCTCTGTGGCCAGATGATGGGACTTTGGGAGATGTTGGTGACAGGAGAGATAAGGTATGGGAGATTGGAAAAATGAGGTATGGGAGATCTGTTTTTGTACAAGGGTTGAGGGGTTAATTACATTCTGTAATGCCTCAGAGTGGGCCTTTGACAAATTTTGAGAGGGACAGATCATCACTGCAGATGCAGCTGCAACAGATGGCTAGACTGTACGGAGGAGAATTCTAGTTATAGAACGGGTGGCAGCTGTTAAAATGGAGGTATTGCTGGTGGTTGGTAGGTTTGATGTGGACAGAGGTACTGATGTAGCCATCATTTGAGGTGGAGGTCAACATCGAGGAAGGTGGTTTGTTGTGTTGAATAGGACCAGGTGAAGTGAATGGGGGAGAAGGTGTTGAGGCTCTGGAGGAATGTGGATAGGGTGTCCTCACCCTTGATCCAGTTCGTGAAGATGTCATCAGTGAATCTGAAGTACGTGAGGGATTTAGGATTCTGGGTATTTAGGAATGATTCCTCTCCATGGTCCGTGACTAGGTTGGCAGAGGATGGTGCTATGCGGGTGCCCATAGGCGTACTCTGGATTTGTTTGTAGGTAATGCCTTCAAAGAAGAAGTAACTGTGGGTGAGGATATAGTCGCCACAGTGACTAGGAAGGAGGTTGTTGGTTTGAATTCCTTCAGACATTGAGAAACGTAGTGTTCAATAACCGTAAGGCCATGGCATTGGGGATGTTAGTGTAATAGGAGGTGGCATCAATAGTGACGAGCAGGGCAGAAACTGTGGAGAGTTAATGCAGGAAGTGGTTGATATCTTTTATGCAGGAGGGTAGGTTTTGGGTAGTAGGCTGAAGATGTTGGTGTATGAGAGCAGGGATTCTCTCAGTGTGGGCACAATTACTGGGTGCAATGGTGCATCCTGGCTTATGGAGTTTAGGGAGCAAGTAGAAGGTAGGAGTGGTAGGGGGAGGCGAGAGATAGACTCAGGGGAGAGGTTCTGGGATGGGCCTAAGGATTTGAGGAGAGAATGGAGATCCTGCTGGATCTCCGGAACGGGGTCACTGTGGCAGGGTTTGTTGGTGGATGAATCTGAGTCCTTCTGCCAGGTAATTCTTGTAGTTCAAGACTACAGTGTTGGAGCCTTTGTCAGCAGGTAGGATTATAAGGTCAGGATCAGTTTCTAGGTGGTGGATTGCAGTTCTTTCTGTAGATGTAAGTTTAGTTTGCATGTAGAGGGATTTGGGGAATGATGGTGAGGCAAGATTATTAATAGTAACTCTAAAATATTTCTGTTTGCTGATGACATTAGCTTGGTAGTAAAGGATGTGGTGTGCAACTCTGGCTTGGTTTCATAGAGTGCAGTTCATGACATAAGTTCATGGCCTGTAGAAAATAAACCAACACTAAATCACAGTAAGACTCGGTTTTTACAATTTCTGACACACAATTCAACAAAACCCGACATTTTAATTTCACAGAACGGGCATGTGATTTGTGACACTGAACAGTTCAAATTTCTAGGTGTTCAGATAGATCATAAACTATCATGGAAAGCCCATGTTCAGGATCTTATTCAAAGACTTAATACTGCCATTTTTACTATTCAAACGGTATCTGAAGTAAGTGATTGTTCAACACGAAATTTAGTCTACTTTGCTTATTTTCATTCGCTAATGTCATATGGTATTATATTTCAGGGTAACTCTTCCCATTCTAAAAGGATATTTTTGGCTCAGAAATGGGCGGTTTGGGCAATAAGTGGTGTAAGTCTGCGAACCTCTTGTTGACTCCTGCTCACTAGTCTGGGTGTTTTGACATTGGCTTCTTTTATTTTTTATTTATTTATTTGTTTATTTATTCATCCATGGAACAATAAATATTGTATGGATGTCATCAGTTTACAACACATGAGCACATATTTACATTTACAATGAAACAGGTTTCTCATATTTTGTGTAGTTTTTATAACTAGACATACACACATTTATAATTACATAATATATTTTCTTTACAGTTACTTCTTGTTAACAATATCAGCTTATTCCCAAGAATAAGTAGCTTTCACTCAGTTAATACTCAGTAGAAATCCAATCTGCATTTGGATTGGACTTCGTAACTCTTGTGCAGAAGGATGTGCAATATACTGCTGTATCCATTTTTATCAAGCTACCACAGGAATTCAAAAATATTAGCAGTAATGCACATACTTTCAAATTGAAACTGAAGAGTCTCCTCATGGGTCACTCCTATTCTCTTGAAGAGTTTCTCGAAAAATTAAGCTGATTCTTATGTTATATTGTTGATTGCATTTACTTAAACTTATGGCTTGACTTTTTTTGTGTTCATAAACATTTTATTTTTATCTGTTATTACTTTTATGTTGTAACTTCATGTACTGACACATTCCATGACCTTGGAGATTTGCTCCTCAATTTGTTCCTACGGAACTTGACATGTAAATAAATAAATAAAATAAAGGTTTGAGGTTAAGAAATACTGGAAAGTTAACAGGAGGTGATTTGGGAGCAGTGCGGGTGGATCATGGTTGGATGGAGGAGTCAAATGGATCAGCAGGGTTCAACACTGGTCTTTGTTTGATTCCGATTTGGTAGTGTTGGTGGTGAAAAAGTGTTTCCACTGTAGGGACCGGGAGAAGGTCTTTAACATGTCCTGCACGATTGAATTTGGGAGCGGGGCGAAAGATGATGCCTTTGGAAAGGGCTGAAATTTTTGTGGGACTAAGGCTTTTGGAAGAAAGGTTCATTACCCTGTTTCAGGATTCTGTGTGGTGGTGGGAGGGAGTTTTGGAGGGTGGGGTAAATGTAGCAGGTCTGCGAGACAGGATTTGTCAGCTATGTCCTTAGCCCTCACCAACATAGTCCTACAAACCATACCTATCAAGCCCAAGCCTCCTTGCAATATCTTCTTTCCATTTGTAAAATTCTGCTATGCAATTCCAAAATCCTGGAACCCTTAACACGCATTGAAACTCTTGCCCTCCAGGAACTAGGGGAACATGGACAATGCCACCTCAAAAAACTCTCCAGCCTGCTCACTTCCTACTGCTGCCTTGGGCTACTATTGTCCACCGCTTCTACAGTAACCTCCTAACCTTCTGCACATCCCCTCATAGCTGAGAGGGTAGCTTCTCTGCCAAAGTTCTCACATGTTCTGTCGATTTCAACCAACAGTCTACATTCGTCCTCAATAATTTGTCACCAGCTACATAGTCTAGCACATCGTTGTCTACTTTCAGTGTAGGATCATTGAGGTTTTTCATTTAGTTGGAAGTTTATGCAGATTGTCTTTTTCATGTTTAAAGTTACTCTATTCCTTAATGACCAGTAGTGGAAGTCTCTTGGAGCTTCATTGGATTTTTCTGTTAACTGCGTTGAATCTTTGTCTGTAATGGCTACTGTGCTGTCATCAGCAAGTAGTATTTTTTCCCTTATCTGACACTATGGGAAATCATTTGTCTATATAAGGGAGAGGACTGGGCCCAATACAGTTGCCTGGGGATGCCCATATTAATATGTTTCAGATCTGGAAAGTGTTTCAGCATCAGTATAATAGAATACGTGAGACTTAAACATCTTGTACCCAGTTTTCCAAGTATTACTTAAACAAATTCTTTACCCTACCCCTTAATCCTTATAGTTCCAATTTATGTAGTAACATTGTGTAGTCTGTAGTCAACTGTGTCAAATGATTTTGACAAAAAAAAAAAAAAAAAGAACCGAAAAGCCTGTTGCATTCTCATCCTCAAAAAAAAATTCTCATCCTCAACTACTGCTTCAAATACACTTTAGTATACTATGATATAGATGGCTATGTACCTCTTGTGGGCCTGGAACCAAATTCTTCATGCAATATTCATTGCTTAGAGATCATACTTATGTAGATACTTCATTAGTCTATTTTTCTTTATGGTTTATATTGCTTTGGAAATGCAAGATAAAAAAGAAATTGGTCTGTGGTTTTCTACATTTTCTGCCTTACTATTTTTGAGTACTGGTATTACTTTTGCTTGTTTCAGGCATTCAAGAAAGCAGCCAGCACAGAAAGATTTGTTAATTATCATTGTTAATGGGGTTTTTATGTTCTTTATATGTTTGTTGAGGACACTGAATGCGATCTTGTGTAACCCAGTGGATTTGAACTGTTTAATTGGGGTGGTATGTTACCTATGCCACCTCTTTCTCTGCTGCTGGAAAGAGCACCATTGTTGAGCTGGCTAGCAGTTCCTCAAGTTCATTATTCTCACTTTTTAAGTTGCTGTTACTTGACGTATTTTTTGATTCATTTTTGGAATCAACATTTATAGTCAGGTTGTCCTTCATTTTGGCATCTCCTACACTCCCAGTGGTATCATCACTGTTAATATTCATTGTCAGTCTTAGCACTTGGCCTATTACTTCTAAAAGTCACACCTATTCCCAGTTTATAGTTCACAAATAATCACTTCTCTCCAACATTGTTTTAAACAAAATGAAGAGCAGCTGCACTGAAATGTTACATATTCACCATTTGCTGTATTTTTGCTGCATTGGCCATCTACAAATACTGCAATGAAATCATGGTCCAACTCACGCATTGCCACTTGTAAGCCCCTTTCTTCTTCATTTTGTAAACCAAATGAAAGCTTGTTAATGAAGTAAGATGTACACTGTACACATTACAGTCAAACAGCACACTGAAGATTACTTAGCCACTGGAGGGCTTCTCTGGAGGCACTGTGGATGGCCTTAATTCCTCCTCCTTTGAAACCATAAATTGAGCAATTGAAAATAAGTTCTGTAGTTTGAAGTCCACTGTATTCACAGAAAGGATCATTTTCAAGATCCTACTTTGTCATTAAGCTTTTACAGGGACCATTTCCAGTCCTTATTCTGTCTAATCTGGTCCAGAGTCTTCTTGGAAGGTCAAAACCAGGAACTTGTCTGGTTATGTCAGCAATAAGGTATCCATTTTGTGGGATGTTTCTTTGCTAGTTTTCCCACCAATCCCTTTCTTCCTCAAAGTCTTATGATCTTTGGATGGTTTTCCGGAGTGACATCTTTGACTTCAGTCAATCCTTTGTGTGTAAATGGTAATGAATTGGGAGATCTAATTAGTTTTATATCTTCTTCCACACTTTTTTATTGCATTTTCTGTCTCATGTTTGGTGGTCTGATTTTGGATAGCACTGACAGCCAAGTTGTGGGGCTTCAGCAAGGCATTGATGATCCTCATTGATGCCCTGAGCTTCACATCAACTTTTTTTGTGTGGGCACTCATTGCCTGTCCTGGGGCATAGTATTCTGCAGTGCTATGTATCACTGCCAACGCGATGTGTGCAGTGTGTTTGCATCATTTCTCCTTGAGCTGCTTGCTAGTTTGGCTAGTATAGACTTTCTCGATTTCAGTTCTTCTATGTGGTGCTTGTACAAAAGTGTATGGTGAAGTTCAACTCCTAAGTATTTAGAGGTGTTTTTATGTTAAACTGGCTCTCCATTGAGTTTAAGGCTCAACTTCCTGTTAGCTTCCTTGTTGTTGAGACGCATAGTGATACTAACAGATTTGGAAGTATTTGGTTTCAAGTGCCATTGGGTAAACACTCGTGAAGAGTATGTAGATTACTATTCATGGTAGTTTGTAGCTGTTCAAATGACTTTGATAGTGTGACAACTACTATATAATTGGAATAGGCAAATGTGTGTAGCTGCGTGTTTGGTAAATCTCATTTATATAAATTGAAAAATAGGGGGGTGAGCTGTGAACCTCAAAGTAGGCCATTGTGAAATGTTCTGACAGTGCCTACCTTAGCTCTCAGAAAGACTCTATAAGTTCATTCCATTAATATATATTTCATGATCTTTAGCATTTGTTTATGTTGTGACTCACAAGTTTTCGTAAAAGCCCTTGATTCCAGACTGTGTCATTAGCTGGTGGATAGATCGAACAGCAATACTCCTGTCTTCATTGCATACTGGACACCTCTTCCTATGTATGTGGTCAGCATCAATATTGTTCACAACAGCTTCTGTTTTTCCTGAAACCAACTTGTACCACCAGCAGCACCTTTTCAGTAAGTGGCATTAGTCTTGAGGCCAAAACCCTCTCAAATCATTAATAGGTTGTACACAGTAGAAAGAGAGTGCTAAAGTTCTTTAGATCATCTTCTGCTTTCCTTGGTTTAAGCACTGTAATTGCCTTTGCCTCCTTCCATATCTTCAGTAGATTTGCAGAGGGAATTGTTTCCATAAAGCATCTGGCCAACCACATTTTGACTTTGTATCAATTAACTGATAATAAAACCTCTCCTTTTTCCATTGATGTCTTGTTGACTAATTAATAACATTTAATTACTAGTGGATGAAGTTCAGAAAGTATTAATGCCTCTGCAGAGGATGGTTCTGAAACTGTAATTATGAAATCATACTACAAGAGTCTAATAACATATTGAATTCTGATACGATTCATCCTGGGATGAGAGTCCCTATGCTCATGCTAATATTAAAACATTATTTGGGTATTTGACTGAACACATATTACATAACATTTATCTTAACCACCAGCCAATTCTGAACAATAACCACAACTGCTACACATGTCCTTCCAAAATGAGCAATTTTGTATCTGATTATTGTAACCAGAGAGGATTAGCCAAATGTTGTTCAAGCTGACTGAGGCCTTGTTTGTTCTCCTAACAAAATAGGAGCAGCAGGGGTAAACTCAGAAGTTTCGCATTACATTTACTGCTTTGGGAAGTTTTTATCGAGAGTCAATTTGCAATTCAGAAACAACAGAAACATTCATAAATCCAATACTACCAGAAGGGATGACTTACATTAGCCGTCACTCAGCTTAAGTGTAGCACAGAAAAGAGTAAAACAACAATGTCCTGAACTTTACACAGACGAGAGTGAGGTAGTTAGCCATAAAAATCTTTATTCTCTTACTCAGTGAACATTTGCGCACGCGTGTTTGTGTGTGTTAAAACAAGTTTGAAATCTTAGTATCTAATCAGCCCTCATATATTCTTGCATTGTTACATAGGCATTTATGTAATTCATTTCTGTTTTTGAAGTAACTGTATGCTAACTGAGACAATATTTGCACCCCAGATTACTATCACATAAACCAAGTATTACTAATGACAGACTACAATATTCAAAATATGTCCTCTTATAGTAAGGCAATAGTAATCATATTAAATAGCACTATTGTGAATAATTTACAGGGCTGGAATGATGTTGGATTTCATGGATCAGATGAAATACAGACACCAAATATTGATGCTTTGGCATATCAAGGAGTTGTTTTGACTCGCCATTATACTTTGCCATCTTGCACTCCATCACGATCTGCACTACTCACTGGGCGTTACCCCATCACTACTGGTGAGTGGCAGAAAGAAGTGGCATGAGCTGTTCATAGTCATGATGCTGACCATTTAAGATTTTATGTAAGTAATAATGAAATTTACATAATAAATAATAAAATCCAATACAGCATACATGAATGTGAGTAACTGTAATCAAAATCTCTGTATCTGATGAGTTAAGAGGAAATTATCCTGTACCTGATAGAAATAACAGCATCCTGTAAATAACAAGCCTTTGTAAACCTAATTTTCTTCTTTCAGAGTGAATGAGGGCAAAGATTGGAAGATAACACTAGAAGAGGGAGCAATCGTTGAGGGGCGGGGGCTGGATCGCAATGCATTACTTTGTGTATCATTAAGTACGTTATATTCTACATCTACATAGATCTATGTTCTGCAAAACACCGCATGGTACATGGCATCAGGTACAATGCTCTGTACCAGTTATTAGGGTTTCTTCCTGTTCCATTCACTCATAGAGTGTGGGAAGAATGATTGTTTGAATGCTTCTATGGATGTAGTAATTATTCTAATCTTATCCTCACAACCCCTATGTGAGCGATAAGTAGGTGGTTGTAGTATGTTCGTAGAGTCATCATTGAAAGCCAGTTCTTGAAACTTCATTAACAGACTTTCTCAGAATAGTTTATGTCTATCTTCAAGAATCTTCCAGTTCAGTTCTTTCAGTATCTCTATGACGCTCTCCCAAGGATCAAACAAACCTGTCACCAATTGTGTTGCCCTTCTCTGTGTAAGTTCTATATCCCCTGTTAGTTCTATTTGGTAGGGGTCCCACAAATTAAGCAATATTCCAGAACTGGTCACAGGAGTGATTTGTAAGCAATGTCCTTTGTGGACTGACTGCATTTCCCCAGTATTCTACTAAAAATTGAAGTCTACCACCTGCTTTACACATGACTGATCCTATGTGACCATGCCATTTCTTGTCCCATGTATTAGTATGAGTTGGCCAATTCTAACAGTGCTTCATGGATATTAAACTTATAGGATACTACATTTCTTTGTTTTGTGAAGTGCACAGTTTTACAATTCTGAATATTTAAAGCAGGTTGCCAATCTTTGCACTACTTTGAAATCTTATCGAGATCTGACTAAATATTTATGCAACTTCTTTCAGATGGAACTTCATTACAGATAACTGCATTATCTGCAAAAAGTCCTAGGTTACTATTAATATTCTCTACAAGGTCATTAATATTGCGCCTTGAACAGCAAGGGTCCCAACACCCTTCCCTGGAGCACACCTGAAGTTACTTCTACATCTGACAAATCTTCCCATTTCATTCACGTAGGGAGTGCAGAAAGAGTAATTGCTTGAATGGCTCTGTGCGTGCGGTATATTGTAATATATTCCTTGAGTCTGTATTTATCAGCATATTACGAAATGGAGAGACTGTCATAATAAATTGGGTTTTCCAGTTGTTTATTCTCTTGTCAGGCAGCAATAAACTGACAGAAAATGTAATTACCGTACGAGGACCAAACTTGGCAGCATTAATGTCAAGGACATGGGGAAGAGAAATAATGTAGAATCAATTTAATTGAAACACTTTTAGTGTGCTACTATAGTACATCATACCATTACATACCAGTACCATTACTGCTACAAAAGGGGCTCAATATGGTGCCCATCAGTGTTGAGAAGAGTCAGCACAGTAGAACAAAGCATGGCTATAAGTATGCTGGCTACCTCTCTTGATATGCTGCGCTGGTAAACCCTGTCCTTCAGGTAGCCCCAAAATCAGATATCACAGGGTGCGAGATAAGGTGATTGTGCTGGCCAAGGAAATGATTGGCTGATAATTCGATCATTTCCTAATGTGTTTCGGATAAGCAGTTGAACTTCATAAGCGATGTGCAATGAGGGCCCATCTTGCATGAAAACTGTTGAGTTCAGTCTCTCTCTCTCTCTCTCTCTCTCTCTCTCTTTCTCTCTCTCTCTCTCCTGTAGGGCAGGTATGACATGCTGGCAAAGCATATCGCAGTAACCAGTCACACTGCACATCTTTGGTCCTTGGGCACCAACCTGTTAAAAAAAAGAATGGGCCAATGATGAATGTAGCCATGAAGCCACACCTTCTGGTGACACATTCACCATGTACAGTGACTGGAGGTGAAGATCCCCACACTTGTCAATTCTGTGTCTTCACCTCACCTGTCAGAGAAAAATGAGCTTTGTCTGCCCATAGGATGGGCCAGGGACAGCCCTCGTCAACTTCAATCCTTGTGAGAAAGTGGAGGCAAAGTCAGCATGATGTCGTACATCATGTGGTGCAAGCTGCTGTATGATACGGATCTTGTATGGATACCATTTGAGAATAGTTCAAAAATCCTTCCATACAGTGGACCATGGGATGTTCAACTAGCATGACACAGCACGCGCGCTGCCTGATGATCAGGAATTGCTTGCAGCATTGTCTGCCATAGCAAGAATGATTTCATCAACCACCTGTGGTGCAACCAGTTGTCAGCCTGTTCCCGGAGCATTGCCCAGTTTCCAGTTGATTCAAACTTCATCATGCTCCGCATAGAAGGTGGAGAAAGAAGACCCTTCCGTAATCCTTTCAGCCAGTGATATTCTTGAAGTGCAGCTCAGAATTACTGTTGTTTTGATAATAGAGCTTCACCAGTAATGCCCCTGCTCCTTTTGTCCAAGCTCAAGTTGACAAGTCAACAAGTGCACTGTGACTGGACAGGTGTGTGAGGCTGTGAATCGTGATGACTGATCATGGAACCTGGTGGCCATAGTTGTAACTGGACAGTGGTGCTGTGATGCATGGAAAGTATGCACCCCATACTCTGGACATTAATTCTACCAAGTTTGGTACTCATACAGTAATTAGTATCCATGTTATAACATGTTAAATAGGGAAAGTCTAATTATAACCATCCAATATATACTGTATGTGTGAATATTAAATATTAGCTGTTATGTTGTAACAGAAAGTAAGTAATTATCTCATATTTGCCTGGAAATGTACTGTTTTATTTAATGTACATTCATCGTATGTATAAAATTGTACAATTCACACAACTAGATCCATGGGCAAAGAATAAATAAATAAAAAAATAGAACTAGTGGGGGAGAGAGAGAGAGAGAGAGAGAGAGAGAGAGAGAGAGAGAGAGAGAGAGAAGGCCATGGCCCTCTCTCTTTGATGTTTATTTTCATTTATCAGTTGTAATTAAATAAAGATGATGTAACTTACCAGACGAAAGCGTTGGTATGTTGATAGAGACACTAACAACCACAAACACACACACAAAATTCAAGCTTTCGCAACCCACGGTTGCTTCATCAGGAAAGAGGGAAGGAGAGGGAAAGATGAAAGGATGTGGGTTTTAAGGGAGAGTGTAAGGAGTCATTCCAATCCCAGGAGCGGAAAGATATACCTTAGGAGGAGAAAGGGACAGGTATACACTCGCGCACACACACACACATATCCATCCGCACATATACAGACACAAGCAGACATATGTAAAGGCAAAAAGTTTGGTCCCTTGCCTTTACATATGTCTGCTTGTGTCTGTATATGTGCGGATGGATATGTGTGTGTGTGCACGAGTGTATACCTGTCCCTTTCTCCTCCTAAGGTAAATCTTTCCACTCCTGGGATTGGAATGACTCCTTACACTCTCCCTTAAAACCCACATCCTTTCATCTTTCCCTCTCCTTCCCTCTTTCCTGATGAAGCAACTGTGGGTTGCGAAAGCTTGAATTTTGTGTGTGTGTGTTTGTGGTTGTTAGTGTCTCTATCAACATACCAACGCTTTCGTCTGGTGAGTTACATCATCTTTGTTTTTAGATATATTTTTCCCACGTGGAATGTTTCCCTCTATTATATAAATATATCATTAAATAATTTAAAAATAGTGGGTTGACACAATTTTAATTTTGAAGCTTTTAAGAACTATAAATTTATTATTAATAATTAATGTAAGAAGTTAGTCATCTTGCATTTTAAAGTATATCAAGGAAATTCATGACAGTTCTGGCATGTAAAAGCTGCATTCTTAATAATGGCTGTGTAACTCATTTACTTACTAATAAGAGCACATTGCAACTTTTCTTCATTTTTAGGAATGCAAGGTTATCCACTACGAGCAGGTGAACCACGTGGTGTACCACTGTCTGTACAACTTCTTCCTGAGCATTTCAAAAGAATTGGTTATGCAACACATGCCATTGGGAAGTGGCATATTGGCAGCCATAAATCAAATTTCACTCCCACATACCGAGGATTTGACTCACATTTTGGTTACTGGTATGGATACATTGGGTATCATAACCATTCCATAGAACAAGAGGTACAAAATCAATTACTTATTAAGACAGATAACGTTTTCAATATATAGCAAATTTTTCTCTGTAAATGTCATTTGGTAAAATCATAACGTATTTTTCACTGCTGAAACATGACCATATCAGTTTTACACTGGGAGTTCAGCAATTTATGGCATAACCGACCATGTACAAAGACAATGTACAAAGATGTCAAAAGTATATATTAAATACGTAAGTGGCTCTGTGAACAATATTATGAGAAACAAAGGCCAATACTCACTGTAAAGATGACATGGTGACTTCCAGGCAGGCACAACAAAAAGGCTGCTAAACATTTAGCTTTTGCCAAAAGCCTTCTTCAGAAAAGACAACACACATGCATCCATACAAGCAAGATGCACACCTCATGCACACATGACTGCTACCTCTGGCTGCTCTGGCCATAAGGCAACAATTACATTGAACAAAAGCAGCAATCTGGAGTAGGGCAGGAAAAGGGGAGGGATAGCAGGGTATGGGTATGGCTAGTGGAGCGCACAGGGACTAGATGGTGGTGGCAGATCCACACTGCCAGGTGCAGCATTGAGAAGCAGTGGGATTGGGAGGAGGGGGGGGGGGGGGTGGAGAAGAAAAACAGAGAAGCTGAAAAGGTCTGTGGGTACATTTGCACAAAGCTGTGCTCAATGAGAGTGAGGGGATGTGAATCAGGAGTAGGTGATATGACAGAGAGGGCAGAAACTGTTTCGTGGAAGGTTTGGGGACAATAGATCACTGTAGGTTGAGGCCAGGATAATTTTGGAAGTGGAGAATGTGTTGTAAGGGTGACTCTCATCTACACAGTTCAGAAAAACTGGTGGTGGAGGGGAGGGTCCAGATGGCCTGGTTTGTGAAGCAGCCATTTAAATCAAGCATGTTATGTTCAGCTGCATATTGTGCCACAGGGTGGTCCATTATGCTCCTGCCCATGTTTTGGTAGTAGACATTCATCCTGGCGGACAGCTGGTTGGTGGTCATATAAATATAAAAATCTGTGCAACAATTTCAGCATAGCTGGAATATGACATGGCTGCTTTGACAGGTGGCCCGACCTCTGATGGGATAGGATAGGCCTGTGACAGGAAAGGAATAGGAAGTGCTGGGTGGATGGATTGGGCAAGTCTTCCATGGAGTTATGATTCCTGTGGCAAGGGCTTGGAGTTGGAAGTGGCATAGGAATGGACTATAATGTTGTGAAGGTTGTGTGGATGATGGAACACCACTTTAGGAGAGATGGGGAGGATCTTGATAAGGATGTTCCTTATTTCAAGGCATATTGATAGATAATCAAAGCTCTGACGAAGAATGTAGTTGGTTTCTTCTGGTCTAAAAGGGGGTACTCCTTTGTAGCTGGTTCTTTGGGGTCGTGGGAGCATTGGCGGTGCATTCACATTGTATACTTACTCTGCTGCAGTCATTGCAGAGTGTTTTATATTGCTATCACTACCAACCAGCTGTCCACCAGGATGAATGGCCACCACCAAACTGTGGCCAAAAGCGAAGTGGACCAACCTGTGGCACAACATGCAGCTGAAGATGATGTGCTTGATTTCAATGACTGCTTCACAGTCCTGACCATCTGGATCCTCCCCTCCACCACCAGCTTTTAAGAACTGCACAGATGAGAGTTATTCATTACAACATATTTTCCAGTCCCAAAAGTAGTCTGGTCTCAACCTATGGTAACCTCCTTTCCTCACACTCTCCACCAGTTTCTGCCTCCACTGTCCTATCACATCCTTCCAATTCACATCCCCTCACACACATTGTTTGCCTTTCTCTGCCACTACACTAACCAGTCTTTTCCCCTTCTCTGCTCCTCTCCTTTTCCGCTCTATATTGTTCCTCCCCCCCCCCCCCCCCCCCCCTTTCAGCCCCCAACCTCCTTGCATTGCGCCTGCAACTTTGTTGTGCTACCATCTACTCCCTGCATGTTCCACCAGACAGCACTTTTCTCTCCCCTCATCATCTGTATCCTACTATCCCTCTCCATCCTCCCCCCCCCCCCCCCCCCCAGTCCAGACTGCTGCTTCCATTCCACGTAAATGACGCCTTCTGGCTGGAGATAGTGTTCATGTGTGTGTGAGGTGTGCTTCCTTGTGAGAATGTGTGCATGTTTTCTTTTCTAAAGTAGACTTTGGCCAAAAGCTAAATGTGTAACAGTCTTTTTGTTGTACCTCTCTGCATCTCAACATGTCAACTTTATGGTGAGTAACAGTTATCCTTTTCATAATATTGTAGGGACCACTACTCACGTCGACTGCTGTGTCCGCACACATTACTTCGGTTCAAGCCATCTATAGATACAGTTGTGTCGCAAATTCAATGACTGCATGGCAACAAATGAATGGCATAAACTACCAAGTTTCAATCCACCACTTGGGGTGCTGAATAATGTTGTTGGCTACTTCTTGGAGTTACAACTTTTGTTTTTATGTTTATTCTGTTCCTTGGTTACTGTTCTTGTTGTTTACAAGCTACCTATAGCAACTGTGCTTCTTTTTCTGTAATACCAAGCAATAAACCATTCAAGTATATTCTCAGTGTGTGTTTGAATACGTATTAAGTACGGGTAGCTCTCCACTATGAAAATATACCCGTCAGTGGTGACCCCCGACATTATCCGCTCTCAGTAAACCGGTCCCGCGACAAAATTGATTACAAAATGGAATCACCTGCAGTATCGAGACTAGCTGTTCACCTCCCACCATTTTGGACACATAATCCAGTTCTATGTTTTGCTCAGGTCGAGACTGGCTTTTGCTGTGCCGGAATTACAGCAGATGCGACTAAGTTTGCATTCATAGTGAATCAGCACGAGCAACACTACGCTTCCAAAGCTCAAGATATAATCATGGCACCATCGACGGAGAGTGCGTATGAAAGATTAAAGACTGAGCTTATTCTTAGAGTTGCAGCATTGCAGGAATACTGTATCAGACAAGTGCTGCGTCAGGGAAGATATAGGTGACAGAAAACAATCTCAGTACCTGTGTCACCTTTGCGGCAAGGTGGACATCTGAACAGTGCCCGACAACCTTGCACGTATGCTATGGAGTAGCCGTCTGCCACCACAGGTAAAGGCGATCATCGCATTGCAGACAGAGATGTCCCTGGATGCTGTTGTGGAACTGGCCAACTGCATCCAAGTTGCCATCGCTCCGGACCAATAGGTTACTACTGTGACAATGTCTGGTAGTGTCGCGTCCATGGCCCTTCTCATTCCATGTGGAGATTATAGTGCTCTGTCTGCCAAAGTCGATGCATTGAGTGACAGATTGGCACACTGTTGTCACAAGGAGGTCCTACTCGCTACAGAGGACATAGCTGCAAACAGTCTAGGAGCCATTCCTCAACTCACTCTGTATCAGATGCTGGTCCGACCACTTGTAGGTACCACAGAAGATTTGGTGAGCAGGCTAAAAAGTGCACTAGCCACCATGCCTACCCAAGTGCAAACGGCGGTCGGACGTAGGTGCCACCAACTGCTTAACTACATCCCAGTGCCTATTCATTACTGACAGGGTAACAGGCCGGAAGTATTTAATAGACACAGGGTCTGACTTTAGTATCCTGCCCAGAGTGTCACTGCATTGTTGCAGGCCACCCACTGCATTTAGCTTGTCTGCCACAAATAATTCAGCAATTTCAGCGTATGGCACGCGGCGTGAAGAATTGAATTTGCGACTCCGCCATCAGTTCACATGGCACTTTACTGTAGCAGACATGGCCGAAGCAAAAATCGGTGCCAATTTATTAGCTCACTATCTGCTCCTACTGGATGCAGCGAATTCCCACGTAATAGTCAATGTTACTGGACTTACAACCACTGGGTACCATCGTGATGCCAGAACATACAGCATCAAGGTTATACAGGTTGCAGATGAGGAATGCTATTTATTGGTCTAAATTCTCTCTAAAACTGTACAACTTTTAATTGAAATCATCAAGATTGCTGTGTTAAACGATGTAAACATCTATGTTCTGACTGTTGAATCTATACAAACCTTGACAGTTCTATTACATATTTTGTGAGGATTAGTAACCTTATGAAGCAATAAAGGTGTTATACAATAGATTTACATATTATAGTTATATCATTCAGTATAACTTGATTAACTATGACAAAGGTTGCCTGACAACGTGGCAAATCCAAGACTTTGTTGCAGGTGGAGAAGAGCAACAGCAAACAGATACTCACAGACCTTCAACATCAAAGCTGAATATAATTTTTGTGACCTGTTAAAGTTGTTATATTTGACAACTGGAATAAATTAATACTGGTTCCTCTTAATGATTCCCCCACTTAGATGAAATATCGCTGAAGGGTTCAAAGAAAATTTGAGTCACATTTTGAACAGGTACCCAACTCATACAATTATAGTTGGAGATGACTTCAATTTACCCTCAGTATGTTGGCAAAAATACATGTTCATGGTCAGTGTTAGGCATAAAACAATATCTGAAATTGTACTAAATGCATTCTATGAAAATTATTTTGAGCAGCTAGTTCAGCAACTCACATAAAGCGTACATTGTTGCAATAACACACTAGAGCTCTTGGAAACAAAGAATCATTAGCAAATAGAAAGTCTATTTTTTCCAAATGCATTGTCTTTCAGTCAGCAGCCACTTAAGTTATATTCTCAGTGAAGAGGCCTTTAAACACCTCCTCATTGCTGCAGATGTCAAGCCAACATAAACATGATGTAGGTGTTTTATTGGCTGTACAGTGAATGTGGAGAAGTGCCCTATTTCGTTATGGTGTCCTTCGATTTTCCAACGCTCATTTGCAACCTATTCAGTGATCTCTGTGCAGTCCAGAATCCTGGTAAGGGCAGATGCTGACTGTGAAAAGCTCTTGGTAGCATATGTCCATGCAGTGGGTGTAATTAATTTTTCCCAATTTCCTTCTTTTTGACATTTGTGGTTACAGTCAAGCATATGTCAAGAGGAGCAATGCTTGCCATGTAGTACAATTTATCCAGTAATTAGCCCTGCAGTTTCATGAAGGTTTGTGTCTACTTATTTTGTGTGGGCAGAAGTAACTGCCTCAGGTTGGGCACCCTGATTGATACCAACAAGTTTCTAGGTGACATTGTTCAGGCAGACACCATATGTCTTGTATAATGGCAGTGCTGCCTGTAAGTGAGTGAACTGTCTAAGATAACTCCTAGATATCTGCTTGAAAAGCAATGCCCAAGCTCAAAGCCTTCTCAAATCATTTTCAGTTTTCTTCCTGCCTATCTGTTTTGTAAGTGGAAAGTATAGACCTGTGTTCTGTGTCAGTCTGGCTTCAGGTGGTTCTTGTGACAGTAATCAGAAAATGTTCCCAGAGCTCTTGTCAACACTTTTTCTCTTCTTCAAAATTTTCTGTCAATACTGTCAAAGCAAGGTTGTCAATATGTATGAAATTTCTGCATGGCTTAGATGTTGGCTGATCATTTGTGTAAATGTTGAAGAGCACTGGTGGTAAAACACTCCCTTGGGGTAGAGCATTTCTTTGGTTACTCTTTAGTTTATATTTCTTTGGTTGGATTTTAATTTCGATCATAGTTCCATTTGTAGTGAATTGTTACAATGCATATACCATACATTCATAAAATATCAAAATTCTTTATTAAGCTGTAACTTTTTAAATATTATTGTTCAGGATATAATTTACATGTAGCTGAAACTAATAGTATAAATATTTTTTGTTAAAATTTTTTTTTTCAAGGGAATATTCATAACTGAAGACACATGAAAACCATGTGAACATAAAAATCTAATATCACTAACTGTCATTTGTTTTAGGATTGATCTACCTCATTTGGGAGACACCTTTTTCTGCTGTGTAAAGAACATCATCTTTTTTAAAAATTTTATAGTTCAGTAAATATTATTATTCAATATTATTGTTGCATAGTCATTTAGAGTCTAGAATGTAAACTTTTCAAGAACCCAGTGTTACTGTTGAGTAATCATAATTTTTGTATGACCAAATGTATGCTTTTGTTATCAATATTTTGTAGTTGGTATTAAAGTATTTCAAACATAAAATTTGAATTTATAGAAAATCAGTAAAAGTTTTGCTGGAACACAAGGAGAAAACTGCACATATGAAAACAGAACTTAATATTAATTAAGAATATATAAAACAAAAAGTGGTGGCTCATGATTGTACATTTTGGGTGTTCACAAATTTTTAGCTTCAGATACAGGTGAGGGTGTGAAATTAGTAGCATCTGTTGTATAAAAATTATGCTTATCAACATATTTATACAAATACAGCCACTACCAATCATAAAAATAACTGTAATAATAACAGTAATAATAATAATAATACACAATATTTATTACCAGATAGCCAGAATTAGAATTTTTAACATAACGACTAGCTGATCAGATCCGTGTAACAATGAAAAATAACAGGATACCCCAGTCAGAATTAGAAAACATCAAACAACAAATACTGGAACAAAAAAATGTGCAATCAGAAGAAGAAAATACAGTAATGGACTCAAACATCCCAGAGTAAACAAACAAAGAACAATACGCATCAGTTAAACAATCAGAGGAAAACAAAATCTTAAGACAGCCACCAGAACAAGCACAAATAGAACACGAAGTGGCACACATGTTAGATATGGAAGAAAAATTTCAGCTGACATATATAGAATAAAAAGACACAAATACAGACATTAGAACATTCTTGAATAGACCACCAAATAATCCACAAGTCGAAACAACAATAACAACTATCAACACAATCATACACAACAAAATAAATGAAAATACAACTATGGAAGAGTTACAACTATTGGTTTACATAGGAGCACTCACTACACTAAATATATACACTAGGCAGAGATCAGAACCAACCAACACACAGAAGAAACCCACAAAACCAGCATGGCAACACAGGCTACAGATTAGAATAGAAAAACTGAGAAAAGACATCGGACAGTTAATACAATTTATAAGAAATTAAATATCAGATAAAAAACAAAAAAAGTTAGGTAAAATCTCGCAACAAGAAGCGATATAGCAATTAGATGAAAAGAAGCAGAATTTACAAGCATTGGCCAAATGAAAAGAGATTTTGGCAGACAATAGATAACACACACATTAAAATAGACAATCCACCAAACATAACAGACATGGAACACTTCTGGAGCAACATATGGTCAAACCCGGTACAACATAACAGACATGCACGGTGGATACAAGCAGAAACAGACACATACAACATGATACCACAAATGCCTGAAGTGATAATTTTGCAACATGAAGTCACCTGAGCAATTAATTCTACACACAATTGGAAAGCCTCTGGAAAAGATAAAATAGCAAATTTCTGGCTAAAGAAGTTCACCTCAACACATTCACATCTAACTAGATTATTTAACAGCTACATTGCAGACCCATACACAGTCCCTGATACACTTACACAATGAATAACTTACCTGAAACCTAAAGATCAAGCAGACACAGCAAACCCAGCAAAATATCGCCCCATAACATGCCTACCAACTATATACAAAATAGAATGAAATTTTCACTCTACAGCGGAGTGTGCGCTGATAAGAAATTTCCTGGCAGATTAAACCTGTGTGCCGGACCAAGACTCGAACTCGGGACCTTTGCCTTTCGCGGGCAAGTGCTCTACCGACTGAGCTAACCAAGCACGACTCACGCCCCGTCCTCACAGCTTTACTTCTGCCAGTACCTCGTCTCCTACCTTCCAAACTTTACAGAAGCTCTCCTGCGAACCTTGCAGAACTAGCACTCCTGAAAGAAAGGATATTGCGGAGACATGGCTTAGCCACAGCGTGGGTGATGTTCCTAGAATGAAATTTTCACTCTACCGCGAAAGGCAAAGGTCCCGAGTTCGAGTCTCGGTCCGGCACACAGTTTTAATCTGCCAGGAAGTTTCAATATACAAAATATTAACTTCAGTCATTACACAGAAATTAATGACACATAGAACACAGAACAAAATTATAAATGAAGAACAAAAAGGCTGCTGCAAAGTAGCAAGAGGATGTAAAGAGTAACTGATAATAGATGCAGAGGTGACATATCAAGCTAGAACTAAACAAAGGTCGCTACACTACGCATACATTGATTACCAAAAAGCTTTTGATAGTGTACCCCACTCATGGTTACTACAAATATTGGAAATATACAAAGTAGATCCTAAATTGATACAGTTCCTAAACATAGTTATGAAAAATTGGAAAACCACACTTAATATCCAAACAAATTCAAATAATATCACATCACAGCCAATACAGATTAAGCATGGAATATACCAAGGAGACTCATTAAGTCCTTTCTGGTTCTGCTTTGCTCTGAACTCACTATCCAACATGCTAAATAATACAAATTATGGATATAATATTACTGGAAGATACCAACACAAAATCACGCATTTGCTATACATGGATGACCTAAATCTACTGGCAGCAACAAATCAACAACTCAACCAATTACTAAAGATAACAGAAGTATTCAGCAATGATATAAATATGGCTTTTGGAACAGACAAATGTAAGAAAAATAGCATAGTCAAGGGAAAACACACTAAACAAGAAGATTACATATTTGATAACCACAGTGACTGCATAGAAGCAATGAAAAAACAGATGCCTATAAATATCTAGGGTGCAGACAAAAAATAGGAATAGATAATACAAATATTAAAGAAGAACTAAAAGAAAAATATAGACAAAGACTAACAAAAATACTGAAAACAGAATTGACAGCAAGAAACAAGACAAAAGCTATAAATACCTGTGCTATACCAATATTGACCTACTCATTTGGAGAAGTGAAATGGAGTAACACAGACCTAGAAGCACTCAATACACTTACACGATCACAATGCCACAAATATAGGGTACATCACATACATTCAGCAACAGAAAGATTCACATTAAGCAGAAAGGAAGGAGGAAGGGGATTTATCAACATAAAAAACCTTCATTATGGACAGGTAGACAATTTAAGAAAATACTTTATAGAACGAGCAGAAACTAGCAAAATACACAAAGCAATCACTCATATAAATACATCGGCTACACCATTGCAATTTCATAACCACTTCTACAACCCTTTAGATCACATAACAGCAACAGATACGAAGAAAGTAAATTGGAAAAAGAAAACACTACATGGCAAGCACCCTTATCATCTAACACAGCCACACATCAATCAAGACGCATCCAACACATGGGTAAGAAAAGGCAATATATACAGTGAGACGGAAGGATTCATGATTGCAATACGGGATCAAACAATAAATACCAGATCTTACAGCAAGTATATTACTAAAGATCCCAATACCACAACAGATAAATGCATACTTTGCAAACAACAAATAGAAACAGTAGATCACATCACAAGCGGATGTACAATACGAGCAAATACAGAATACATCAGAAGACATGACAATGTAGCAAAAATATTACATCAACAACTTGCCATACAACATAAACTAATAAAACAACATGTTCCCACATACAAGTATGCACCACAAAATTTACTGGAGAATGATGAATACAAATTATACTGGAACAGAACCATTATAACAGATAAAACAACACCACATATCAAACCTGACATCAAACTTACCAAGAAAAAGAAGAAATTAACACAACTAATCGAAATATCCATACCCAATACAGCAAATATACAGAAGAAAACAGGAGAAAAAATTGAAAAATACATGCAACTGGCTGAGCAAGTCAAAGACATGTGGCTTCAGGATAAAATTGACATTATACCAATTGTACTATCAACTACAGGAGTCATACCACACAATATCCACCATACATCAACGCAATACAGCTACATCCAAACATATATACACAACTACAGAAATCTGTAATTATTGATACGTGTTCAATTACCCGAAAGTTCCTAAATGCAATGTAACATATACAGTACAGTTAAAAGGAAGTCACGCTTGATCAAGGTCCATGTCACTTTCCATTTTTAACCAGACATAATGTCTGAGAAAGGAAAGATAATAATAATATGCATAACTTGTCCAAAAAAAGAAAGGATTGTTTTTGTAGAACTTTGTTGTTTGGTACATAATTAAGTACAGTTTAGGGATAGAACAAAATAACATTTAAACTTTTATAACTCTCCATTCGTCATTTTTGTGTAAGTGGGAATTTTTGGGTTTTTATATTTTTTTGGACAAATGTGCAAGATCCCCAACACATGTAGCAGTTAACAAATTAACTTCCAGGCTGAAAATCAGACATTCTTTTATTGCACCCACACAACAACTTACACTTATCATACAATTTTTTGTTAAATGTTCGTTTGTAGTCATACTTATTTGATTTTGTTACTTTCTCCATCAACAGACCTGGTCTGGAATGCCCTAGCTTCTTTGTGGCTAACTTTTCCTGGTAATTTTCTTTTCCGTTAGTGCCTAATACAGATTCAAAAGCATTCATGTTGACACTGCACACGAAAGCTAATTCATGCATAGTAAACAACCAACTCCAAACACAAACCGCCATTTGTGGAAATGATTAAATTCAAGTAGAACTATCTACCAACATGGGCAATTGACTGAAATATAAATGAGGCACTGAGAACCATAAGGGTCAAAAGCACACCACTGTCAATCCCTCATTTAAGTGAATATCAGGGAAACCTGTGAGACAGCTTTTTGTGAATGTTCATATACACAATGTGGGCCTGCAGCACAGATAAATCTGACCCACCACAAGATCAACAGTTGTCAGAAGCATGACTAAATGGCACAGTCTTGCAATAATTGATGATGATGTGTTTTATGGTTCTCAGTGTCTCAAATGGAGTACCATATGATAAAATCCAAAACTTAGTGTACTGCTGTAAATCTTTCAGAATCTCACAAAATTGACATATCTGAGGAGCGTGCTACCTTCTAGCACTATTTATGCCAAGCGAATGGGGATAAAAGTCTGCTGCAGTGTGCTATCACCTGGTGGCACTGAGGTAAACTTGTTATTGAGTGAGAAGGGATAGCTCTGCATGACATGAAACATGCATATTGTTTATCAAATCAATATGTATTTGCCCCATAAGACAGTTATGCTACGCCAGTTCCACATGCACAGAAGCTCCTTAAAATGAGCACAACTGAAGTTTTGCTCGCAATCCTATGCCAAGATTCATGAAGTCACAGGAGAAGCAATGTAGCACAGTGAAGTAGATTTAGAACATGTACTTTATATTACTGCATCTACATTACATTTAACAGTGTTCAAAGAAAAATAACCAATAAATACACAAGATGTCAAAAGTCAGGGTGTTCACATGCTCTTGTGGTCTTATACAACAGCCAACACTGAAAATATATAAATAATAAACAGAACAACTTCATTGCCAGTGTTTATATGTATTACCTGTCATTCCTGTCTTTTAAGTTGTTTATGAGTATTTAATAGCTTTATATTACTCTGTTAGTGTTTAAATGGGCACTGTGAACAATGTTACAGTAATGCACCATCAAAGAAATGTATAAAGTTCTGGTTAAGCAGTCACTGAGTAAGGTTCATAAAGTTGCTATTCTGATTACACCTTCTGGCCACTTTAATAATGAAAAGTCCAGGTTGGAATATTAATGATATTGACGGGTATATTTCTGTCGTGCAGAGCTACCTATACTTAATAAATATTCAAACACGCACTGAGAATATACTTGAATGATTTACTACTTGGTACTACAGAAAAAGAAGCACAGTTGCTATAGGTAACTTGTAAACAACAAAAACAGTAACCAAGGAACAAAATAAAAATAAAAACAAAAGTTATAACTCCAAAGAGTAGGCAACAACATTATTTAGTGCTCCAAGTGGCGGATTCAAACTTGGCAGTTTACGCCATTCATTTGTAGATGTGCAGTCACTGAATTCACGACAGATGTGCGCGGACACAGCAGTCGACGTGAGTAGCAGTCGCTACAGGAGCCCCCTTGGTGAAAGTGGAGCATGGTGCATCTTCTCTTGACCTGGCCGTGAATTGGACATGTCGTCCGGAGCGGGTGCTCCATGTAGGTTCTGCATCAACCTGTTGTGGCAGTGGTGCTGGAAGTCAAGGTGTTGCGTCTGTCGGCGTTGAGCTCTTGACCATAAGGTGGGTGATGCCTCCTTGAAAATGTAAGCTGGCTTCACTGTGCTAATACACACGGTGGCCTGTTTGCCATTTACTATGATGACCATCGTGTGTGTGTCTCTGCGCAGGACGTGATGGGGTCCAGTATACAGTGGCTGCAGTGGTGGCTTGATGCAGTCTGTACGTAACATAATGTGTGAACAGCTTTTGACGTTGTTATGCACTAAAGTTTTTGGACAACCATGCCTGGAGGCCTCTGCGGGTTTAATTTGGCTTACATGTTCCCATAACTTGCGAAGGAATTCTGGTTGGTTGTCCATTTCTGACAGTAGGCCTATGTCAACAAACTCCCATGGTAGAAGCAGAGTCTCGCCATAAACCAATTCAGCTGCCGAGGACTCTATATCCGGTTTGTATGTGGCTAGTAGACCCACCAGGACTATGGGTAGTGCAGATGTCCAAGATGTCCCATGGCACATTAGCACAGTCTTCAGCGTTTGATGCCAACGTTCAAGCATGCCATTGTTGGCCGGATGATAACTGGTCATTTTGTGATGGACGTAGCCACAGAACTTCGCCAACTGTGTGAACAAATCTGACTTGAACTGTTGGCCTCTGTCAGTGGTGATATGAAGTGGGCAGCCGAATCTTGCCTGCTAGGTTGATGTGAAATTGGTCGCTAAGTGTTTCCGTGGAGATGTTGTCTGTAGGTACCACTTTAGGCATCGCGCATATCTGTCAATCATTGTGAATATGTATCGCTGACCATCTGGTGGAGGAAGTGGTCCTACCACATCAAGATGAACATGGGCAAATCGTGAAGACATGGCCAGGAACTCTCTTATTGGGGAATGAATGTGGCGAGTGATTTTGCAAAGCTGGCAAGTTCTTGTCCATTTGCGGCTGTCTCTTTCTATCCCTGGCCACATGAACTTTTGAGACACTAGCTTGAATGTCAAATGGACTCCTGAGTGGCAAAGATTATGTAAGGACTCTTGTAACACAGGTCTGCGAAATGCAACAGGAACAAAAGGGCATGATCTGCCATGTGACACTTCACAGTACAATTTCATGTTCTCACCAGGAATGTCAACTTGCTGTAACTTCAGTGCTGCAGTGTTGTCATGCAATATGGTGTGTAGCTTGGAGCCTTCTTGTTGCGCACTGGCAAGCACCATCATATCCACAGTCTGTGAATCACTGGCCACTCTAGAAAGGCAGTCTGCAGCCACATTAATGATGCCTGATATATGGTTGATGTTCATACTAAACTGGCTAATAAATTCCAATTGGTTGTACTGTTGTGGAGAGCAAGTGTTGCTGTTTTTCTTGAAGGCATATGTTAAAGGCTTGTGGTCGGCGTATATCACAAACTCTTGTGCCTCAACCTGTGGTCAAAAGTACTTGATTGCTTGATATATGGCTAAAAGTTCCTGATCATATGTGCTCCATCTTTGTTGTGCAGGTGACAGCTTGTGCGAGAAATGAGCCAGCAGCTGCCAGGCATCATCCACCCATTGTTGGATGGCTGCACCAATGGCTAACTGACTGGCATCCACCACTAATGCCACTGGAGCTTCGAGCTTGGGGTGCGCAAGCAGTGCTGCTTGTGCTAGGCTTTTTTTGGTTACTTCAAAAGCCGCATTCATCTCCTCGGTCCACTGCAGAGGAGAAGCGCTCTTAACCTTGGGACCAGCCAGTGCTGCATTCAACAGCACCTGTTGTTTGGCAGTGCGTGGTAATTGACAGCAGTAAAAATTGAGCATTCCTAAGTATCTGCGAAGCTCTTTTATTTTAGATGGCTTGGGTAATTGCAATATGGTTTCAACCTTCTCAGTGAGTGTTAATGAGCCTGATGAAGATATTCGATGACACAGGAAATCGACTTGATGCTGGCCAAACACACATCTAGCTGTGTTTAACACCACGCCATATTTCTCGAAACGCTCAAAAACTTCTCTCAGGTGCTGACAATGTTGCTCCTTGGATGATGAATACACTAACACATCATCCAGATAGGCAAAACTAAAGTTCAACCCACGCAGGACAGAATCGGTGAACCTCTGCCAGGTTTGAGCAGCATTACGCAGGCCAAAGGTCATAAACTTTCTTTCATACAACCCAAACGGTGTAATAATAGCAGTCTTTGGAATGTCCTCTATTGCCACGGGAATCTAGGTATATGCTTTTGCGCAGTCTATAACACTGAATGCAGTGGCTCCATGCAGTGCGTGGCTATAGTCTTTCAGTAATGCCACTGGGTAGTGATCAGGCATGGTCCATGAGTTAAGCGCTCTGTAATCGCCACAAGGACGACAGGCTCTTCTGTTTTTGGGTACTAAATGCAGTGCAGATGACCATGTACTACTTGAGGGTTGGATGATACCTTCTCGTAATATCGTGTCAAATTCTGTTTTAGCAATGGCAATCGTCTTAGCCAGCGAGACACAGGCGGCCTGTCCGTAGTTTTTATGTGGTGTGGACCATATCATGCAAAACTTGCTGTGGCACACCTGGAGGCCTCGTTAGGATTGGGAACTCATGCAGCAGCTGTAGTTTCAGCTCTCTGAGACTGCAGATGTGTGTGCAAGTTGCGCTTGAATGAGTGTGTATGTGCGTGTGCCTATGTGTGTCTACTGCTGACAAAGGCCTTAATGGCCAAAAGCTATGATTGTGTGAATCTTTTTACTGTGCCTATCGCAGCTCAGCATCTCTGCTATATGGTGAATAGCAACTTCCCTTCTCTCGTATTGTTACATTCCATCCTGGATTTTCCATTGTTTGATTTTTGCCTGATGGCTTTTCTTCGATCCTAACCCTATGCTGTTTTCCTTTGTAACTACTTTCTTTTGCGGCGCTATACTCAGTGTTCATCCTTCTTTCTTTTCTTTCCTGGAGTGTAGTTTCAGCTCTCTGAGATTGCAGATGTGTGTGCAAGTTGCGCTTGCGTGAGTTTATGTGAGCGCGTGTGTATGTGTGTCTACTGCTGACAAAGGCCTTAATGGCCGAAAGCTATGATTGTGTGAATCTTTTTGTGCCTATTGCGGCTCAGCATCTCTGCTAAATAGTTCGAAAGAATATTGTTGATGTTGCCAAAACACAGAACATGTAATTTTACAATAATACATAATTTAAAAACTAAATAACTCTAGTTACAGAATGGATTTTATTGCTGAATTTTCTTAAGTCTTTTCATTAAACTGGATGGTAATAACAAATAGGTTTTACTCTATGACTTTCATAAATGTGTGTTTCAGTATTTGTTTACATTCATTTACTGTTATTTTGGATAAAGACTATGTTTCATGACATTTCAAATACAAATAATCATAATTATGTTAAAGGTATACAAATAAACTAGAAATGATCTCACAACACCATTACAATATATAGTCATTACATTTATTAACTTTGTGTGTACAATCACACATTAGTACTGGTTATTCTGGATCACTCAGGTGTCATAGATTTTGTTTGGAGATGGTCCATATTGTTACATTACAATCTCCAACCACACTTATTTACAGCAAATATCTACTTCAATTTAACTATAAAATAAATTACTTCTGACAATAACAAACATGCCACCTCCAACTGGTTTTAATCTATCCTTTCTAAACACTGTTAGATCATTGGTTAAAACTTCAGTTGAATTTATCTCCAACTTTAGCCAGCTTTCAGTTCCTTTAATGATTTTTACTTCAGTGCTTTCTGCAAGCACTTCAATTTCCTGTTCCTCAATTAATTACTCACATTGCTGCTTTTACATCTAACATAATTATGATACCACTTATTCCATGTGTTCTGTTATTGTATTAGGTACCAAACCATCAACCAATACATGGACTAGATATGCATCGTGGCCTTTCAGCAGCATGGGATACAAAAGGAACATATGCCACAGAATTGTTTACCAGAGAAGCAGTGTCCATTATTCAGCGTCACAATGCCTCAAGTCCATTACTTCTCTATATTGGCCACTTAGCTCCACACAGTCCACTAGAAGTTCCTGATCAAGCAGCTGCTGATGAAAGGTTCTCTCATATTACTGACCGAGAAAGGAGAATATATGCAGGTACCAAGTTGTCTGGCCAATGAAATATATGACCATTGTACAGTTTAGTTTTATGAAACATTTTGTGATTGATGCATTTCAAGATATGCAGATGTGAATGACTCACTTTATCCATTTTTGTTTAAATACAGCTTTATTGAATGTGACTATGTTGCATGAATATGTGAAGTAAGAGCATACAAAAGGAATACTTGTGCAACTTTCTCTCTTCTTCAGAGGCTGGCTGCTGACTTTTAATGAGGTACTCATTCCAGTTAATTACAGTAATATCACACTGTGACAAAAAGAGAGGGAGAGAAAGAAAAAAAATGTGTATGTGTGGGTGTGGTACAAGAGGGGTAGGGGAGGGGGAAGGCTAGAGATCAGAGAAGCATCTGAAATTAAAAAAGACGAATGCCAATATAGAAATAGATGTGATATGTTTCATGTTTCTTATCAAGTTATCACTGTGGCTAAATATTATGCTGAGAACAAAAATTTTCAGCCATAAAAAACAATAAATATAAAAACTCTAAGAATTTGATAAATATATGAAATTATAATTTTCTACATCTACACAGATACCCCAAAAGCCATTGTACAGTGGGTGTCATAGGGTACCCTGTACCACTACTTATTGTTTCCTTTCATATGCCACTTGCAAATAGAGCAAGGGAAAAACAACTGTCTATATGCCTCAGTATGAGCCCTAATTTCTCGTATCTTAATTTTGTGGTCCTTATGCACAATGTATGTTGGTGGCAGTAGAATTGTTCAACAGTCAGCTTCAAAGGCTGATTCTCTAAATTTTCTCAATAGTGTTTCTTGAAAAGAGAAAGCAACATTCAATGGTAGACAATGAACATGAAGTTTTTGTACTGAAAAGCTTTTTGTAAATAGCCAATGAAACTTAGGAAGAGGCAAGTGATGACAGGGAAGAAGGACCACTCTTTACCCACATCAAAAACAGACAAATGAAACCAACTGATAAATGGATGTTAAAGTAAGTGAACCCATGTACAATGTTCTGAGTTGAGATAGATCTTTGAGAATTCTCTTATAAACTCTCTGCCAGGCTTCTCTCATTCTGCTGTAAAGTAGTATTTCAGAGTAACTTTGGTCCCATATGCTCATGAACAATTGATGCTCAAAGCATATATGTAAACTGGTAGCTGGAACCATAGACTTAGTCTTCCAATTGATTTAGGAAGGAGGGGCAGGTTGCTCAGACCCCAAGATGAGTGCACCTCCATACTGACATTTCCTAACCAGCCATGTGAGGATTGAATTAATAGCCACAAGCTAAAACAGTTTTTTATACATTAATATTTGTGGCAATACTCACAATTTCACCTTCAGAAGATAAGTTTTGGCCTGCCATTCTGCCTCCTTGTCAAGTGTTTTTTTTTTTTTTTTCATATTGACTGAGTGAATGTTGCAGTTCCTTTTGAATGAGTTTATAATTCCACAAGAGAGATCTGTAAAATTTATTCAACAGGCCTTCACTGAGTTGATTAGATGACACCATATAGTATTCACAAAATATGATTTCTTGTAACACAATAAAGTGCAAATAAGTGAAGTAAACAAGCTATCAAGATCTACTGTCAATGCTACTATTCTTATGGTATCAGCAGCCAGTTTCTGCACAATATCATTAATCTAATACTCCCATGAAATTAGCTACATCAAACAGCATTCTATGGAGCTACAGTAATCCACCATCTCCCTACACAGTTGGAAAGATAATGCTTATCTAATATTTGTATGGTCTCCTCAGTGTTATTTTAATTTTGTTCATAGGTGAGTAGTTGCTGTTCTCAATATTTTTATGTTGTTTTCACCCTGGAATTACCATTATTGTAATATTAACAAAAAAGATAAACAAATAGAGATTACAAATATGAAAAGGCATAAGAGTTTCAGTTAAGCATTGATCAGTGGAACTATAAAAGCTGTCATAGTGGCAGTAGAAAAGTAACAATAATGAAGGTGCTGTGTTGTGAGTTGTCACAACAAGCAGTTTAATGATCATAAACATAAGATAGACGCAGAGGAAAGAAAAAGTTGTAAGGAAATATCAAAGGAAAGGGAAAGTTAAAGTTAGAGAGACATATGAAGTACATGCTACCAGAATCTAAAAAAAAGTTCTTGTAGTTGAATCATAATTGTGAATGATCATTACTTTGTATAACAAAATAAAAATAAAATGTTTATATTTATTTTGACTTGGCATATTCACTTTTGTTTTCCTAATTGAATAAGAGATCAGGATTAAGTAAAAAGATATGCCTGTTATGTCCATAGTACAGCTGCCTCCTTTCTTGAATACAATAATGCTTGTTCATGTCTTAATTAACATATTCTCAGCACCTCTGATAGCACATCCATCTGAAAAACTTTTTGCCTTAAATTTAAAATAGATTTCTTTTGGCCCAGCTCTAATAATATGATATTATTAGTTATACTGACTTATGAGATCAGATGTCATATCTTACATTAATGAAACTTATATCCATGACAGAAATGCTTTGGCACCTTGATGTGTCTGTTGGTGAAGTAATAAAAGCTCTGCAACAATGCAATATGCTCAATAATACAGTGATTGTGTTCATATCTGATAATGGTGGACAACCTCATGGTATACACTATAATAAAGCATCAAACTGGCCACTAAGAGGGGTAAGTGACTATTTAAATTAGCTTTTGTATGTTTTTATCTTTAAGAGCTGGGAAGTGCAACTTTCTTTTGTTGTACATTACACAGTCTTTCTTTCCTTTTTCATTTTGTTGCACATGGTCTGCAAATTACATTCAAAATAGCATGAGATATTAAAACAGCATAGTAGAGACTTTTTAAGGCTGTGGTTTAAGGATGTTCACAGCCAAACAAATTTGTATGTGGTTTGGTGGCTCAGAAAGTAAATGGCAGACTGCAGATACATAGTTTCAAGACTTTATCCTCAGTTGGACCTAGGATTTTTTATATCACTTTTTGCTTCTTTCACCAATGGGCAATGGTATATTAATGCGAAAAATGAGAAGTTTCACTATTATCAGAGAACCACGTAAAGTTTTAGGATTCTATAACTGACTGGATAGATGGATTCAAAGGTCAGAAGAAGGCAAAGACCAACCACCTTGAACCAGTGCCATGCCTGGTAAAGCACTGTGGCCTTTAAACCAGGATAGCTTTGAACATTAAAAGATTTGTTTGGCTGTCAGCTACAATTATTTTGGGTCCTCTGTTCATTTTGTGGCAGCATAACTCAATGAAATGTTCTTGAATTTCAAGCAGAGATTTGATTATGCCAGTTTTGAATATGGTGCTGGCCCTTAACACCTACTGACATCATTGCGTCTGTAGCTTGCCAGTGCTGTGGCAGGCTACATAACTTACCTTCCTGCAGATACATGCCAAAGATGATTTCATGATGATGTTACAGACTTTCAGTGATGTTGGAGATAAGTAAATGTAGCAATTTGAGGTAAGGACCCTGATACCTCTGACAGTGAACTACATATATCGGTACTATTGTTGCTAAGATTATAGGGTAAGCGACTTTCAGAGGTGTGGGCCAGAACAAAACAAGTAAAGATGGGCTCTAAAATGCATTTTTTTTTTTTTTTTTTTTTTTTTTTTTTTTTAAAATCCATACCACCACCTCCAAGAGTTTCCTACCCCATACTCTTAGCAACAACTGTACTGGTACATGTATTTCACTGTCAAAGGTACCAAAACAATTTTGTCTTAACTCATAAGAGTTTTCTAACTGCAGAACTAAACACATTGTTTAAGGACATAAGATCATAAATCTAACTGTCAGAGAATGAAATACTATGTTGATGATATTGGTCTAGTACTTAGAAATTGTATTTCATAGAGGGGCTGTAAAAATTGTGTATTATACATTTCATTGCACGCAATATCACTTTATTGACATTCATCCTCTCCACATGCTGCTATACAGGGTGATTCAAAAAGAATACCACAACTTTTGGAATTTAAAACTCTGCAACGACAAAAGGCAGAGCTAAGTAATATCGGTCGGCGAATTAAGGGAGCTATAAAGTTTCATTTAGTTGTACATTTGTTCGCTTGAGGCGCTGTTGACTAGGCGTCAGCGTCAGTTGATGCTAAGATGGCGACCGCTTAACAGAAAGCTTTTTGTGTTATTGAGTACGGCAGACGTGAATCGACGACAGTTGTTCAGCGTGCATTTCGAACGACATACGGTGTTAAACCTCCTGATAGGTGGTGTATTAAACGTTGGTATAAACAGTTTACAGAGAATGGGTGTTTGTGCAAAGGGAAAAGTTCTGGATGGCCGAGAACGAGTGATGAAAATGTAGCACGCATCCAGCAAGCATTTGTTTGCAGCCCAGGAAAATCAACTTGCAGAGCTAGCAGAGAGCTGCAAACTCCACAATCAACTGTATGGAGAGTCCTACCAAAAAGGTTAGTTATGAAACCTTATCGTCTGAAATTGGTTCAAGCACTGTCTGCAGCTGATAAGATTGAAAGAATCGATTTCTGTGATTTTATCCTTGCTCAAATGGAAGCAGATGAATCTTTCGTTTCAAAGATTGTGTTTAGTGATGAAGCAACTTTCCACACTAACGGGAAAGTCAACCGTCACAATGTCTGTATATGGGGCACTGAGAATCCGCGGGAAACAACTCAGTATGAACGTGACTCGCCTAAGGTGAACGTTTTCTGTGCCATTTCAGCCAATAAAGTTTTTGGTCCCTTTTTCTTTGAAGGTGCTACTGTAACTGGACTACAGTATCTGGAGATGTTAGAGAATTGGCTGTTCCCTCAGCTCGAACGTCAACTACCCGAGGCGATGGATCGGCCGCCAGGCAGCCCATGACAGAGCACTTCATCACTGGCCTCCAAGAAGCCCTGATCTTACCCCCTGCGATTTTTTCTTATAGGGGTATGTTAAGGATATGGTGTTTCGGCCACCTCTCCCAGCCACCATTGATGATTTGAAACGAGAAATAACAGCAGCTATCCAAACTGTTACGCCTGATATGCTACAGAGAGTGTGGAACGAGTTGGAGTATCGGGTTGATATTTCTCGAGTGTCTGGAGGGGGCCATATTGAACATCTCTGAACTTGTTTTTGAGTGAAAAAAACCTTTTTAAATACTCTTTGTAATGATGTATAACAGGAGGTTATATTATGTTTCTTTCATTAAATACACATTTTTTAAGTTGTGGTATTCTTTTTGAATCACCCTGTATAACCAAGTCCCATTGATAATTTCATCCTGAATTTCTTGTAACTGTTTCAGTTTGTTAGCTAAATAGTTATTTTCACCCATAATTACTTTACAAGTGCCAGATTAATGCAAAGCAAAAACATAATTGAAAGTCAACTAATTCATAAAACAAGTATATAATCTTTTTAAATATAATTTAACTTCCAAAATGTAAATGCTTTTTTTGTATACAATGTGTATAAAAAAAACAAGTCGTATGAACCATATAGAATACATTCATCACATGGTATATGAACATGGGAACAGTAAAATTTAATTTCTGTCAGAATTTGTTTTCTTCAAATCTTCACCATAGATTGCTCATGCAGTAACAGGTTGTATCAGGAGCTAGAAGATAACCCTCTTACCAATGTAATGAAACATGCACTTTTTACACAATGGAGTTCCTCTTCATTGCAGTATTAATGCCTTCATCCTCTAAACAATAGCTTACATGACATATCGATAGGAAGTGATGGATTAATTTCCTGGCTTTCATAACCTCCTGACCTAAACTAATAGGCCTCTGTTTGTGGGAGCATTTGAAAGCTCCTATGTATCAAATTTCAGAATAAGGTGCAGAGTATATTTGTACCTGAACTGTGGAAGGCTGAAAATATATGGCAGTGCTTCATGGATATATTAGTGCATGAGGGATTCATTGCAACATCGTTGATAGATTAATCAGATCTAATTGAGGGCAAAATCTCTCTCTCTCTCTCTCTCTCTCACACACACACACACACACACACACACACGCACACGCATACGCACACGCACAAGCACACGCACGCGCGTGCGCTAACTCACTCTATCTCTTTCAGCTGACATCAGGATAAACGTGACATTTTTGTCTTCTTTTTATACTATTCCCTATTTTGACTCAGTGTCCCTCCATAGTGTAAGACATATATAATAGAGGGAAACATTCCACGTGGGAAAAATATATCTAAAAACAAAGATGATGAGACTTACCAAACAAAAGCGCTGGCAGGTCGATAGACACACAAACAAACACAAACATACACACAAAATTCAAGCCTTCACAACAAACAGTTGCTTCATCAGGAAAGAGGGAAGGAGAGGGAAAGATGAAAGGATGAGGGTTTTAAGGGGGAGGGTAAGGAGTCATTCGAATCCCGGGAGCGGAAAGACTTACCTTAGGGAGAAAAAAGGACAGGTATACACTCGCACACACACACACACATATCCATCCGCACTTACACAGACACAGACACAAGCAGACATTTGTAAAGGCAAAGAGTTTGGGCAGAGATGTCAGTCGTGGCGGAAGTAAAGAGGCAAAGATGTTGTTGAAAGACAGGTGAGGTATGAGTGGCGGCAACTTGAAATTAGTGGAGGTTGAGGCCTGGCGGATAACGAGAAGAGATGATATACTGAAGGGCAAGTTCCCATCTCTGGAGTTCTGACAGGTTGGTGTTAGTGGGAAGTATCCAGATAACCCAGCCGGTGTAACACTGTGCCAAGGTGTGCTGGCCGTGCACCAAGGCATGTTTAGCCACAGGGTGATCCTCATTACCAACAAACACTGTCTGTCTGTGTCCATTCATGCGAATGGACAGTTTGTTGCTGGTCATTCCCACATAGAAAGCTTCACAGTGTAGGCAGGTCAGTTGGTAAATAACGTGGGTGCTTTCACACGTGGCTCTGCCTTTGATCGTGTACACCTTCCGGGTTACAGGACTGGAGTAGGTGGTGGTGGGAGGGTGCATGGGACAGGTTTTACACTGGGGGCGCTTACAAGGGTAGGAGCCAGAGGGTGGGGAAGGTGGTTTTGGGATTTCATAGGGATGAACTAAGAGGTTACGAAGGTTAGGTGGACGGCGGAAAGACACTCTTGGTGGAGTGGGGAGGATTTCATGAAGGATGGATCTCATTTCAGGGCAGGATTTGAGGAAGTCGTATCCTTGCTGGAGAGCCACATTCAGAGTCTGATCCAGTCCCGGAAAGTATCCTGTCACAAGTGGGGCACTTTTGGGGTTCTTCTGTGGGGGGTTCTGGATTTGAAGGGATGAGGAAGTGGCTCTAGTTATTTGCTTCTGTACCAGGTCGGGAGGGTAGTTGCGGGATGCGAAAGCTGTTTTCAGGTTGTTGGTGTAATGGTTCAGGGATTCCGGACTGGAGCAGATTCGTTTGCCACGAAGACCTAGGCTGTAGGGAAGGGACCGTTGCATGTGGAATGGGTGGCAGCTGTCATAATGGAGGTACTGTTGCTTGTTGGTGGGTCTGATGGGGACGGAAGTGTGAAGCTGGCCATTGGACAGATGGAGGTCAACGTCAAGGAAAGTGGCATGGGATTTAGAGTAGGACCAGGTGAATCTGATGGAACCAAAGCAGTTGAGGTTGGAGAGGAAATTCTGGAGTTCTTCTTCACTGTGAGTCCAGATCATGAAGATGTCATCAATAAATCTGTACCAAACTTTGGGTTTGCAGACCTGGGTAACCAAGAAGGCTTCCTCTATGCGACCCATGAATAGGTTGGCATACGAGGGGGCCATCCTGGTACCCATGGCTGTTCCCTTTAATTGTTGGTATGTATGGCCTTCAAAAGTGAAGAAGTTGTGGGTCAGGATGAAGCTGGCTAAGGTAATGAGGAAAGAGGTTTTAGGTAGGGTGGCAGGTGATCGGCATGAAAGGAATAGCTCAGTCGCAGTGAGGCCCTGGACATGCGGAATATTTGTGTATAAGGAAGTGGCATCAACGGTTACAAGGATGGTTTCCGGGGGTAACAGACTGGGTAAGGATTCCAGGTGTTTGAGAAAGTGGTTGGTGTCTTTGATGAAGGATGGGAGACTGCATGTAATGGGTCGAAGGTGTTGATCTACATACGCAGAGATACTCCCAGATTCAACCAAACAGCCCTCGTCAAATATTTACTGTTCTACACTCGTACTCTCTGCTGGAAATATCACTTTGTCATGAAGAAAAATGATCCTAATCCTACTCCTACTCCTAATGATCCAACTCCCCAAGACACTATCCAAATTGAACCCTGCCTGGAACAGTTCCGTCCTCCGTCACAGCGGGACCCCCCTCCTCTTCCTCAAAATCACCCCCTCCAAACCTTCCAGGAATTTCTGACTTCCAGCCTTGCCTCTCAATCCTTCATAAAAAACCTTAATCCTACTCCCAACATCACCACTGCTGAAGCCCAAGCTATCCGTGCACTGAAGGCTGACCGTTCCATCGTCATTCTTCTGGCGGACAAGGGTTCCACGACAATGGTACTTGATCGTCGGGAGTATGTGGCTGAGGGACTGCGTCAGCTTTCAGACAACACCACATACAAAGTTTGCCAAGGTAATCCCATTCCTGATGTCCAGGTGGAGCTACAAGGAATCCTCAGAACCTTAGGCCCCCTACAAAACCTTTCACCTGACTCCATCAACCTCCTGACCCCACCGACACCCTGCACCCCTACTCTCTACATTCTTCCTAAAATTCACAAACCCAATCATCCCGGCCGCCCCATTGTAGCTGGTTACCAAGCCCCCACAGAACGTATCTCTGCCTACATAGATCAACACCTTCGACCCATTACATGCAGTCTCCCATCCTTCATCAAAGACACCAACCACTTTCTCAAACACCTGGAATCCTTACCCAGTCTGTTACCCCCGGAAACCATCCTTGTAACCATTGATGCCACTTCTTTATACACAAATATTCCACATGTCCAGGGCCTCGCTGCGATGGATCACTTCCTTTCATGCCGATCACCTGCCACCCTACCTAAAACCTCTTTCCTCATTACCTTAGCCAGCTTCATCCTGACCCACAACTTCTTCACTTTAAAGGGAACAGCCATGGGTACCAGGATGGCCCCCTCGTATGCCAACCTATTCATGGGTCACATAGAGGAAGCCTTCTTGGTTACCCAGGTCTGCAAACCCAAAGTTTGGTACAGATTTATTGATGACATCTTCATGATCTGGACTCACAGTGAAGAAGAACTCCAGAATTTCCTCTCCAACCTCAACTGCTTTGGTTCCATCAGATTCACCTGGTCCTACTCTAAATCCCATGCCACTTTCCTTGACGTTGACCTCCATCTGTCCAATGGCCAGCTTCACACTTCCGTCCACATCAAACCCACCAACAAGCAACAGTACCTCCATTATGACAGCTGCCACCCATTCCACATCCAACGGTCCCTTCCCTACAGCCTAGGTCTTCGTGGCAAACGAATCTGCTCCAGTCCGGAATCCCTGAACCATTACACCAACAACCTGAAAACAGCTTTCGCATCCCGCAACTACCCTCCCGACCTGGTACAGAAGCAAACAACCAGAGCCACTTCCTCATCCCTTCAAATCCAGAACCTCCCACAGAAGAACCCCAAAAGTGCCCCACTTGTGACAGGATACTTTCCGGGACTGGATCAGACTCTGAATGTGGCTCTCCAGCAGGGATACGACTTCCTCAAATCCTGCCCTGAAATGAGATCCATCCTTCATGAAATCCTCCCCACTCCACCAAGAGTGTCTTTCCGCCGTCCACCTAACCTTCGTAACCTCTTAGTTCATCCCTATGAAATCCCAAAACCACCTTCCCTACCCTCTGGCTCCTACCCTTGTAAGCGCCCCCGGTGTAAAACCTGTCCCATGCACCCTCCCACCACCACCTACTCCAGTCCTGTAACCCGGAAGGTGTACACGATCAAAGGCAGAGCCACGTGTGAAAGCACCCACGTTATTTACCGACTGACCTGCCTGCACTGTGAAGCTTTCTATGTGGGAATGACCAGCAACAAACTGTCCATTCGCATGAATGGACACAGGCAGACAGTGTTTGTTGGTAATGAGGATCACCTTGTGGCTAAACATGTCTTGGTGCACGGCCAGCACAACTTGGCACAGTGTTACACCGTCCGGGTTATCTGGATACTTCCCACTAACACCAACCTGTCAGAACTCCAGAGATGGGAACTTGCCCTTCAGTATATCCTCTCTTCTCGTTATCCGCCGGGCCTCAACCTCCGCTAATTTCAAGTTGCCGCCACTCATACCTCACCTGTCTTTCAACAACATCTTTGCCTCTTTACTTCTGCCACGACTGACATCTCTGCCCAAACTCTTTGCCTTTACAAATGTCTGCTTGTGTCTGTGTATGTGCGGATGGATATGTGTGTGTGTGTGTGTGTGCGAGTGTATACCTGTCCTTTTTTCCCCCTAAGGTAAGTCTTTCCGCTCCCGGGATTCGAATGACTCCTTACCCTCTCCCTTAAAACCCACATCCTTTCGTCTTTCCCTCTCCTTCCCTCTTTCCTGATGAAGCAACTGTTTGTTGCGAAGGCTTGAATTTTGTGTGTATGTTTGTGTGTCTATTGACCTGCCAGCGCTTTTGTTTGGTTTAAGTCTCATCTGTGACTTACCAAACGAAAGCGCTGGCACATCGATAGACACACAAACAAACAAAAACATACACACAAAATTCCAGCTTTCGCAACAAACTGTTGCCTCGTCAGGAAAGAGGGAAGGAGAGGGAAGGACGAAAGGATGTGGGTTTTAAGGGAGAGGGTAAGGAGTCATTCCAATCCCGGGAGCGGAAAGACTTACCTTAGGGGAAAAAAAGGACGGGTATACACTCGCACACACACACATATCCATCCACACATATACAGACACCTTGGTGTCCTATGCACAATGTTACATGAGACAACATAGTGGTTAAGTCACTTTAAGCTTATTATGGAAGATCTACATTTGTATCTCTGTCTGCCACTCCAATGTCATTTTTTAAAAATGAAATCATGTGAACAGGCCTTGGTTACTTCCTGTTGTTACTTTGGTAATGGAAATTTCTTGAGGAATATAAATAATTTAAGGTATAAAGATTACAACTTGCTGAACTGTGGTACTGAGTTACTGACAGGCACATGAACAAGACTCAGAACATGCACATGCACGCACGCACTTATACTCGTATGGCTACATAGTTACAGTTGACTGCATTGAGTGGCACAGCAACTCAACTGCCGGCACAATGTGTTTTCCAGGGACAATGCAGCCATACACTCCTTATGTGGTGTGTGTGTGTGTGTGTGTGTGTGTGTGTGTGTGTGTGTGTGTGTGGTTTTTTTTTTTCTCCATATGTCTGAAGAAGGCATTCATCCAAAAGTTAGCAATGTTCTCAGTCTCATTTATGTGTTTGACAACAATTTAGCATCTCTACTATTTGGTGAGTTGTTACATATACTCCTTAAATTATTTCTAACATTACTTTTTTGTTCAGTGCAATATCTCTGCAAATTAAAAGTTTTTTCTCATTTTACTTTATGTTGATATTCATCTAATCATCAAAAAGTTATGACCAGTTTATATTCTCGATAGTAATAAAGACTCCAGTATGGTTCACTCCAAGAATTATTGTGAATTTCTGATCCCATACCAACTTTTAACTGCTTCATTCCTTGCAACAAAGATCTTGTTTATTACTCAGTCTGCTTGTTGTGAACTGTCCTCTTTGATCCCATCTACAAAGAGCCACTTAATTGTGTGTTACACATAAAGGATCAAAATTTGCATTCTGATAATTGTTACAACTTCCCATCCCACTCATACCTGGTGTACATGACAAATAATTTGCTCATGGTTATTGGTATATTAGTGCCACCAAGATAGTGCAACAATCAGTATCATTATTAAATAGATAGTTCTTGCTGATTCCACCACACAGACTTCAGCTAAAATCTTTATGCCGTGGAGCTACATCTATTTCTACATCCACATCTACATAGGTACTCTGCAAGCCACCATATGGTTCATGGTTGAGGGTACCCTAAACCACTACTAGTCATTTCCTTTCCTGTTCCACTTGCAAAAAGAGCAAGGCAAAAATGACTGTCTATATGCCTCTGTAGGAGACCTAATTTATTGTATCTTATCTTTGTGGTCCTTATACACAGTGCATGATGGTGGTGGTAGAATCATTTGGCAGTCACGTATAAAACATTCTTGGTATTCTTGCCGCGTCAGTTCTAGATAAAATCTCGAGCTTTCGACAATTATCTCCATCGTCATTGTCAGGAGCTGACTGTCTCCACTGCTGCTATGGTGGCCTCTATATAGCCTGAAGACGGCTTCTAATTGGTTGGCTTATGATTGGTCAGTGATTATGTGCTGCTGTCTCAGACGGTGTCACTGTGTGCACCGGTGGTGCCACCGCTTCCGTTTCAACGTAAACCTTCGAAGGAACGTCTCTGCTGCTTCTCTGCGTCAAGCGCTCATTTCCACGCACAGCTCAGATGGTATCCGCTATCGCGGTTAAAGTTCTTATGGCTCATCCTTACTTCCACAGCCTCCTTAATAACAAAATCCCAGTACGTGGAGGCATGGGACAGAATTTTAGTTTCATCGAACAATATTTTATGTTTGTTCATGAGACTGTGCTCCGCAATTGCCGATTTCTCCAATTATCTATTTTTAATATGGTGTTGGTGTTCTGCACAGCGATCGGAAACGGTATGAATCGTCTGACCTATATAATTGCTTCCACACTCACAGGGTATATTATAAACTCAATCTTGGCCTCAGAGTCCCAGGAGAGAACATTCATCGCGCCAATTAGACATTTTGTCTAAATCGTCGTGTATCTTCCTACAGTGACTCAACTTCAACACCTTATCATCTGCCGCCACATCATCAGCAAACAAGCACAGATTGTTGCCCACCATGTCCACCAAATCGTTTGTGTATATAGAGAACAGCAGCAGTCCTGTCACACTTCCCTTGGGCACTCATGACGATTGCTTGCTGGACACCCTTCACAAAATGATGAAAGGAAAAAAGTTTATTGCTTACTACATTTTTGCTATTCAGGCTGTAAAACTTTAGCATAAAGTATGATGTTTTAATTTATTACTTCTTTACTACTAAATCTATTCAGACATTTTGTTTTGTTTTTGATTTTTTACCAGTTTGTGGGTGAATAATCTGAAATTAATAAAATAAAGATAACGTAGGTTCTGTGCTTTCAACCATAAATGTTTTACATACTTAACCTTTCATATTTAACACATTAACTCATTTAAAGTAAGTAGATTTCCTAAACTGTTTCTACATGGGTGTTTGATTCTGTAAAGAATTGGTGATGGGGGGATGGAGGCTGTTACTGGTTTTTGTAGTTAATTTGGCGTGGTGTAGGTTTACCTGGGAAAGAAGAGACTATTATTGGAGCCATCCTGAGGATTATATATATCTGGGATCCTTATCAGGCTAGAATGACAGAAAAAATGGAATGAAACTATGAAGAAGAATTATGTCATTTATTTAAATGCATGGACAAGATTAAAGATTAATAGGAATGCTTGAAACTCTGAGAGGAACGCCCGGAAATGTAAAGCTAGCTCCCCTCCTCACCTTCACCTCAAGTGTGGTATTCATTAACTTATTCTCATAGTAGTTGTCTTCACTGTATGCCAAATGTCAGCTTAGTAAATGCTCCTCAGAGTATGTAATCCTAACCCCCCCCCTCTTTTGACTGTATCAGTTTGAAGGTATTAGAATTAAGGAAAGGGATAGCTTACCACTAAGTCATATATAACTGTTCCTGACCATGTGGCTACACCAACCTACACTGTGCCACTAATTGATCTAGCTGTTCATTAAACCTAGTAGAAAGATAATTCAAATGTAAGATTTTATAGAGGTTGCTGCATTGTTGAGCATAACTAAACAAGATTTGTCTGCAGAGTTTCTATCACAAACACACACATCTGTCACAAAATCCACAATAGTTTGTCTCTCACTCTCTCTTTAATACTTAGCTCGTGAGAGGAATAAATTGCACATAGTGTATTTTTGTGTCTTCTTTGAAACAGACTAGTGACAGTTTGTTTACTCCCTCAAAGGTTATTACTCTTTCTTTTAACAGTTCATGGTATTGCATCAATAAGAAAATAAAAATTTTTTGATGTAGCATTTTGATAGCCTTTGGTCTATTTAATTTTGTAGTGAATACACAGGAGTACTTCAAAGTAGTGATCGATCCCAAAATAATATGAAAATACACAGGCAGGGATGCAATTTGGACAATATCTTCAGCACAAGATGTGAGTTGGTTTCAGACTAGAGGCAGCTAGTGGACCTACAGGATGATTTACAGAGGTGGAAAAAAGAACTCCAATTGGCTATAAAGGAACAGGGCATTCACTGATGAGTCCATCTACAGCAACCAACAGCAGAATTATAGTTGTCAGAAAACCACAGATGAAGGTACGAATGCAGCAGTTCTTACCTGAAAAACCAGAACTTCGGTTCACAATGCTTGAACTAGCATTTGCACAAACCGAGATGACCAATGAGCACACACAATTTGCAGTGGCAGTGAATGGACTATTGTATTGTAATTGTATTGTATTTATTGCTTCTGTTATCTACAAAGCAGCTTATGCATAAGACATTGGACAGGTCAAGTTATAAGTATACAGCTCAAAGTCATACCTTGGCGTACTTATTTAAGGTTACAATAGTACACTTCATGCATAAGTATTTATATAACACACATCCTAAATTTAAATATTCTTCAGTGGAGTAAAAAGTAGTGATGCCTTAAATATGACTTTAGAGATTTTCCAAAGGTATTGACCTAAGTAATAGCTTTTATGTTTTCAGGAAGTTTGTTATAAAGCTTAACTCCCATGCGAAAAGTATCTTTTCGGCACAGAGCTGTGCTGACTTGGGTTATATGTAAGTTTCTGTTTTGCCTGGTAAAGTGATCATGTATAGCACAGTCTTTTTGCAGTCTACTGTCCTTACCTAATACATTCATTTTAAAGAATAAAAGGGTTTCCACAATGTATACACATGGCAATGGAGGAATGCCAGATTTCTTAAACAGAGGTGTACAAGAGTCTCTAGGCTTGCATCCCTTTTTTGTAGTTTAAAAGTACTATTAGCTGTTTTAGAGTTTCCCAAGAAAGTGACTCCCTATCTATGACAAGAATAAAAGTAGACATGATGTGCATTCATTACTTTTTTCCCACTACAGCACGATTTTAGTGAGTGAAGAAGACTAAAAGCTAGGGTCGCTATAGGTGCAGCTGTAATACTACAATTTCCTCAAGATCAGCAACATACAAATTTAAAGAGGATGTTAATCAGTGGAGTATGCAAACCATCAAATACAGTAAGTGCTGAATAATGAGAAAATAGGAGACAGTACATGCTCTGAATATTAATGGCACTCACAAGACATTGTAGAAGAAACAGAATCACCAGATGTGATGCTGTGGCACATCTGGATGGACACCTGCTGGAGGCGGTAAAGTCAGCAGTGGAAATGGGTGAAAAATGTGATTTATATGCAGGGACTGCAATAGCAGACAAAGTTTACGCAACATTATAATAGTGCACACACAGCAAGTGTAACAATGGTTACCAAGGAAATCGTTACACAAGAGATTGCAGCTATCCAAAAAGGGCAACAATTGGATGTCAATAAGGGGATACATTGCCTTAAAGAACAGATATGACACATTGCAAAAGCAGGTGGTAACGCTATTAGGAAATGGCTGAACAATGCCCAGACATGGCATCGGTGAAAGAACTGTGAGTTGTATGTCATCATGTATGTACCCAAATGGCATCAGCAGTTGATAGTAGTGAAGTGGGCCATGAGAACCAGCAAGAGCGCCTTATACAGAGAGGCTAGTACAGTGAGGGATGCAACAGGGTGAGTCATCTAATGAGCTTACCAAAACCTTTACAGCAGTTATAAGTAAAGGACGTGAAATCAGATCATTACTACCTCATCTGCTCTGGGTCAGATGTCAGCACATCACCATTTGGTGAATACAGAGATGCAGCTGCAACCTCACCAATATGCCTCACAGCAGCAATTAGTTTACCAGTATTGACATATGGAAATCATGAAGTGGAGGTTGATCTAAGTTTTTGTAAGAGGTGTAGGTGGTGATTTGTGTGTATATTAGGAGCAGACGTTCCTAGTCAAAAAAGGACTGAGATCAGTCTTAGCACGACTCAGACCAGGAAGGATGGAGAAGGTCCCAGGTTTCCTAGGCTGAAACACTATAAATACCATGGGCTAAACACACAGTTTGGTGTTGTGGAAGGATAGTGGTGGTACCATGTTACACATATAAGGGATGCCACATAATACGGTACATTATATTAGGAGCATGCTTGAGCAGACAGACTTGCAGCGGCTGAGAAGGTTAGTGCCAGACTGATTCGTGGTCACAAAAGCAGAGTTTGATGGCATGCTGGAAAAGGGTGTGTAACGAATGTCCACTGTTGTTAGTATGCCTATTTTTTAAATTGTTCTTACATGAAGTTCAAAGATTTATGTGCAATTAATACTTGATTGTGTGTATAAAAAAATGCATATGACATCAGTGAATAAAAGTATGCAAAATAAGTTAATTTTCTGATGCTTTTATCACCAAAATCAGCAATTACATGTAGAGCAAAGTTACTGAAGCATTTGAGAAGATCTGTAATACGTAATTTTCAGTTTGATCAGTATGCACATCCCACAATTTTGATCAATCAATTTTACATATTTCCTTCCCCTTTGCTTTGATCTGTTCAGAACTGAATTCTATGTTTTTATTAAAGTGATAGCCATTTACCAATCAATAACACTTAAAATATTTTCGTTATTGCTCATTCTGTTGTTGCAGCTCAGTTGTATTTGACTATGATGCTTGGATCATCAGCAAAGGGCACAGTTTCTGCTTTATCAGTTAAACATCATTCACATATAGCAAGAACAGAAAAGGTTCTAGAATTGAACACTGTGGAATGACAGTAGTAATATGTCCCCATTCAGAATTAGATTCATGATGAGAGTTCCACAAGTTATCCTAACAAGACCTTTTGCTTCCTATTAGTTAAATATGAAATAAACCACTTACTCAGTATACCTTAAAAACCATAAAAAACTTTAGGCTTCTCCAAAAGAATGTTATGATTTGTACAGTCAGTTACCTTAGATAGATCACAAAAAGTCACAATAGATGAAATACTGTCAATCAGATATTTTAATACTTGTAACTGAAATGAGGAATGGCATGTTCACTGGAGAAGCCTTTCTGAAATACAAATTGTGGCTGACTAAGGATCATATATTTTTATGTATCCTCAGCCTTTCTTAAATACATGATCTTTACCAAAATTTTTGAGAATGAAGCTATGGCTAACAGTTTGATAATTATTAATATCTGTCCTATTACCTACCTTAAAGAGGGGTCTGACAATGGCATACTTTAGTCTGTCTGAAAATACACCTTTTGAAATTTCTCTATTTCTGTAGTATTTGGAAATTCAGTTATTTTAACTTCTCCCATTTCTACCTTTTTGGATGGGGAGGGTAGTCTAAACAAGGAGCCCCTCTGACATTGGTAATTATGGGAATTCTATCATGCAACTGTGTCCTACCCCACTTATGCGTATCTACTCTCTCAGCCCTCAAATCTGCTAATCTATCTGTCCCATTCTGATTAAGATGTAGGTCATGCTTGATGTACTCCCATCTTCCAATAGCACAAACTTGGATAGCTCCGATGTGAGCTCTCTCTGAATCTTACAGCTATCCTCTCAGTTCCCAGTTAACTTACTGCATAGTATTCAGTTCTTCTGAAAATAACACGAACATTCAGATGACCACAAGCTGCCTGAATTTGCAGGCTGGCAAGGGGAATCTGTATCTGCAATATCATTTGTTTCTTCTAACTAACTAATGTGTTTCTCTGTAAAAAATGTATTGGTTCTAAGCAACAAATGCATCCACCACGTAACTTCCTCTTCCTGTCATTCTGTATTATCCAAAACAAAAAACAGTGTATTCTAGGTGGTAAAGAATGGTTACTTTACTGGTGTTTTTTCTATGACTATTTTGATTTAGTTTTGCAAAGATTGTTTTTACAATTATTGTTATTTCATTGTAAATAATAAAATTATTGACACATTTTCAGACAAAATTCACTCTGTTTGAGGGTGGCGTAAGAACTGTTGCAGCTCTGTGGACTTCTAAACTAAGACAAGCGGGCAGAGTTAGTGACATCTTTGTTCACATTACAGACTGGTTGCCAACACTTTACAGTGCTGCAGGTATGTATTGGAACAGATTTTTCATTTAGACTTTTTAGTGTTACTAACAAATATTTTTGTTCTTACTGTAAGTGTATGACTGCCACTCTTTCTCACAAAAAATAACATTTCATTGACAGGAGGCAATTTGTCAGATTTGGGGCCAGTGGATGGGGTGAATCTTTGGCCATGGCTAGGAGCTAGCAATAGTACACACATTCCCAAAGGGCCCCCACCACGTGTTGGGATGCTGCTCAACATAGATGAAATTTTAGGACTTGAAGCAATTATTCATGGCCGCTGGAAGCTTACACGTGGATCATTTCATAATGGTCAATATGACAGTCACTCGGAACAAACAAGTCAACAGCCCAATGGAGCGGACTCTATTGCAAATGCCTTATCAGGATCTGCTGCACATGCTTTAGCATCAGCTGGAATATCTGGACCGACAACGAAGGCCCAAGCATTTACAGTACGCTCCCAGGCAACTATTAACTGCCAAAAAGAAATGTCTTTTTTGCCTAAAAATCTTACAGGAACACCATTATGTTCTAGTAACTACTGTCTCTTCAATATTTTTGTGAGTATTATGTTATTATTACACATTTCTAAGTTTTATCTAGATCTGGAAGTTGTTGTGCTGTACCAGCTATTTTGTTTGTGTGTGTGTGTGTGTGTTTGTGTTTGTTGTTGTTGTTGTTACTATTTGACAAACACTGCGCATTGCTTCTTAATGGAGTGTAGAACATACATAGTTTTGTTGCAAAAGGAGAAGACATTTATTTTGCTTATTTTTACACTCCAAAAATTGTACATACAATTTCCAAACACCACTCTCCTTTAACAGTTTGGGAAACAAATTCTTTAAGACGTTCATAAGATTAATTTTCCCAGCTCTGTCTTGATGAACATGAAGGAGGAGTAGATGAGTGAGTCCCTGCTGTGTGACTGTTGGTCTGAGGCAAGTTTTAATTTGCCAAAAAGTGATGAATGACCTCTCACAGGATGTTGTAAGTACTAGAAATGTCATAATCAGATTTATGATGTGACAAACTTCTTGAAACAATTTTTAACCCTACCATGTTTAACAGTAAACTGTCTTCAAGCAGAGGATACATTACATGGTGATATATGTACCAGTCATAAAGTTTGGCATCATTTTGAGCTGTGCATAAAGCCTGTCCAGGTTAAAGTAATCTGTATGTATTTTAAGCAACTCTTCCAAACATCATGTAGATGAAGGATTTGATTGGGAGGATATAAAAATTATCTTTTCAAGATGGGATAGTCATTTTAGATTCTCTTGGTTAAAACTTTGATAAATATTATACAGAAAGAGATCAAGAATTTCAAATTTTTTAAATCTACATTCATGAGTCAGTTCTTCAAGAATGTGTCTCAGGTATCTTCTCTTAGCTATGAGATATTCGAGTATTTAAGTTTTAGGTTCTCAGAATAATCTTTGAGTATTTAAGTTTTAGGTTCTCAGAATAATCTTTGGCTTCCACTGATCTAAGGGTCACAAGAGCTGCTTTTAGAACATCTACATGATGTTTCTTTCTGACTGCACTAAAATTTGCTTTCTATAAAGATCTGTCCAGTTCTTCACGTTATCCAAACAATTCAGTAGTCACTGTAATTTAAAAATACTCTCAAACCTTTTGAACTACATCACATAACCCAACATTTTTATTTGAACTCTGTGTGCTCAATACTCCACTCACTGATTTCTGGATCCAGTCATAGTTTTTAATAGAACATTTCAAAGATTTAACCCTTACAGGCAACCTGATCAGATGCAGTGGTATCACCCATTGAACTTTCAGATTTGGTATCATCTCCTTGACACCATATGGTAGCATAATATCTGCAGACATATTTTTCCTTTTTGTGGATCTTAGAATTATATTTGAGATGTGTTTCACACTTACCAAGACATTGCACAATGGATCACAGTTTCTTGAAATTTCCTGTTGTGGAATGAATATTGCAGTGTCTGTAATAGCTCTTTGGCTGGTCTTCAAGAAGAATTCCCTTCACACCCTTGATCCGTCCAGATGTATTAGTTGCACCATCATCACTGTAGGTGTGTAGAAACTCCATTCCCAGTGAGAGTCTTAGAAAGATGTCTGTAACAGTAGTTACAGTTGTTTCTGCTGTGGAGTCTGGTGGATAGTACAAATATAGAAAAAGTTCTTTTATTTTGACCATCTTAGAGTTGACACAACATACACAAAGAGTGGATGACACAACATACATGATGAATGAACTGCTCCAGGGTATCCATGTCCATTGTTGAATATGTCATAATTCTGTAAAATGGAGAATTTTTCATTTGCTGCACACTGTATTGCTGGATCATGTGAGCCATAATTTTGAGAATTTCATTTTGTATCACTGGGGCCAACTCAATATCATGGCACCTAAGCAAGATCTTCAGGTCTGAACACTGTTTTCCTTTCATTAAGAATTATCATGAAGATTCCAGTGGACATTTCATGAACCCTCACTGGGTTTTATGTTTGTCACAGAAATCTGACTTAACTTATAGTTACTAGTAAAGCAATTCTAGCTTTCTCTGGATGGCCATAAGTTGTTGCATGACTTGGGAGATGACAGGTGTGTTATGTTCATGTTGCTGAATAACTGAATGGACTGTCAATGAAAAAGATTCTTCTCATCTATTCTGAAATTTTCTGTGGAATTTTTTCAATTACAGAGACCTTTAAGTAAAACTGGTCTTCTATTGTTCACTGCAAGGATTGATCTAATGCAGTCATAACATAGAACACTGTCCTCCTTTTCTGCATAATATAGCCATGGATAAGGCACAAACCATTCCAGTTTACTAGATCTACCATTCCTTCACGGAAACTTTTGACAGAACAGGGAAGGAGAAATTGTACTTTTAACTATAAGATATTTGATCTTATTTGCAAAACAGTGAAAAATCCAGGATGGAATGTAACTATATTATGAAAAGGATAGTTTCAACTCACTACTTAGCAGAGATTCTGAGTCACAGATAGGCATGACAGAACGACAGTCAGGAAGTGAGCTGTCAGCTAACAAGGCCTTCACCAGAAATAAACAAAATACACACACACACACACACACAAATGCAACTCACGCACACCTGACCACAACCTCTGGTCCTGTTAATTTTCTAGACTTTCTTAACTTCAAACTTTGTCCCAACATCATTCCTCAAATCCCTCAACATGCAAAATACCTTACATCCAAAGAAAGAACTACAATCTACCATCTAAAAACTGATCCCATCTTTATAATCCTATCTGATGACAAATATTCCACCACTATTGTTTTGAACAGCAAGGATTACCTGGCAGAACCACTCTGCCAGCTGTCAGATTCATCCACCTATAAACTCTGCCACAGTGACCCAAATGCAGAGATCCGGCAGGATCCTCAGTCTCTCCTCAAAATCCTTCGTCCCATCCCAGAACCTCTCCCTGTAGCCCATCTTTCTCTTCACCCCTACCACTCCCCACATTCCTACCTTCTACATGCTTCCTAAAGTCCCTAAGCCCAACCACCCAGGACAACCCATTGTGGCTGGCTACTGTGCCCTCCCCCCCCTCCCCCTCCCCCGAGAGAATCTCTGCTCTCATACACCAACACATTCAGCCTATTACCCACAACCTACCCTCCTATACAAAAGATACCAACCATTTCCTACACTGACCCTCCACAGTTCCTGTTCCTGTACCAAATTGTGAACTGTGCGGAGTGGCACGGTTTGAGGTGTCATGTCATGGAAAGCGTGGCCTCTCCTGACAGAGGTTCGAGTCCTCCCTTGGGCATGTGTGTGTGTGGTGTCCTTAGCATAAGTTAGTTTAAGTAGTGTGTAAGTCTAGGGATCAATCACCTCAGTAGTTTGGTCTCTTGGATATTCACACACCCACCACATGATGCCCTGTTAATCACTATTGATGCTACCTTCCTTTACAGTACCATCCCTAATGCCCATGGGCTTACCATATTGAACACTACCTTTCCCAATGGCTAATGGATTCCAAACGTACAACCTCCTTCGTAGTCACCATGACCAACTACATCCTCATCCACAATTATCTTCTCCTTTGAAGGCATTACCTACAAACAAATCTGGAGTACAGCTATGGGCACCCTAACGGCACCATCCAATGTCAACCTATTCATAGGCCATTTAGAGAAATTCTTCTTAAACACCCAGAATCCCAAACTCCTCATCTCTTTCAGATTCATTGATGACATCTCCATGATCTGGATCAAGGGTGATGACACCCTGTCCACATTCTTCCAGAACCTCAACACATTTTCCCCCATGCCCACTGAACCTTCACAATATCCTCGTCCATCCCTACACAGTCCCTGCTCACATTTCCTTGCCTCCTGGCTCATATCCCTGCAATAGACCTAGATGCAAGACCTGCCCCATATATCCTCCCACCACCGCCTACTCTAGTCCAGCCAAGAGCATCAGCTATCCTATCAAAGGCGGGCTACCTGTGAAAACAGTCTTGTGATTACAAGCTAACCTGCAACCACTGTGCTGCATTCTATGTAGTGACAACCAACAACCTGTCTTGTCCACATGAGTGGCTACCAACAAACTGTAGCCAAGAAACAGCTGGACCATCCCACTGCTGAGCATGCCACACAACACAACATTCTTCATTTCAATGACTGCTTCACAGCCTGTATCATCTGGGTTCTTCCCACCAACACCAGCTTTTCTGAATTTCACAGGTGGGAACTCTCCCTGCAATACACAGTGGAACCTCACTTAATGAGCATCTCCTATAAAGTGCAGTTTGCATTGTGAGAAAAAAAAAATGGTAAAGAAAAGGATTCACTTAATGAGTTATGTTTCACACAGCAAATGGTGATGATTTAGTGTGATGTCACCAGCCATTCACGTGCGGCAGGGGAAACATTTAACAATATGAACACCTGTCGTTGTTTGCGGTGGCATATGAGCAGTGTCTGTAGTACGTATTGCATCTACATCTACATTTATATTCCGCAAGCCACCCAACGGTGTGTGGCGGAGGGCACTTTACGTGCCACTGTCATTACCTCCCTTTCCTGTTCCAGTCGCGTATGGTTCGCGGGAAGAACGACTGTCTGAAAGCCTCCGTGCGCGCTCTAATCTCTCTAATTTTACATTCATGATCTCCTCGGGAGGTATAAGTAGGGGGAAGCAATATATTTGATACCTCATCCAGAAACGCACCCTCTCGAAACCTGACGAGCAAGCTACACCGCGATGCAGAGCACCTCTTGCAGAGTCTGCCACTTGAGTTTGTTAAACATCTCCGTAACGCTATCACGGTTACCAAATAACCCTGTGACGAAACGCGCCGCTCTTCTTTGGATCTTCTCTATCTCCTCCGTCAACCCGATCTGGTATGGATCCCACACTGATGAGCAATACTCAAGTATAGGTCGAACGAGTGTTTTGTAAGCCACCTCCTTTGTTGATGGACTACATTTTCTAAGGACTCTCCCAATGAATCTCAACCTGGTACCCGCCTTACCAACTATTAATTTTATATGATCATTCCACTTCAAATCGTTCCGCACGCATACTCCCAGATATTTTACAGAAGTAACTGCTACCAGTGTTTGTTCCGCTATCATATAATCATACAATAAAGGATCCTTCATTCTACGTATTTGCAATACATTACATTTGTCTATGTTAAGGGTCAGTTGCCACTCTCTGCACCAAGTGCCTATCCGCTGCAGATCTTCCTGCATTTCGCTACAATTTTCTAATGCTGCAACTTCCCTGTATACTACAGCATCATCTGCGAAAAGCCGCCTGGAACTTCCGACACTATCTACTAGGTCATTTATATATATTGTGAAAAGCAATGGTCCCATAACACTCCCCTGTGGCACGCCAGAGGTTACTTTAACGCCTGTAGACGTCTCTCCATTGATAACAACATGCTGTGTTCTGTTTGCTAAAAACTCTTCAATCCAGCCACACAGCTGGTCTGATATTCCGTAAGCTCTTATTTTGTTTATCAGGCGACAGTGCGGAACTGTATCGAATGCCTTCTGTAAGTTAAGAAAAATAGCATCTACCTGGGAGCCTGTATCTAATATTTTCTGGGTCTCATGAACAAATAAAGCGAGTTGTGTCTCACACAATCGCTGTATCCGGAATCCATGTTGATTCCTACATAGTAGATTCTGGGTTTCCAAAAACGACATGATACTCGAGCAAAAAACATGTTCTAAAATTCTACAACAGATCAACGTCAGAGATATAGGTCTATAGTTTTGTGCATCTGCTTGACGACCCTTCCTGAAGACTGGGACTACCTGTGCTCTTTTCCAATCATTTGGAACCCTCCGTTCCTCTAGAGACTTGCGGTACACGGCTGTTAGAAGGGGGGCAAGTTCTTTCGCGTACTCTGTGTAGAATCGAATTGGTATCCCGTCAGGTCCAGTGGACTTTCCTCTGTTGAGTGATTCCAGTTGCTTTTCTATTCCTTGGACACTTATTTCGATGTCAGCCATTTTTTCGTTTGTGTGAGGATTTAGAGATGGAACTGCAGTGCGGTCTTCCTCTGTGAAACAGCTTTGGAAAAAAGTGTTTAGTATTTCAGCTTTACGCATGTCATCCTCTGTTTCAATGCCTTCATCATCCCGGAGTGTCTGGATATGCTGTTTCGAGCCACTTACTGATTTAACGTAAGACCAGAACTTCCTAGGATTTTCTGTCAAGTTGGTACATAGAATTTTACTTTCTAATTCACTGAACGCTTCACGCATAGCCCTCCTTACGCTAACTTTGACATCATTTAGCTTCTGTTTGTCTGAGAGGTTCTGGCTGCGTTTAAACTTGGAGTGAAGCTCTCTTTGCTTTCACAGTAGTTTCCTAACTTTGTTGTTGTACCACGGTGAGTTTTTCCCGTCCCTCACAGTTTTACTCGGTACGTACCTGTCTAAAACGCATTTTACGATTGCCTTGAACTTTTAACTTTTTCCATAAACACTCAACATTGTCAGTGTCGGAACAGAAATTTTTGCTTTGATCTGTTAGGTAGTCTGAAATCTGCCTTCTATTACTCTTGCTAAACAGATAAACCTTCCTCCCTTTTTTTATATTCCTATTAACTTCCATATTCAGGGATGCTACAATGGCCTTATGATCACTGATTCCCTGTTCTGCACATACAGAGTCGAAAAGTTCGGGTCTGTTTGTTATCAGTAGGTCCAAGATGTTATATCCACGAGTCGGTTCTCTCTCCCTGCCGCCGTTGGATAAGCAGCTGCAGCAGCAAGTCGTATACTCCTAGCTCACTCATTTGTTACATAGTTTAATTCTTAATCTCTTTGCGTGTTTTTGGTACTTGCATTGTTTAATTCATAAATTTCGGGCGTATTATAGTATTTGAGAGTTGTAGCATCACGTTTTAGTACCTGAATAGTGTAAAATCGCGTAGTCTCCTTCCGCCGCCGATCATTGTGTCAGCAGCCCGCATGTAGCAGCATTACTGCATTTACTAGGCAATCTTGTATTTTAATAACCGTTTAAATTTTGTGTCGATTCGTTTGCGCTCTCTGTAGATTAGTTCAGGCGTTCTTTGCACAACAGTTTTTAGCATGGATAGGGACTGCACCTGCTGTCCACATTGAGGCTGATCCCTCACCTGTGGTAGAGTGGGAGGTTGTCTCAAGGTGTGGCAGGGGGCGAAAGACATTCCGGAGGGCTGAACGGAAGGCCTCTCCAGTTTGTCTGACGAACCGATTTCAGGCTCTGTCTCAGGCTGATACTGATCTTCAGCCTGACATGGCTGCTTGTCCTGTTCCAGAGGTTGCCCCTCAGTCTGCAAGATCCGGGCGGTCGCAGAGGGTGGGCTTACTGGTAGTTGGGAGCTCCAACGTCAGGCGCGTAATGGGGCCCCTTAGGGATATGGCAGCAAGAGAGGGGGAAGAAAACCAATGTGCACTCCGTGTGCATACCGGGGGGGAGTCATTCCAGATGTGGAAAGGGTTCTTCCGGATGCCATGAAGGGTACAGGGTGCACCCATCTGCAGGTGGTCGCTCATGTCGGCACCAATGATGTGTGCCGCTATGGATCGGAGGAAATCCTCTCTGGCTTCCGGCGGCTATCTGATTTGGTGAAGACTGCCAGTCTCGCTAGCATGATGAAAGCAGAGCTCACCATCTGCAGCATTGTCGACAGGACTGACTGCGGACCTTTGGTACAGAGCCGAGTGGAGGGTCTGAATCAGAGTCTGCGACGGTGTAGGCTGCAGATTCCTCGACTTGTGCCATAGGGTGGTGGGGTTTCGGGTTTCGCTGGATAGGTCAGGAGTCCACTACATACAACCAGCGGCTACACGGGTAACAGGGGTCGTGTGGCGTGGGCTGGACGGTTTTTTAGGTTAGATGGCCTTGGGCAAGTACAGAAAGGGCAACAGCCTCAACGGGTGCGGGGCAAAGTCAGGACATGCAGGGACCAAGCAGCAATCGGTATTGTAATTGTAAACTGTCGAAGCTGCATTGGTAAAGTACCGGAACTTCAAGCGCTGATAGAAAGCACCGAAGCTGAAATTTTTATAGGTACAGAAAGCTGGCTGAAGCCAGAGATAAATTCTGCCGAAATTTTTACAAAGGTACAGACGGTGTTTAGAAAGGATAGATTTCATGCAACTGGTGGTGGAGTTTTAGTCACTGTTAGTAGTAGTTTATCCTGTAGTGAAGTAGAAGTGGATAGTTCCTGTGAATTATTATGGGTGGAGGTTACACTCAACAACCGAGCTAGGTTAATAATTGGCTCCTTTTACCGACCTCCCGACTCAGCAGCATTAGTGGCAGAACAACTGAGAGAAAATTTGGAATACACTTCACATAAATTTTCTCAGCATGTTATAGTCTTAGGTGGAGATTTCAATTTACCAGATATAGACTGGGACACTCAGATGTTTAGGACGGGTGGTAGGGACAGAGCATCGAGTGACATTATACTGAGTGCACTCTCTCCCTCGCATGGGTTTAGCACTCTTTCTGCTACCGTCTTAGTGCAGCTAGTGATCACACATTTTTCTAAACTTGTGTTCACACAATATTTCTCTCTGTGCAAATTTTAATAACCTTCATAGAAATGTCCCCAAAGATAAAGCCACAAGAAGATGACCATAAGAGAAAGAAAATTACTTTAGAAATGAAATGTAAAATCATTGAAAAACGTTTACCTGGTGTGAGCGTTGCTAATTTAACACACATATACAGTCAGTCTACATCAGCTGTTTGCACTATCTTCAAGAACAAAGACAAAGTAGAGGGTATAGATGCTTCAAACAGAGTGACAAGAGGATCTAAAAACTGTTTCATATTCTGGATTATCTGAAAGTTGCTCCTTATATGTATAAATGAAAATCAATTGCAAGGTGACACTATTAACGAGAACATCATTTGTCAGAAGGTGAGAATGATTTTCGCCGACCTCATTAAGAGGATGCCAAGATCATCAGCGGTTGAAGAAGTGCTTGAGGGAAGCTGTCGGTGGTTCGAGAAGTTTAAGAGAACAACTGGCGGAGAACCCATGAGCAACTTCAAGATGCTCATAGATTCTGAGGGTTATCTTCTGCAACAGATTTTTAACTCTGACAAAACAGGTCTATTGTGGAAAAAGATGCTGAAGCATACCTTATAACAGCAGAGACGAATGCATTGCCTGGTCACAGTCCAATGAAAGACCGTCTTACACTGGTATTCTGTGCAAATGCAAACAGTGATTTGAAAAATAAACAACTGCTTGTTTACCATTCAGAAACTCCATGAGCCTTCCCAAAGGGTAAAGCCCAGAAGAGCAGGTTAAATGTGATGTGGAGGTCCAACAACAAAGCTTGGATGACACATGACCTTTTTTGTGATTGGATTAATGAAGTGTTTGGTCCTTTTGTGAAAAAATCTGACTGTCCTTCAAGAATTTTGCTTCATCAAGATCCAATTTCTGGCTCACAACACCACCTCGTTACTCCAGCTTATGGACCAGCAGATGATTTCCAACTTTAAGAAGCTCTGCATTAAAGCACTCTTTGAGCATTGCTTTGAGTTTACTGAAGCTACCAATCCAACTCTCTGAGAATTTTGGAAATAATCACTTCAACATTATGCCTGTGTCAAGATGATCCAAAAGCCATGGAGGGGGCTACCAAGAGAACTCTCACTTCTGATTGGAAAAAGCTTTGGCCAGAGTGCATTGTTGAATGTGACTCTGAGGCAGTTGAGTCAACTGTGGAGCCTGTAGTCAATAAGATTGTGTTTGTGGCCAAGAACATGAGACTAGAAGTGGATAACAATAATTTTGATGGGCTTGTGGAAGATCACAGCCAAAATAAGACCACTGAAGAGCTTATGGAGCTGCAGTGTGTTTCACAGCAGGAAGGTATGAAGAGGAGTTCAGAGTAAGAGAAGGAGGAGGAGAAGGAGGCGGAGGAGGTAACAGCAAAGCAGCGGTCTTCTGCAGCAACAACAGAAATGCTGAAAGTATGGGAATCGGTTGCATCGTACATTGAAAATAATCTCCCCAATAAAGCAACGACTGTGCGCTCTACAAATTTATTTGATGATAATGCAGTGTCACATTTTTGTCAAGTGTTGAAGTGTTGGCAGAAAGAAATGACCATAGAGACCTCCCTAGTAAAAGAGAATTAGTTATGTATCATGAATAATAAGTACATAATACAATTCCAGTCCCAAAGAAAGCAGGCACTGACAGATGTGAAAATTACCGAACTATCAGTTTAATAAGCCATGGCTGCAAAATACTTATGTGATTCTTTACAGATGAATGGAAAAACTGGTAGAAGCCGACCTCAGGGAAGATCAGCTTGGATTCTGTAAAAATACTGGAACACGTGAGGCAATACTGACCCAACGACTTATCTCAGAAGATATATTAAAGAAAAGCAAACCTATGTTTCTAGCATTTGTAGACTTAGAGAAAGCTTTTGACAATGTTGACTGGAATACTCTTTTTCAAATTCTGAAGGTGGCAGGGGTAAAATACATGGAGCGAAAGGCTATTTACAATTTGTACAGAAACCAGATGGCAGTTATAAGAGCTGCGGGGCATGAATGGGAAGGAGGGGTTGGGAAGGGAGTGAGAAAGGCTTGTAGCCTATCCCCGATGTTATTCAATCTGTATATTGAGCAAGCAGTAAAGGAAACAAAAGAAAAATTTGGAGTAGGAATTAAAATCTGTGGAGAAGAAATAAAAACTTTGAGGTTCGCCGATGACATTGTAATTCTGTCAGAGACTGCAAAGGACCTGGAAGAGCAGCTGAACGGAATCGACAGTGTCTTGAAAGGAGGATATAAGATGAACATCAACAAAAGCAAAACGAGGATAATAGAATGTAGTCGAATTAAATCAGGTAATGCAGAGCGTATTAGATTAGGAAATTAGATGCTTAAAGTAGTAAATGAGTTTTGCTATTTGGGGAGCAAAATAACTGATGATGGTCGAAGTAGAGAGGATATAAAATGTAGCCTGGCAATGGAAAGGAACGTGTTTCTGAAGAAGAGAAATTTGTTAACATTAAGTATAGATTTAAGTGTCAGGAAGTCATTTCTGAAAGTATTTGTATGGGGTGTGGTCATGTATGGAAGTGAAACGTGGACGATAAATAGTTTGGTCAAGAAGAGAATAGAAGTTTTTGAAATATGGTGTTACAGAAGAATGCTGAAGATTAGATGGGTAGATCACATGACTAACGAGGAGGTATTGAATAGAATCAGGGAGAAGAGAAATTTGTGGCACACCTTCACTACAAGAAGGGATCGGTGGGTACGACATGTTCTAAGGAGGGAAGAATTTCATATTGCAGCAGTCCCCCCTCCTGCCTCTTAGATTTTGAGGTAGTGAGTGATGCAAGACTTGTCACTGAACATCCCAGAATGTCACTAAGTGTGCCAGTTGATTCTGGCTGTGTGTCATGTCTCTGAGATGGTCTCAGTGGTAAATGACAAGGTCTCAACCCAGCTTCCAGTTGTGTGTGCCAGGTGGTTTGTGATTACACTCTGCCTATAACTTCTGGCCAGATTTCAAATGTTGCCATCTGTCTTTTTGTCAGATCCAGTTGAACAATCCTGTGATCTTCTTTTGGTGTAGTCCATTTGGAAGTGCCTGAGCTTATTTGTCCTAGCGTACTTTTGTCCTGAGTCCATCTCATCCCCACTCATTATGCAGTCATTGCACTGCAGCCAAATATACAAAGGACCTATCAGTATGATGCTTCCATGTCCCACTACCCAATGTTCAGAGTCTGAAAGATGGTGATAAGCTACCTGCACATCTCATCTGGGCATGCTGTGTTGCAATCTCCACCAGAACACATCCAGTAATGTTAGACACACCAGTACGTATAAAGTACTCGCACCATTCTCTATCTGTAGGACTGGAATTTTTTAAAGCTGAAAATAACCTTGTGTGAGGGTTAATCAACATAATCCACAAGCATGAAAATACTGGGTTATCAGTTTGGTAAGTGTTCATATTGTAATACTTTAGTTTTCTGTCTGTGTATGTCGCCACAAAGTTGCATTATGGTTGGCGGATAGGTCTTTAAGTCCCATCAATGATGAGGACATTACAGGCAGATCTCCATTCTAGGTATGAGGTGGAAGGGGAAGGAAATTGACTGTCCTCCTCAAGGGAACCATCACAGCATTGTGCTTAGTTGGTTTTTGGGAAACTACAGAAAATTAAAGTATGGATGGCTGGACAGGGATTTTAACCACATTCTTCCTGAGTGTGAGCCTAGTCTCTTAAGCAAAAAGTGCACTGGGAAAATTTTTTATTAAATATATGGGGGAAAGTGCTCAGTTTCAGCTCTGTAGCTAACCTGTACGGTTCTGTTCTATCCTTTACAAGACTCTGACTGAAAAATGAGTCAACACCTGCATAGTTCTGCCTTCTTCAGCACCTTTAAAATTTTCTAAAAAATATTGGAATGTGAACATATTCACCCTTTTTTATGCTGAGAGAGATGGAGGCAGTGACAGTGGTAAAAAGATGGAAAAAATAGTAAATAGTGGCTGTGGTATAGAAAGAGTGAAGGAGACAATGGCAGTGTGAGAGAAAGATAGGGAGACAGTGGCAGTGGAACATAGTTGACAGTGACAAGAGTAATAGGAAAAGAGTGAAGGAGACACTGGCATTTGGAGAGAAATAAAGGGAAGGAGGAAGTAGGATTGGATGAGAGCCAGCGATAATATGGGTCTGTGACATTGACAGCGAGGAAGAGATGGGTAGTGACAGTGAGAAGAGACTTACCAGTGGGAAGGAATGAACCAGATAAGTGCAGAAAGAGAGAGCAAGAGAGAGACAGTGGCAGTGAGTGGAGACAGTAGTAGTAGTAGTAGTAGTAGTAGGACAGATTGTGGCTGTGAGACAGGAAATGTGACGGTTTGAGAGACATATAGAGACAATGACAATGAGTTGGGCTGAAAGAGTGAGTAAGAGTAGACATGTGGGAGTGGATGAGTGTGAGCGACTTACAGCAATAGACTAGTGGGTGTGAGAAAGTTACCATTGGGGGAGCTTGTGGGAGTGAAAGTGAATTGCATATTAAAAAGAGTGTGAATATCCTTCCATGTCAAAATTTTTGGGCGAATTTTTAAAGATGGTGAGGGAGATGGAATGAGGCAGCTGTTACACAACTTTTCAGTCAGAGACTTTTATACAGGAACATATTCACTTTTTTTTCGCTGATAGGAGCATTTCTCTACTCGTTCCTAGTGCACATTCTTTTTTTTATTATTTTACAGGTGTTTCAACAGTAAAAATAGTGATGGACGCAAATGTAATTCTAACAGCAAAAAATCCCAAATTAATTAATTACATACAAAAAAACGGAATATTTTGGAAATGTATTTTGACTAATAATCAAGTATAAAATTATATAAATAATCTAAATTCAAATTTTTTACTTCAATACATGTATGTACTATGGTTAGAAGTTACAAAAAATTATACAAGTAAAACAAAATTACACATGAAGCTTTATTAGACTGCAATTTGAATTAAATAACTGTTTCATTTTCTTTACAAAATAGCAACAGTGTAACACTAACATTACAATGTGAAGGAATTTGTAAATGAATGTGTTGGTTAAACATTAATAAAACCAATGTATTCAATGTACAGAATACAGAAGGGCACACTCAGGTCAGTCTCAGAGGCTCTCAGTGTTCACAGTCCATTGGGGGAAATTACTTTTATGTCAGAATAAAGTCTAAAAGTAGGTATAAGAAAGGAACCACATCATTGCTAGCTGGAAGCTGGGACTAGAGAACTTGTGGTTTGGAGCCAATTCTCTACAGCAGTGGCCAATAGTTATTCACATGGTTTCCTCTAGCTACATATTAGCTAACCCCAATGGGTACCTAGTGGGAAGGCTAGCAGCAGACCACATTCCACAGGAACAAACAACCTTTGGTGAAGTGACGATCTTGCTTGCTATGTAGACCACAATGAACTGTACTTGAATGTTACCATATAACATTAAAATAAAAAATTCAAAATAAATATCAGACTGGCTGTGTGAGTTGCACAAGTTATCACATTTATGAATGTTACTGTTGTCAGCTATGACTGACTGTTGATAACTAACTTCATAAAAGAGCATCTTTTATCTGAAACAAATACTAACAAAGAGATAGAGGGGCTGGCCAGTACTTACCTCAGCTCAGTACAGCCGATAGATACACAAAAAACAGAACAAAAAATTACGTTCTTAGCTTTCAGAACTTTGTTCCTTCATCAGGGAGGAGAGAGGGGAAAAAAAAGGGAAGAAGGGAAAGTGGATTCAGTTACTCACAACCCAGGTTATGAAGGAACAGGGAAAGGAAAACAAGGAGGGTAGCAAGGATGGAGGCATGGTTGTCAGAGGGAAGCCAAAGATATTCTACTGTAAGTACTGTGCCAGCTTCAAACCAAAGAGGATGCATACAGAAGTAAAGAGGTGTATAGTATAAAGACAAACACAACTATGGAGGATGAAAAGATGCGTGAATGGCTAAAGAGGAAAGGGAAAGAAGAGAATACTGAAAACTAAGTGAGAGTGAGGTTATTTAACGTAGGTTCAGTCCAGGGAGATGGCGGGATGAAAGGATGTGTTGGGAGTGCAAGTTCCCATCTCCGCAGTTCCGAGGCACTGGTGTTGGGTGGGAGAAGCCAAATGGCACATACGGTGTAGCAGGTTCCTAGGTCCCTAGAATTATGCTGGAGGGCATGCTCTGCTACTGGGTATTGGACATCTCCTAGGCGGACAGTTCGTCTGTGTCCGTTCATGCGCTCAGCCAGTTTAGTTGTTGTCATACCGATGTAAAAGGCTGCGCAGTGCAGGCATGTCAGCTGATAAATGACATGTGTAGTTTCACATGTGGCCCTGCCTTGAATTGTGTATGTTTTACCAGTAGCGGGGCTGGAGTAGGTGGTTGTGGGGGGATGCATGGGGCAGGTTTTGCAGCGGGGTCGGTTACAGGGGTAGGAACCGCTGGGTAGAGAAGGTAGTCTGAGAATATTGTAGGGTTTGACAAGGATGTTACGGAGGTTAGGGGGGCGACGAAAGGCAACTCTAGGTGTTGTGGGGAGAATTTTGTCAAGGGATGATCTCATTTCAGGGGTTGATTTGAGAAAGTCATATCCCTGGCGGAGTAATTTGTTGATGTATTCGAGGCCAGGATAATACTGGGTGACAAGGGGGATGCTTCTGTGTGGTCTGGGGGTAGGAAAATTGTTGTTGGCCGGGGAGGAATGTATTGCTCAGGAGATCTGTTTGTGGACAAAGTCTGCACGATAGTTGTGGGGGAGGAAAGCATTGGTCAGGTTATTGGTGTAATTGTTGAGGGATTCGTCACTTTAGCAGATACGTTTGCCACGAATACCTAGGCTGTAGGGAAGGGAGCGTTTGATGTGGAAGTGAAGGTACTGTTGTTTGTTTGCGGGTTTGATATGGACAGAGGTGTGGATGTGAGCTTCAACAAGATGAAGGTCAACATTCAGGAAGCTGGCTTGGGGTTTGGAGAAGGACCAGGTGAAATTCAGATTCGAAAAGGAGTTGAGGTTATGGAGGAAATTAAGGAGTGTTTCTTCACCATGAGTCCAGACCACAAAGATGTCATCTAAGAACCTATACCAGGCCAGGGGAAGCAGCTGTTGGGTCTTCAGGAAAGCCTCCTCCATGCGGCCCATGAAGAGGTTGGCATAGAACGGAGCCATCCTGGTTCCCATGGCCGTTCCCCTGATTTGTTTGTAGGTCTGTCCTTCAAAAGTGAAGTAATTATGGGTGAGGATGAAGTTGGTAAGTGGGATAAGGAACGAGGTTCTTGGAAGATCTTCGGGTGGGTGTTGGGAGAGGTAGTGCTCAAGGGCAGAGAGACCATGGGTATGTGGGATGTTTGTGCAAAGGGATGTAGCATCTATGGTGACAAGAAAGGTTTCAGGTGGGAGAGGAGTGGGAATGGATTTGAGGCGTTCTAGGAAGTGGTTTGTGTCTTTGATGTAGGACGGGAGTCTGTGGGTGATAGGTTGGAGGTGTTGGTCTACCAGAGCTGAGATACATTGTGTTGGGGCTTTGAAGCCTGCTACAATGGGACGACCAGGATGGTTCTCTATGTGGATTTTGGGTAATAGGTAGAAAGTAGGGGTACGTGGCTCAGGTGGAGTGAGTAGGTCTATGGAAGCCATTGTCAGGCCTTGTGAGGGACCTTGGATTTTTAGGATTTTGTGCATCTCAGTCTGGATGGAGGAAATGGGATCCTGGGTAGTAGCTTTGTAGGTTGAGGTGTCGGAGAGTTGACGCAGTCCTTCTGCCACATACTCCACACAGTCAAGTACCACAGTTGTGGAGCCTTTATGACAATAGAGCAGTCTGTTTTCAGCTCCTTAATGGCACAGGATTCAGCTGGGGTGATGTTGGGGGTTGTCGAGATGTTCTTCAAGAAGGACTGGGAGGCAACACTGGATGTGAGGAATTCCTGCAAGGGATGGTTTTGGGGGAGAGGAGGAGGATCCCTTTGAGAAGGCAGTCGGAACTGTTCTGGACAGGGTTCAACACTGGGTCTAGTATTTGGGGGCTGTGTTTGCGTAGTGAAGTGATATTTCCAGTTGAGGTTCCGAGTGAATGAGAGGAGATCTTGAACCAGGTCAGTGCGGTTGAATTTAGGCGTGGGGCTAAAGGTTAAGCCTTTTGATAGAACAGATGTCTCTGGAGGAGAGAGGGATCTGGATGAGAGGTTTAGAACTGAATTGGGACTGGTGATATGTGGCATTTGACTGTGGTTATAGTTGAGATTTGGTCTGTGTGGGGTATGTGCTGGGATTGGGAGATTGCGTAGGGTGGCTAGGCTAGGTTTGTGTTGGCTATGAGGGGAGTTTGTTGAAGGTTCTGTTGTGGTTGGTGTTTGTGAGGGATAGGGAGAGGGACCCCACTTCTTAGGTGTTGCACTAGCACTGCGGATAGTTTTTTCAGGTGGTGTGTGGCATGGAAATCAAGTTTACAGCTGGCGTCTAGGACGATGTTCCTGAGTGTGTTCTCCAAGCAAGGGTTTGAGAGGTGGAGGACTTTGAAGAGAGATAGGAGCTGTTGGGAGTGATGGTTTAGATTAGATTAGATTAGATTAGATTAATACTAGTTCCATGGATCATGAATACGATATTTCGTAATGATGTGGAACGAGTCAAATTTTCCAATACATGACATAATTACGTTAATTTAACAACATACTTAAGTTAATATAACAACTTTATTTTTTTTGTGTTTTTTGTTTTTCTTTATTTTTTATTTTTATAATTTTTTAATATTTCTGTTTGTTTTTTTTTTTCTTAATTTATATCTAAAAATTCCTCTATGGAGTAGAAGGAGTTGTCATTCAGAAATTCTTTTAATTTCTTCTTAAATACTTGTTGGTTATCTGTCAGAGTTTTGATACTATTTGCTAAGTGACCAAAGACTTTAGTGCCAGTATAATTCACCCCTTTCTGTGCCAAAGTTAGATTTAATCTTGAATAGTGAAGATCGTCCTTTCTCCTAGTATTGTAGTTATGTTGTTGTTGTTGTTGTTGTGGTCTTCAGTCCTGAGATAGGTTTGATGCAGCTCTCCATGCTACTCTATCCTGTGCAAGCTTCTTCATCTCCCAGTACCTACTGCAGCCTACATCCTTCTGAATCTGCTTAGTGTATTCATCTCTTGGTCTCCCTCTACGATTTTTACCCTCCACGCTGCCCTCTAATGCTAAATTTGTGATCCCTTGAGGCCTCAAAACATGTCCTACCAACCGATCCCTTCTTCTAGTCAAGTTGTGCCACAAACTTCTCTTCTCCCCAATCCTATTCAATACCTCCTCATTAGTTACGTGATCTACCCACCTTATCTTCAGCATTCTTCTGTAGCACCACATTTCGAAAGCTTCTATTCTCTTCTTGTCCAAACTGGTTATCGCCCATGTTTCACTTCCATACATGGCTACACTCCATACAAATAGTTTCAGAAACGACTTCCTGACACTTAAATCTATACTCGATGTTAAAAAATTTCTCTTCTTCAGAAACGATTTCCTTGCCATTGCCAGTCTACATTTTATATCCTCTGTACTTTGACCATCATCAGTTATGCACACTGCTATTACTTTTGAATTGGGTTTGGTTGTTAATAACAAATTTCATAAGAGAGTATATATACTGAGAAGCTACTTTGAACATCCCTAGATCCTTAAATAAATGTCTGCAGGATGATCTTGGGTGGACTCCAGCTATTATTCTGATTACACGCTTTTGTGCAATAAATACTTTATTCCTCAGTGATGAATTACCCCAAAATATGATGCCATATGAAAGCAATGAGTGAAAATAGGCGTAGTAAGCTAATTTACTAAGATGTTTATCACCAAAATTTGCAATGACCCTTATTGCATAAGTAGCTGAACTCAAACGTTTCAGCAGATCATCAATGTGTTTCTTCCAATTTAATCTCTCATCGATGGACATACCTAAAAATTTGGAATATTCTACCTTAGCTATATACTTCTGATTAAGGTCTATATTTATTAATGGCGTCATACCATTCACTGTACGGAACTGTATGTACTGTGTCTTATCAAAATTCAGTGAGAGTCCGTTTACAAGGAACCACTTAGTAATTTTCTGAAAGACAGTATTGACAATTTCATCAGTTAATTCTTGTTTCTCAGGTGTGATTACTATATTTGTATCATCAGCAAAGAGAACTAACTTTGCCTCTTCATGAATATAGAATGGCAAGTCATTAATATATAATAAGAACAACAAAGGACCCAAGACTGACCCTTGTGGAACACCATTCTTGATAGGTCCCCAGTTTGAGGAATGTGCTGATCTTTGCATGTTACGAGAACTACTTATTTCAACTTTCTGCACTCTTCCAGTTAGGTACGAATTAAACCATTTGTGCACTGTCCCACTCATGCCACAATACTTGAGCTTGTCTAGCAGAATTTCATGATTTACACAATCAAAAGCCTTTGAGAGATCACAAAAAATCCCAATGGGTGGTGTTCGGTTATTCAGATCATTCAAAATTTGACTGGTGAAAGCATATATGGCATTTTCTGTTGAAAAACCTTTCTGGAAACCAAACTGACATTTTGTTCGTACTTCATTTTTACAGATATGTGAAGCTACTCTTGAATACATTACTTTCTCAAAGATTTTGGATAAAGCTGTTAGAAGGGAGATTGGACGGTAATTGTTGACATCAGATCTATCCCCCTTTTTATGCAAAGGTATAACAATAGCGTATTTCAGTCTATCAGGGAAAATGCCCTGTTCCAGAGAGCTATTACACAGGTGGCTGAGAATCTTACTTATCTGTTGAGAACAAGCTTTTAGTATTTTGCTGGAAATGCCATCAATTCCATGTGAGTTTTTGCTTTTAAGCAAGTTTATTATTTTCCTAATTTCAGAGGGAGAAGTGGGTGAGATTTCAATTGTATCAAATTGCATAGGTATGGCCTCTTCCATTAACAGCCTAGCATCTTCTAATGAGCACCTGGATCCTACTATATCTACAACATTTAGAAAATGATTATTAAAAATATTTTCAACTTCTGACTTTTTGTTCGTAAAGCTTTCATTCAATTTGATGGTAATACTGTCTTCCTGTGCTCTTGGTTGACCTGTTTCTCTTTTAATAATATTCCAAATTGTTTTAATTTTATTATCAGAATTGCTGATTTCAGACATGATACACATACTCCTGGATTTTTTAATAACTTCTCTTAATATAACACAGTAGTTTTTATAATTTTTGATAGTTTCTGGGTCACTACTCTTTCTTGCTGTCAGATACATTTCCCTTTTCCGGTTACAAGATATTTTTATACCCTTAGTAAGCCATGGTTTGTTACAAGGTTTCTTACGAGTATATTTAACTATTTTCTTGGGGAAGCAGTTTTCAAATGCATTTACAAAAGTGTCATGAAATAAATTATATTTTAAATTGGCATCAGGTTCACGGTACACCTCATCCCAGTCCAACTGCTGTAGGCTTTCCCTGAAATTTGCAATTGTTAAATCGTTGACTGAACGTACTACTTTGGAGGACTGTTTAGTATTGCTGAATGGAGCTATGTCATATATTGTAACTAGCTGTGCACCATGATCAGAAAGACCATTTTCAACAGGCTGAGCATTTATCTGGTTAAACTTATCTTGGTCTATAAAGAAGTTATCTATCAGTGAGCTGCTATCCTTTACCACTCGAGTAGGAAAATCAATAACGGGTGTCAAATTGAAATAACCGAGTAATAATTCAAGGTCATTTTTCCTATTACCCTCTTTCAGAGAATCTACATTGATGTCCCCACAAATAATAATTTGCTTCCCCCTGTCTGACAGATAGCACAACAAGGAGTCCAAATTTTTCAGAAATAGATGAAAATTTCCTGATGGGGACCTATATACAGTTACAATTATAAATGTGCCTTTATTTAATTTAAGCTCACAGGCACATGCTTCTATATGTTTCTCTACACAAAACTTTTTTGTTTCTATACTTTTTGCACAATGATAACTTTTGACATATATGGCAACTCCTCCTTTCTCCATATTTTCTCTCATTACATGTGCAGAGGGCTTATAACCACTTACATTTACCTTATCCATATCAGTAACAATGTGATGCTCAGACAGGCATAGTATATCTATTTCATTCTCAGCTTCTAAATCTTCTAAACAAACCAGAAGCTCATCTACTTTATTCTTTAAACTCCTAATATTTTGATGAAATATACTTACATTATTTTTAATTATACTTTTATGAGAACCTTTCCTTATTCTAACATTTGCAGTACTCTCCTGTCTGAGTTTCTCATTGTGCTTAGGCCTAGTTGCTATACCAGTGGCCACATGGTGTTCAGAGAGGCAGATTATGTCAACTGGGTTGGATGACTTTAATTCATCAATGCAATTGCCTAGGACTGAGAGACAACTTGGTGGAGATAAAATTTCTGGTGATTGGTGAAAATTTATAATTGGTAGCTGTGATTGGTGATCCAATGTGCTAGAATTGTGCTGTTTAATTTCTTTCCTAAACTGAAGATTTGTTTCAATCCTGACCTCTCGTAGAACTTGACATCTTTCTGTCTTACCTATCCTAAAAAAGGTGCTGCTCCAACACCTGTAACCACTGGTATTTTACCATTCATGGCAGTGCCTCCCCCCTTTAAATTTCCTGCTATTACCCCAGCCAGTTTCCCCTTCCCTTTCCTGTTGAGATGTAGGCCGTGCCTGGTATAGTCCCACCTACTGAGATAATCAACAGGAACCACACCAATATGAGCCCCCGCACCCGACCCAAGCAGCCGTTCCAACTCCAAATTAACTCTCCCAACAGAAGAGTTCAAATGAGGCCGGTCATGGCGTCTCAGGACAGATACAAATTCAACATTGGTGTGTCTCGATGCCGACGCAATCTTTACCAGGTCACACTCTATACTGTACCCAGGATCTCTGTCGATGCTGTTCCCTGGCCCTCCCACAATAACCACGGTGTCTTCCCTGGTAAATCCTTTACAGAGTGAACCTAAATCCTCTGTCACCTGATCCAGACTAGCACTTGGTTTGAAAAAATTCGTGACCTGGTATTCTGGCCCTAATTCCTCCTGCAGAAGTTGGCCTACACCTCTGGCATGAGAACTGCCTAACAACAAAACTTTCTTCCTTTTCGATGACTTTCCTACATTCTTTTTCAATTTCCTATTGAAAGTTTGTTGTGTCCTGTCTACACCTACCTCTGCTTGAGGCTCATCAGTTTCTAACTGAAGCAACAGGTCAAACTTATTTTTGACATTCACCACAAAACTGTCAGACTTAGTTCTAGGCCTGTTCCTTCTGCTACCTGTTGCCACTTCCCACCTCTCTCTGCCCTTCTCCCTCCTTAACCTGTCCAGATCTTCCCTAGCCTGATCTAGCTCAGCCTGAAGGGCAGCAATTTTCCCCTCCTGTTCCACTATCTTCCTATCGCTGCTGCAAATCCTACATAACCACTGATGAGCCTGATCCACTTTCCCAACACCCACGCCACTGCAGTCCCCCCAGTGAAAAAAAGTACTGCATCCATCACACCAAACCCCGGAACTAACAATTCTACGGCAAGTCAGGCACTTCTCACTCATGGCAAAAATAATACTTTAGCTAGAATAAATCAATTAAATTACCGAAAATCAAAAAAGACGTTACAAGAATTAAGCCTATTCACAAATGCATATAAGCAAGTTTCTGATTTAAAATTCCGCTGTTTTTCTAAGATCTGTATTAAAACAACGAAGGAATACGCTATTTATTATATATTTCACTCGGTGGAATGAAAAAAAGGACAATTAAACGAGATACTTTAACTTTGATTCTCCAAAAACGTTACGAGAATTAGGCCTATAAACAAATGTATATAGGCAAGTTTCTGATAAAAAGTTACGCTGTTTTTCTGAAATCTGTATTTAAACAATGAAGTTGTACGCTATTTACGGTAGTTTACTTATCTGTTACCGAGAAACTAGTTAAATTACCGTGAAACAAGAAACAAACACGTTTACAAAATTTAAGCCTAAGCGCGACTTCGCGAAGTTACGATCTTTTCGTGTTTTCTGAAAAAATACGCAAAGAAAAGTCAAACCTTTAACGGCAAGACTAAACGATACACTAATGCACGTATTTAATTTGTTGTCGGCGTTAAACTAAATTATATTCCTGTCTAAATCACTTAACTTTCTGGAAATGGTTTCTGGCGTCACTTACTCGGCGGCCATCTTGGTTACATGAAGTAGTGTAGAGATTCAGGACAAGTTGGGTAAGGGCTAAGGACTGAAGGTTCTGGAAGTCCAAGAGAGACTGGTGGAAGGAGGAATTGCACCCAGAGACGGGAACTTTTAAGGTAAGTCCTTTAGGGGTAATTCCAAAGGTTAAGCAGGACCGGAGGAAAAGTATGTGGGATTGCAGTTTGGCTACGGTGAATGCATGTTTCCGGAATGAATGTAAATAATGTGGTATAGGATTAGGGTACATAGTGGGTAACTGGTGGGTAGGGAAATTAAATAACTAAAGTTAAAATAGTAATCATAAGAAGGAATAAAACACGGAGGGAATGATGAGAAAGAAAGAAAGAAAGAAATTGTATTGGTAATGTTCAATACTAAAGAAAGACCACTAAATAAGAAAAATACGGAAAAAGTTGACCAGACTAAGCAAGTGTGTCCAGATCAGGGGAAAAGGACACACGTTGCTCAAAAAATGAGATAGCTAGTGGCGAAAAAAGATCGCGCATGCCGTTGCCGCAAAAAAGTTCCAGGGGGGCGCAGAAATGTCCCAAAAAAATTTCCAGTGGCAGAGAAAGATAGCCACTGGCACAAAAATAACGCCAGCAACACGAAATCGACGGAAATGGATGAAACTGGTAGGTGTGGAAGAGATTGTTGGCAGTGATTGTTGGCTGGAAAACAGCGAATAACGAACGTTAAAACTATGTTATGTTAAATAAATCAATAAATAAATAAAGAGAAGTGGACTATAAACGGAACAAGATAATAGGAAGAAAATGAAACTAGCACAGTTGGTGACGAAAATATTTATTTATGTACATATAAAACACTGAAGAAGAGAAAGTGTTTAGATGACAGATGTAAGTGAGAGCTAACAAAAGGGACAAAACAATGAAGGATGTGGACCATATAGGTGATCTAAATGAATAATGGAAAATCTCATATAAAGATGTGAAACAAATACTAACAAAGAGATAGAGGGGCTGGCCAGTACTTACCTCAGCTCAGTACAAAGAGAACCATCCTGGTCGTCCCATTGTAGCAGGCTTCAAAGCCCCAACACAATGTATCTCAGCTCTGGTAGACCAACACCTCCAACCTATCACCCACAGACTCCCGTCCTACATCAGACACAAACCACTTCCTAGAACGCCTCAAATCCATTCCCACTCCTCTCCCACCTGAAACCTTTCTTGTCACCATAGATGCTACATCCCTTTACACAAACATCCCACATACCCATGGTCTCTCTGCCCTTGAGCACTACCTCTCCCAACACCCACCCGAAGATCTTCCAAGAACCTCGTTCCTTATCCCACTTACCAACTTCATCCTCACCCATAATTACTTCACTTTTGAAGGACAGACCTACAAACAAATCAGGGGAACGGCCATGGGAACCAGGATGGCTCCGTTCTATGCCAACCTCTTAATGGGCCGCATGGAGGAGGCTTTCCTGAAGACCCAACAGCTGCTTCCCCTGGCCTGGTATAGGTTCTTAGATGACATCTTTGTGGTCTGGACTCATGGTGAAGAAACACTCCTTAATTTCCTCCATAACCTCAACTCCTTTTCGAATCTGAATTTCACCAGGTCCTTCTCCAAACCCCAAGCCAGCTTCCTGAATGTTGACCTTCATCTTGTTGAAGCTCACATCCACACCTCTGTCCATATCAAACCCGCAAACAAACAACAGTACCTTCACTTTGATAGCTGCCATCCATTCCACATCAAACGCTCCCTTCCCTACAGCCTAGGTATTCGTGGCAAACATATCTGCTACAGTGACGAATACCTCAACAATTACACCAATAACCTGACCAGTGCTTTCTTCCCCCACAACTATCGTGCAGACTTTGTCCACAAACAGATCTCCTGAGCAATACATTCCTCCCCGGCCAACAACAATGTTCCTACCCCCAGACCACACAGAAAGATCCCCCTTGTCACCCAGTATTACTCCGCCAGGGATATGACTTTCTCAAATCAACCCCTGAAATGAGATCATCCCTTGACAAAATTCTCCCCACAACACCTAGAGTTGCCTTTCGTCGCCCCCCCTAACCTCCGTAACATCCTTGTCAAACCCTACAATATTCCCAGACTACCTTCTCTACCCAGCGGTTCCTACCCCTGTAACTGACCCCGCTGCAAAACCTGCCCCATGCATCCCCCCACAACCACCTACTCCAGCCCCGCTACTGGTAAAACATACACAATTCAAGGCAGGGCCACATGTGAAACTACACGTCATTTATCAGCTGACATGCCTGCACTGCGCAGCCTTTTACATCGGTATGACAACAACTAAACTGGCTGAGCGCATGAACGGACACAGACAAACTGTCCGCCTAGGAGATGTCCAATACCCAGTAGCAGAGCATGCCCTCCAGCATAATTCTAGGGACCTAGGAACCTGCTACACCGTATGTGCCATTTGGCTTCTCCCACCCAACACCAGTGCCTCGGAACTGCGGAGATGGGAACTTGCACTCCCAACACATCCTTTCATCCCGCCATCCCCCTGGACTGAACCTACGTTAAACAACCTCACTCTCACTTAGTTTTCAGTCTTCTCTTCTTTCCCTTTCCTCTTTAGCCATTCACGCATCTTTTCATCCTCCATAGTTGTGTTTGTCTTTATACTATACACCTCTTTACTTCTGTATGCATCCTCTTTGGTAAGAAGCTGGCACAGTACTTACTGTAGAATATCTTTGGCTTCCCTCTGACAACCATGCCTCCGTCCTTGCTACCCTCCCTGTTTTCCTTTCCCTGTTGCTTCATAACCTGGGTTGTGAGTAACTGAATCCACTTTCCCTTCTTCCCTTTTTTTCCCCTCTCCCCTCCCTGATGAAGGAACAAAGTTCTGAAAGCTAGGAACATAAATTTTTGGTTCTGTTTTTTGTGTATCTATCGGCTGTACTGAGCTAAGTGCTGGCCAGCCCCTCTGTCTCTATTTTAGTATTTGTTTCACATCTTTATATGAGATTTTCCATTAATCATTTACACCTTTTATCTGAGGTTGTTGTTGGTATTCCCAATTATTTAAGGAGCTGTCGATAAGAGTTCTGGAGTGAACACTGCATTATCCTTATTACACCCTTTTGTGCAACTAACAATTTTTTCCCACAGTGATGAGTTACCTCATAAAATGATGCTACAAGACATTAGTGAATGAAAATAGGAAACTTTTTTACATTTTCATTTCTAAAATCTGAAATTATGTGTAATGCAAAATTCGTGGAGCTTCAGTGTTTAAGATGATCTGTAACATGTGATTTCCAGTTCAGGTGCTTGTTAATATAAACACCTAAGAATTTAAAATACTCCATTTAAGTCATTGAAATATCCTCATACATTACTCCTAATTGTGTGGTCAGACCTTGTGCAGTACTGAATTCCATGTATTGTGTTCTATCTAAATTTGTTGACAGTCCATTTGCAGAGAATCAGTTACTAATTTTCAAGAAAATATTATTTATATTCAAAAGTGTTGAAGTTACTCCTAAGACTTACTATAATACCTACATCATCAACAAAGGGAATGATTTTTGCTTGGTTCTTACACAAAAAAAATTTCCCCAGTAGTGTCAATTAGGAGGTAACTAATGAGTGATCAGTAATTATTAATATCTGTATTACAACACTCTTGTAAAGGATCCTGACAATAGCATATTTCAGTGAGTCTGAAAATATTCCCTGTGATTTTGTTGTGTTGCATATGTGACTGAATACGCTATATAAATGTGAAGAACAGCATTTTGATGCTGTACTTGAGATATTGTCAGCTCTTTGAGAGTTTTTTGGCAGAGCCTGTAGTAATTTTTATTTGACTGTATGTAAGCAGCATTGCTTCTTCCATATATTCTATTCCTTTATCCTTGCCAATTTTATGAGCTATTTCAAAGAAGTGATTATTAAATACTTCTGCTATCATTTAGTATGCTGTTTTCTTTATTAACAAATGGGTGCTAACAAGTTGTATGTCCAGTCAAACCTATTTAAATCTGCCATTTGCTAGAGCATGATTGCCATTCTTCTTCCACAAAGAAAGCAGTTCTCAGTGCAAAAAACATGGTCTTCAGTTGAAATTTCAGAACCCGGGGTTATGCCCCTTTACCTCTCAGGAATGGGCAGTAATACTGGATTTCACAAAATAAATGTCCAACAAAAGAAGCTTTGGAGTATACTTTGTCTATTTGCACGATTTTGTCTAAATGTTCCTATACTTATTTGTGTGTTATATTATGGGACCAGTTTCAGCAGATACTGCATGTCTCAAACATTGGACTGTAAAACAGAAAAAAAGGTCTTTTGTGTGCTGTCTACATAACTGGATCCTAATGCTATCTGAGATTCATTGGTGTGCCACTAAAATTTGTTTCACTGCTTTTAATATCAAAGAATAAAGTTTCAAATAAAAATAGTTCTCAACTCAGTGAGTCTCCTTCACAAAATAAAATGTGTTGTTTCTACAGTGATAAGAGATTTAGTTAAACATAACTTAAATATTTGCAATTCATGTAATATTTAATGTATATTATTCCTAATTAGGTCTTAATGGTATTGCAGGAAGACCCATGTGAAGTGGAGGACATTGCTAGCAGCAACCCAACAATAGTTACATCACTCATTCTGGAGCTCAATAAATTTAGGTCAAGACTAGTCCCACAAACAAACTGTCCTGTTGATATATCATCTGATCCTGCTCAATTCAACAACACCTGGCACCCTTGGCTTGATTAGGCTACTAAGAAGATTGGTTTTGGTTGAAAGACAATAGAAAAGCCACAACCAAGTGAGATAAACGTGTGTCAGAGTTACATTGTTTCGTACAGTAGATCTATGAAGATCATTTGGTACAGCATCTTCTGCCAGAAAATTTAATATCTGACAGTTTTTTGTGAGATTATCAGTGACATTAACTCATCAGTCACATTTGATAAATCATAGAAAAGAACCTTTAGGGATGTGGAAATATGCATTATTAATTCATAGACACAGTCCACTGCAGGATACTTATGGAAATTATACTAATAACCAATTGCAACTAATGCTAATCTGCTCCTGTTTATAATGTTGGGAATTATGTCCAGATTACTATTAGTAAAAAAAATAGCTACTTTATAAAGAGCCAGTGCTTTCACTCTTACACTGCTCATTTCTGTTCTTATCTAATACTTCCAACTAAGCACTTGGGTAACTTCACACAGAACACTATCAGCTGTCTATACATTAATAAAACTCTGTATAATGTGAACATTAATGTTAACAGTAATTTACTTCCCAAATCCAAATATTTTGATAAATTGTCAGAGTTGCTAAAATGTATTTTTAATTTAGTTTTAAAGATTTGGGAATGTGTAATCTCCTGATGTCTGCCAGCAAACTGTTAAAAGACTTTTGCACTAAAATATTAAATTACATTCTTAACTCTAGCCAATTGGAAAGTATCTTTACTTCTAGTATTGTGTTTATGAATTACACAGTTCATCCAAAATTCACTCATAACTGTAACTACAAATACAGGGTGATTCAAAAAGAATACCACAACTTTAAAAATGTGTATTTAATGAAAGAAACATAATATAACCCTCTGTTATATATCATTACAAAGAGTATTTAAAAAGGTTTTTTTTTTCACTCAAAAACAAGTTCAGAGATGTTCAATATGGCCCCCTCCAGACAATCGAGCAATATCAATCCGATACTCCAACTCGTTCCACACTCTCTGTAGCATATCAGGCGTAACAGTTTGGATAGCTGCTGTTATTTTTCATTTCAAATCATCAATGGTGGCTGGGAGAGGTGGCCGAAACACCATATCCTTAACATACCCCCATAAGAAAAAATTGCAGGGGGTAAGATCAGGGCTTCTTGGAAGCCAGTGATGAAGTGCTCTGTCACGGGCTGCCTGGCGGCCGATCCATCGCCTCGGGTAGTTGACGTTCAGGTTTCATAACTAACCTTTTTCCTAGGACTCTCCATACAGTTGATTGTGGAATTTGCAGCTCTCTGCTAGCTCTGCGAGTCGATTTTCCTGGGCTGCGAACAAATGCTTGCTGGGTGCGTGCTACATTCTCATCACTCGTTCTCGGCCATCCAGAACTTTTCCCTTTGCACAAACACCCATTCTCTGTAAACTGTTTATACCAACGTTTAATACACCACCTATCAGGAGGTTTAACACCATACTTTGTTCGAAATGCACGCTGAACAACTGTCGTCGATTCACTCCTGCCGTACTCAATAACACAAAAAGCTTTCTGTTGAGCGGTCGCCATCTTAGCATCAACTGACGCTGACACCTAGTCAACAGCACCTCAAGCGAACAAATGTACAACTAAATGAAACTTTATAGCTCCCTTAATTCGCCGACAGATAGTGCTTAGCTCTGCCTTTTGTCGTTGCAGAGTTTTAAATTTCTAAAGTTGTGGTATTCTTTTTGAATCACTCTGTATAATTAGGGATTAAATTTGTTAGAACATAAATGTAAGAATTTTGATGGTCCCAATGAGGCTTCTGCAAGATGTTTGCTTATCAGCCTTACATAACTAAGAAAACAATATGCAGTCCCTAGTAATTTAATGTAAGAAAATACTGGAGTGATTGAGAATATTGTGTGTCATTAGTGTTCCACTTTGTAAGCAATTAGAAAGATAAATATGTATTGCATACATATGTCAGTATCAATTTTGTTAACAAAAGTAAGATGATTTTCTGTCACATTTTATCATCTTCTTGCCACTGACAACACTGCCTGCAAAAGCTGAATGTAAGTAATGTGATGGTGGCTTGAATATGAGGTCTCCAAAGTGAAATGTATGAATAATAAATCTGGACCCTGCTGGTTACCTGTTATAAAGGTATAATGTTATATCAAAATGCTGTTTAGTAAACTGAAACTTGCTCATTTTTTACAAATTAAATACACATGTACACATTCTTTTCTAATACATTAATGGTACTCATTCTCATATTTAAAAAAAAGTAGCTAATTATATGACCACTAGTGCCAAGAACCATGCACCAAATGCTCAAAACACGTTATCACCTACATACACTTATTCTTTCTGCTATTCTGTCCAGTATTCAATCCACTCATCATGCAGCCTTGTTCTATCATTCCCATAAACGTATCACTTTTCTAGGCATGCAAGCAACCACTACTCAGCACTATGGCCCCTTTTAGACTCTACTACCCAAAGATTAGAGTAGGGCAAATATATCACAGTAAGGCAAGGAAAACTTGCATTGCTGTGCCGACTTCTTTTCCAAAGTTGACAAAAGGTGTGGAAAACAACAAAAACAAGAATAGGTAAAAACTTGCAGGTAATAAAGTTAGAATCACATAACCGGTTCCACAAACTAATGTACTTCGCTATTGTTCCACCTTAGTATGGTTGTAGACAACTCATTAATATTAAAACGAACCGTTAAACATATATGTATGTACATATTTTTCTGAACTCATTTTACTCTCGTGATTCATTGTCCCTGATTTTTCATATAACTATTAGATGTAAACATATAATAAGATTAACTACTGAATGACACAGCTGGACGTGAGGCATCAATCACTAAATGATTCTGTTGCACAAAATCCATATTATCGGTCACCTTACATCTTTGGTTCAAATCTATGAAATGGAAGAAAGTGGTACATAAATTGCCAAAAAGAAAGCATGTAAGATGGAGGTTGTTCCCCCCCCCCCCCCCCCCCCACTTGCATTCATACACATGAACACTTCCATTTGAGGCTGTGCTGAACTCCATTTGTGGTCCATCATGGTAAGGTAGGTGCAACTGAAGGTCATCGACCCCTTCTTGTGGTCACTATTGGCAGTGGTTGTGGCAAGATCTCAGACGTGCCAAATCATGGAATTGTGCCTGGTGGCCCCGTCTGTAGCAGTAGTGGTGGGGACAAGTTGAGCTGCCCCTTGCATGCAGAGTGCTGATATTTGAGCATGTAGTTGCAGTTATCTCCTCACATGCGAGTCAAAACAATTCATAATGATGGGTATGTGGCAATTCCTGTATTTTAACTTTCAGTTTGGGCACAAATCCTAAGTTCACTCTGGGGCTGGAGTGTGTGTCCCTATCCACCTTATATCTCCACACATCCAAAATCTTTTTGCTCTATCAATGCTGGTTGATGCAGGCCAAAAAGAAGTATGTGTGGAATTTTTCTATGTCTGTTAGGATGTGTCAGTGTCACCCCGTCTTCTGCCAGTTCACTTGCTTCCTTTGTGTAGTGTTTGTTGATGTTTCTGACAAGCTCTTTTCTGTTAAGAGGTTTTGGTTTCCCCCAACTCCAACTTTTGTGGCGGTGTTCGTAGCGACAAACAATTCGCTGTAGAAACGGCTTACGAAGTCACCGCCACACTTTTAATAGCGGGCCGACCGGTCCGCTGGAACAGTAAACAGAAAGATGAAAACCCAAACACTCTGATTAAATAAAAGTCGGTACTTATCTTTATTGATGAAGATACAGAAACACAATAGTGAACTCCGTGTCTACAGAGATCTGTCTAGTTCGAGTCGGAGCGGCTAGGTCAGCGTCGGCTGACGACAAACAACAACTCTGCCGCGATGAACACACAACTGACTAGCAAGTACACAATTCGGTGGCGAGTATACAACTGAGCGGCGAATACAGAACTGTCCTAGCGCTCGCGACTCCTGCGCTTAAGAACCCAGAAGCCAGCGGTGGCGCGCGCAGACTTGCGGCGATTTGCTGTCTCGCTGGCGCTGCTTATGCGGACGGCGTCCGGACTTTGATGCTGCCAACCTTTTGGCAGCGGGCTCGGGTGGCATTACTGGCTAGGATATAACACTCCTCTCCCCCAAATCGCCGCACCGTCGTTGAATAATGACGTGGCGAGCGTCGACGGCGGGGGAGGGGTCTGGCTGCTGGCGTAGCAGAAGAGACCGGGGCGGAGACTGTTGTCGGTGGCAGTCCCCGGTCCACACCCCAGCATTGGCTGCGCGGGGCCTCGGGAAACACCGACTGAAAACCGAGGTCAGGGTGCACGCCTGTGACCACGGGCGCAGCTTCTGGTACTGGACGCGACGGGGCGTCGGGACCCACAAAGAGAGGCAGCGTCTCCTGACGCTGTGTCGACGGCTGCTGTGTGGGCGCCGGACAAGGCGCTGCGGTGTCAGACTCCTTGGGGTGCCCAAGGAAAGCGGCTGCAGGACAGGCTGCACAGCCACCGCTTGGGAAGGCGGCCCGGCTGAGGGGTCGACGACCATCAGCTCCGAGGGCGGTGGCGACTGAAGAGGGACCGCAGGTGCCGGAGCGACCACCTGGAGCGCTCCCGGAAGAAGCTGCGCGGGAGGCATCAACGGGACGGGCTGTCGGCGTGGTAGCGGCGACGGCTGCAGCAGCTGCCCTGGGGGCGGCAGCGAAGTCGGAAGGCGCGGCTGGAACCCGCCGCGGACCAAATCTGTGGACAAAGAACAAGCGGCAGAATCCGGGCGGCCAGCGCGGCGCAACTGGTTCTGATGCCTCCTGTGCACCCCAGTAGCACCTTGAACAGTATAATAACCGCGACCCTGGACACTTATCACGGTACCACGTTCCCAACGACGGCAACCGTGATAAACTCTGAAAAAAATGGCGTCGTTGCGCTGAAAACGCGTGCGATGCTCAGAAGCGGCGGGTTGATCCGGGGGGTGCAACAACCGTAGTAGGGTGCGATGACGACGGCCGTGGAGAAGCTCCGCAGGCGAAGGGCCGTCGCGTGGCGTGGTCCGGTACGACGACAGGAACGTGATGAGGGCCTGCTGACGAGAGTGCGTAGCACGAAGGCGGTCCATATGATCCTTGAATGTGCGTACAAAACGTTCCGCTGCACCATTCGATTGAGGTTGGAACGGCGGAGTAAGAACATGGCGAATGCCATTGGCAGAACAAAAACTTTCAAATTCAGCAGAGGTAAATTGTGGACCATTGTCAGACACTAAAATTTCTGGAAGACCCTCAATACAAAAAATTGAAGTCAACGCCTGTATAGTTTGTGCAGACGTTGTAGACTGCATGGGCACAACAAACGGAAAATTACTAAATGCATCTATCACAATGAGCCAACGAGAATTCCAATATGGACCAGCGAAATCAATATGTACTCGCTGCCAGGGACCGGCAGGGCGTGCCCACTCAAAATAGCGTTGAGGCGGAGCAGCTTGGTGTTCGGCACACGTCGAACAATCTGTAGACATATGCGTAATCTGCTTATCAATGCCGATCCATGTACAATGACGGCGGGCAAGCTGCTTAGTGCGGACCACTCCCCAATGACCTTGATGCAACAAGTCGAGGACCTTGGATTGGAGCACTTGGGGAACCACTACACGAAGCTGGTCATTCTCGGTCCGTAACAGCAAAACTCCGTGCGAAACAGACAACAGATGACGTTGCGGATAATAGCGACGAACCACAGGATCCGATATGTCCTTTGCCTTGGACGGCCAACCACGTTGAACAAAACGTAATAGTAAACTCAGATGAGGATCCGTAGCTGTCTCACGTGCCACCTGACGATAATCAATCGGAAAATCCCGGAGGGATTGATGCTCATCGGCGTCAATCTGATGGCAAGAGTCTTCAGAGGAATCGAAGACATCATCCGCAGCAATCAGCAATCTAGTAAGCGCGTCAGCGTTTGCATGCTGAGCTGTAGGGCGATACAGTATCTCATACTGGTATTGTGATAACAAAACAGCCCAACGTTGTAGTCTCTGAGCTGTCCGCTGAGGAACTGGTTTAGACGGATGAAACAGTGACGTCAGGGGCTTGTGATCTGTTACTAAATAGAATGGTCTACCATAGAGGTAGTGATGGAATTTTGTGACACCGAACACAATAGCCAACGCTTCCTTGTCCAATTGGCTATAATTACACTGAGCTTTGTTTAGCAATTTAGATGCGAACGCAATAGGACGTTCGGCGTTACCGACTCGGTGAGACAACACAGCACCGAGGCCGAAAGAAGAGGCATCACAAGCTAACACCAGAGGCTTGTTAGGGTCGTAATGGACCAGACAATGATCATTCAATAAAGCCTCTTTAAGCTGCTGAAAGGCTGATTGGCAATCAGCTGACCACACAAACGGAACATTCTTACGGCGGAGACGATGCAACGGTGCAGCAATCTGTGGTGCATTAGGTATAAACCTAATATAATACGTCAATTTGCCAAGAACTGCTTGCAATTCATGCAGATTGCGAGGGGCGGGCAAATCAAGGAAAGCTGCTAAATGTGACTGGGAGGGATGAATGCCTTGAGCATTAATAACATGTCCCAGATACTCCATCTCCGTAAGGAAAAATGAACATTTATCGATGTTGCAACGTAGGCCTGCCTGAGACAACACTTTAAACAAACGCTCCAAATTACGGAAATGTTCAGCAGGCGTCCGACCGGACACAACAATATCGTCTAAATAGTTGCAACACGATGGCACATTAGCCAGAAGTTGTGACAAAAAACGCTGAAAAACAGCTGGAGCTGACGCACAACCAAAAGGCAAACGCAGAAAACGGAACAACCCCAACAACGTGTTTATGACAAAATACTGTTGTGATTGCTCGTCGAGGGGCAATTGCAAATATGCTTCACGGAGATCAATTTTGGAAAAGAAACGAGCTTCCCCTAACTTATCCATCAGCTCGTCCGGTCTAGGCAAAGGAAAAGAATCAATGACAGTCTGAGGATTAACTGTCGACTTAAAATCAGCACACAAACGTAACTTGCCAGACGGTTTCTTTATAATAACTAAGGGAGAAGCCCACTGGCTCGCTGAAACAGGTTGAATAACACCGTTGTTTTGCCAACGACGAAGTTCATCTTCTACAGGTGCCCGGAGGGCGTGAGGCACTGGACGAGCACGACAAAATCGAGGCTGAGCATTATCTTTTAACGTAATATGAGCGGCAAAGTTCGCAGCACAACCTAGTTAGTCTTTAAATATGTCACTATCATTTACAAAAATCGGTTATGCTGTCTTGAGGAACAACAAAAGAATTTGCAACACATTGTCTTGGATAGACAGGCCAAACAAGTCAAAACAGTCTAATCCGAAAATGTTTACACTGTCTGTAGCGCGGAGCACTGTGAATGAAACTGTTTTTGTATTGCCACGGAATGTGGCTGGCACACTACATACACCTAACACAGGAATTTGTTCTCCACTATAAGTAGCCAAAGAATGTTTTGCCGCTGAAAGTTTAGGGCAGCCGATAGCCGCATACGTAGCACTATTTATGAGAGTCACAGACGCACCAGTGTCTAATTGAAAATTGAAGGTTTTATCCTGGATGCGTAGTTTCACAAATAGTTTATTACACTGTCTCTGGATCGGTGCAGTGGAGGCGGAAGACACAAAATCAGCGCGTTTAGCGCGTGTTCGCTGCTTACGACAACTCGTGGGTTGGGCGGCTGGAACAACAACTCCCGCGTCACTTGCAGTCTGTACATCACTTTTCACAGCGTTTGAATTACGCTTGGGTCGCATAGCAGAGGGCTGGGTGGGTGGCTTATTGCGAACAGGTTTATTACCCACACGACCCGTGGAAGAGTCTTTAAACGCGACCTTCTGGGCGGGCTGGCTTTGAAGAACATGAATATCCATGGGCTGGGCAGCACTAGAATTGTTCTTGCGTTTACGCAAACAAACAGTCTGGATGTGTCCTTTCCTTTGACAAAAGTGACAAACCGCGTTTCTCAACGGGCAACGTTCACGAGGATGAGCAAGAACACACTTAGGGCAAGACTTAACTTTATCATTTTGCACACGCGGCTGACGAATGTGTTTAACATGATGCGGCCGGCTAGTGTTTACAGTCTGACTCTGCCGGTGGGGCCGCGGGCGTGACATAACTTGCTTAGCACAGGCAATTTGAGAAATACATGGCTGATCTAACTCACACTCAGCATAGTCAAAAGTATCTTGGGCTTCAATGATGTTCATCACAGTCTCTAATGACGGGTCAGGCAACTTTAAGATAGCAGCACGAATACAAGAATCTGCAATGTTTTGAGTAATAGCGTCTCGTAACATGACATCACTGTAGGAAGCTCCACACACACAATTAAATCGGCACTGACGGGTGAGGCCCCGTAAATCTGTTAACCACTGTTTATTAGATTGATGTGGCAGTTTCTTTAATCTGAAGAACTTGAATCTGGCTGCTGCCACATGAACTCGCGACTCGAAATACTCAGCAAGCTTGTTAACAACAACGTCATAGTCTAAAGCTTCTGGCTGGGATTCCGGGAACAACTTACAAAGTAGTCGATAGACTTCCACGCCTGCAGTGGAAATCAAATAAAGCTGCCGCTCAGTACCTGTGAGTTTGTAGACTGTCATGTGCACCTGCAACTGCGCGAAATATTCTCGCCATTCTTCTCTTGATGCATCAAAAGCACGGAAATGTGGTGCTGCCTGTGCTTGTTCCTTTTGTGTTGGAGGATTAGCCGCTTGTTTGGCGATTGCTTCCACCAGACTTTGTATTTGCTGACTCTGTAACAAGATCAACTGTTGTAATTCGGCAGACATAGTGAACACAAATTAAACCAGCCCCCAAAAGTTTATCGCTATAATTAGTATAACCAGAAACAAGTTGAACCAGCCCTGCACACGAGTTCGGCAGTCCTCGTCGCCAGTTTTGTGGCGGTGTTCGTAGCGACAAACAATTCGCTGTAGAAACGGCTTACGAAGTCACCGCCACACTTTTAATAGCGGGCCGACCGGTCCGCTGGAACAGTAAACAGAAAGATGAAAACCCAAACACTCTGATTAAATAAGTCGGTACTTATCTTTATTGACGAAGATACAGAAACACAATAGTGAACTCCGTGTCTACAGAGATCTGTCTAGTTCGAGTCGGAGCGGCTAGGTCAGCGTCGGCTGACGACAAACAACTACTCTGCCGCGATGAACACACAACTGACTAGCAAGTACACAATTCGGTGGCGAGTATACAACTGAGCGGCGAATACAGAACTGTCCTAGCGCTCGCGACTCCTGCGCTTAAGAACCCAGAAGCCAGCGGTGGCGCGCGCAGACTTGCGGCGATTTGCTGTCTCGCTGGCGCTGCTTATGCGGACAGCGTCCGGACTTTGATGCTGCCAACCTTTTGGCAGCGGGCTCGGGTGGCATTACTGGCTAGGATATAACACCAACTGTGTTGTACTCTTCTCTTATTGCAGACTTCTTGAGGTGTGGTATCAGATGCTGTTTTGCAAATTATAGTAAATGCACAGTTATTTTTATTTTTTTATGGTGGTGCTTTGATTAAGCCCTGCTTCCTGGAATATACTTTCTTACACTGCGTTAGTAGAGTGGCTAATTTATTCTTCATTGTGTTACATGTACCTTCAATTTTTGGGTGATTTTGTTTTCTTTCATTATGTGTTCTTTTTTGGGCTGCTCCTGTTCCAAGCTTCAGTATTTTAAGTAATCCATTTGTGTCTGCTTCCTGTAGCCTTCTTCTATTGTAGCACGGGATATCCTTCTAAATGCCTCAATATCTCTTGTAGTCTTCTTCTGTGTATACATAACTGTTTGCTCTCTCACCCTGCTGAATCTTTGACGTTTTCTGCAGAATTAAACTCTACTTGACATCCTGTCAACCAGTCTTCTCTCCACACATAAGATAGGTACTACTAAAGCCTCCATGGTAGGTATTTGACCTTCTATTACCACATCCAAGAACACTTGGCATTTTACAGGTTTGCTTATAACTCCAATTGCGCCTACAAATTTGTATCCATTTAAGGGAAATGCTAACTTGCTTCCACTCTTCTCATGCAGATTTTTCAAAACAGAAGAAACATTACTTGAATCTAAAAGGGCTTGCTGTTCCATTTTTTAGATATATTTTAATGTTATTTTTGGTGACCTTCGCTCCTTCTTGTGTATCTTATTCTCTGATACCAATCCCACTTTCTCTTCTTGTATCTTGTCAGTACATATTACTTGTAATTGAGCTGACCCTGGTTTTCCAATTCCAGATCAGGTCTCTTCTACAATTCACTTAGTTTTTCAATTCTGGACATGGGCTCCTCCTTCCATTTGTTCTTTGTGCTTCTGGTAAGCATCTGCATCTCAGCTATATGTACCTCTGCCATTCCCAAAAGTACCATACCATGCCTCAACACCTCGTTCATAGCAGCTGCTTTCCTGTCGAATACCGAGCAAGGTGGCGCAGTGGTTAGCACACTGGACTCTCATTTGGGAGGATGGAAAGTTCAATCTCGCATTCAGCCATCCTGATTTAGGTTTTCCATGATTTCCCTAAATCTCTTTGAGCAAATGCTGGGATGGTTCCTTTGACAGGGCATGGTCGACTTCCTTCACCATGCCTCCCTAATCCGATGAGACCGATGACCTCACTGTTTGGTCTCCTCCCCCAGATCAACCTCCAACCTTCCTGCCAAGTCTGTTGGTCATGCCCAGATAAGTCATCACAACACTAATTATAGTCTTGCTGCTGATGTTGAATTCTGCTTCCTGCTGACTTCCATACTAATTGTTGTTCACTTGCTTCATGCTCCACTGGGTGCACATTTCCTATTCAATTTGATCAGTCTATTTTTTAAAAAAAATTTCTGTGTTGTTTCCATAGATTCTATGACCATCCCTTCTAACCTGGATTACATGTCTCACAGTAATCTTTTCAGTAAAGCAGGAGCTAAAACTGAGTGATTGAGAGACAGGTTCTTCTCCATTCCTCATCAATGAAACCCTTTAAATGTTGTTTTATTCTTCTATACTTCGGACCACCTGTTAGACTCAGTTTTATTTTCACCTGTTTTTCCTCTGACCGATATTACTCTAAGAATGGTTCCTCGAAGTCTGCATGTTTCCACTTTTGTTGCTATTTGCATATGTCATTCTATTGCGTACTCCATTATCTGCCTAGACACAAAACTGATTTCTTGCTCTTCCATCCATCTTCCATCCAACTTCCATCCCAACTTCCTATAAAATTAGCTAAAAATTCCTCATGGTGGATAAGGCCTTTTGGGTAGAATTAATCAATTCCACTTAGCCATGAATCATTAAAACCAACTGTGATAGTTCCACTGTGTACTCGATGCAGTCCTACCTTTGACTCCCTTTTGAGATACTCCTGTACCATTTCTTCAATTTTTATGTTTTTTGTGTGCTTTCTTTCCTCAAGTTTTCAACTTGTGCATACAACTCATCACACTTTTCAGCTGTTTCTGTTACAGTATCCTCAGTTGTGGTTATACTGCAATGCAGTGCTTGCATCTCACATTCCACTCCCATGTTTTCTACTCTTGATGTTTCCACATTTGCTCTGATCTCCTCCCTAATAGCTGTGACTGTATTAGATTGCTCTCAGTATACTCTTTCCAATATTTGATTTTTTTTCTGATTGTTGATTCTGAACTCCTCATGTTTGGTTACATGTCATTTCATTAACAGTTTAAATTCTTCCTGAACATTTTATCATTGTATCTCCTTTTCCATTAATACATTGTACACCTTAAACACACTTGATTCACTAGTATTAGTCTCCTACTTTTGTTGACCTACAAGCAATTCTGAACAAGGCATGCTATCATACATTACACTATCCTCCATTTTAGTTTCACTACTGTCTAAAAATCCTAAGTTAAATTCATCCTCTTGTATTACTCTGCCTCTCTCTTGTCCATTATTTAAACCTCCAAACAGCTCACCATTGCAGTAGCTGAACAATCACCACCTCAGCTTGAATATAAAAGTGAAATATGGTTTTAACTCCATTCACTCCTGATCATTAAACAGTTTTCCCTGCCCTGAGAAAAGATATGATAATTTTGAATAAATGCTATACAGTAGCAATGCTAGGTAAAGCAATATGTTGCTTCATGCGACACTTACTTTTTATCGTCTAACAGTGCTGTTGTAATGTGGCAGTAAGTACTCTGCAATGTTGAAGGCTGCTCTCTTGTGTTCTTGTAATTTTTTTCAACTATAATCCAAGTATGGAATTCACCTTCCCAGAATTCATTCTGTTCTGGTCATGTGGTCTGCTATATTGCCCTCTACTTGACACTGGATATTATCCCCTCTATTGTCATCACATAACTCCAGTTCTTTTACAATCACTACTTTAATTCAAATAGTAATCTCAGTTTATCCTCTCCCATATGTTTTTTTATTGAATATTGTCCATTCATGGTACATTGGGAGTTTAATGGAATTTTGAGGGTGGTGCTTGTTTCCTGGAAAAGAATGAAGATCCAGGGGCTTTTCCCTTGAGAGTTAAGAGAAAAAATCTTAAACATTACTGTTATCAGTTGTTTTCATTCTTAAAAACATAAAAGAAATTTTAAAATGTGCTTTATTTTAGACAGAAAAGTTTTCAATTTCTTGAAGTATGAATCATTCACAACTTTTTTCTTAGCATCTTCAGTTATAAAATTGGTAACATGAAAACTACATGCTCTATAAGCCTCTTGTCAATAAATATCTGCTAAGAACATTAAAAGCTAATAAACTGAAATTAGAGTAAAGTAATTTCCAAATAGTATTCTTTAATTTTTTAACAGTTACATTTGAGGTGGAAGTTCGGGTTGGTTACACCAAACAACACCCATTTAGCAGTAGTTCATTTATTCACCTAAACACATGCAAGGCTCACAAAGAACTGAACATGGTGGAACAGCCCAGACGACGCTCAGAGTCCAAAGATGAATGCATATTGACGCTGGTGTCGACGTCATCGGCACCACATAACCCCCCCCCCCCCCCCCTCACAGTACAGAGTACTCTTGAGAGGCTGAGGGGGGATTCCTAAGGTGTCGGCAAGGGTGGTCCGAGTGAGCCAGACCACGATCAGCTCGACAGCGTTGTCGGGGAGCTGTGTGGGTAAATGTGATGGAAGGTTCGGCCACCGAACCTGGAAGTCGTTGAAGTGAGCTGGGTGTCATACTTGGCGTACTGGTTGTGCGGCGACAGGTAGGCCGGCGGTTAACGGGTGGAACGGAGCGACGACGACAATGTCTCCGGTAGGTGTGGCGAACACACGAAGCATGTCCAGGTCAATGTTGGGTAGGAGGGGAACACATTTCACCAGGTGGCAGGGAATGGTGGAGGTTGTGTCATGAGCACTGCATGAAGAGAAACACACGACGAACAGTGTATAATAGTGCAGTATTATTGAGATGTCGTGGATTATGTCCGGGGGGGGGGGAGTGAGGGCACGTTCAAGATTGGGGGGGGGGCATGAGAAACCTTGACAAGGCGAGGCAGGTGATGGTGGAGAGCTCGAAGGGACTGGTGAAGGGCCCAGCGGCGAGGGCGTGATCATAGGTAAGCTCGACTTGGGGAGCACGTGGTCACTCGACGGAGTGCGTGAGACCAGAGTAGAGGATGAGGTTGGAGGAGAGCTCGACGATTGGAACTGGAAGTCACTCGACGGAGTGTGTGAGTCGGACATAGAGGGCGAGGTCGGAGGAGAACTTGACGATTGGAGCTGGAAGTCAATCGATCAAGTGTGTAAGTCGAACATGGAGGGAGTGGTCGGAGTGTCGTGGGCCACGACAGTGAGTGGCGTGGTCGTGGTTCGAAGGGGGGTAGAAGAAGGCTCATCATGAGCAGGCTTAAGTCTGTTGAGAGAGACTGTAACAGCTGAATCTTTCATCTGGTGTTCATAGGTGTTGGCTGAGCGCTAGAGAACTCGGTATGGGCCAGTAAATGGAGGTTGGAGGGGAGCACAGACAGTGTCATCTCGGAGCCTGATGTACTTGCAATTGTCCAGAGATTTCGGGACGTGATCCTTAGGGTGGGAATAGCTCGTGGGTGGAGGGATATGGAGGTTGATGAAGAAGCGTCTTACACGGTCCACGACGGAAGGCAAGTCAGACTGAGGGAGAGAAGAGGAAGGGCTCACAAGTTCGGCAGGGAGAACAATGTTCTGGCTGTATAAGAACTCGGCTATTGTGCCTTTGAGGTTTTCTTATAGATCACACGAAAGCCAAGTAGCACAAGGGGAAGGGCCTCTGTCCATAGAGAGTCGTGGCATCAAAGAGCCGCCTTGAAAATGAGGTGCCAGCACTCGACTAGCCCATTACTTTGCAGGTGATATGCTGTGGTATGGATGCGCCAGATGCCACAAATGTTACAAATCCCGTTGAACAGGGCCGACTCAAATTGTCCGCCCTGGTCAGTTGTGATGATAGCTGGACATCCGAAACACGATACCCATTACTCGACGAAAGCTCGAGCAACAGTTTCTGCTGTAATATTGGGGAGGGGGACAGCCTCGACCCAGCGAGTTGTTCGGTCAATAGATGAGAGAACATAACGAAAGCCGTTAGAGGGGGAGAGAGGGCTGACAATGTCAATATGAATATGCTGGAAACGCCCAGGAGGGATCAAAAACGTGCTGGGGGAGGGGGGGGGGGGAGGGTGAAGTGTGCTTGTGTACTTTGCAGCATTGGCACGCGACGCAGGAGCGTGCCAATTGCTGGCAGTCTCTGTTGATATTTCTCCACACAAAGCGCTCTGCTACGAGGCGGGTGGATGCACGAACACCAGGGTGGGCTAAATTATGCAATGCGTTGAAGATGGCTCAACGGAGCGTGGTTGGGATGAAGGGCGTAACGTGCCCTACTGTCGTCGCACCAGAAATGCCAGGGAAGGTGGTGCGGACTAAGTGTAGTGAAGAAAACCTAACCACAAAGTTCACAGTTCTTGAAGAATAGATAGGTATGTATGGAGCAGACACTGTCCTTGTTTTTAAAAACAAATTATTTGTTTAACACTTATTCCACAGTTAAGTTGAAGTGTTGCTGTTGATCTAACCAACACAGGTTTCTCGTCTGAAACTCGGCCTTGGACTGACTAACTCATGACAAAAAAATCGGGCCCTTATATATTATCACAGTTACAAGTGCTGAAACTACTCATTGTTTAAAGTTAAATTTACAGAAATTACAATTAAAACTCATTAAATTAACTGAATACATAAAAAAAACTGGTTCTTCTTAATAGTTTCTTCTTCTACAAGGGTTAGGTCGAATTATTTGTTTAAATCATGAAATTAACAAATATAGTTATGCAAGCAATACTTTTGACAAAACTGTTAATTACTTTGGAATTAATGAAGGGCTGGTTTTGTTAATAGAATAGAGCCAAATAAATGCTTTAGCAATACTAGCATTTCGTCTTCCAAATGTTTACAATTAGAACAGAAGTTATATTTATACATCAAAAATAGAATTTAAGATATGAAACAATTACTGATTTCGCCCTATGATGAAAGATACTAACTAGGAATAGTTTAAATAAATTAGAAAATCAATTGCGTACCTAAAACTAAGCACAAAATTAGATCTGGTGTTATATTCTCTGAAACTGAGGATCAACGTTTCTGTTTCATGAAAATGCAGATTATATTCACGTATGCTAATGGTAATTAGTTAAAAGAGAAAAAATGACTTTTAAGGAGGCAGATGTCAAAGCAAGAGGGGAAGTAAAAATATTCCAGTTTGCTTTGGCACAAATTGGTAAAAACATACATTATCAGTTGATGTGTAGCTCAATTCTTCAGTCATTCTTCCACTCACTGTAAAATCTGAACACGCAGAGTTTACACTTTCAGCTCAATTACAGTATAGTTTTTGTTACTTTTATATCCACAGCAATGAGCATTCATACAAGTCTTGCTAATCCACATATTGTTCACCTTCTAACATACTCACACACAATTATACTTCATCTCAGTGGGGTCGTTATGTTTCCTACCACCGTATACATTCTGTTAAACATCCCCTCCTCTACTAATAGGGTTGTGCACCTGCAACATTCCTTTAAAATTTACCACTAGGCAGAATAATTAAAATAGGTTTGCCAGCATACCATTCATACCTGAGCACATTTGCAGAGTAGTTTAAAATGCATTATTTCACACTAAACGTGAAATGTTATTCTCGTGTCTTACACAGGCCACAAGTACTAAAATTAAACATATCCTGATACAACTCATACCAGTGAATTCACGTATTAACTCTCATGTTGGAAGGATCACTTTCACAACTCACTGCATTTCTGTCATATCCCACAATCGTTACTGATACCACTCCATGTTAACCCTTCATTTAGGTATAGTGTTTTGAGGCACAGGAGTTGCTATTTATACATATTAGTGTGTAGGTTTGATTAACTTGCAGTATACTGCAGTTCAGATTTTTATACATAATAGTTCACATTTCCCTTCTCAGTCCATTTTCTTAAATCTAAACTTAAAATTAATATTTATGTCTGTACAGTTTTATCAGTGTCTATTCCCTTCCCTCGATTGTTGTATTTGTCATTTGAATGCTATGTCTTATAACCTTTCGGTTTCAGTGTAAAAACTTTTTAATATCCTTGTGCAGATGTAGTCCTTGCTCCTTTCCTGAACTGGGTGTCCCAAAAGATAACATTTGGTGTCTGGTATGTCAGTTATAAGTTATGGCCCTGAATATAACAGTTGTCACGTGTGGTTCAATTAGTTCTGTTTGTCTGACTTGGGGTGTGTGCTTAGAAGTACTCCTTCTTCGACCTGAAATATGAATGTACGTCCTAATCTCTTGTCATACATTTACTTCCTCTTTTCTACCCTTTCACTAAGAGTTATCAATGCTTCCCTAACCTTTTATTCCAATGGTACCTCATCGTGAGGCATTTGTGGTATTGATTTGACCCACTCATCATTTCAGTTATCTGGAAACCAGTGGAAGTGTGGAGAAGGTTCTTGACAAATTGTTGAAATGAAGCTAAATGCTCTATTCATTTAGTCTGTTTGTGAGGAGCTTATGTTCTAAGAAACCTATCGAATTTTTTAAACACTCTTTCTACTGAACTTGCCTCTGGGTGAAAACATGAAACCAAAATACACCTTATTTGTCATTCTTTCAAAACATTTTTCCATTTACTGTTTTGAAATTTGCGGTGTTATAAAATTGTCGCAATGAGCCAGCAGCATCCAGGGATACCAGTTCTAATGGCTTGTTAGGAATGACTGGATGTAGTCCCATCAGACAAGATTGATTTGAGTGTTTTTACCTTTTCACACATGACACATGTTCTTAAAACTTGTTGTACTCGGCATCAGGCATTTGGAGAATAACAGTATGATACAAACATGCAACTTGCACACACATCTGCAGTCTCAGACAATTGAAACCACACTGCGGGCAGCATCATCAGTACATGATGGGAGTGGCAACTGGGTGAGAGTAAGGAGGAGGCTGGGATGGGGAGGGGGGAGGGATAGTACGATGGGAGTGGCGGAAGACTGAAGTGTTGCAGTTTAGATGGAGGGCAGGAGAGAAGGTGTGGAAGGGGGGGGGGGGGGGGGGGGAGAAGTAGCGGAAAGGAGAGAAATAAAAAGAAATTAAAAGACTGGGTGAAGTGGTGATATGACAGCTGTGTAGTGCAGTATGACACAATTTTGACACTGCCTTTAACACTCCATAGTGTCCCCAAGCGTGATGGTTATCCTTAATAAAATCATTAATACAGGCATCAGGTAAACATATGTACCACCAGGATGACTCCAATGTGCAGCGATGGAACTGTAGTCCTTCGTGTATATTATATTGCTTACCCAATTCCATAGTGTCATTTCCTTGGTGTTTTTGCTTTACACTCTTCAAGCATGTGCCTTCCTCTTGCAACTGTTTCATATTTTGACACATTTTCATGTATTAAGATAAGCAAGTGCTGTCGTGCATAAGCAGAATACAAAAACAGTGATTTGTTCTGCTAACTCAATGAATTTATTTAGATCTGGTGATGGTCATGAAAGGGCATCTGCAGTGGCACTTTGTTCTCCCTTTACACACAAAATTTTGAGACTGAACTCCTGTAGAAAGAGATGTTAACCTCCACCTTCCTAATCGGCCTTCTGGATGGCGATATAATTGACCGTGATCCCATATTGATAATGAAACTTTACAATGAGTAAGGCTATCACTACCAGAGGAAAATAATACCAGTTAGTAGGAGGAAAGTGTACAACAGACCCTTTTGAAGGAAGAATCTATTCTAAACCTAATCTAAACACTGACGATAATTTTCAAATGGGTGAAAATTTAGTGCAATCCTTCACGAAGCACACAAAGGGGAAAAGGGTACCACAAAATATTTTTAATACAAAAAATATTGATAATACAAAAAATTACTGATTAGCTAAAAAAGGGATAATTGACCACTCACCAGCCAACTAAGGCAATGAATCCCCAGAATCTTAAGAAACATACGAGGGTTATTCCAAAAGTAAGGTCCGATCGGTCGCGAAATGGAAACGACTATGAAAATCCGATAAAGCTTTGCACAGATGTGTTGGGTAGTGTCTCTAGTATAACCCCAGTTAGCATCACGTCGCTCTTCTCATTTCTGAGCTCGCAGTGAGTGCGTAAAGATGTCTAGAAAATAGTGTCTGCCGCCAAGTACGAGGGCCTGAAGCTATGCAGCCAACATTACATAACTGTCGTGCTGTTTCGTCTTTACGACAATTCTCAGCCGCATTCTGCAGGGGCAATCAAGATGCTCCTGCATCGTTTTCAAATGGAAATGTTAGATTACCCACAATACAGTCCGCAATTGTCTCCCCCAGAGTTTCATCTCTGGTCACATGAACCGCTGTCTTTGAAGACAACATTTTGACACAGACAACGAGGTGTAGGCCAGCGTGGAGAATTGGCGGAAAGCACTGGCGGCTGCCTTCTATGATGAGGCTATTGAAAAGTTGGTACAACGCTATGACAAAAGTCTAAGTCAGAACGGCGACTACGTAGAGAAGTAGCTGAAAGGTGTAGCTAATTGTTACAAGTAAAACATTTCTGATGTTCACTGTGGTTTCAATTTGGCAATCAATCGGACCTTACTTTTGGAATAACCCTCGTAATGCCAAAGAAATTTAAACAAATAATCACTGGCATGGTGCGGCGGCGCGGTTCCTTCTGTCCCTTTACGACGAACCTGCATCTACCTGTGAACATTGTCTCAGCAGATCATCAGTAAGGAAGCCGAGCGAAACCTACTGTACTTTGACGTGAACCAGGCTGCAATTAAAGTCACTAACCTACGTTTCGGGAGAAAATTTTCACATGAAATGAAAGGTTGGAAATTTTGTCCTTAATTAATATATTCTGAAACTTAGGTGAACAAGTATCACTGCCAAGCCCATGCCAGTCTTAACACAGTCACTCACAATCCGTTTCACTCACCTTAGCAAGTTTATGGTGTTGCATTTCCTGAAAACATAATAGCTACAAAAATACAGATTGTTTTTGATTGAGAATGCTCGACAAATATTAAGCTCGTCGGTACCTAATGCAGTCACAGTTTTTAGCCACCGACCTGCTCAATACACCACGCAGAATTTGTCTTTTCTCATCACAAAATTCACTTAAAAATTCTGAAATTTCTACATACCCATTGGAATAATTATGCCGTCACTTTACAACACTTTTTATGCATGAAACACTGCTAGAACCGGCAACTTATCATTTCCATCGGAACTACTACTACCGAACTGTTTCATGGCTAGGCTCCGATTCCTCTCTAGAATACTCTAAGCCTTCTCTACCAGCAGAGAAAGGCGCGTGAATAATATTGCTTTACCATTGGTCAGTTTACTCAACAGCCAATAGCAAAAATACATTCTCCCGCATCAGTCTGCGCTTTTCATCAATAACCAATCACAAAATAGTAAACCTAACAACTGCTCTTTTTACTGACGTAATTATCTAATATGCTGAAGTTTTGTTTATGCATCAAGTTATTTACTATTGTTATTTATGCCTGAATTAACTTTCCCTTTACCATAAACTTACTTTACAAATCTATTCTACAAAAATCCCCTTTGTCCACAACCTTACTTCTACGAAATTTTCCCACACTAAATCCCACTACATAACTCGTTAAACAATTATCTTCATATTAACCTTAAACCACACTCACGCGTCATTCATACTGCTAAAACACATTTATAACATTACATACACAAAAGACATAACAACACTTTATGAAAATACTAGAACAGTTTATGAAAAACATTCTATTACTTTACTGCACTCTAGTGGGCACAATCGAAACTAAATCACAGTCCCCTATCCAATACTGTCCTCTATTGGCTATACATAAACTACATGCGCGTCCAATCTCGCGTCACCATCTGTCACTATCCAGCTCTGAGATACATCTCCCACTTAACCGCCTCCAAGGCAGGATCGGTATATGGCACTACGCCTCAATGGCAACAGAAAGTTGTCACTCTTATCCACAATACAACAGTTCACGAGAAAATAAATGAATCAGAAATCACTGAGTTTGCAGTTGCTCATTCTGAAATACTAAATTTAGAAAGAAAAGTTAAATTAAGTTTCTGGTTAAATAAATCTAATTAAACCTCAGCACAATGTAATGCAAAATTTGGAAAAAGACAAGCAATTTACTTTTAATTATTGAAAGACTGAATTGAATTTACTTTAAGTAAATGAGCAGATGATTTTACTTTTAATATAACAACGACAAAATACACACCAAGCCAGCAGAAGTGACTCACTAAATTAAATACAGAATAAATGAAATTGTGCACTCTTAATTTGTGGTGTAACTTTAGTTATTAGTTTAGCCAGTGAAATTTACATTACTTTACGTGAATGAAGTTAAACTCAAAAGTGCTAATTAGTTAAGTCTTTGTTATGCTATACAAGAATTAACAGTTACTGAGGCAGAAAATTTAGACTGAAACTGGTCATTAGCAAACAAACAAAACTAGCTGTAAATAGTTAATCAACTGTCATATTTTTGTGACACTCGATGGCTGCGTGGAAAGCAAAGGGACCCTGCTTGTTAATAATGTCTGAGGGCAATGACAACCAAGTTTTAACTATTCTCTTCTTCTTCAGTAGCACTACAGCCCTCGGTGAGCCTTGGCTTCTTCAACAATCTTCCTCCACACTTCTCGGTTATTTGCTGCTCTTTTCCACCCCCAGACTCCCATACTGGTGATATCCATTATTACCTTGTCGATCCATCTTCTTCTAGGTCTCCCTTTTTGCCTAACTGAAAGGATCACACCTTTCATCATTTTCTTTGGAATTCTATCATCTGCCATTCTCTCCAAGTGTCCTAGCCATTGTATTTGCTGTGATTTCACAAATTTTACTATGTCCCTGCCTTGTATTAACTCTTGTAATTAGGCAGTGTAGCGTATTCTACAGCCTTCTTCCTCCCTTATTGGCCAGTAGATTTTGCGTAGTATTTTCTGCTCAATGGTTCTTAGTGCATTTTTATCGTGTTCTGTCAACGTCCATACCTCTGACCCATGGACTAGGTAATTACATATTAGCAGTTTAGTTTTTCTTGTAATGAGGCTATTTTTGAAAAGTTGCATATTTGCAAAGTAATCTCTGTTTCCTGCTTGTATTCTCTCTCTTATAGCCTTTACAATACTGTTATCATTTGTTATTAGGGCTCCCAAATAGTTAAAAGAGGACACTCCTTTGAAGCATTTCACATTGATGTTTAGGTTTTTGGGGGTTCCTTGCTTCACACCTTTATTAAAGTCAAAGCTTTCACTTGTTCTGCTAAGGGTTTTTACTTTTGCTCTTGTCTCTGTCATTGCCATTCTGATTAGTCTTATTAGTTTAGCACCTATACCAACTTCTTTCAGTACTCTGTACAGTTCTTGCCAATTTATGCTGTCAAAGGCTTGTTTGAAGTCGATGAATAGAAATGCAGATTTATATCATATTCATAGAACTTTTCCATCATTTGTCTTATCACAAATATTTGATCAGTTGTTCCTGTGTCTGGTTGAAAGCCACACTGATATTCCCCTAGTATGCTTTCTGCACACTTCTGTATCCTTTAGTTTAATATACTTGTGAATATCTTATAAGCTGTGCTTAGAAGTGTTATACCTCTACAGTTTTCACATGCTGTTCTGTCCCCTTTCTCATAAATGGGGATTATTATTCCAATTTTCCAATTATCTGGCATAGTTTCTGTTTCCCATGTATTTGATATTAATGTGTGCTGTTCCTTTATTACAGCCTCACCACCAGTTTTTATTAATTCAGCAATTATGCTGTCTTCCCCAGGGGCTCGATTGTTTTTTGACTAGTGCACAGCCTGGGAGACCTCTTGTAGTGTTGGCTTTCTTGCCTCACTGTCTACTTCCAGCTCCACTCTTAGCTCCTGTGCAGCTGTCTCTTCATCTTCTAGGTTGGTGCTTAGTGTATCTTTGAAATACTCTGCCCATCTTCCCATTATCTGTTCTTCCTCAATTATCATTTTCCCATCTTTACTGGAACAGGCCATTGTTTTTGGTTGGAATCTATTCTTCATTTTGCCTGTGGCATGATAGAACTTGCTTATTTAACTCTGTTCCTTTAATTCTTCTAGTTCTTGAAATTTCTTCTTATTCCACTCTCTTTTCTTTCTCTTGCACAGTGTGTTAGCTCTTCTCCTTAATTCTCTATATTGTTTCTGGTTTCTCTCTGTAGCACTTTTGTTCTTATCCTGTTCTTTTCCTCTATTGCTGACCTGCAATCTTCATCAAACCATTCCTGGGTTCTTCTATTCCTTCTTATGCCTATTATTTCCTCTGCAGCATCCTTAATGGCTTTTTCAATCCTGTTCCTCCTTTCATCTACTCCTACTGCGGTCTCTTCATTGCTCAACTTTCTGCTTACTGTTACTTGGCCATTGCTTTTTCTGGTGTACATTAATGATCTCTCATCAGTTACACTGCCAGAAGCAGAGTTCGTTTTGTTTGCAGATGACACAAGTATTGCAATAAATAGTATGTCGAGTGTAGTTCTAGAAAGATCTGCTAATGATATTTTCATGGATATTAATAAATGGTTTAAAGCCAACTCATTGACATTAAACTTTGAAAAGACTCACTACATGCAATTGAGAACCTGTAAGAGGTTTCCACCCAGCATATGCATAAAGTATGAAGAAGAGCAGATAGAAGAGGTTGACAGTCTTAAATTCCTGGGATTACAACTTGATAATAAGTTCAATTGGGAGGAGCACACCACAGAACTGCAGAAACGCCTTAACAAATCTGTATTTGCAATTCGAGTGTTAGCAGACATAGGCGACATAAAAATGAAAAAGCTTGCATACTTTGCCTACTTTCATTCCATAATGACATATGGTATAATATTTTGGGGTAATCCTTCAAGTCAAACAAAAGTTTTCAGAGTCCAAAAGCGTGTAATACGTATTATTTGTGGAGTAAATTCATGGACGTCATGTAGAAACCTCTTCAAAGAACTGGGTATACTAATCACTGCCTCTCAGTATATTTACTCCTTAATGAAATTTGTCCTAAATATATCTCTTTTTCCAACAAACTGCTCAGTTCATACATACAATACCAGGAACAAAAATGATCTGCACAAAGACTTAAAAGCACTTACTTTAGTTCAAAAAGGGGTCCACTACTCAGGAACACTCATCTTCAATAATTTGCCAGCAAACATAAAAAATTTAGTTACAAATAAAGATCAATTTAAAAGGAGCCTGAAAGACTTACTAGTGGCCAACTCCTACTCCATAGACGAATTTTATAATAGAAACAAATGATGTATTGTATATATTCATACTGTTAGTATTGTTATTTCAGCTTAAAAAAAAAAGGTTGACATGTTCCACATCCACGAGAATCTCCTCAGCATGGATCTATGGTGGAATGAAAAACTAATCTAATCTGGTAATTTTTTACCTCATCACGGATGTTCTGTTTGTCTGTATTTCATTTCACCACCTTTCCTATTCTGTTGCCATTTGTTAGTGACAGTTTCTCTCTCAAGACTGATTTTACCACAAAGTGATCTGAATCACAGTTTGGTCCTCTGCAGCTCCATACATCCATCCGTAACTGACATTGAGTGGCATGCAATCACTAAAATATGGTCAATCTGATTGACTACTCCATTGGCTGCAGACTTCGAAGTACCCAGATGGATCCTTTTGTGTGGAAAGTGGGTACTTTTAATAATAATATTATTCCTTGCTGCGAATTGGCATAGTAAGTCTCCGTTCTCATTGTTTTCTTCATGTAGTGACCATTTTCCTGACACTCCATATGGATGTTCATTCCTCCCTATTTTTGCAATAAAATCTCCTATTACTAGCATCTGGTCATATTTAGGTACTGCGCAGCATACTTTTTCCAAGTCTTCGTAGAACTGTTCTTTAACTATATCCCCTTTTTCCTCTGTTGATGCATGTGCATTAACTATTGATATATTCCTAAATTTCCCTCTTAGTCCGAGTCTGCGCAACCTTTTATTTATTATGGGCTCAAATTCTGGAAGGCTTTTCCTAACTTCCCTAGTTATTATAAATCCTGTTCCAAGTTGGCCTCTTCTTTTTTCTGGTCCACTATATACCAATGAGTACTCAGGTTTATCTAACAGCCCATTTCTTTGCCATCTTATTTCCTGTAGCCCTATGATATCATATTTGAATTTTAAAATTTCATTAGCTGTTTCTTTTAATTTTCCACCTGAAGCATTGTCCTCACATTCCATGATGCTACTGTCAGATCAATTATCCGTTTCCTTTTGTGGGGTCGTGCTACATGCTTTCCACCCAGTTTCCGAGGCTTCTGTTGAATTTTAGTAATATTCTTTTGTTTACAGTATGCGGTTATTAGTCCCATGCCCAACCCCCAACCTGGAGGACCTCCCCTCCCCGGGAACACCGCCTTATAGTAGGCACCTTCAGTGCTGGGCGGGAGGATTTGTATGCTTCGTTGAAGTCGAGAGCTATGCCAGTGGTAGCATAGCTACTGGCAGGGTCACCCAAGCCGGATTGATCTTGACAGAGGAGCCAGACAAAGTGTGTCTCACAACATAGGGCAGGGAGGGCTCTAGAGGTGTAGTGAAGCAAGCTTCCCTATAGGAGTAAACCTCATACAAATCATGGTCCTCCAGTTTTAACTATTGCCTGTTAATATTCACGTTAGTCATACAGTATGAAAGAAATCTCACTGGATAATGCCACTACAAGGTAATAATTTTTCACTAAGTCTTACAATGTTATAGCTGTGTGTATTGTGAAGAATGTAGCCAACGACAATGCTGATCTGCCCTTTATTGCTGGCTGAGAACCTTGAGTCATCTCCAGAGCCAAGGATAATTATGGGACAGACAATAGTTAGAATTGCAGCTTGTTTTGCAAAGCTGGTCACAGGTGATGCTCCAAAAACGACCAGCTTCGGAAAGAGGCAGCGACACTCTCTGCGCAACCCACCCATCATTTTGCATGACAATGTGCGGGCGCATACAGCACAAGCTGTGGCTGCTCTGTTTGGTCGATGGGACTGGGAAGTACTGTACCATCCACCACACTCCCCAGACTTAAGTCCTCGTGACTCTGATTTGATTACGAAGATGAAGGAACCACTTTGTAGCATTCACTTCAGAACTGTTCCAGTTTGTATCGGTTGTGAATAAATAGTTGCCATTATTTAAGTTCCAACCTACGTAAATAATGGAAATTTACAATTTTCATGATGATTTAAATTACAATATAAAATTTTTATCCTCATCACGTAAGTAATTTCAACTGAATACTTAATAGCGTGGAATAAATGGTAGTACACATTTTAACCAACGACATAAATAAATTTACATTTTATCACTATAATTTATGTTAGAATAAACAATTTTGTCTTCTTGACATAAGTAAAATTTTCTTTTCTCTATGTTTCCTCAAAAGGATGCCTTATTACTCTAGGAATTCATTCATTTTGTAATAAGTTTGTTCTCCAAGGAATTGGTGTGGCCCGTAGTGAGAGGCCTTGACATTTGTCTAAACTGAAAATGAGAAGAAACTGAAAATCATTTTCAAGGTTGCCAGTGGATTGATTCAAACCATCTCACCTCCCAAATCCAGAGATTGCAAGCTCAGTGGCTCAACACACAGAGCAACCCAAAGTCGATGGAAAATTTGGGAAAACTGGTTGCTGTACATTGCTTAAAATAAAATAAAACACATCACAATAAAAGACTGAATTCTGACACTGCATGTTTTTCCTTTAATTGTGCATGTTTACTCTTTTCATAGCGCATGAATGCACGCGGATTTAATGATTTCATTGTGCATGGAATTGTTGGCTTTAGTTATTACAGTACTACAAGAGCATAAATAAATGTTTGATGTGAGGCACAGGTAAGAACGGAGGACTCTGTCAGATTGGACGAATTCAAGCAGACCGCTGAAAAAATCTTTTAGAAACCAGTGAACTATAGCATGTCCTGTCATCACATACCCCATTCGCTCTCCACAAATCTCTCGATGTCTTTCAGTATCGGAACTGGTTTTCATAACTGAGTACTGCCAGGTGACCAGCTTGGGCAATATTTCGCCATTTTAGCAACTAATGATAGAATATTGAGCAAAATTTTTTAAAGAAATGCTACCATCGCTATTTGCATGATATTTTCATTGATCAATGCGAATTTTGATTGACACAGCCAAATACAAGTGTATTTTTACACACTGATTATAATTTAATGATATTTGTTTTAATATTTACCACTTCGCTGCCTCACGAAATACTGAAATATTGCAGCCCCAAAGTTCTACTAGCCTCCAAAAAACAACTCCAGAGCTAACATTAAACTGCTATAGATACATAATTAGTCTATTATAGTAGTGCATGCAAATTTTTTAATTACCATAATGCCAGCAGACTAATCAACATCAGTTTTCCTCTTCTTTCTAGTTACAAGCTTATCCACAATTAGAAACTATCACAATGGCACAGAAACAATAAACTATAGCACTAACATTAAATTCAACAGCAAGTAGGAACTGAACTGATTAAAGAAACAGCAACTGAGCTCAAGCAAAGGCAACAATTGGTCTTGGGTAAAATAGGGATGGGTGAGAGCTGATAGAGCTATGTATGTATAGATAGTTTTAAATCTATCATTGGCCTTGCTGATTTGATAGTGCTTATCCATTTTTTGTCACATGATTGAAAATCAAAATATCTTTCAATTTCACTACACAGCAACTTGGTTGTGTGTAATTTCATTTACGTTATTGATGGGGGTGTCTGGTTCCCCTGGACCCATCCTTGTGACAGACCATTCTCTGCTTATCCAGAGTTCTTTCCTTGCATGCATGTTCCACAGGCACAAAGATGTTTCATGTACCCTCTTTGCAGATCCAGCATTATCGGTATTACCTTTACTTCATCACAAACAGTCCAGCAGTGATCAGTATCTATTATCTTACAGAGAATTATTCTCATTATTTAGTAGGTTTCCTTCATTTTCACTGAGTGGTAATTAGGAATGGATGATAATTTGTTGCAATTATTCAATGTTACACACCACTCCTTGAACTGTCAATGAACAACCCCATTCCATAGCCTCAATGAGCCCTTTGATGTTGATGCAGTATACAAGCTGTTCACCTCAAAATATTAAGCCACACTCTTCTCATTTTGTGAGAACACGATGGTTATATCTGGTGCTGCCATAATCCTCTCATTTAGTCAAAACAGGATTTTGAGGTTGATGGTATAGCCAACCAATGGATAATGTCAAATCTAACCAAAGGAATGCAGATGGTTGTACTTAGTAATTCAACCATTATAGTCCAGGGACATAATTCTGACTGGGGAGAAATAACGTACCGGGTTCCTGAAGGTTCATTCTTAGGTCCACTATTGTTCTTCATAAGTAAACTAACTTCCATCTAATATACAATGCGCAGAATTACTTCTTTTTGCAGACAACACTAGTATTGTAGGCAATCCGAGCATGCATACAGAAACAGAAGAGATGGTAAACAAAGTTGTTACAAAGTATCATTGACTATTTAGTGTATCGACCATGTTTGAACAAAAAGTACACTGGAGAGGATGTGAGTTGCAACATAGCCAGCCACAGGCAGGTAAGATTTTTATGCATTGTGAAGCAAAACATGGCCGACAGGTGTTGGAAAGCAGAGCCAGATGGGTGCAATATAGCAACAGCTGACACTGCAATACACTAGTGGAAGGACGGAACCCTTTCCTCACTTGCCACCAAGTAAGTGTTTAGCGTAAATGGCTTAAGCTCTGAACAACATAGTCTGGAATGTATAAGCACTCAGCCTTTCATGTACTACAATATTCTTGTCTCAGTTTCACAGCCTACATCACAGCCCTGTAACACATCGAGTTGCATCCTGGAATGCAGTACAGGGTCCGCTGTTTGACCGTGGGACGGGACAGCTTGCCCTGCCATGACTGCAACTGTTGCCTACTAACTGCACGGAGGTCATGGGCTACCTTGCAATATTGTCAGCTATGCTGAAGTGCTGTCATCATGGTCGCACTGTCAGCAATCCCAGATATCTATTGTTTCGCATAAGAGGCAATTGGACACCTCCACCAAGCTGTTTCTGATGTACTACTGATGAGGGCCAGAATAAAGAAGTTAATTAAACAAATCTGCTGTCTTTAATGGCGAACATTTTAGGTTAGGCTTTAACGTTACTGTTGCTGACATCAAATGAAACAACAAGTTTACTGTTACCAGTCACTGTATTTGTCTCCACAATACATATCAAAAGTTTAAACCTACATCAGTGAATTTACATTTGTTAGTATGACATGTGTGTATGTTTTGTCATGATTTTTTTGGGTACTTGTGACACTGTTTAGTGGAGAAACAAAACACTATTTCAGAATATGTTGGTTTTTCTTTTTTTTTTTTTTTGGGGGGGGGGGGGGGAGGGGGACCTGACAGAAAAAATAAAATAATTGAAACAGAATATGTGTTATGACAGCGAAAGGAACCTGTGACCCCTTGAGGTACTTAAAAAAAATCTGAAATAGTGTTTTTTGTTTCTCCATTAGATAGCACTACAAGTTCCTCCAAAAATTGTAACACAACACACATGTGTCATACTAACAAATCTAAGTCCACTTGATGATGGAGGTTTAAACCTTTGAAACGCATTGTGGAGATAAATAAACAGTGATTGATAACGGTAAACTTGTTGTTTCCATCGAATCTACTATTGTCCTGACACCTCATTTCACTCTCCACAGGTGACACTCAAAGGGTCATCCAACAACTAGTTTTCCGCAAATGGTCTCACCTTTACTTTTAAAATGACACAACACAGTCACTTCTGCACATTTGGGGTACTAAAACAATAAAAATTGTAACACATGGTGAGGAAAAACGGTGGAAACTTTAGAATTCTGCTGTCCATTGATGAGAATTTAAACTGGAAAGGGCACATTGGAAGTCTTGGGGAGAGAGAAACCAGTAAGCTGACATTTTGCATATTTTCATTCAATAATACCATGTGGAATAATGTTCAGGGGTAACTCATCTTTAAGAAAGAAAGTCATGCCGTAAGAATAATATGTGGAGCTCATCCACAATCATCTTGTACACATCTGCTTTAGGAGTTGGGTATTCTGACTACTGCTTCAAATCACATTTATTCTCTCATGAGGTTTCTTGTAAATAATCTGCTACCATCCAAAAGGAACAATGATGTATGTAATTACAATACCAGAAGGAAAAAATGGCATTCATTACTCCACATTAAGGTTGTCTTAGCACAAAGAAGGCTGCACAATGCTGCAACTAAAACTTTTGATCACTTATACAAAGTGACGTAAAATGCCTGCCAGAAAGCAAAATAAAATTTGAAACCAAACTGAAAAAGTTTTTCCTTGACAGCTCCCCCTATTCCACACGAGAATTTCGATTATTGTAATGTGTAAAAGGTAGTGGGTAGGAATCATTAACTCACACCTGCATATCTTTTAAAGAAGAAGAAGAAGAAGAAGAAGAAGAAGAAGAGCCTTAAAAATGTTCAGCAAGTAAGCACACTTAGAAATTAATTTGCAATATGAATGTAAAATATCTCATTCTATATCTTTACGATTTATCGTGCAAAAATGATCCGTGGAACATGGAACTCACTCACTTCCAGTTATTCTGAAGACGTTTTAGGCAATTCACCTTGACTGAATGACTGGTACAGAATGTCTTCATCAAGCAGTATGATGTCATAGTCAACACTGTCTAGAGCTGTGGGTATTATGATTCCTCACTCAAATTGAATGCTGAAAATGTTTGCAAAATGAAGATAGAAACATCTTCATTGTGTGGTAGACATCTTATAACCAACCACAAGGAACTCAGTGGAATGTTTTATCTTTTTGTTAAAGCCTGTCATACCAACCAAACAATGATCTTGCTATACTCCCCAACATCATAACTCCACAACTAAGGCTTTTCCCTTGTCCTTAAGTCCACTTACTGGGGTTATCAACATATGTTCATCACACTTTATGCGGTGCCACTTTTGTTCTAGACACCAAGTTTAATTCCAAAATACGCATAAAAGGTTTCAGATATAAAGTCTGCTACATATATCCTTTGTTTTGAAGTCGTGAAACAGTGACAAATGGAGTAAAATACGTATGAATCTTTTTTTACTTTCTACAAATGGCACTGATTTTTCTTTAATGGAGGAAAATATTAGGTTGAAATTTCTCAAACACGAAATAAAAATTCGTAACATTTATTTTTTGTGAAACAATCTTGACATGGTGAGGCCTAATTATTGTTTCAACATACACTATTAATGTATAAAACAGTCTTGCTTTCCTTGTTGAGTAATTCTAAGTAAAATCTCAAACTTTTGCCAATCACCTACACTGTCTTCACCAGAAGCAACTGACTGAATGAAAATATTGACCATAACCATGAAAGTGTCAACCTGGCTGAATTCTCAAAGATATAAATTACACAGTATATCAATAACGAGGGGGTGAAAAATCTTATAAAACACAGCATATTAAAATCTTGTTTATCTAATTAACAAAATACCTTCTTACCTTTCCAAATCTCCAGTCTTACTGATCACATCTGACACTGTGGTTTCTTGTGTAAAACTATTTATTTACAATAAAATAGATATGATATAATAAAACTTATCATTGCACTAGAAGCTAAAACTAACAATATGGATGTTCGTATCCATGCAAAGAATGTTTTATCTTTTTTCTCCTCAGTGACAGCAGTACAACAAGATGAGTTAAAACTACACATTTACTTTAATATAAACAGTTCTCAATAATCTATGTTTTGTACACAGTGACTTAAAATGACTCAGTACAGAATAAAACGATGAAGCTGATGAAGCTCAGCAGTTACAATAATTGTACATGTAAATCGTCATTAAAAGACTTAAAAACCATTCACTTTCCCATGTAGGGAGCGCTTGCATTGTTTAGCTGGTGCAGGCCCATTGCTGATAGTAGAGTCTGTGGTGCATGGCCTCTTTTTTGCCGTAGATGTTTGGCTTGACATCCCATTGTGCCAAGGGCGAACCTACAAGAGTGAAAGTCATGTCAGACTATTACTGCTAAGCTTTATCTTTAGTTCTTAGCCAAGAGCCTGTATCAGTGTTTACATAATGTCACAATAAGCACACAGAAAAGAAAAAAAAAAATAAAATAAATCAACCACCACAGATAGCAGATGGAAACTCATTGCAAAAGAAATCAACATTTCTTTAGAAATGTGAAGGAAAGCACTCATGGGTTTCATTAAATTCATTCATTTAGCCATTGTGTTGCAAGATTCCATCAAGGAGAACCTTTACAGGTATGGAATGAGCCACAGTATACACTAACAAAAGGCAATCAGATCAAAGAAATAATCTTTACACTGTATTAACAATAAACCATCACTATTGCTTAGTGTTATATAAGCTTACAGCAGGTTAAATTATGCTATTATATTTGAAAGAAAAATGCTACTTTGGAAGAAGAAAAGAAAAACACTGCAACTTCATCAGTTATATCAAACAGCTACTGTTTGTCTTCTATTGTTAGCTTCATATCTACTTAATTACGAACACTTTTTTTTTAATTCTGGTCCTATGCAAAATCGGTAAGTGGTTCTAAAGGTTCTACCAGTCACTCATTGACCAGTTTGGTGTGGCAGTAAAAGATAGCTTAAGGAAAGCCAAAATATTAAATTTCAGTATCTATGAAAATCATTCATGCAGGAGAATCCTATAAACAAACCATTGTTTGATCATAACACAGACTCCAGCATGGAGGACATAGTAATAGGTATCCCTGGCATATAGAAGCAACTGAAAGAGTAGAAAACAAATAAGTTGCCAGTTTCAGACGGACTCCCAATTTGGTTTTACAAGGAGTACTACATGGCATTGACCCCTTAATGAGCTTGTATTTATCGCGAATCTCTCCCCCCACCGCAAAGTCCCAAGCAACTTAAAAAAGCTCAGGTGCCTCCAGCATATATGAAGGGTACAGAATGTGCCCACAAAATTACATACCAACGTTCTTAAACTGGTTTGTAGCAGAATTCTTTAACACATTCTCAGTTCAAATATAATACATTTCCTTGAGATGGAAAGCCGCGCGGTCTGAGGCACCTTGCCACAGGTCATATTGTTTCTTAGCTATACCCCGACATTCTTATATCATGTGACATGCTCATAATGTTCAGCACTGGTCTTGTAATGAGATACTACCAGGTTCTCTCTCTTTTCTATGGAAATTATCTTAGAATTATGCACGCTTAAACAGAGCTGCCATTCATTACGCCAACTGGAAATATTTGCCAAATCTTTCTGCAATTCCTTACAACTGTCCAATGACAATACCTTCCTATACACAACTTCAGCACCAGTGAACAAGATTAGAATGTGTGAATCCTGCTAGATAAATCTTTTATATATAATGAAAACATTAGAGGTACTATTAATATACCTAAAGCTGATGTCATATTTACAGAGATACACTGTATAATCGTATCTTGGTTAGTAGTTCATCTATTGTTTGCAAGATGTATGTAAATAAACCAAGCTGGGTTTCACATGACTCTTTTTTTCTTAATTTCTGCTGGTTCCATTACAGTGCTTGTTTTCCTCCAAGAACATCACAATTTTTGAGCTTAAAATGTGCTCTAGGATCTTGGAACAGAAGGATGTTAGCGATAATGGTCCATAATTCCAGGCATCAGAACTGACCTGTGCTCTTTACCAGTAATTTAGGACTTTTAGTTGTGCTAGGGAGTCTCGATAAATGCGAGCTAGGAAAGGAGTCGATTTTGTGGCATATTTGACATAAAATCTAGCTGAAATTATGTCTGGGCCTTGTCCCTTGACTGCTTGAAGTAACATTAATTGTTTTTCCAATACTGCACATTGTTAATATTTATATTATACTCATTTGTGTGTGCAGCAGTCAACCATTAATACAGTAGTATCTAAATGCTTGAATACATTTTTAAATGCAGAATTTAAATTTTCTGCTCTCTGTCTGCCTTTCATCAGAGCTCCATGATCTTACTTGGATCATTCCAGTGACTACCACAGAAGACTGAGTTGACCAGCTTCCTCAGAGAATTTCGAGAAAGCTCATAACCTACAGCATTGTCCCCACAACTGACTAAGGCCCCCTGGTTCTGAACCAAATGTACATTAGTTTTTTTAGCTGAAATGACTGTCTTTTCAGTTCACATTAATAGTGGCAGGAGACCCCGAAGTGTTAGTATAAGACCCAAAGGAATACAGATATGCCTATAGGTGAAAAGATGAAAATCCTAATGGTCAATTGCTGAAGCGTTCTTAACAAAACGATGGAGTCTGAAGTACTCCTAAAATGAAATAGAGCTCACTTAATAAATGTTACAGAAAGTTGGGTAAAAACAAAACTGCCTGCAGTGAGGTTTTTAGGGCAAATCTAAGTGTACGAGGTGCGACAATCAAGTAATGAGACTGATGGGGAGAGGGGGGGGGGGGGGGGGGGGGGTGCTTACCCTTTTATTCAAGTTTAGTGTTGTCTCCTTCAAAGTATTTCTCTTCTGATGGCACACACTTTTTCCAGTGCTTCTGCCATTGATTGTAACATTGATGGTAACATTTCTGGAATTCATCTTCTGTAATATCCGTCAAGACCCTCGTCATGGCTTTTTGGACACCTTGATTTGTTTGAAAATGGTGTCCCTTGACCACCATTTTGACTCTTGCAAATAGAAAAAAGTCACACGGAGCGATATCTGGTGAATAAGGTGGCTGTGGTAGTACTGAAATTTGTTTTGAGGTTAAAAATTGCTGTACTGACAGAGCAGTATGGGATGGCACATTATCGTGATGCAGCATCCAATTATCAGCAATGTTGGCACGGACACAAAGAACTCTTTTACGAAGTTTTTCTAAAATTTCTTTGTAGTAATATTGGTTAAGTGTTTGTCCAGGAGGCACCCAATCTTTATGAACAATTCCCTTGGAATCAAAGAAGCACACAAGCATATGCATTTCACTTTTGACTTTGACATGCGAGCTTTTTTTTGGTCTGGGTGATCCCACTGTGAGCTTTGGCCTTTTGTCTCTGGACCGTACTGGCGGGGGGATTTTGCTCTAACAGATCGGCTGCCACATTTTTCCATGTTTCTCGCTGTTGTGGTGTGAGATTTTTGGGGACCATTTTTGCACAAATCTTTCTCATACCAAGATCCTCAGTTATCATTAAACAAACCATTTCTTGATTGATGTTCAGTCCTCCTGCAATCACTTTCATGGATAATCTTCGATCAGATTGTACGAGTTCACGCACCCTGACCAAGTTGACATCCGTCCATGAGGTTGATGGTCATCCACTGTGGTCTCATCTTCAACATTCATTCTGCCTTCACTAAACATTTTATGCCATTGAAAAACTTGAGCTCTTGACATAACCTCCTCTCCAAAAGCCTTCTGAAGCTTACCGTAAGTTGTCGTCGCGTTTTCACCCAATTTAACGCAAAACGAAATGGCATACCGTTGTGTAACATTATGCAGTTCCATTTCTGTGACAAGAGACACAAGCACGTGTTAACTTATTACAGCACAACTCACGATTGAGCAGTTGCATCGATGTGCCGCTTGGACTAGAAGCAGCTTATAGACCAAGGTCAAAGATATTGCGCCTACGCAAGCTTGCAGGGTTTCCACATCTTGCAAAGAAAATCAGTCTCATCACTTTATTGTCGTACCTCGTATATTAATAAGATAAGCTATTATTTGTTGCAGTAGAGAAGAAACTTATTTCTAGCAAGATATAACTACAAGCTGCAAGCGAAATTGTTGGGGCAAAACTCAGTACCATAGGTGCGCATAAACTTAGAATTTGGTCCTTCTGTCTATTATCAGACTAACTCCAATTATAACTGAAAATGTCAGAGCAAATCTCAGCTTGGTAGTACATGTGTCCCCCAATCATGTGTAATCATTGGCAGACACTTAAACATTAAAAAATCAATTAAGATATTTATAGTACTAGTGGTGGACATAAGACATCCTTTGAAACAATACTAAATACTTCCATTAAAAACTAATTAATACTGATACTTTATGGCAGCCCCGATTTTTCAAAGTCTTCCTGGTAAAATACACTTTCTCCCAGGTAAAAATACACTACACACTGTGTGAAAGTACATTCTTCCCGTGTGACGTGACAATATACTTTCCAAAGGAGCTGTAGAACTTATCAGTCCTTTGAATGTTAAAGATTTTATAAATTGGCGTAGAAATTCCTGGCACTTTAGAAAATGAAACCCATCAAAAAACAATGTTTTTTGGAAAGATTTTTGTTGTGCAACAACATGCGTATTTTTGCATTATGGAGCTAGAAATATGAATTCTACCAATCACAGCTTCTGAAGCACTGAGACTGAGATTGCAATCTCGCCAGCCAATGACAGTAGAAATTCAGGACATAGAACACGTGATGAAGTGGGCCAGCAGAACATCACTGTTAAATAGGGCATGCACACACAAACAGGAAGAGTTAATGCTTTAAATTAATATACTCACAATATACGTACAAGAAATTCCCCCCCCCCCCCCCCCCCCCCTCCTGAGGGTGTCGTTAAGCAGAATCCTACGAGCATAATTTAAATTGCAACAGCTGAATATTTCCAACAAGCAAGATTATAAATTTCACTGCTGTGCACCGAGCATTTCAAGGGTTACCTGACTGAATACAAATTCCATCGAGCACTTCGGCGTTTCCACAGAAAAGACAATTACATGTGAAATTGCTCAAGAACTCACCTCACATTTTTTTTAAGAATTCTTACACTTTTTCTAATCTTTAATGTACAACCTAACAAAGAAAATAATCAATTTTTGACAATATAACATAATTCAATACATGAAAAATCTACTCCAAAGTGGTGGAAGGAGAACAGAAATATAAAAAGGGTTTTAAGTATGCAAGCTTTCGGAGCCAGTGGCTCTACCTTCTGGCAGAAAGGCTGAAGGGGAAGGAAGAGGGGTGACGGAAAAGGGCTGGAGAGGTTTAGGTAAAGGGTTAGAGTTCAGATAAGTCACCCGGAACCTCGAGTCAGGGGAGACTTACCAGATGGAATGAGACCTGTTGGGTGACTTCACCAAATGAGATTTGAAAACCTGGAGCTGAAAGGTGGAAGACAGGCTAATATGCATGACAGAGACCACCGCTAAAACATTGTGCACAAGTTAATAAGAGTGAAAAGCTAAGGGGTCTGTATGTAAAAGAGGTGGGATGGGGATGGCGAGAAACAAAGAACCAAGGATTTTGTAGCGCTAGTCGCACCTGTGAACTTCAGAGAAACTGGTGTCTGGGGGAAGAATTCAGATGGTGTGTGGTGGTGCTAACTTTGCCTCACTCAGCTGTTTCATATGAAAGAAAAATTTTATTTTTATGTCACGTAAAACCCTCAAAATAGCATTCCATCAAGTGTCTTTCATATCATATCCAATTACAATAAGAATATCTCAGTTCATTGCTCTTTTTAACAGTCAATTTAAACACACTATGGCTTTGTCTTCAGGCACATAATGTGACAACTTCTTAAATTTGTGTGACATAAATGAATGCATATTCGCACTAAAAGATGCAAATTTCGCCAAACACAGATGCAATATTTTCAGGTCTCTAGTTACATGTCATCTTGCACCACTGTCAATGTACCAACTACCATGGTCCAATTTGTTTACATCTGCAGAAGAATTGTTGCAGCTCACCATTAAAACTTCCTTCTCTATTTTCAAAGCATCTGTATGCCTACAATTGTTTGAACTTCCCATTAATGTCACACAAGTTGACAACAAAGCAAAGTCTTTTTAACCCAGATAACCCTGACGTCCTTCTGGAAGGACGACGTAACTCACAGTTGAAATTATTTATTTTTGCGAATAGCGCATTGTTGCAACGGACTGTGATACATTGTTATATGAAGTAGGCAGTGTCAGTTGCGCTCTGCGACAGTCAATTTGATGCTGTCGGTCATAGTGAGTGAGAAATTGTGTCTTGAAAATAGGGCCAATTTTACCATGAACGAACTGACTGACCTTGTCATCGATGGGTATGTATATTTTCTTTCATACTGCGTCAATAATTCTGAAACTTGTCATATAACATCTTAAAGAGTTAACCTATATTGCACTCCTGGAAATGGAAAAAAGAACACATTGACACCGGTGTGTCAGACCCACCATACTTGCTCCGGACACTGCGAGAGGGCTGTACAAGCAATGATCACACGCACGGCACAGCGGACACACCAGGAACCGCGGTGTTGGCCGTCGAATGGCGCTAGCTGCGCAGCATTTGTGCACCGCCGCCGTCGGTGTCAGCCAGTTTGCCGTGGCATACAGAGCTCCATCGCAGTCTTTAACACCGGTAGCATGCCGCGACAGCGTGGACGTGAACCGTATGTGCAGTTGACGGACTTTGAGCGAGGGCGTATAGTGGGCATGCGGGAGGCCAGGTGGACGTACCGCCGAATTGCTCAACACGTGGGGCGTGAGGTCTCCACAGTACATCGATGTTGTCGCCAGTGGTCGGCGGAAGGTGCACGTGCCCGTCGACCTGGGACCGGACCGCAGCGAAGCACGGATGCACGCCAAGACCGTAGGATCCTACGCAGTGCCGTAGGGGACCGCACCGCCACTTCTCAGCAAATTAGGGACACTGTTGCTCCTGGGGTATCGGCGAGGACCATTCGCAACCGTCTCCATGAAGCTGGGCTACGGTCCCGCACACCGTTAGGCCGTCTTCCGCTCACGCCCCAACATCGTGCAGCCCGCCTCCAGTGGTGTCGCGACAGGCGTGAATGGAGGGACGAATGGAGACGTGTCGTCTTCAGCGAAGAGAGTCGCTTCTGCCTTGGTGCCAATGATGGTCGTACGCGTGTTTGGCGCAGTGCAGGTGAGCGCCACAATCAGGACTGCATACGACCGAGGCACACAGGGCCAACACACGGCATCATGGTGTGGGGAGCGATCTCCTACACTGGCCGTACACCACTGGTGATCGTCGAGGGCACACTGAATAGTGCACGGTACATCCAAACCGTCATCGAACCCATCGTTCTACCATTCCTAGACCGGCAAGGGAACTTGCTGTTCCAACAGGACAATGCACGTCCGCATGTATCCCGTGCCACCCAACGTGCTCTAGAAGGTGTAAGTCAACTACCCTGGCCAGCAAGATCTCCGGATCTGTCCCCCATTGAGCATGTTTGGGACTGGATGAAGCGTCGTCTCAAGCGGTCTGCACGTCCAGCACGAACGCTGGTCCAACTGAGGCGCCAGGTGGAAATGGCATGGCAAGCCTTTCCACAGGACTACATCCAGCATCTCTACGATCGTCTCCATGGGAGAATAGCAGCCTGCATTGCTGCGAAAGGTGGATATACACTGTACTAGTACCGACATTGTGCATGCTCTGTTGCCTGTGTCTATGTGCCTGTGGTTCTGTCAGTGTGATCATGTGATGTATCTGACCCCAGGAATGTGAAAATAAAGTTTCCCCTTCCTGGGACAATGAATTCACGGTGTTCTTATTTCAATTTCCAGGAGTGTATTTATGGGTTCATATTACGATAGAAAGTTTTCGTGAGTTGTAATTCAATAATGTTTACAACCGTCCTTCCAGAAGGACGTCAGGGTAATATGTTGTCACTTTGTATTCACAGAATACAATGTACACTTATGGAACTTTTGGACATGTTAGAATCAAAAGATGAGGTAATACCTAATACTGGTGTGAATGTAACATTACACCTCCTCTAAATTCAACTGTTGAGGTAACAAACGAAAATTCGAGTGCTGAAGAAAATCCAAGTGTAGATAAATTACCAGCAAGTCAGCTCAATACTGCTGCGCTACATGACCTAAAAGAGAGGGGCGTGGAAGCAACAGGAACAATAAGAGGAAACAGAGTTAAGAATTGTACTCTATCATCCGTCGATAAAATGATAAAAGAAAATAGAGTATCATATGAAATTGGTTCTGACTCAGCATCCGGTATTTCCATTGTATGTTGGAATAACAACAATATTGTTACTGTAGCCACCAACTTTGACAGAGTGCAACCACTACACTCTGTAACAAGATTTTCCAGGGAACAAAAGAAAAGGATTAGCGTGCTTCAACCTAACTTATTACAATCCTACACTACTCATATGGGAGGCATAGATCGAGCTGACCAAAATGTATCCCTATATTGATGTTCTATAAGAGGGAAAAAGTGGTATTTCTCGATTATTGCACATTTTATAGACATTGCAGAGCAAAATGCCTGGGATCTTTACAAGCACAAGGAAGAACCCATAGATCATCTGACATTTCATCGTCGAATTGTCACTGCAATTCTTGAAAGTTACAAAAGAGTCACTACCAGCAGAGGACGTCCTAGTAAGAGGGCAAAACTAGATTCTAGATTTGATGGTAGAGAACATTATGTTGCTGAATTACCAACGGACGAGATAACAAAAAAGAAGAAGCAGCTGAAATGTCGAAGTTGCCACAAAAAACTACTACTATGTGCGTAAAATGTAACGAACCACTTCATGTTTGTTGCTTTTTGTCTTATCATACTGGTGCATAAAATATGGGTATAGGTTATTTTCTTTGTATTTTGTATTTATTACTTGTTTTAGCCCATAATTCAAATTTATTTATGTCTTTTTGAAAGTATAAAAACCAAAACAAGTTAATTGTGCAATGTCATATACTTTAAAAACATGTTCCCTTATTGTCCTGATGTCCTTCTGGAAGGACGCCCATTTTTGGAAATACCAATTAAAAATAAATACTCAAAATTGTTTTTACTTTCTTCCTTACAACCTTGTGAATGAATGTAGATAACATATAAATCAATTTTGAAAAACAAATAATTCAGGACTATCTGGGTTAATGTTAGGGTAGTCATTCGATCGATTTCCTTTTATCAACTGCACATACTAATCTTTGTAATAAAATTTCCATATCCCCATAATTGGCAACAACTGAGTCACTTTGTTATGGAGCAAAGACCTGGAAGGGGTAATAGTATGAGCAGCTGGACTGCGAACACAAAGTTTTGTCTGGAAAAAAGTTGACTGATGTTTGTATTACAGTAGAAGCTTAATTGGTGCTGTTTTGTGGACATATACATCAAATGAAGAAAATAAACATGTGATGAAGAAACAGACAGAAGCAATGTCCACATTTTAATATACAGCCTGATAGTACCTAACAGAAATGAGCATTGTTCTCTTCAGTGAGGAAGAAATTCATCAGGGAGCAGCACAAAGCAGGTACTGAGCACCTGTCCTTCTTGCCCAATTGTTAGTTGCACATAACTAGCAATGTATGTTAAAAAATGCACTTGCCATATGTAGTACTTCGCAAAAATGGTCAGATCACCACCAGCAACTGACGAAAGTGGCACACGTAATAGGGCAAAGGGAACTGCATAGTTGCTAAGCATGATTAATCGTGTAAATAATATACTGCAAATATTAAAACAGTATTGTGTAGGGTACTATGCTGAGTTAGGATCCTTTGCATGTCACATACATACATACATTAATCCTTGTTCCATAGATCATGAATACGACATTTCGTAATGTTTCAGAACGTGTCACTTTAACATGCTGTAAGTTTTCTTTACACAAAATAATTAAGGAACCATTTTTTTTTTCCGTAACTACTTCATATCTAAGAATTCATATATTGAGTAGAAGGAGTTGTCATTCGGGAATTCTTTTAATTTGCTTTTAATTGGCTATTTGTCAGACTTTTAATGCTATTTGGCAAACATCCAAAGATTTTTGCGGCAGCATAATTCATCCCTTTCTGCGCCAAAGTGAGATTTAATGCAGAATAGTGAAGATCATCCTTTCTTCTAGTGCTGTAGCCATGCACTTCGCTGTTGTTTTTGAACTGGGATGGGTTATTAATGACAAGTTTCATAAGTGAATATATGTATTGTCAAGGTATTGTGAATATTCCAAGTTCCTTAAATAAATGTCTGCAAGGTGATCTTGGGTGGGCTCCAGCTATTATTCTGATTACACGTTTTTGTGCAATGAATATTTTCTCTCTTAATGACAAATTGCCCCGAAATATGATGCCATATTAAAGCAGTGAATGAAAATAGGCATAGTAGGCTAATTTACTGATATGTTTACACCAAAATTTGCAATAACCCTAATAGCATAAGTAGCTGAACCTAATCGTTTCAGCAGATCATCGATGGTGTTTCTTCAATTTCTTATCAATGCACACACCCAGAAATTTTGAGTATTCTGTCTAAACAACAGACTTCTGTTCACATTCTCTATTTATCAATGGTGTTATGCCATTTACTGTACAGAATTGTATAAGTTGTGTTTTCTCAAAATTTAGTGAGAGTCCATTTGCAGAGAACGACTCAATAATTTTCTGAAAGACATTATTTACAATTTCCTCAGCTGATTCTTGCTTGTTGGGTGTGATTACTATACTTGTATCACCAGCAAAAAGAACTAGCTTTGCATCTTCATGAATATAGAGTGGCAGGGACTAGGTGGTGGGAAGACAAGGATGCCAGGTGCAGCATTGGGAGGCTCTGGAGGAGAGGGACCGGGGGGGGGGACGGATAGGAGCAGAGAAGGGGAAAGACTGGTGGATGTGTTCGCAGAGAGTGGTGCACAGTGAGTTTCTAAAAACAATGATGATGTGACTTACCAAACGAAAGCGCTGGCAGGTCGATAGACACACAAACAAACACAAACATACACACAAAATTCTAGCTTTCGCAACCAACGGTTGCTTCGTCAGGAAAGAGGGGAGGAGAGGGAAAGACAAAAGGATGTAGGTTTTAAGGGAGAGGGTAAAGAGTCATTCCAATCCCGGGAGCGGAAAGACTAACCTTAGGGGGGAAAAAGGACTGGTATACACTCGCACACACACACACACACATATCCATCCACACATATACAGACACAAGCAGACATATTCAAAGACGAAGAGTTTGGGTAGAGATGTCAGTCGAGGCAGAAGTGCAGTGGCAAAGATGTTGTTGAATGACAGGTGAGGTATGAGTGGCGGCAACTTGAAATAAGCGGAGATTGAGGCCTGTTGGGTAATGGGAAGAGAGGCTATATTGAAGAGCAAGTTCCCATCTCCGGAGTTCGGATAGGTTGGTGTTAGTGGGAAGTATCCAGATAACCCGGACGGTGTAACACTGTGCCAAGATGTGCTGGCCATGCACCAAGGCATGTTTAGCCACAGGATGATCCTCATTACCAACAAACACTGTCTGCCTGTGTCCATTCATGCGAATGGACAGTTTGTTGCTGGTCATTCCCACATAGAATGCATCACAGTGTAGGCAGGTTAGTTGGTAAATCACGTGGGTGCTTTCACACGTGGCTCTGCCTTTGATCGTGTACACCTTCCGGGTTACAGGACTGGAGTAGGTGGTGGTGGGAGGGTGCATGGGACAGGTTTTACACCGGGGGCGGTTACAAGGGTAGGAGTCAGAGGGTAGGGAAGGTGGTTTGGGGATTTCATAGGGATGAACTAAGAGGTTACGAAGGTTAGGTGGACGGCGGAAAGACACTCTTGGTGGAGTGGGGAGGATTTCATGAAGGATGGATCTCATTTCAGGGCAGGATTTGAGGAAGTCGTATCCCTGCTGGAGAGCCACATTCAGAGTCTGGTCCAGTCCCGGAAAGTATCCTCTCACAAGTGGGGCACTTTTGTGGTTCTTCTGTGGGAGGTTCTGGGTTTGAGGGGATGAGGAAGTGGCTCTGGTTATTTGCTTCTGTACCAGGTCGGGAGGGTAGTTGCGGGATGCGAAAGCTGTTGTCAGGTTGTTGGTGTAATGGATCAGGGATTCTGGACTGGAGCAGATTCGTTTGCCACGAAGACCTAGGCTGTAGGGAAGCGACCGTTTGATGTGGAATGGGTGGCAGCTGTCATAATGGAGGTACTGTTGCTTGTTGGTGGGTTTGATGTGGACGGACGTGTGAAGCTGGCCATTGGACAGATGGAGGTCAACGTCAAGGAAAGTGGCATGGGATTTGGAGTAGGACCAGGTGAATCTGATGGAACCAAAGGAGTTGAGGTTGGAGAGGAAATTCTGGAGTTCTTCTTCACTGTGAGTCCAGATCATGAAGATGTCATCAATAAATCTGTACCAAACTTTGGGTTGGCAGGCCTGGGTAACCAAGAAGGCTTCCTCTAAGCGACCCATGAATAGGTTGGCATACGAGGGGGCCATCCTGGTACCCATGGCTGTTCCCTTTAATTGTTGGTATGTCTGGCCTTCAAAAGTGAAGAAGTTGTGGGTCAGGATGAAGCTGGCTAAGGTAATGAGGAAAGAGGTTTTAGGTAGGGTGGCAGGTGATTGGCATGAAAGGAAGTGCTCCATCGCAGCGAGGCCCTGGACATGCGGAATATTTGTGTATAAGGAAGTGGCATCAATGGTTACAAGGATGGTTTCCGGGGGTAACAGATTGGGTAAGGATTCCAGGCGTTCGAGAAAGTGGTTGGTGTCTTTGATGAAGGATGGGAGACTGCATGTAATGGGTTGAAGGTGTTGATCTACGTAGGCAGAGATACTTTCTGCGGAGGCTTGGTAACCAGCTACAATGGGGCGGTCGGGATGATTGGGTTTTTTGAATTTTAGGTAGAAGGTAGGGGTGCGGGGTGTTGGTGGGGTCAGGAGGTTGATGGAGTCAGGTGAAAGGTTTTGCAGGAAGCCTAAGGTTCTGAGGATTCCTTGAAGCTCCGCCTGGACATCGGGAATGGGATTACCTTGGCAAACTTTGTATGTGGTGTTGTCTGAAAGCTGACGCAGTCCCTCAGCCACATACTCCCGACGATCAAGTACCATGTTCGTGGAACCCTTGTCCGCCGGAAGAATGACGATGCATCGGTCAGCCCTCAGATCACGGATAGCCTGGGCTTCAGCAGTGGTGATGTTGGGAGTAGGATTAAGGTTTTTTAAGAAGGATTGAGATGCAAGGCTGGAAGTCAGAAATTCCTGGAAGGTTTGGAGAGGGTGATTTTGAGGAAGAGGAGGTGGGTCCCGCTGTGACGGAGGACGGAACTGTTCCAGGCAGGGTTCAATTTGGATAGTGTCTTGGGGAGTTGGATCATTAGGAGTAGGATTAGGATCATTTTTCTTCGTGGCAAAGTGATATTTCCAGCATAGAGTACAAGTGTAGGACAGTAAATCTTTGACAAGGGCTGTTTGGTTGAATCTGGGAGCGGGGCTGAAGGTGAGGCCTTTGGATAGGACAGAGGTTTCGGATTGGGAGAGAGGTTTGGAGGAAAGGTTAACTACTGAATTAGGGTGTTGTGGTTCCAGATTGTGTTGATTGGAATTTTGAGGTTTTGGAGGGAGTGGAGCTGGAAGTGGGAGATTGGGTAGATGAGAGAGACTGGGTTTGTGTGCAATGAGAGGAGGTTGAGGTTTGCTGGAAAGGTTGTGAAGGGCGAGTGAGTTGTCTTTCCGGAGGTGGGAAACCAGGAGATTGGATAGTTTTTTGAGGTGGAGGGTGGCATGCTGTTCTAATTTGCGGTTGGCCTGTAGGAGGATTCTCTGAACAGCCGGTATGGATGTGGGAGAGGAAAGATTGAGGACTTTTATTAAGGATAGGAGTTGACGGGTGTGTTCATTGGCTGAGTTGAAGTGTAGGTGAAGGATTAGGTGGGTGAGGGCAATGGGTTGTTCAGTTTGGAACTGGTATAGGGACTGATGGAAAGAAGGGTTGCAGCCAGAGATGGGAACTTTAAGTGTGAGGCCTTTGGGGGTAATGCCAAATGTCAGACAAGCCTGAGAAAATAGAATATGGGAGACAAACAAACGCAAACATACACACGAAATTCATGCTTTCGCAACAAACTGTTGCTTCATCAGGAAAGAGGGAAGGAGAGGGAAAGACGAAAGGATGTGGGTTTTAAGGGAGAGGGTAAGGAGTCATTCCAATCCGGGGAGCGGAAAGACTTATATATATTGCTGATTTTTGCAGACTATCTGTACCATTAATTTCAACCCTATGCATTCTTCCAGTTAAATATGAATTAAGCCAATTGTTTCACTGTCCACTCATACCACAATATTTAAGCTTATCTAGAAGAATTTCATGATTCACATAATCAAAAGCGTTTGAGGGATCACAAAGTATCCCAATGGATGATGTTGGGTTATTCAATGCATTTAATATTTGATAAGTTAAAGCACATATAAATTTTTTGTTGAAAAGCCTCTCTGAAAATCAAATTGACAATTTGTTAGTAATTCATTTTTACAAATATGTGATGCTACTCTTGAATACATTACAGTTTCAAGAAATTTGGATAAAGCTGTCAGAAGTGAGATTGGGCAGTAGTTGTTAGCATCAGACCTATCCCCTTTTTTATGCAATCGTTCAGCAATAGCATATTTCAGTCTATCTGGAAAAGTGGCCTGTTTCAGTGAGCTACTACATATGTGGCTGAGAATCCTACTTATTTGTTGGGAACAAGCTTTTAGTATTCTGTTACAAATGCCATCAGTTCCATGTGAGATTTTACTTTTCAATGAATTTATTATTTTCCTAATTTCAGTAGGAGAGGTGGGTTGAATTTCAATTTTATCAAATTGCATAGGTACTGCCTCTTCCATATACTGCCTTGCATTTTCTAATGAATAGCTGGACACTATTTTCTCTACAACAATAAAAAAATTATTATTAAAAGTGCTTTCTACTTCTGACTTCTTGTTAACAAACTTTCCATTGAGTTTGATAGGAATACAGTCTTCCTGTGCTTTCGGTTGCCCTGTTTCCCTTTAAACAATACTCCCATTTGTTTTAATTTTATGATTACATGTGGTAATCTCAGACATAATGCACACTTCTAACTACAGTAACAAATCCAAGATGGATGACAAAGAAAGCTGATAGATGAGTGTGAACTCAGTTATAATTATGAATACAAAGGAAAAAGTATTGGTGTTTATTCAAGTTCTGCAAATATAATAGAAATAAAGACAGTTCGCGTATAAATAGTACTCTAGAGCTTGCAGATCACAAAGCCTCTACACCACTGCTAAGTCCAGTCAACAGAAAACAGATATAAACGATCCATGGGCTGAAGAACTTTCTAGTATGTTGTAATTAATTACCCAGTCAGATTAGTCTTGCTAACAGAACTGAAAAAAGAGAAACTACTCTGGCTGATAATTTTGTTGTGAGAATAGGAGAAAATCTTAAATAGTGCAAGTAGACAGCTGGAATAAATGCAGAGTAGCATCGGTAGGAAGTTCAAAGAAGTGAGGACTGTTCTTCTACAATATCAGAAAGCGTTTGTTAATAAATTGCAGCGAGATATGCTAGAAAGTCAAAATTATACTGCTGGTCCAGTTACTCAAGATCTTGCAGATTTTACAGAAGAATAAGATAATAAACTCACCATGTTATCTTCATACACAAACAAAATAAGACAGGAGCTTGAAGAATGTATTAATAATGTTGGAAGTGTTGGAGAAGAGCAGCGTACAAGTCTTAATTTGAAGGTGCAAGAAGTAACCATGAAACAGGGAAGGTTAACAGCACAGATGACTCACATTAGACACCTGGTGACAAAGGACTGTTGTTGTGTAACCTTGAATGAAAGGTGTGCACAGGTCCCAAATGGTGTTACTGGACACAACTACATGAGATACAAACCTTTGCTGTGAAGCCAATCGAAAGTTTCAGCTGGCAATGTGTGTGCAGCAGTGACGCAAGTGATGATGAGTGAAGACAGGCACACTTTGTAGAGAGCAGCAAATTAAACAGATTCAAACCCAATGCAAATGCCCATCCTGTTGCATTTATTACAAGTTTTAGAGGTATGCTACCATCACTATGGACCAATGCTGAAAACATCTCAAATGTTGCTAACCATTTGAATCCTCTCATCACCCCCAAAAACTAGCTACAAAGGAGCACACACCCCTCCCCCCGACCCCAGTGTCACCCATTAGCACCCTGGAATGGAACAACTCAACCACATCCTTCATCACCACCCCCTGAAATGAGGGATATCCTACCCAAGATCATTTCCACACCTCCTAAAGTATTGTTCTATTGCCCACCCAACCTCCACAAAATGCTAGTCCATACCTATGCCACTACCAATCCCAATCCTTTGCCAGAGGGATCATATCCCTGTGGAAGACCCATGTGCACAAGCTGCCCAACCTCCCCCCCCCCCCCCCACCACCACCACCTCATAAACCAGTCTGTGTCAAAGGCATATCCTACCCCATCAGAGGCTGGGCCACCTGTGAAAGCAGCCATGTCTTATACCAGCTCTGCCACAATCATTGCACAGCTTTTTATATCAGTATAACTACCAACCAGCACTCCCCATCGGGATGAATGACCATCACCAAATTCTGGCCAAGAGCAAAGTAGACCACCCTGTGGCACAACATGCAGCTGAACATAACATGCCCGATTTCAATGGCTGCTTCTCAATCTCCGTCATATGGAGCCTCGCTTCCACACCAGCTTTTCTGAACTGCGCAGATGGGAGTTATCCTTACAACAAATTCTCTGCTCCTGAAGTCATCCCAACCTCAATTTATAGTAACTTAATGTCCCCACGCACTCCACCCAACAATTTTCACCCTCTCAGTCTTATCACCTCTTCCCAGTTCACGTCACTGCACCCCCACTGTGCACCACTCTCTGCGAACACACCCACCAGTCTTTCCTCTTCTCTGCTCCTTTCCTCCCCCCCCCCCCCCCCCCCACTCCTCCAGAGCCTCCCAATGCTGCACCTGGCATCCTTGTCTTCCCACCACCTAGTCCCTGCTCACTCCACTAGGCAGTGCTCATTTCTCTCCCACAACAATATCCTGCCATCCCTGCTCCTTCAACATCCAACCCGGATTGTTGCTTCCATTCAACCCAGTTGCTTAATATCTGTGATGTCTTGGTTAGAATTAGTACCTTGTCATTGAATGATTTAGTGAATATCCAAATAAAGAAACTGATAGACAGAAGAACGACTTTCACTCATTTTATTATGTATATTAACAACTAAGTATTCTGCTTAATTTGCTTACTACATTTGATGTTTGATTAAAGAAAGAGGCTCTCAAAGGGATAGGTTTCATGACCATTCAGCATTTTGAATAATAAGTTTCTACAAAAGGGTTTCTTTTAAATGAGCATTGGTTTAAACTACAAATGTTAGATTTAGTCTAATTATTTCTTGTGTCTGATGCCCATCTTCATACACATGTTAATGCATTTACATTATGTGTGAAGTAAATAGGATTTTTGTAACATTTATTTGTGTTTAATGCTTCAAAAATCTTCATGGTTTGCACATGAACCTGTTTTTTGCTCAAGTGTCAGATGTATCTGACTATCTGGTTAATATTCCTTACATCTGATTAATATTGTATTTCAGTGATTTAATGTTTCCTTCTACAAAAAATCCAGTTAAAATTGTTAAATATGTATGTCAAAACCTGGAGTGTGTGTAGGTTGCTTAATGTTCAATGATTGTAAAAGTTTAAAGCCACAAATGAAGGTCTACCTGCAGAGCAGTGGTCAAGAGGATTTATTTTTGGAGATTTGATTTTGAGAAAATTTTACAATTTTGCAAAACAAAGAGAGATGGCACTTATAAGAGCATAATTGTCGATGCTCTTACTAATAATCAATCACAACATTTACTTCTGATGATAGCATACTGTTGGCCTTTCAGAATGTCCAGGAGGAACAGTTCATGCCAATAGGAGGTATGTCCTCTAATTAGATAGCGTGTAGTTGGTAGATGTGGGAGAAGCAGTTCAGTGTTGGACGGGTCACCAATACGAAAGTGCGGTAACAGTGTTGGAGAAAGTTTAGTTGTTGAAGAAGTATTTCCATTATTAAGATTTTGTCGAGTATAGTGAATGGAGAAAGTGTTTCCTTATGTGTGGAAGAAGTTTTGTCGTGTTTTCAAAGTTTCAAATGCTATAGTGGATGAGAGATATCAGAATATTACATGTGTGGCTGTCACTAATGCAACATGGAAGTTTAAATATTAATATACTCTGATTAAAATTACTTTATGATTGACAAATTGCGCTGGTGGAGGCAGTGTTTCTGGCATGCAGCCAGCCATACTTCACATGGCACTGTACATCCCTACAAAACAGGCAACACAGCAAATGTATGGCACTTGAGAAAGAGCTATGGCTGGATGGTGGCAAGCCCCAATCATTCCTTTCACTGAATTGTCAATCACAAAGTAATTTTAATTGAAGTATAACATGGCTGTCGATACTATTGGATACTGGAAGAGGTTATATTGTTAACCAGTGATTTAACTTAAACCTTCTGAACCTAATTTTGAATTGACACTTTCCACTGTGGCTAGACGGAATTAGTGCTGCAAGACTGTTAGAGACAGACTAGGAACAATTAATAAAATATGTTTCAATTGAAATAAATGGTTTTAGTTTAGTCGTAAGTTGCACTGAGAAATATCTACTTATTATTTTTTGATGGTGACTAGTTGTGGACACCTGTGCCCATTCTCAAACAATCTGTACCCTAAATGTGACAAATGCAGGCAATAGCCCATGTATGGAAAGTGCTCCTGGAGTACTCAAAGTGGTACATGGCTGTTCTTAAGTCAGTGACACACAGCTTTGATTACTGCAGGTGCAGTTTCTGTACATGGGCTATGCTGTGGCCAACCCCGCCCACTTCATACGTCGTAGCGCCTTCTGCATCGGTATCCCACTTCACGTCCAACCAACACGGGATGTCTATCATAAGGCATACATTCATCAGGAAAACCTTTGTCGTCTGTGTTGTCAACACAAATATTTACTGGTGCAACAACACAACACAACACCAGGTCTCCACCAAAAGTTGTCAGAGACCACTACCCACTTGCAAAGCCAGCAGAACAGCTTTACCAGAGGTCGCAGCTAGACCAGGAACTACTCTGATACGCCAGGCACGTGATCACAAATAGTTCCGGCAGATACATCTGCCAAATGGGCTTTATAGAGCAGTGCAATGCCGACACAGGGCAGTTCGACGCACCACTTATAAGTATACAGAGTTGCCACCCTGGCAGCCATGGCCAGATGCTTCTTCTAGCTGGTCGACCTCTTGCAGATGGACTTAGTATAGTCGACGAACATCTTGACACTGCATAGTCGTTTTATTGTGATCTCTCACTGTGAAGATTGGGTCTTTTCTATTATTATTTGTTGTTCTTTTGGAGATTGTATTACTGTTTCGTTTTGGTGAGCCCAATAAATTGCTTTTGGACTTGTGTTTTCCACATTTCTATTCTGTTAGCGCAGATACTTCAATGGCGAAGAGTTGATTTAAGAATTTCCCACACTTCCTCAGTTGTTGTCCACTACGACAGACAGTACTCCAGGTATTGATGAACCCTCAGCACAAGGCATAGTGCTGTTAGAAAGTATGCAACAAACGAACGAGCACATTTTTTCTCACTTCTGTGGGCCCAGAAGTTTATCACCTTCTGCAACAGTTGCACCCCGAAACAGAACCTCATGTTCTCTCCCACGAGGCTTTGACTTCTAGCCTATTGGATGATTCTGATTTTCAGGTCCATGTGGCGGCGGCATCTCACAAGTTGTTCTGTTGTCAGAAGCTTCCCACGCAGTCTTACAGGGAATGGATTGCTACGCTGCAGGGTCTCTCCCGTGACTGTTATTTTTTTCTGTGGCAATCCCCACTGCAAGCAGCCTTATGGTTCAGCACTCATTCCTGACATGATACTTGTCCATGCCCCAGATGATACCTTACGGACTGATCTTCTAAAGCTGAAAGTTCCCTCTTTAGACACCTGTTTATCCATTATCCATGCTCATGAGCAGTCCTTTCGCTCTGCTTCCACGCTGCAGTCCCCAGTGTAGGTCTTCTTCACATCACTGCAGCCGCTGCAGAAGCGCCAGGGGCCCCTCCTTGGGCCGCGCCTTCCCTCCAGGACCAGGGCGCCAGTCCCCACCTGTGGCAACAGCAACGGCAGCCGCAGCGGCAGCAGCAACAACGGTTGCCCTCCTGTAGTCAATGTTTTGTCACACATCAGAAGCAAAAGTGCCACTCGTGTCAGGTGGGTGTGTGTGTGTGTGTGTGTGTGTGTGTGTGTGTGTGTGTGTGTGTGTGTGAGAGAGAGAGAGAGAGACAGACCTGTTTGGCTGTGGAAAGCAGGGTTACAGAGCAGAGGCCTGTCAGTTGTCATCGTTGATGCTTTGGACGCTTCCGACTCCGTGGTGGATGAGACGGACCTGCTGCCGCCAATTTCCTTCTTGCAGTCAGTTTTTCCACACCCGAGTGCAGCGATCACTCTGATTGTGCGGTTGGATGGCACTCCTCTCCCTTTTCAAGTGGATACAGGATCCTCCTTCGCCATCATTGAAGGGGATTCCCACTGTCATTTGGGTTCATTGCCATTTTGTCTGTTCCATGCTTCCCAAAAGAGCTACAACAATGACATCATCCGACTACAGGGGAGGTTCTTGGCTCGGATCCAGAACCTTACTCACGATGTCACGGCCCCGGTTTTGGTCCTCACCGCCCCCAAGGCTGCCAACTTATTGGGAATGGATCTTTTTTTCTCACTGGGCCTCCAGATAATACATGATTCGGGCCCGGCTGTCCAGTCGTTGTCAGCAGACAATTAATTGCAGCAGTTTCTGGATGACTTCTCAGACGTGTTCTGTGCCACATCCCCAGGGTTCTCCGGGTTCGAAGCCCATATCGAACTCCTCCCCTCGGCGGTCCCGAAGTGCCACAAGGTTCGCTCAGTACCGTTCACCCTCAGTGACAAACTTCGCGTTTGTGGGGATTTTAAGGCCACTTTCAACTCTTAGTCTGTTACTGACTCCTATCCCATACCCAAGGTTGACATCCTGTCCAGGTTGGCTGGCGGCAAGATGTTTGCCAAAATTGACCTGTGGGATACCTACCTCCAGTTGCCTTTGGACGATTCGTCAAAAACGATCTAGGCAAGCAACACCTCGTTTCAGCTCTTCTGTTACAACCGTCTCCTGTTCGGGGTCGCCAGTGCTCCGGTCATCTTCCAGTGCTATTTGGAAACATTGACAAGAGACATTCCGGGGACAGGTAATTGGAGACTGTATTATTGTTTTGTTTTGGTGAGTCCAATAAATTGTTTTTAGACTTGTTTTTTCCATATTTCTATTCTGCTAGCACAGATACTTCAGGCTATCACCTGTATTTGTCACATTTATGGCACAGATAGTTTGAGAATGGACACAGGTGTCCGAAACTAGACACCATCAAGAACTAAAAAATAGGTACTTCACAATACAACTTATGATGAAGCTACAACCATTTATTTCAATTATAGGACAAGTTGCAGACCTATTTTACACCTACAGCATGCTGTAAGTTCATAAAAACGTGCTTTCATAGAGCGCCTTTTTATTATTTCACAAATATTGCTAAATATAGACCTCTACAAGTGTAAGAAGCAGTGCATAGGCCAATTCAGGAATACACAGAATTCAGTAACAATTGACATATCTGGATGTAGCCACCACCCCTTATCTCTCATTCGTCTGATATCCAAGATAACTACACTGTTTTCATTCGAATTTTAGTATCGGGACAGTTAAGTAGCGTTCTTGGTATGTGACCTTGGGCAGCTGTCTTGAGGTGTAGCATTGGTAGAGAAACTGGCGTGTCGCATGAAACACCTTAAGTGTCGTTGTTTCACCTATGAGTTATGCTGCCAAGGCAACTTCCAGGGTGCCGATGAAGGGGGACCACATTCACCTTAGAATTAGTGACAGGTTGCAATCTGTTTGCATCTCCTGAAGAGCAGCAAGAATGTGAGGACTGGCCTTCTGGCCTCACCCACTCACCCTACGAGTGGACAAGTGGCTGCTCCTTCGCCATGGTCTGAGCATGCACACGGGGGAGGGAGTTAGCTATTATCAGGAGCTCCAATGTTAGATATGTTATAGATCCCCTAGGGGAAATAGGATTCAAGGTCAGAGCTGGAAAGATGTCCAGTGCACCCTCAGAATGCCTGCTGGAGAGCCTAATTTGAGACATGCAGGTGGCCCTGTCTGCTGCTATCGAAAATGCAGCGTGCTATCATCTGCAATTTGTGACTCATGCTAGCACCAAGGACATTTGTTGCTTGGGCACTGAGGCCATACTCAGTTCCTACAGGCAGCTGTTGGAAGTTGTGAATGTTGCTGGTCTGGCTTGCTGGCTGAAAGTAGAGCTTAAGATTTACCATATTGTACCCGGGACTGACACGGGTCTTTTGGGTTTGAGCTGAGTGAATGGTCTCAACCAGAGGTACTCTCAATTCCATCACAGTCTTGGCAGCAGATTTCTGGATGCATGTTATGGGGTGTAGAATTGTAAGGTCAGGGGTGCTCTACAAAGAGGGAGCACCTACATGCTTAGCAACTACATGTGGAGTGCAGATGAAGGATTTTAGGCTAGGTATTAGTTTGAGGTTCTGTGATGAATGCTGGCCAGTCAATATGCTGAGCAAAAATCAGATCACAAACATAGTAAAGACCCTTTAAATGTCAAGATGTTAACAGTAAATTGACAAATCATTCACAACAAAGTACCAGAATTCATTGCCCTTCTGTAAAGAAACCCCGCTCAAATTACTCTTGGAACCATGAGTTGGATGAAGCATCAAGTAGAAAGCTCTGGAATATTTAACGAGACATGTAACATAAATTGAAAAGACAGGTTAGAATCACAGGAAGGGGAGAGATCACTGGAATCAATAAAAACATTATGTCTATGGAGATCAAAATTGAGCCCGACTGTGACGTTTCTTGGGTGTGAATAACCAGCCTACTTGAACTCAAATTAATCATCACACTTTTTACTGGCCACTTGATACCTCTCTAATGATTGTACAATCAATACAAGAAAGTCTATGCTCACTGGTGCAGAAGAACCCTGTCCATGCAATTGTGAAGGTGACTTTGACCTGCCAAGTATAGACTAGGGTGTTTATGGATTCACTGCAGATAGTATTGACAGACAGTCTTGCGAAATGGTTCCAAACACTATAACTAAAAAATGACTTGAGCACGTAGTTCAACAACACACCTGTAATGAAAATACATGGAGTTACATGCATCTGATGACAGCCTGCCTGGGGTATTGCAGGCTGGCCACGGAAGCCGCACCTGCTGGTTGAATGGGCCCCACGGGACTGCACTATGCCCCCTCTTTTCTTTGCTGGTTTTATCCTGAAGGCTGTACGGAAATGTGAGTCTTGTCGGCCAGTGCAATTTGAGCAGTGAAATAGGTATAATGAGTGAACAGTGAAGTTTGAGAACGCAACAGCAGCAAGAGTGAATTATTCACTTCCACAATGAGTGTTTATTTACGACTTATATGTGCAGACAAAGTCCGCTTGTACTGTTCGGAGATTATTTGCACAGAAGTTTCCAGGTATTCAAGTTCCGAGTCGTGATGCAGTTCACAAATTAGTGAATAAATTTTGTGAAACGGGAAGTGTTCAAGACAAGAAGCGTAAACGGCGATGTACAGTGCTCACAGAAGCTCATTTCAATGACATTGCATACCACCTGGAAAATTCCCCTAAGAAGTCTCTTAGTCATCTTTCGCAGAAACACAAATATTGTGCATCTCTGTGCAAAGAGGTGTTAAACTGCTTGGGCTAAGAGCCTATAAAGTGTTAGTAGTACAAGAACTTCAACCTGGTGATTCTGCGCACAGGATTAAGTTTTGCCAATTTATTTTAAGACAACTGCATGACAGTGAAATGGATCCTTACCTCATTCTGTTTTCAGAAGAGGCTTGGTTCCATTTATACAGATATGTTAATTCCCAAAACTGCTGACATTGGAGCACAGACAGAACTGTTGTGCTTCATGTGGAACCCCTTCATGATCAAAAAAATAGAGATGTGGTGTGCAGTTAGTGGTGACAGAACAATGGGACAATTTTTTTTAATGACACAGTTACAAGTGAAAGTTATGTGCAAAACATTTTGCGTGTGTTTTTTAATTAAATGCATGACAGACAACGAAGCTCTGCATTTTTTCAACAAGATTCGGCAAGGGCTCATACGGCTAATGTTTCTTTTCATGCAATTCACAATTTGTGTGATGAAAGAGTGATTAGTAGCAATAATAATTTCTTGATTAGATGTCAGAAATGCTTGAAAAATAATTGCAGGCCATTCCAGCATCTCCTTGCGTGACATGGGTGAGTACAAAATTTATTTGCTTGTAATTTAAATGTAGTCATGTCATACCGCGGCAGTACATGGGCGACACGGCATCTGATTGCCGGGCAATGGAGCTCTCGCTGCCCGGCATCTACTGCACCACACAGGCAGTCTTCAGATAAATGGAACACCCTGTATTTTAGACCTGTTATCTACAAATTGGTCTGACTTTATTGACAGTGTCAGTATAGTCAGGGGTTAATAAATGGAATGTCATAAATCTATCAAGAAGTTTTGTTCCTGGAAAGAGTAGATAAGCAGTTGTTAGTGCCCTACTTCGACAATGGATGGATGTTATTTAGTTCCAACATGATGGGTGTAGCAGAACTATGAGAAAAGTTTCAACCGTTGAAAATTGCACTCTAGAGAAGAATATGCTGGCTAAGTGGATTACGGGCAGAAAATACCAATCATGGTTTAATAACAAATACTGAAAATCCTGACAAAACAGTGATTGATGCATATTCTGTGAAAAAGAGTACACAAATGTCAACAGGCAAAATTTCCATCAGATATAATTACATCATCATCTTTACCAAGACTTTTCTTTCTTCCAGAGACACAAAATCACAGGTTATATCATAGCGCCCACCATCTGGTTAAAGAATATTACCTAACTGTAATTATAGCTCAATGAGTTCTGTATCTTTGTTGAAACTACTAAGGCGTTATATGTTATCATTGGATTTTTGTACAGATACCTGAAATAGCCTATGACTGAAACTGTAAAATAGTACACAAATAAAGAGAAAAGGAGAGCTCTAGGTAGTATCAAATCATTCAAACAAAGTTCTGAATTCCTTTCTTATGATTGCTACAAGCAATAATGTATCCTTGGTCTCCTTAATTCTTCCCTTTGTAGCCTAAGCTAGTAAGTTCTACCGTCCAATTACTTATGAACTTCTTGGATTGAATTCTTTTCTCAGTCTTCTCCAAAATATTACTTCTTGACAAACTGAACATATGAGATCACAGCATCTCCTGGAGATTTTCACTGATTTGAAAAATTGTATCTGTAGTTCCATCTTCCGGTCTGACATTACTGCTGCAAACTGAAGCTCACAATTACGCAAACTTTTCCTGTTCCAGTACCAAATCAGTTTGCTGTATCAGGACGAGCTGTAATGTTTCCACTATTATATAGCAATTTAGTAGCACTCCCTGCATTGGCAAAAATGACCAGCATCACTCCTTAAATTATATGAAAATTGGAGGTGTAGAAGGAAAGAACAGAGACCACACAGTCATATAAATTGATAGGCCTAGATGGGCATTGAATCCACCTTCTTCAGTGCAGATGCACAAGTACATCTGACCTCCTGTGGGAATCTCAGAAGAGTGAATATGGAGGAAATGGATGGGGTCTGTCAATAGGGGGCGAGCGATAGGAATGTGGACCGGACGTGAGGTGAGCCGAGATCGTAGGTGCAGTTGCGATAACACTGTGTCCCAGATGGCAAAGTGGTTACCACACCTGCCTAGTAAGCAGATCATGGGGGCAAATCCTGGTCAGGTACACATTTTCATTTGTCACCACCGATTCCGAATAATGTCCCAATGCAGCCAGCAGCAGTGATCCCTCCCCTTTATTTTCCTCTCCTTTCCTCCCCTCTCCACCTTCAATTTACATATAATGTATAACATCTGTGGATTCTGTATGGTGTCTTGTTTTTTGGACACGTCTGAAAGAATAGACATCACACATTAATACAAAACATAATGCTTTAAATTGGCTGTACTGAAACATTCCACATTAAAATAATGTGGGGATTGCTTGCATTAATTTACGTACCTGACAATCTGTGGCAGTTAAAACATCAGTTCATCTTAACAATAAGATTGCGTGAATTATACAGTTAGGAATAATTGTTTACTTTAACGAAAAATATGATTTACAAATATGAATTTGCAAACTGCACTTTTAAACAATAATTTTAGTTAATCTTTAAGAACAATTCAATGGTAAAACTATCAGTATAGTGACAACAAACATAACAGATATGCACCAATATTCTACAACAGATAAGTTACTGCTTCAAATATTTGTTTTCTGTCCCTTTGGACTGTGAAGACTACTGTGTACTAAAAACTATTATGTACAGTTTAAACTGTACCATGAAACATTATTTTTTATTTTATTATTCTTTCTTTAACTACTTATGTGGAGCATAGGGCTGCAACAAAGGATCACCATCTTGTTCTGTCCTGTGTTAGTATTTTCACTTCTTCTCAACCTATTCCTTGCTGTTGACCTTCTGCTTCAACTGATCTTCTCCACATCATTCTGAGGTGGCCTCATGTCCATCGTTCCTGCAGGATCCAATAAAGTGCTTCTTTCACAACATGTTTAATTGGTCTCCTCAGTGTATGTTCTAACCATCGCCACTTCCTGTTTCTCATTTGCAGCTCAACTGGCTTCTGGTTAGTTCTTCCTCAGAGTGTTTCGTTAGAGGTGACATTCGGCTACCATATCCCTAGGATGTTCCTCAGACATCTGTCATTGAATGTCTGCAGTTTATGGATTAGCTGCTTTGTCACTTTCCATGTTTCACATCCATATAGAAGCACAGAATTTACATTACTTTCAGATATGCGCAATTTGCTCCTTAATGTTATTTCCCTTGATCTCCTGATACAGTGGAGAGTTGTAAAAGTGTCTTTGGCTTTGGTGATGCAGCTGTTACCGTCGTTTGTTGCACCACCATATGGTGTTATTATGCTTCCAAGGTATCAAAACTTATCCACCCTTTAGATTACCTGGCTCCTAATCTTAAGCTCTGCGGTGTTGTTATCATTTGCTTTTGTTTTTTGTGCATTAGTTTTCAAACTGACTTTCTAATGGAACATATGACACATTATGAAACATAATCATACTTTAATTTTTAAAACAGTATTTAGTTGTTAAAAAAATAAAAATCATCTAATAAATTGCTACACTGACACAGTTTTACATGCGCTTTCATAATTACCACAAAAACAAACAGAATGTGCCAACAGTCTTTAATTTTAACTGTTGGTCATAATCATTAGGCTGCAAAAGGCAATGTTACAATGAAATGAGAGGAGTGCCCTAAATTACACCAAGGTGAGGTTTAATGAAACCAACTAGGGTGTATCTCAATGTCCAATTCAAATACTGATGACTTGCAACAATTAGTTCTGATATGATATCAACCTTTATGGAGTTTATAAAACATGCACGAGCAACATAGGTGTCTATAACTGAAGACTGTAAAAGTCTACAGGAAGGTTTTATCCAGCAGTGTATGTTAAATGACTGCTGATACACAAGAGTGCATACAAGATAAACCAGTCACTATATTACACATGAAAATCTATCTGTCATTTGAGGGAGGATTTTTAATAACAAACAAAACTATTTAATAGGCACTGCACTCATCTAACCAATTATTACCTGATACTGAGAGTAAGTACTCATTTAAACCAAAGCTCATCCTTCTGTCATCAAATAAAATTTTTTTTTAAACTGAAAGAACATTAAAAGCATTACAAACTGGGAAGTACTTGTGCTGGAGGAGGAAGCCATGTGTTAGAGATTACAGCCAACGTGCAAGTGTGTAAGCAAAATGTACAAATATTTTGTGAGATTTTGCAGTCATTTTTAATGCACTCAAAAACTGATGTTAATCTTGACCATTGTATTTATTAATTTTACACAGCCTTACGTGTTTTGGCCTTTGTCAAGTAAGGATACAAAATATCTGGACTGTTGAACAAGATACTGCATACCTATGTTAGACAAATTCAATTTTGTTTTTCCTAAGAATTTTAACAGTTGCTGCTGCAGCCATGTTTAAAATCTTGTCCTAAGAATGTGTTGTAAATATTTTGAACCTTTGAGAATGGTGCGAAGCAGAAACACATTAGGCAGTATAAAATTAGTAGATACGGTGGTCATGATTACTATAAGTTTTTGAGTGAAAACTTCATGTCTGTTTCATGGCTGATGCTGGATGGAGACCGTCCGTGGTCTTGTGGGCTTTATGTATCGCAGCTTAGTTACACACAACCAGCCACGTTTTCCTATTAATACGTCACTTTATGGCTCAATAGCATAGTAATGGCATGCAAAGTAGTGACACACTGCTCTATGGTCACCTCTCCCCAGGTCTTGCTTGCCATTTCACGAGCTATTTCATTTCAATTACTTCTCACATGTCCAAGTACCCACCACAAATCCATAATCTTCACTTCCTGCTGAAAACGGTAATGGTGTCATCGGTTTTTTGGACTGTTTTGTTTAACAAGTAAAGGTACTGTATGGAATGAATATGAATTGGAGTAGATGACGAATTTCATGTTTTAATTATGTTTCAGCTGCTCTAGTGTCACACAATATTTAGCATCAAGAGTTCTATTCTCATTTGGAAGATAATGAAGGGGGAAATAAGTATGTGACTTAAAATTTTCCACTAAATTTAAAAATGCCTGGGGTGTCTGCAATAACCAAGTAGGAGATTTATTTCAGTTCAGATGAAGAACCTAAATGCTTTCATATGATGAGCTCAGAATATGGTAGTGCAAGTACTGGGATGGAAACTGTACCTCTCTCCATTCTTAACTTACAGAATGACTGCACAACCTAACTTATTTCCCAAGAATTAAATCGTCGTGGACTACAAAATCATTTAATAATATTTGAATCCTCTAATTAACAACAACAGTCACTTCTAACATACTTTTATGGGAGTAGGAGACCTTAACAGCTGTAGTAAAAGAGGATAGTGTGTTAGCAGGGAAAAAGAGAAAGAAAGAGATAAATGCCTTTTCTGTAAAAATATGAACAAACTGTGACTCAGAATGCTCTGCAATTCATTTTTTAATTATTTTCCACAGAGCCCATTAAGAAGGATAACCTTCAAGGATGTGGAGTGAGTCAAATGACTGGTGCCTACTCCAGCTAAATGTAACCGAGAAAATTATTAGGAAAACAGCTTCTTTGAAAATATTGCTACTTCCTCAGCTACATGAATTAGTTGCTGTTTACCTTCTACTGATTGCTTAATATTTACATAATTACATTTGTAGTTTTCAAACAAAATAGTTAACTACATTTGTAACAACAAAAGTTTCCTTACAGTATACTAGTACCTGTCATGTGTCGTTACGATGAAGACTGCTACAATGAACTTTCTGTCCTTGAAGTTAAGCATTCTGATCTTTTGTAGAATAAGTGGATAATGTGGTATTTTTTAATCTCCTTTTGAATTGGTATGGATTTCTAGTTTATTTCTTCTTATTTTTATGCTCGATGGGAGCATATTCCACATATTTGCACCATAGTACCTATCTCCACTCTAAACTCCAGATGAGGAGGAAAAGTCTATATGGAAATTATTTTTATGTCTATTGTTGTATCAATCATAGTTTGGCTTAAACTGATTTTTATAGTCAACAACAAAAACCATTTAGAACTAAAGGTATTGGAAAATGACTGTAAGAATTCAAGATCATGAAAAAGGCCCCTACAAGATGTACTGACTATCTACTGTACAAAATATTCTTATTGCTTAGTTCCGTTGTAATTGATTTATTTAGGTAAATTGCCACTGAAAATAATTTCATAAAGCAACAGTGAATGTAAACATGTTAATGAGTCAACACTCTTGTTTTTAAGTCAACAAAATGGGAAACGACACATTTAAAACACGAGTTCTCGTTTTCTCTCTCTCTCTCTCTCTCTCTCTCTCTCTCTCTCTCTGAGATTAAAATTTAAACTGTTTGCTGTGAACCAGTTGAAGTTTTGAGCAGCTAACAGCTTGAGCTGTGTTTGTTAAGGTTGATGTGGAACCTTGTATGCTTGCGTCGGCAGCAAAAACTGCCATTTTTGTAATGTCCTCTAATACCAGGACCGCCGAGTGGTCAATTTGACCATTTTTTATATTTTAACATGTTATTTTGCGGTCAATTTCTAATCTATGCTGTTGTGAGTTAATGACTTTTCCTAAATGTTTATGTAGATCATATAAACAGTCCAATATTTATTTTATCTTCAATAGTTTTCTTTGAATGACCACTTATACTTAAATCCACCGAGTGGTCACTTTGACCACATTACATGTATATTTGAAAACAGAATATTTAAAGATTGTTGTGCGTGACTCCCCGGATTTATTCTTAGCACTCGTCAACAATGTACTAAATATGTTGGTTACTGAAGTTCATTCGCATTGTTTGAATTTAAAAGCTCAACAATGCAATATGTCATTTATTGTTTGCTATTGGGTTTCGCATAAACAAGACTGATTATTTGAGTATTGGTCTCAGAGCAGTAGACATGGCTCAGATGTCACAGCGATACAAACCATGGCTAGGGCCACTTTCAGATGAAGAAATTGTCACACTTTTGTATGAATTGGATGCTGAAAATGGTCCTGAAGTTGAGGACCTTGTGGAAGATTCTACAGATGAAGATTACCAACCTGTCGCTAATGTGGAGAGTGACAGCTCCGAGACCGAAGATGAAGGTAATTTACATTCACTTATATTATTATTATTATTATTATTATTATTATTATTATTATCATTGTTACTATATGAATAATGATCACTATTATAAAAGAGTTGACACTTCTACTGCTACTTCTGTTACTACTATTTTATTGTGTGGTATGTTATCTTTATAATGAGTTGTAGCTTTCTAATTCTCTCTTTCCTCACGCAGCTGCTGAACCAGGACCAAGCAATAATATTAACAATGCTAGAGAAGGACCTACCCTGGGTAAAAAAAGAACTGCACCTCCTGTAAGTGGACCAATACAGAATCGACGTAGAAGAGGAGAACGAAGTGAGGGTTCACTTCCAGAACCTGCTCAAAACTCCTGGGGAAGGACGGGATCACGGAGTGGACTGTAGCAGACTTCGGTGTTACTAGTCCAGGTAGGATAGATCAACAGAATACATCAAAGAAACACAGGGACCTACTCTACACGCAAAGCGGCACGTCTCAAATGATAATGTTTCGAGTGCCTGGCACCTTTTAGTTGATCAGTCAATGATGAAACACATAAATAAATGCAAGAAGCAGAGGCACAACGGCTTCTTGGAAATGATTCCTGTAGTTTGCATTTAGAAGAATTAGATGTATTTGTTGCTTTATTATATGTTCGTGGTGCACTACGTGCCAGATGTATTGAAGTAGATGAGTTGTAGTCGAAAAAGTGGGGGGGCCCATTTTTCACTGACACAATGAGCAGAAACAGGTTTCGAGAAATTTTGAAATATCTGCGTTCTGATGAAAAAAATACATGGTCGGAACGTTTGAAAAGTGACAAATTTGCACTTATATCAACTACTTGGAACCATTTTATAGAAAAATGTCAGTTGAATTACATACCTGGATCAAATGTCACTGTGGACGAAAAACTTTTCCCCAGCAGAACCAGGTGTCCGTATTTGCAATATATGCCGAATAAGCCTGATAAATTCGGAATCAAATTCTGGCTTCTAGCAGATGTAGAAACAAAATATCTGTGTAATAGGTTCCCTTATGTAGGAAAGAACAAACAGAGGGCACCTAATGAGAAACTTCTAGAACAAGCAGTAATGAAGTTGGTGGCTCCATATCGCAATAAGGGGCGAAATGTGACTACTGATAATTTTTTCACTACGGTCACACTTGGGGAGACTGGAAAAAGAGAAAACTAGTCTTGTCGGCACTATCAACCGTGCAAGAAAAGAAATTCCGAACACTATAAAAAAATGAAAACTCATCTTTATACGTATGTTCACTTGTAAAGGGAAGGTGGTACTCTGACTGTTTACCAAGGGAAAACGAACAAAAATGTTCTTCTGTATAGCACCATGCACACAGATGTTGAAACACAAAATAATTCGAAACATCTTCCTGAAACAGTGAGCTTCTACAATAGCACAAAATTTGTTGTAGATGTCTTGGACCAGATGACGAGGAAATATTCTGTCTGCTCTGGTACTCCAACGCTGCTACGATGAATCAGAGCCATCTCAACAGTAATGGGATACTTAACAAATCACAGTTTGGATTTCAAAAAGACTGTTCTTCTGAAAGAGCAATATACAATTTCTGCCTACATAATGGAGTCTTCAAACAGTAAAATGTCACCAACAGGAATTTTCTGTGACTTATCCAAAGCATTTGATTGTGTGAACCAAGAATTATGTTACAGAAATTACAATTCTACGTTATAAATGGAACAGCATATGAGTGGTTTAAGTCATGTCTACAGAACAGGAAGCAAAAAGGTTTAAGTGATTTAAGGGGAAGTTTCCCCACTTCATCTAACTGGGGTGAAATTACATTAGGTGTTGCACAGGGTTCGAACATGGGTCCCCTTCCGTTCTTGATATATGTGAATGACCGTCCTTCTTATCTGAAATAAGGAGCTAAACTGACACTGTCTGCTGATGACACAAGCATCATTATTAATCCAGTAAAATAAACTCCAATAGAATATGATACAAATAATGTCTTTGGAAAAGATTATTTGTTTTTTTTGCAAATGGGCTTGCTCTGAACTTTGAAAGAAAAAAACAGTACATCCAATTTTCTACTGCAAGGAGTACAGTTACTTTAATAAATATAACACAACAACAGAGGTCAGTAGCCAGGGTACGCATCTGTTTAAAAGGTTAGGAATTCTTACAGCAGTCTTACAGTATTTTCATTCAGTAACGAAGTTTGTTCTCAACAACATGGTAGAGCATACTAAGTTTTTGGGTGTACATATAGATGAGCATCTTAAGTGGGAAATTCATATTTTGGATCTCTAAAGCGACTAGGTTCAGAAACTTTTACAATCAGAATGACTGCTAATTTTGAGGCCACAGAAATGAGCAAACTAACATACTTTGCATATGTTCACACTCTGATGCTATATGGAATAATATTTTGGGGCAACTCAACACTTTGGCAAAAAGTATTCATTGCTAAAAAAAAAAGTGGTTAGACTAATGTGTGGGGCTCATAGTCACACACCTTGTACGCATCTGTTTAAAAGGTTAGGAATTCTTACAGTAGCCTTACAGTATTTTCATTCAGTAATGAAATTTGTTCTCAACAACATGGACCAGTTTAAATACAGCAGTGACACGATTATAACACCAGAAAAAAGAAAACGCTATCCTCTAATTAACGTATCTTTGGCACAGAAAGGGGCAAAATACGTGGCTGTAAAACTTTTCGATAAATTACCAGATGAAATAAAATGTCTGACAGACAGCAGTAATAGTTTAAAAAATAAACTGAAATCATTTCTCCTCGACAACTACTTCTATACCCTAGATGAATTCTGGAATGGGAATAAATAAATCAATAGGTATAATACGAGGTGCATTCAAGTTCTAAGGCCTCCGATTTTTTTTCTGATTAACTACTCACCCGAAATCGATGAAACTGGCGTTACTTCTCGACGTAATCGCCCTGCAGACGTACACATTTTTCACAACGCTGACGCCATGATTCCATGGCAGTGGCGAAGGCTTCTTTAGGAGTCTGTTTTGACCACTGGAAAATCACTGAGGCAATAGCAGCACGCCTGGTGAATGTGCGGCCATGGAGGGTGTCTTTCATTGTTGGAAAAAGCCAAAAGTCACTAGGAGCCAGGTCAGGTGAGTAGGGAGCATGAGGAATCACTTCAAAGTTGTTATCACGAAGAAACTGTTGCGTAACGTTAGCTCGATGTGCGGGTGCATTGTCTTGGTGAAACAGCACACGCGCAGCCCTTCCCGGACGTTTTTGTTGCAGTGCAGGAAGGAATTTGTTCTTCAAAACATTTTCGTAGGATGCACCTGTTACCGTAGTGCCCCTTGGAACACAATGGGTAAGGATTACGCCCTCACTGTCCCAGAACATGGACACCATCATTTTTTCAGCACTGGCGGTTACCCGAAATTTTTTTGGTGGCGGTGAATCTGTGTGCTTCCATTGAGCTGACTGGCGCTTTGTTTCTGGATTGAAAAATGGCATCCACGTCTCATCCATTGTCACAACTGACGAAAAGAAAGTCCCATTCATGCTGTCGTTGCGCGTCAACATTGCTTGGCAACATGCCACACGGGCAGCCGTGTGGTCGTCCGTCAGCATTCGTGGTACCCACCTGGATGACACTTTTCGCATTTTCAGGTCGTCATGCAGGATTGTGTGCACAGAACCCACAGAAATGCCAACTCTGGAGGCGATCTGTTCAACAGTCATTCGGCGATCACCCAAAACAATTCTCTCCACTTTCTCGATCATGTCATCAGACCGGCTTGTGCGAGCCCGAGGTTGTTTCGGTTTGTTGTCACACGATGTTCTGCCTTCATTTAACTGTCGCACCCACGAACGCACTTTCACACATCCATAACTCCATCACCACGTCTCCTTCAACTGTCGATGAATTTCAATTGGTTTCACACCACGCAATTTCAGAAAACGAATGATTGCACGCTGTTCAAGTAAGGAAAACGTCGCCATTTTAAGTATTTAAAACAGTTCTCATTCTTGCCGCTGGTGGTAAAATTCCATCTGCTGTACGGTGCTGCCATCTATGGGACGTATTGACAATGGACGCGGCCTCATTTTAAAACAATGTACATGTTTCTATCTCTTTCCAGTCCGGAGGAAAAAAATTGGAGGCCTCAGAACTTGAATGCACCTCGTACATGCATTTTGGGCCACTTAAGGGAATGGGGTACGTAATAAAAATTTTAAGCTTAAAAAAAAAACCTTGATTCATGCGTGCATTTCTTATGCTCTAGACACGTTCCACATCATAATGGCTACCCTGAGATTGATCAATGGAACACGTAACTAAATAACTAATTAACTAGCAATCAATTTCAATTTTATCTCATCATCATCATCCATTTTTTAAAAATTGTGTCAGCATTTGTGTAGGATTACAAATATGGCATCTAGTAATACCCTACACAAAGCTGGTAACTCGCTATCAACATCAAAACCTGGTCCAACAAAACATGGCTGAATTTTAATTTTTTGCACCACAGTTTTGATGTTGCGTGGGGCTTTTTTTAAATGTCTTGATTGTAACCAAACACATCATTTGAAAAATGACTATCATTGAAACTGGTTGTGTAAATGATTTATCTTATCATGTTCTGTTTGTTCAGTATGAGTTTCTTTAGAGGAGCTTCGGATGCTTACTGAACAAATTAAAAAGAACACAGGACACAGAGCACTCCTAACAAAGACAAATTCAATACAGAAGTGAGCTATTGCTCAACAATTCCATTGCTCAAACATAAAGACTTTCACTAACAAGATGTCAAAATATTACAATGATAAAACTAATGTAGATACAAAGGGTGACAGATACTGGTTTATATGTGAGCGGACTAACCCTAGATTTGCAAGTTGATCCTGGAAAAGATTCTGGCTTAAATTTTTGCAACCATGATATAACTGTTTCTCCATGTATCAAAAGTTGATTCCCGTACTTTTCTTCATGCTGTTTTGCCAGTCTTGTCAGCTCTCCCTCCAAGCGAATTAATTCCTGTGGATTTAAGAAAAGAATAAGAATGATTACTTAGAATTTGTATATGTAAGTGCATTATCTTTTAACTGAAGAATCACTACTTTCTCAAATAGCTAGACTTCCATGGTCTCTGGAAAGAATAAGAAAAGTTTTAGTTATAATTAGTCAAATGACAAATTTGACAAGTGATCATTAAAAATGATAACAACAACAATCTGCTGGGAACAAATGTTGCTATGCCTTTATAGCAACAACATGAAACAACACAGAAAGCCTTTAAAACACAAATGTTTCAACATTTATAATTTACTTTGATGTGGGTTTTGAAAACATATGTTGCAAAAAGCTGCTATTCATGCTTTGCTTGTGTTTTGCTCTTTGTAACTACTATACAATTCCAAGTAGTAAAGCTTCTTCAAAGACATCAAACCAGATTCTGTAACTGAGTCTGTTCTAACTGGATTGTCACCCACTCATCACCAAAATAATGTATTTAGTTAGCCCATCATATGACCATAATTCCCTTTACCAATAGTTCTCCCATAATTCATATCAACATTTGCTGACAAAAAACTGCAAGTAATTTTACATCACAGATCTCGCCACTTATAGTTAAGTGTTTGAGTATTACTTGGCAAAGCGAATAAGAGACCAGACAGTAGCATGAACGAACTTGGGGACATAATTAGGTAGAAAAGAATGAAGGAAGAAAAGAAGGTTAGGGTTTGGTGTCCCATCGACATTGAAGTAGTTACAGATGGATCACAAGCTCCTACTCTTTCAAGGATGGTGAAGGAAGCTGCCCGTGCACTTCCAAAGGAACCACCCTGGCGTTAGCCTGAAACGATTTTCGAAAATCATGGAAAATCTAAAATTAGGATGGATGAATTTGAACCATTGTCTCCCAAATGTGTTTATGCCAACCATGGTGCCTCCCTCCTTGCTCGGTCCAGCTAGGTACATCGAAGCCCCATTGTACCGTGAATATTAGGAATCTGGTAAAACATCAAATCTCTGACATCAATGGGGCTGGAAAATGATCCTGCAAGAATGGGACCAATGATGACTGACGAGAATCGTTCAGTGTGACAGAAGTGCAACCTTTCTGCAAATTGCTGCATATTTCAATGATAGGCCATCAACCAGTGTTAGGGTGCGAACTATTCAACAAAAAATCATCGATACGGGCTTTTGGAGCCAGAGGCCCTCTCATGTACCACTGATGACTGCACAACACAAAGCTTTACACCTCGCCTAGGCCCGTCAACACAGACATTGGACTATCATTCCATCTCCAAGTGAGTGAAGGTCTTATTTGCACCCACAAATCCACACTGGGGACCAGCAATACGAATGGATGGAGAGTAATCACTCTTCTGGCCAAACAGTCGGCCAGTTCATTCCCTAGGTTACCCACATGATTTGGGCCAGAGAAGGACAACTGAGCAATCAGTATAATTAAGTTCAGGAAGAAGGTTATCAGTAGTAGAGACGGCAGGATGATAAGAGTACCACCGGTCAATAACCGGAAGCATTGAGTCATTAAGTATTAAAATGGGATCAAGAGAGGCCCATTTAATAAAGTGTAGAGCTTTGTTAACAGCTATCAGCTCTTCTGGCAATGAATGGTATTCCCAATCAGCAGAGATTGTAAAAGCATATCTAAGTTTTAGAGTCATCAGCGTAAAAGATGGTAGCACCTTGAAACTCCTGAAGAACTGAATGTAACAAAGCTCGGTCATGGAGCAAAAAAAAATCGGTCCCAATTTGTGGCTTGCGCAGCAACCATGGGGGACTAAACAAGAAAATTCAGGCAGTATATCCAGGGAGGAGAAAGCAGAGAGCATGGCAGAGGGCTATCAGGTGCATTTCAGCTGGTAATCACACAGAGAGTGCGCTTCATACCTCTTGTATGCAAAAAAAAATGGGATACATTGGATGATCAGGGAACTGTCAACAAGTGATTGCATAGGAGACCTAGAGTTAGTATTGTCAGAGCTGAAGAGATACTGTCTATGGGACTAGTGAGGAAGGCGCTAGTGGCCAGACGAACTACACAATTATGGGCTGGGTCTAGCAATTTCAAAGCTGAAGGCACTCCCAGTCATACACCTGACAACCATAGTCCAGTCAAGATGAGACCAGGGGCTTGTAAAGATGGATATGAGTAGCATGATCCACACTCCAAGAGGTGTGGGCAAGGATTCAGAGTTTCTGAATGCAACTAGCACTTAGTTGACAAATATGAGGCAGCCAAATTAGCTTTTTATCAAAATGAAGGCCCAGAAATGGGACTGTGGAACAACTTTCACGTGCTGGGTACCTTGGTAGAGTTCTGGATCAGGATGCACTGTGGTACATTTTTGTAGGAGAAAACTGGAAACCATGGGAAAGAGTCCATGCAGAGGCACATTGGATCACACTTTAGAGCTGGCATTCAGATGAGGCTACTGAATGGGAGCTGTTCCAAATGCAAAAGTCACTGACAAGTGGCCTGATGGAAGTAAATAGTCCACTGACAGTGATGAGGAAGAGTATGACACTCAGGACAGAGCCCTGTGGGGTGCCGCTCCCTTTGACCCAAGAACAGCTGTGTCAAGTACCAACTAGAATCCAGAACAACTGATGGGATAAAAACTGACGAATAAAAATCTTTGGGGGGCCTAGAAACCCCAGTCATGAAGGGTAAGGAAAATATGATGGTGCCAAGTGATACCGAATGCCTTATGTAGGTCAAAAAATATTGCAATGGGATTTTGCCATTTCCAACCGGCCTAGATGGTAGGTTATGGATCATCCCTCAAAGACATCACACTCATAGGGGGACAAAAGGCTCTGAGACTGAGAAATCAGCATAATCTGCAGGCAACCGTCATTTCAAGTAGCTTGCAGAGCTCATTGGTAAGGTTCATCAGTTGGAAGCTGTTGGGAAACAATAGGTTTTTGCCTGGTTTAAGGACTGGGACTACTATATACTGTCTCGTCATTTCAAAGGGAAGACACCCTGAAGTCAAGCAGAATGGAAGGACCTGAGTATCACTCATCCAGGTGTTGATCATCTGATCATGAATTGAATCAAGTTTTGGGGCTGTACCATCAGGCAGGGCAAGAGACTGAAGGAGTTCCCAGTAAGGGAAAGGTTTACTGTATGATTCAGCTTTGTGGGGCTGAAACATAGGGGGACATCTTCAAGTTGACATTTCTGCAGTAGCAAGGCAGCCAGATAAGAAGAGGATGCTGCTGCTGTCACAAAGTGGATTTGAAGGTGTTCAGCAAGAGTCGATGCATTGGTACAAGACCATCCAGAAGGGCATGACCAGGAACAGTTATTGATCATTGGTAGCCCGGAAGACTGTGGAGCTTGGCCCACATCTGGGATGACGAGGCATACATTCCCAGGGAGGAAAAGTAGTGCTCCCAGCATTCTTTCTTACTGTGTTCAATAAGACAGCAAACCTTACCATGAAGCTGCTTAAAAACGACCCAGGTACGCAACTGATCTGCCTGAAGGTATGTAAACACTGGAAATGGTAATCACTGATGTTGTTTGCACTTGCTCCACTATTGTTACCAAAGTGGTATGAAGGTGAATGCATCCTGCAATGATACCTAACAGTTAGTGCTGAGTTGTTGCTCATCTAAACAGCAATCCATACAAGCAAACCAGTTGCGTCTTTACCTGTGGTTACTCATACTTTAGGTATTCAGGATATGCATGGCTCTGCTTAAAAAGAATAGCTCAAAGTAGTCACAGAGTTGAGCCACGCACATCTGCTTTCATGCCCCACATCTGCTTTCATGCCCCACAGCTAATTCACTGCAAATAACAATCTGTAGTTGTGATCTTGCAGCCAAATAGTCTATGCAATGGCTAGAATTGTGAATTAATAAAATATTCAGAAACATAAAACAAAAGATAAACGAGTAATTTTATGAAAAGGATTCTATTCTAAAGTCTGTAACTGAAGTAGGTGACAGAGAATTATGCGGAATAAAGTTTATCCATGAAAGGACATCGCAACTAAACGGAAAGTGGTCCTACGATAATGCAGACAGAAAGCCTCTTCTTACAATGAGAGCCTTAGCCTCTTCTTACAATGAGAGCCTTATGAGAATGGTAGCAGAATCCCATAACTAAATTGTTACCAAAGATACTTGAACACAAAACATGAAACATTCACTAGCTCAAAACAGTTCAGAATTCAACATGATGATTCATAAATTAACACACGCAATATGAAGAACAGTAAACCATACTCTGTCCTCAGTTCCATAACAGAAGCGGAAATAGGTTAGAGTCCTGTTCTGGAGCACATTCAGACCCTTTGAAATATTAAGTCTCTCCATAAGTTAAAGTATGGTACCACCGGTTCACTGTCCAGAATCAAACTTCTCCATGATCGAATGCTACTCATTACCACAAGCAGGGCTGCCTACTTCCAGAATTAATGTAAAACTGTCCAGATTCCCTCCCTTGAGCTCTTCAGTCGAGAAGTCTCCGTGTCTCCACTTGAATCCTGTAGTGTTCTGCTACTACCTGCTTTTCCATTAGCTGAAGGCCATTCCTACCAAATATGCATCACCCTTAAGGTCTCCAGACATGAACTGATTCAACTTGCTTACTTTCCCCACACTAAACTAATATATTACAATAATATTTCAATAAAAGAAATATTGTAAACATCTGGCCACATTCAGACCATGTACAGTAATTACAAATAAAGGTTTGTTCGTAAATAAATATGCTAGTATTTTTGCACAAGAGCACTCACGATAAATGACAATAGATTGTCCTTGTATATTGTTTAAATAATTATGTAGGCCTGCTTGAAAGAAGCATCTTTTGGTTCTCTGTTCAGCAGTGGTATCTGCTAACACATGCTACTGACCACTTTTAAATTAGCACATTTTTTAAAGCACTTTCAGTCAACATTTAAATAAAGTTATTGGCAAAATAGTAAACTGTTCGTTAAATAAACTCACAAATATGACAAAATATAACAAAATAAAAGGTATTCATGCTGTATTCATTTGCTGTGTAACTTTGGCGGGTACAATGTTCTGACAAAGAACAGACATATTTCTTCAAGAAACAATTTGGATACGAACACTTGGCTTTCAGAGATGACGGCTACAGTGCAATGCTATCATTTGAGATATAGTTTGTTGAAATCACATGAAGCGATTAAAAGTTGTTAATTCAGAGGCGCATTGTAAAAATGTTTATTCACAGTGAAATATTAACTTCTGCAGTTCTAAAGGCACTGAAATTATTTTTGTATCACTGGTTGCACCTCATCTTCCAGGGATTGCTGATGTATTCAGCTTTGCATTAGTATTTGATTGTAAATTATACACTCTCAGAGAGCTATGAGAAACCATCTTACAGTTCATCTCATAGCCCGCCATCACTGGGAGCATAGCCGACCCCCCTAAGCGATCAATGTCATCCAAATTCCACATACCAGGATTTTCCCCTTTTCCAGTGAAGCCTTTGAGCCTGCACCTGGGCTCACCAGCAATAGTGACTGCCTCTGGACCAGATGCAGTGCTTTGACAGCCTGGGGCTGTCCACCAGTGTTCAGCCATTCACGCAAATTCACCTCTTACCAATCCTGGGTGGCCAAGTAGCTCACCTAAATATGCATGGCCGAGTAGCTCACTTAAATATGCATAACATGACAGTTCATTGACCACATCTAAGCAAACCAATGTACAAATCTCTCCTGATGCCCCTCTCAGTGCCAGCATAGTTCCAACACATGCATGATAACCAAGGAGCATTGAAGGATAGCCGTAAGTGAAATGCGTTTCTTGCAGAGCAATGCAAACTGTAGAAGAGAATGAAATAAGGTGGTGGAGTTCCAGCAGGTGATGGTAATATCCATTTCAGCATCATGAAGAGGATAGGTTGCTACTCACCACACAGCGGAGCTGAATGAGTCGCAGACAGGCACGACAAAAAGACTGCTTTGGCCAAAAGGCCTTCTGAGCTAAACAACACACACACACACACACACACACACACACACACACACTAGCTGCCGAGGCCAGACTGCAAGCAACTGTGCATGATGGGAGAATTATGGAATAAACTCGCAAGTACGATAAAATATAACAAAATAAAAGGTATTCATGCTGTCTCGATGTTGAGGGTGAGGAGGAGGCTGGGGCAGGTAGGGGAGGGGAGGAAGGGCAGGGTATGGGTGGGGGAAGATAAAGTGCTTTGTGGGAGCACACATGGACGAGGTGGAGAGAGGGCAGGGCAGCTAGGTGCAGTTGGGAAGTTAGACGGAGGGGGAGGGAGAGGGGAGTGGGTGGGGGGAGGGGGAGACATAGCAGAAAAGGAGAGAAGCAAGAAGAATCTTGTGGATTAGAAGGCTGTGTAGTGCTGGAGTAGGAACAGGGAAGGGGATAGCTGGGAAGGACACTGATTAATGGAGGTTCTGGCCAGGATAGTTATGGGAATGCAGGATATATTGCTGGAAGAGTTCCCAACTGCACAATTCAGAAATTGGTAGGAAGGATCCAAATAGCACAAGCACAGCAACTGGGTGGTCCAGCTGTTTCTGGCCACTGTTTGTCAGTGGCCATTCATGTGAACAGATAGCTTGTTGGCTGTCATGTCCATGTAGAACGAGCACAGTGGCTGCAGCTTAGCTTGTATATCACAAGTGGTTTCACAGGTAGCCCTGTCTTTGATGAGATAAGTGATTCTTGTGACTGGACTGGAGTAGGTGGTGGTGAGATGGACAGACAAGCTGTCTGTCCGCATGAATGGCCAACGTCAAACTGTGCCCAAGAAACAGCTTGACCACCCAGTTACTGAGCATGTTGCCCAACACAACATTCTTCATTTTAATGACGGCTTCACAGCATGTGCCATCTGGATCCTTCCTACCAAGACCAGCTTTTCTAAATTGCACAAGCGGGAATGCTTCTTGCAATATATCCTGCATTCCTCCGGGCTTCAACCTTCATTAGACATTGTCCTTCACCCCCCTATCCCCTTCCCTGTTCCCACTCCAGTACTATACAGCCTTCCTATTCCACAAGTGCATCCACTTTTTACTTCTCTCCTTTTCCACTCTACCCCCCCCCCCCCCCCCATTTTTCGTCTAACCACCCAACTGCACCTAGCTGTCCCACCAATCTATCTCGTACCTGAATGCCCCCACAAACAGCACTTTAACCTCCTCCTCCTCCTCCTCCTCCCCCCCACCCTTGCCTTCTCCTTACCCCACCACCCAGACTGCTTCTGGCATCATGCACAGTTGCTTGCAGTCTGGTATTGGCAGCCAGAGACAGTGGACATGTGTGTGTGTGTGTGTGTGTGTGTGTGTGTGTGTGCATTGTCCCTTTCAGAAGGGCTGAAAGCTATTATTGTGACAGTCTGCAACTGAGTATCTCTGCTATATGGTTAGTAGTAGTCTATCCTTCTCATTATATTGCCATTATTCCATACTGCAATTTCCAATGTTTAATATCCATTACACTTAATGATGATGTTGTGTGTGTCCAGGTCAGATGTGAAGGGACCAGGATGACTGGTCAAGTCCTGGATCACTGCTTGTCATCGATGGTGGTGAAACAGTATCAGTGAGCATTGGTTCAGACTACAATCGTGTGGAGGGATTTGGTGCCTCCAAGGTAAGTAGAGTAGCCTTGCCCCATTTTTTTTTTCTTTCTTCGTCTTCTTCTCCTCCCTCCTCCTCCTCCTTTTGTGGCCATTATTCTTGCATTGACCTATATGTAGCAAGCGTGGGGATGGATGAAGAGCAGACAACTCTGGGACTCACAGGTCATGGTTCCTTCTGCCAATAGCTGCCATCGGTCTATGATCTGTGGGTTTCCTGTGAGAGAGGCATCGAGACAGAGCACTGTCTCAGGTAGATGACGGAGGAGAAACCTGCTCCTCCGGCCGAGTGTGGGAAATGGTTCCCAAAGGAGGTGTCGCAGGAAACACAGGAGAGGGGGGCAGTGGGAGAACCGGTTTCCAAAAAATTGAGGTATACGAGGAAAAGGGTGAGGGTGACATATATGATGATTTGCCAAAGTCTTTATTTGCATTATCAGTCACATGATACGTTCGATACGCTATGACGTCCCGATCGACGAAGCTCTCCAATCCTGATACATTTGGTACGCCTGTACCTCCTCGTACGAATGCAACTGTTAACCAGCCATTACCATGGGAGAAGGTATCATTCAGATCAATACTAAAGTTTAATCTGCAACCACAGAATACTGCGGGTCCATCCAGTAGAGAGTGCGCAGCGACAGACTTGATAGTATTCTTGTTCTTGTCGGCAGCCGATGTTGTCATTTCTACGTCTTCAATTGTTTTATATATTGTCTGTCTTGCACGACGATGGTTTCTTCTGTAAGGCATCTTGGCAGCGTTCAATGCAGTTGCCTGTGCAGCAGCAGCAGCGCGAATGATCCGCTGCGCGGGCAGCGCTCGCTTTTATAGACACGCTGCTGGCGTGCTGCCAAGATTGCGTAGCACCGCCTTATCGGCGGGGTCAAAGGTCAAGCGCTCAGAGAGCTGACGTAACATGCTGTTGCATACTCTATGTCGACAGATTCTAGATGTACGCTCCCCAGTTCTCAGCTACGCTACAGATCACTTTATTTGTGAAAATACATCGTACAATCTCCTACAAATTTAACATATTCACAGGTACCTTTACCTTTGATCCAAATAAATACAGTTTCATTAACAGATATTTTACGTCTACTACGTGTATACAAGGAAAAGGGTGAGGGTGACATATATGATGATTTGCCAAAGTCTTTATTTGCATTTTCAGTCACATGATACGTTCGATAGGCTATGACGTCCCGATCGACGAAGCTCTCCAATCCTGATACATTTGGTACGCCTGTACCTCCTCGTACGATTGCAACTGTTAACCAGCCATTACCATGGGAGAAGGTATCATTCAGATCAATACTAAAGTTTAATCTGCAACCACAGAATACTGCGGGTCCATCCAGTAGAGAGTGCGCGGCGACAGACTTGATAGTATTCTTTTTATTGTCGGCAGCCGATGTTGTCATTTCTACGTCTTCAATTGTTTTATATATTGTCTGTCTTGCACGACGACGGTATCTTCTGTAAGGCATCTTGGCAGCGTTCAATGCAGTTGCCTGTGCAGCAGCAGCAGCAGCGCGAATGATCCGCTGCGCGGGCAGCGCTCGCTTTTATAGACGCGCGATAGCGCGTCAGCAGATAAGGGACTTAGAATTTCACAGTGCCAGCCGCGCGTTATCCCCGACGGGCGCACTAGCCTTACTAGGTGCGCCCGCCGGCTGTTTGTCGGTCACTGGCGCGCTGCCAAGATTGCGTAGCACCGCCTTATCGGCGGGGTCAAAAGTCACACCGTCAGGTGGCTTGCGGAGTATGGATGTAGATGTAGATGTAGATAGATGGCTGTGGCTTTTTGCATAACCGGATATCACATCAACAGGATGTAGCCGTTCATATTTTTTAGTTGCTTCAGTATACAGCAGACAATTAACAGATTTATGTTCCTGGATTTTTTTTTCCCTATCTTTATGACTGGGCAATCGGTGAACTTGGAAAAATGAAGGTCAATCTCAGAAGTTGACCGCAAATTACTTCAACCAAAGGTGGTGAATGAAAGAAAATTCCTGGAGACTTTTTTGGATGTGTTGAAGAAAATGTACACTTAATTGCTCAAGATTAGCCTGTAGCCAACAAACAGTTAATTTTCTGAACTCGAAAGCATCATTCCACAGTCAATTGTAATAACTGTGAATGGAACTGAATGAAGAGTATGGAGGCTCTATATATTACTGCAGAGAATGTTGGTCAAGTCATGGGGGCACCTGGAATGATTTTTTGATTTAAAATGTACTGTTGTTGGATTACTGTGGCCTCGAAGGAATCACAAGAATATCTTTCTGAATAATTTTTGGACACTGCCAATCTTCCATCTGTTTTCAAGACTGTTTGCCATTTCAGTTGAAAGCCCCCTAGGTAAGAATGAATAGAACTGACTGATCTGCAATGTAATTCCTGTTTAAAAGGCAAATTCATTTACATTAAAACAGTCCAGGTGATGTATGTTTCATTGCTTGGGAAGACCACACATTTCCATAATGAGGTTGCAAACATGTCAAAATATTTCTGCCAACATGTGTGTGAAATGCTTTTTTCAATTTTGAAACTAAATAAGTCCTGATTAAATGGCAACCTGAGTGCAAAATATCTGTGAAATTATCTGTGTCTGTCCTTATGCTGACAGTTTGCACCAAATAAAAATTATATTTTGTCTTCAGTGCACCAAAAGTAAATAAATAACACTGAAAATTTGTTTTGTTTGTGATTTATGATGTTCTGAACCATGAAATCAAGCCATACACAATGTGAAATGTGACTGTATTGCCACCAAAATCCTCCTCAGGTTCAGACAATGTGGTGGGGCGGTGGGGAAGTGTACAGCCAAGCAACAGAGCTATGGCACGTGACCAACAGCACTGCTTGCATGCTGAATTCTTGACCATCTCTGCTTTTAGAATGGCCTCAGTCTGTGGACCAGTTGGTAACACAGGGTGTAAAGCCTAAAGTTAGTATGATGAGGGACTTAGGTTAGATGCTACTATTAAATGAATTTTGTTTTTCCATCTCTCTATTTTATTTTTGTTCTACTTTCACCTTTGATAAGAGCTGATACACAGTCATTGCATTTTGTTAAAAAATAGATGAAAAAAGATAAATGACACCTAATTTCACATTTAACATGCTGTAGGTGCACACACTCACTATGTTAAGATACATAATTTTTAGAGTGATAGTCATCATACAAGCATTGATAACAAACCATTCTTACACATACATTATACGAAGGACACCTTGCCCCAGCGGTGTTTCATTTTAAATAAATTTAATGGGTAACTTGGATCATTAACATTCTTCATTATTGGTATTTCATACATTAATTTTGCAGCCATAAACCAGCATCTAACTTAAATTCAGATGTCTTTTCCTTTATTTTCGGTCATACATACCAATACATTTTAACACAACAAAAAAGTTAGCTTTTTACTACCATCAAACTAAGACCTACTTTGTGCCAACCAAACAATATACACAGTCAGCTGTTTCTAAATGCACCATTTTAATGGATTGCAGATAAGTTGATCTCATTCAGTAAGAAGTCCCACCAGATTGAATGGCTCTATTGTGAGATAGCGGGTACTTTAAACAACATCGCCATTAATTATTTCTCCAGTCCCCATCTACTACTTGCGCCCTCCACATCTTGGAAAAAGTATCCTGTCTATGAAATTTGTTTGTGCCAGAATATATGACTTATCTCGTATGAACTAAATGGCATAGTTTCTACATCTGCATCTACATCTACATGTACATCGATACTCTGCAAACCACATTTAAGTGCCTGGCAGAGGGTTCATCGAACCACCGTCATAATTCTCTATTATTCCAATCTCGTGTAGCGCGCGGAAAGAGTGAACACCTATATCTTTCCGTACGAGCTCTGATTTCCCTTATTTTATCGTGGTGATCGTTCCTCCCTACGTAGGTCGGTGTCAACAAAATATTTTCGCATTCAGAGGAGAAAGTTGGTGACTAGAATTTTGTGAGAAAATTCCGCTGCAACAAAAAATGCCTTTATTTTAATGATGTCCACCCCAAATCCTGTATCATTTCAGTGACACTCCCTCCCATATTTCGAGATAATACAAACCGTGCTGCCTTTCTTTGAACTTTTTCGATGTACTCCGTCAGTCCTATCTGGTAAGATGACCATCTACTTTAAATTTTTATAAATAATATGAGGTATAAGAATCAAAGTGACCAGGAGTTTACTTACAGAAAACATGCATTTGTATCTATTATTCTGGAAATACCATATATCCTAGAAAAGTGATGGAGTCCACAGGGCACTGACAAATGGAAGTGCTGATGTACGTATAATTACTGCACTATGATGGGCAGAGACTGCAGAAGAATGCAATATTTCAGTAGGATGTCATGAAATCCTGACACAGTATCTTGTAATGCATCATGGTGCCGCCATGTTCATCCCATGGCTCATGAATCAAGACTAGAAAGACCTTCACCTTTCAATCTGTGAATGGCTTTTGGATCACGCAAACGAGAATGAGATGTTCCTTAAGAGAAACATAACTGATGATGAGACGTGGGTCTACAGTTATTATGTTGAGACCCAGGTTCAATCTTCACAATAGATTAGGAAAAGTTCCCCAAGGAGGGGGCGGGGGGTCGGGGGGGGCGGGGGGGGGGGGGGGGGGGGGAATATCTCATCAGAACAGGTCAAGGATCAAAGCCACGCTAATAGTTTTCTTTGACTTTAAAGGATTAATTCATCATGAATTTGTACCACAGGAACTAACTGTTAATCAATATGGCGAGGCAATTCAAGGCTCTTGCATCACAATACCTACCCGCACATCCATTCCCGACGGTGTATGACTTTTGCACAAAAAAACAAAAGCAATGTGCTGCCTCATCCTCTGTACACCCCAGATTTGGCCCCTGCAGAGGTATTTTTTTATTTCCAAATTTAAAAACCCTATTGAAAGGATGAAGATAATTTTTTGAACAGAACTCGTAAACAAGACAAAATTTTGCGAGCTTTTGGGCAGACGCACACACACACACACACACACACACACACACACACACACACACACACACACACAAAACCTGTACGGCTACATTGTGTTGGCTAAATTCCCAAATGAGAAATGAGTTAGTGAATTAACTGAAATTTCCTTAAAAATGAATGGTGCTTTGGAGGTAGTCAAAGGAGGTTCAAAAGCATATGTTGTTTGTAGTGCTGAAATTAAGAGCTTTACTGAGGATGACTGGTTAGGGTGAAATATGGGTGGTTACATTAAATTGCCTTGAATGAAGTGAGGTGCAATAATAGTTTTGCAATACCTTTAACAGGCTAGTAACTGATGCATTTCATATATTGTACAGCCTAAGGCTATGGTTATGTTGGTACATGAGATATTAGCTGCAGTTTCGCACTAGAAACATGTCTGCCTCCTAACTTTCATTGACTACTGTAGTGATGTAGAATTTGGGCTGTAACACCATGGATTTTTCCACAACCGCAATATATGTTTAAGTACAATAAAAAATACTCATCTCTGAAATGTGCTTGTTAATTGTTTTTACTGAACTAACAATTTCTTTGTTGTATGTGGACTGCAGAGATCAGGTACGAGCTAACAGTTGTTCATATCGCACAGAATGTTCATGGCACCAGATAAAGTCTTTAACTGGTCAACTCCCATCTACTGCAAGGAGAAGCCCAAGACTATGCAATATCTTCTGCAATAACTACTAATAATAATGAAAAAAATGAATCTGTAAAATTTCAATGTTGATTTAATGCTGTAATTAGTTACCTTCTGGTCACCATACAGAAAACCACGTTTGTTGTAACTGGATTAAAGCTTTTAATACATTAGAATGTTTTGTACTCTGTGAAGAAAATAAGTCAACCTGAAGTTTTTGTGCATGTGTGAATATGTGAAAATAGATAGCACTGAAAAACTTTTATTTTCATTTTTGCCATCAGGATTATTAAATATGATGACTGCTGAATTCAAAACTAAAAAGGATTAATATAATATGTTTGTTCACACGGCTATCTTCAGTAGCAGCTTTTAAAATCAGTTACTATTGGTTTTTCCATCTTAAACTTACCGCAATTTAATTAAAGAGGGAGGGAGGGACGAGGGGCAGCGAGGGGGGATGGCGAGGGGCGGCGAGGGGGGGGCGGTGAGAGGGGGCGGCGAGGGGGGGCGGCGAGGGGGGCGGCGAGGGGGGCGGCGAGGGGGGGCGGCGAGGGGGGGCGGCGAGGGGGGTGCGAGGGGGGCGGCGAGGGGGGCGGCGAGGGGGGGCGGCGAGGGGGGGGCGGCGAGGGGGTCGGCGAGAGGGGGCAGCGAGGGGGGCGAGGGGCAGCGAGGGGGGCGAGGGGCAGCGAGGGGCAGCGAGGGAGGGGCGAGGGGCAGCGAGGGAGGGGCGAGGGGCAGCGAGGGGGGCGAGGGGCAGCGAGGGGGGCGAGGGGCAGCGAGGGGGGCGAGGGGCAGCGAGGGAGGGGCGAGGGGCAGCGAGGGAGGGGCGAGGGGCAGCGAGGGAGGGGCGAGGGGCAGCGAGGGAGGGGCGAGGGGCAGCGAGGGAGGGGCGAGGGGCAGCGAGGGAGGGGCGAGGGGCAGCGAGGGAGGGGCGAGGGGCAGCGAGGGAGGGGCGAGGGGCAGCGAGGGAGGGGCGAGGGGCAGCGAGGGAGGGGCGAGGGGCAGCGAGGGAGGGGCGAGGGGCAGCGAGGGAGGGGCGAGGGGCAGCGAGGGAGGGGCGAGGGGCAGCGAGGGAGGGGCGAGGGGCAGCGAAGGGGGCGAGGGGCAGCAAGGGGCAGCGAAAGAGGGGCGAGGGGCAGCGAGGGAGGGGACAGGGGGCGAGGGGCAGCGAGGGAGGGGTGAGGGGGGCGAGGGGCAGCGAGGGAGGGGCGAGGGGGGCGAGGGGCAGCGAGGGAGGGGCGAGGGGCAGCGAGGGAGGGGCGAGGGGCAGCGAGGGAGGGGCGAGGGGCAGCGAGGGGGGAGGGGCAGCGAGGGGGGAGGGGCAGCGAGGGGGAGGGGCAGAGAGGGGGGAGGGGCAGCGAGGGGGGGAGGGGCAGCGAGGGGGGAGGGGCAGCGAGGGGGGAGGGGCAGCGAGGGGGGAGGGGCAGCGAGGGGGGAGGGGGAGCGAGGGGGGGCGAGGGGCAGCGAGGGGGGGCGAGGGGCAGCGAGGGGGGCGAGGGGCAGCGAGGGGGGCGAGGGGCAGCGAGGGGGGCGAGGGGCAGCGAGGGGGGCGAGGGGCAGCGAGGGGGGCGAGGGGCAGCGAGGGGGGCGAGGGGCAGCGAGGGGGGCGAGGGGCAGAGAGGGGGGCGAGGGGCAGAGAGGGGGGCGAGGGGCAGAGAGGGGGGGCGAGGGGCAGAGAGGGGGGCGAGGGGCAGAGAGGGGGGCGAAGGGCAGAGAGGGGGGGCGAGGGGCAGAGAGGGGGGGCGAGGGGCAGAGAGGGGGGGCGAGGGGCAGAGAGGGGGGGCGAGGGGCAGAGAGGGGGGGCGAGGGGCAGAGAGGGGGGGCGAGGGGCAGAGAGGGGGGGCGAGGGGCAGAGAGGGGGGGCGAGGGGCAGAGAGGGGGGGCGAGGGGGGGGCAGGGGCAGAGAGGGGGGGCGAGGGGCAGAGAGGGGGGGCGAGGGGCAGAGAGGGGGGGCGAGGGGCAGAGAGGGGGGGCGAGGGGCAGAGAGGGGGGGCGAGGGGCAGAGAGGGGCGGCGAGGGGCAGAGAGGGGGGGCGAGGGGCAGAGAGGGGGGGCGAGGGGCAGAGAAGGAGAGAGAAAAGGGGGGTAACTACAAGATGGGGAGGAGTACAGGGTGAATGTGTGTGGTGTGGTGTGTGGGTGTGTGTGTGAGAGAGAGTGAGTGAGTGAGTGAGTGAGTGAGTGAGTGAGTGAGAGAGAGTTAGTGTAAATTGGAGAACATGTCTTGTATGTTCGGCAGAGATGTGAAAGGAGACTGGGGACTGGGATGGGGTGGGGGGGGGGGATGATTGCGGTTCCCCCACCCCTTCTTCTTCTTTTATTTTTGCGAGGGTGTATAGATAATGATTATACGAAAGAAACTGGGAGGAGATGCTAGTAATAAAGGGATCCTGTGGTTATACGTGTGTATTTATGTTATATTAAGTGGTCAGTCAGTTTAAAGATTGTGTCAGTTGTCAGGTTGTTTTGATCATTTACGAGTTGTTTCTTTAATGTTACAGTTTTTTGAATGTTGTAGTTTTCTTGTAATGGGAGATGTTTTTTGTTTTTGTTTATCCTTATGATTTCCATGTCTGTGTCTCTGGTGGTAATTTTATGTTGGTTTTGGTGTAAATGTTCTGCAAAAGTTGAATGATTTATTCTATACTTCCATGGTCTTACATGTTCTCCGTGTCTGGTGTCAAATGTCCTCTTGGTGTAACCTATGTATCTTTCATCACAGTTATTGCATTTCAGTTGATATATTCCTGACTTCTGAAATAGATAAATCTCCCCATTTTTTGGGAAGTATTTTTGAATTGAGATGTTGGTTTGCTGAGCTATTTTTATGTCTTGTTTTTGAAAATATTGGATATTCTGTGTGTGTATTTGTGATTGTATGTCATTGTGTATGATCTTTTGTTTTCTGTTTCTTTCTCACTTTGTGTTGTTCCTGTTTTCCTATATTTTGTGTGTTTGTTTGTATGGGATGCTGTTCTTGTGTTTCTGACAGCAGAGTGTTTGTTATTTTCTGTTTCTTGATTTTACTGTTGAGCTTTGTTACCAAGTTTTCTTTGTATGCATAGTTTGTGGCTATTTGTATTATGGTGTTCATTTATTTTTTGTAATTGTCTGTATGTAATGGTACTGTGTTTAGTCTGTGGAGCAGATATCCAAGTGCTCCTTGCTTTTGAGAACTGTTCTGTTGTGATGTCTCACGTATAACAGTGTCTATTGCTGCCAGTTTTCAATACATGTCAAATGTGTGTTGGTTGTTTTGAATCTTTATGATGATGTCCAAGAAATTTAACTGCCTATTTTTCTCTTTTTCTATTGAAAAAATGTATCTTATCATGACCAGAGTTTAGGTCTGTGTGTAACTGGTCATCTATCAGGCACAAGATGTCATCCATATATCCAATCTTTCTGACTGTCTTAGGTTTTTGATTAGCTTCTAACTGTGAGTTTCTTCATTTTTTTTCTATCACTCCATAGGTACAAATAATCCAACAGATTTTGTGCACTGTTATGCTACTGGGGGATGAGGTATGTATCTATTGTTCTTCATCAGAAATGAAAAGTAATCAATGCAATGTCATCAAGTTGTTAGCTCAGTAACAAAATGCTGCTAGGATACTCATAGTAAGTATTTTCTGAGTGCAAGAGAAATTCTTCTTATTCATTACTGCAACTGGGTTGTGGTGATGGTTTGTGTCGAGTGCAGTGTGTGGGTGGGGCGAGGTGGGGGGGGGGGGGGAGGAGGGGTGGAAATGGTGACTGACAGCTGGGACTGAGAAACAGCAAGTGCACAGAATGGGAATATGGCACTGGTGAGCTCTCTCTGACAATAATAGGGTGAGTAAAACTGTGCACACAATGGCATAAAAGAGTAGGCTGGAAGAAGATATAATTTATCTACTACAGCTCTCAATAACACAGAAGTTTCCTTCCTATCCAAGAACTCGTTTTCAGTCACACAACCAAATTCAGTCACACTGGACTCCTAAATAACTTACCCTCTATTTGGTGATCTCTATGGTGGAAACACTTTTTTGCCACCAAGCCCAACCAAACCAAAACTAAGTTCATACTTCTGTCTCCTGACAAATAACCCCCCTCCCAATTACCTTCTATGACTTTCTTATCATTCGTCATCTGGACAGGGCAAAGACACATTACCCTCTTTCCTCCACAGCCTCAACATCCACTCTCGCATCCACTACACAAGTCGTCCTCAGCCCTGCATAACACTTTCTTGAACATTGACCTCCACCTCTCGAATGGTTCATTGTCTACTAGCACATCTCATACTTATTTTTGCCCTGTCCTCAAACTATAGACTTCACTCATTTCATTCTCAAACTTTCCTCCCCACATCCTCTCTCTTCCTCTGCTCTATCTCCTACTCATAAGTCACCGCTTCGCATCCTTAAGCTCTCTTCAAAGCCCCCTTGCCTGCGCCACAGTAAGCTCACTAGTGCCACAGTCCCATTTTTGCATTCACTGTTCCTCCCTCCAAACTATGAGTCACCCATCCGTTCAAACATCCCATTATGCCCCCTTTCCCCACTCTGCCTGATACAATACTCAACACTGTTGAGCTGCAGTGCCAGTCAATATAGTTGGCTGGAACACTATAGCTCGGTAGATGTATGTGTGTGTTTGTGAACTCTGTACTAGTTAGTTCCGAAGCAAGACATCATCCAAACACTTAGCAATGTTTACAGTCTGGTTGGTACAGACAAGAATTGAGAAGAAGCTTTCACAGGGTGTATACATGGACAATAAAAAATTTTCTGTATTTTTCCCAGAATTCCCAATTAAGAATACACTTCTTTCTGAGTGAAAGTACACTTTATCCCACATCAAAATAAATTATACCCCAAAAAATACACTTTTCCTGTGTTAAGTGACAATACACTTTCCCTCAGAGCTGTAACACTTATCAATACTCTGAATTATACAGCTTTTATACATCAGTGTAGAAATTACAGCATATTTTCATATTACGAAAGTATAAATGTGAATTCCACCAAATACAGCATGCTAGCTTCCAAAGCACTGAAATACAGATTTTGATGCGATTTTTGTCAACCAGGCATAGCTTATGTTACTTGATCTCACCAGCCAATGACAGCAGATATTCAGATCATAGGACATGTAATATAGTCTGCCACTAGCAACTTGACTATTAAGTAGACCGAACACACATGTAGGAAAAGTCAATGGTTTATATTAACATGGATACAGTATAAGTACAACAAAAGCTAAGCTTTCATGTATACTATAGGTCTTTTTTAATGTGTGTTACCCATTAAGATATATCAAACACAATTGCACCATTAAATTTTTAAGTAATGACATAAGTAGCTGGTCTTCTGAGCTTGATAAATTTTTCCAAGTGGTTGGTCCTTAAAGTGTTAAGTTTTGAATGACAGTCAGAAGCTCCATGATTTACGGAATTCATTGCACATTCTCGCACATAATATAATTCATATTGCATAAAAAGAAATTTACTTTGAAAGTGACGCTTCTCAAACCACCATTCACAATGTTTTTCCGCAATCTGCTAGAAATGTCAACAGTTGTGATATCATGCTCAGCAGACACCGTTTGTTGTTGTACTGAATAGTCTCCATACTAAAGCCTTTGACACATTCTGCTGTCTGCAGATGCCTGTGTGTGCACTGTGTTATGTTGTAGTAAATGGCACATTTTCTTTTTCATTTTGGTGTTATTCTCTTGTTTATGTTTCATTGCTGTAGTATTATTCTGCAGTAGTGGACTAAAGTAAAATTCTTTGTTAGAGCATCCTTTCTTAGCAGTCAAAATTACAAAAATTTTACCTGATAACTAAAGAAATGAAAAATTCCTTTGATTCTAAATAATTCCTGGGTTTTCCCCTGATTCTTGCCAGAAGAAAATATTCTCGCATTTTTCCTGGATTTTCTGGTTGTCCTGGGCGATATACAACCTGTTTCAAAAAATGGTGTTACAGAACAATGCTGATGGCTGTGTGTATATCAGGTAACTAATGAAGAGAAATTTAATCAGATAAAGGGGAAAAGACATTTGAGGCACAACTTGGCTAAAATAAGGCACAGCTTCTTGGGCTGTACCATACAGCATGGCTGTTCAGGAGTCTGGTAGCCAAGCATCAGCACTCCCACTCTGTCGCCACCTGGGTAGTGAGTGCTCACAGTGCAAGTGTCAGAAGTCATTACGTTGTGCTGGAGACATGCAAACTGTGAGCTGTCGTCAGAGGAATGGGCTTATGTTAAATTCACTATAGCCTTAAATGCAAGCATGTTTACACAATGGCGAAATACTTGAAATTGAGAGTAGCTCTTTTAAAACATGTGGAAAGCAGCAATATGACCAGAAATGGAGAGTTAAATTTTTAGAGAAAAACCAAGGCTTGTCTACAGCAAGCATGTTCAATTGGATGTAGGGTTGCAGTAGCTAAGCAGAGATTCAGAGGCCTGCACAAGATACAGCAGTGTGGAGAGAAGCTTCATTCAGACCAGTCTCCTGCCTGTGTGCCACATCAACAACATCTACAATTAAATAGGAGGTCAATCCATGTACTTCAATGTCTAAATATTATAGCCAATACGACTCATATGCAGGTTGTATCACCAACCATCTTTCCCTCTGAATTGTAACTCACTTTTGGCAATGGAAAATCCAGGATGGAATAATGACAATATTATGAAAAGGATAGATTGTTACTCACCACATAGCGGTGATGCTGAGTCGCAGATAGGCACTACAAAAAGACTGCCAAACAAGTAAGCTTTTGGCCAAGGAGGCCTTCATCTGAATTAGACAAAACACACACACACACACACACACACACACACACACGTGTGTGTGTGTGTGTGGGTGTGTGTGTGGGTGTGTGTGTGTGTGTGGCTGCTGAGGCTAGACTTGTTTGACAGTTCTTTTGTTGAGTCTATCTGCAACTCAGCATCTCTGCTATACGAGAGCAGTAATCTATCCTTTTCATAACACTGTCACTTTTGACAATGAACTACAAAATATTCCACAATGGCCTTTGGTCTTGTTAAAGACTCAATAAGTGCTCCCCAGGAACAGTTCACGGACGTCAGGGAGAATGTAAATGTGTTGTGACTCGCCGATCATTCAAAGCGCCACCGCGCAATTACGTGCGTCCTCTACATGTGGAGCTGTCTGCCAGCCATGCAGCAGCTGCGCGACCTAAGCGGCCAGCCGAGCAGCGGCCGCTAAACTGGCACTCAGTGCTCATTCGAATGCAAATGTGTACACATGTCTTGCTTGTCAACTTACTCTGTGACTTGTATGTGTTGTGTCGTTCTGAAATATATGTGTTAAACTTGACGTTATAACAATTGGCGACGAGGTAGTGGATTTTTCCTTTTCACCGTTGACCCACAGGTTTCCATGGCTACTGTCGAGCAACTATTGCAAAAACTCCTTCAAACAGCAAACGCTTCTAACAGCGGCGATTCGCGATTTCGTTGCAGCGTTAAATGCAGGGCGTTTCTCGTCGTTGTCTGTACCTCCTTTTCCTCCTTACGACGAGACGGCAGAAGACTGGTCTGATTATGAAAACCGTCTTCGAAAGCACTTCTTGGCATTTCATGTCAGGGATGAACAACCATGTAAGTCTCTGTTCCTTTCCTGGCTTTCACCTCAAATGTATCGGTTGTTGTCGCAATTGGCTCCTTTGAAGGCTCCTGCGTCTTTGTCCTTTGCTGAAACGTGCTCACTTCTGTCTGTCTATTTTCAAAAGCAAACGCATGTGGTAGCCTCTCGTGTTGCCTTTTATCGTTGTCAAAAACAGCCACATCAATCCTATCGCGCTTGGGCTGCTGAACTTCACGGCCTCAGTCGAAAGTGTCAATTTGTTACTGACGTTCACAAAGAACCCTATGCCGATTCCATGGTACTGGATGCTATTATCCGGTTGGCGCCCGACAAAGAAGTTCGGCAACGTGCCCTTCAGTTGGCGAATCCGACTCTAGATGAAGTTCACTCCATTGCGCAGTCTTTTGAAATTTCTCGCGCCGCTGGGGCGCAAATAGAGGCGTGGGGTGATGTCGGGGAAATACAACCTCGTGTGCTGTTGACAACCGTGCGGCGTGTCCCCGCCGGCCGACGTGGCCGCAGTGCGCTCCCACGCGCAGCCTCGGCCTAACCGTAAACAACCCGCTAAGAAACTGCAGCAAAATCCCCGGCAACTTCCTTCATGTCCGCAGTGTTTTACGAAACATTCAAGCGAGGATTGTCCCCAACATTGGACTGTGTGTCACAATTGCAAAAAGAAAGGTCGTGTGTCTTCCGATGCCCTTCCTCGCCCTACATCTGTTAAGGAACTGCAGGCCTTCTTGGGGAAAATAGCATACTATCACAAGTTTTTACCGTCTGCGGCTTCGGTGGCTCAGTCGTTGCATCGCCTGTTGCATAAAAACGTGCCTTTTCACTGGTCCGCGTCATGCGATGCGGCTTTCCAGAAATTGAAGACTATGCTGAAACAAGCCCCGTGCCTGGCTACTCATCGACCTGGCCAACATCTTGTTCTTGCCACAGACGCCTCTCAATACGGGGTCGATGCAGTCCTTGCGCACCATTTTTCTGACGGTTCGGAACAACCCATTGCTTATGCCTCAAAAACGCTCACGGATGCCCAACAAAAGTATTCTCAAATTGAGAAAGAAGCTTTGGCCATTACTTATGCTCTTCATAAGTTTGGTGTTTTTCTCTATGGCTCAAAATTTCATCTTGTTACGGATCACAAACCACTTGTTTCCTTGTTTCATCCATCAACGTCACTTCCCAACACAAGGCTGCACACCGCCTCCAGCGTTGGGCTCTTTACTTGTCTCGTTTCAATTATGAGATTCATTTCCGGCCAACGGCTCAACATGCGAATGCTGATGCTCTGTCTCGCCTTCCCATGGGTCCTGATCAGGCATTCGATAGGGACGAACTTTTGTGTTTCCACCTGGATGTTGCCGAGCAGTGGGTTGTGGACGGGTTCCCCATCATTGGGGACAGGCTGGCAGCTGCTATGGATTCTGACCCTACCCTCTCCCGGGTTTTACACTGTATTCAGAAGGGTTGGCCAGATCGCCCGTCCGCTAAGCCTTCTGATCCGTTTCGGAACTACTACGCTTTGCGCTACCACCTCATGGCTAGGGATGGTGTTATCCTCCTTTCCACTGACAACGCTTCACTGCGTGTTGTGGTACCTGCATCTTTGCGTGCTTCGGTCTTGTGCCTCCTTCGCCCAGGGCACTGGGGTGTGCCTCGCACAAAATCTCTGGTGCGCCGTCATGTGTACTGGCCCGGCATCGACTCTGAAATAGCACACATGGCCGCTGCCTGTGGCCCTTGTGCGTCACAGGCCGCTGCCCCGAACTCATCTTTGTCACTGTGGCCTTCGCCTGAGAACCCCTGGGAGTGCATTCATGCTGACTTTGCGGGACCTTTTTTAGGTACTTATTGGCTCCTCGTAATTGACGCCTACTCTAACTTTCCTTTCATTGTCCGTTGCACGTCGCCTACCACCGCGGCAACCACCAGTGCTCTCGCCCGCATTTTTTCTTTGGAAGGCCTCCCCTCTACTCTTGTTACTGATAATGGTCCGCAATTTGCCTCTTCCGAATTTGCGGATTTTTGTGCTCGTCACGGCGTTATGCATGTCACGGCCCCGCTGTTCCATCCACAATCAAACGGTGAGGCTGAACGACTGGTCCGCACATTTAAGGCTCAGATGCAGAAACTTCAGACTTCTTCTGCTGCTGATGATGCGCTTCTCCAGTTTCTGGCGTCTTACCGTTTCACCCCCATGGGCGACCACAGCCGGCTGAGCTCTTACATGGCCAACAGCCCCGCACGCTACTTCATCTTCTGTGCCTTCCACCTCACGGCCGCGTGTGCCTTCACTTGGCCGGTTCACCGCCAATGACCTCGTCTGGGTACGGGGATATGGCAGGCAGCCAAAATGGAGCCCGGGCCGCATCTTACGGCACCGTGGCAGACGCCTGTATGAAATCCAGACGGACACGAGTGTTGCAGTGCGTCATTCGGACCAGCTTCAGCCTCGTGTGCCGGCAACGCCTGTTCCGAATGCCGCTACACCACCTTCGACTCTACCTGACGCTCGGGATCTTGGCATCTCTCAATACTCACAACGCAGCCCTCTCACCGTCATCACGATGCCAGCACAAGAACGGACGCCACCAGGAGACGTGCCCATGCAGGAACCTGATGACCATCCTCTGTCAGAGCAAATCTACTCGCCGCCTCCTCCAACGGACGCCGACACATCGCCCATGTCTCCTGTCGTATCAACTGGACTTGCCGCAACGGGCAGATTGGTGCATGGGGTCCCAGCAGATTCGACCCCTATGTCTCCTGTCATCTCGACCCCTTATCATCGGGGACACTTCCGACCGTACGGGAAGCCTCCTCCTCCTCGAGACTTTACGGCGAGTCAAACAACGCCTATGGACGTTAGCCATCTCCAGGACACCTCCATCAGGGCCAGTGCAACAATTTCAAAGGGGGGAAAAGTGTTGTGACTCACCGATCATTCAAAGCGCCGCCGCGCAATTACGTGCGTCCTCTACGTGCGGCGCTGTCTACCAGCCATGCAGCAGCTGCACCACCTAAGCGGCCAGCCGAGCAGCGGCCGCTAGACTGGGACTCAGTGCTCATTCTAATGCTAACGTGTACACATGTCTTGCTTGTCAACTTACTCTGTGACTTACATGTGTTGTGTCGTTCTGAAATATATGTGTTAAACTTGACATTATAACAAAATGAAAGTGCAGCATTGGAAATGTAGAACAGATTCTATATAAAATGTTCTGGTTCTTCCAGATATAGATGGAACATCTATTATAATCATATTCAACATTCTTAATTGTACAGACCAGTAAGGATACCCACAAACACAGAACTGAAAACAAACAAACAAGCATTAATTTCATACAGTTTTACAAATTTTTGAATTATTTCTTGGTTGAAGCAAGCATTATATAGATTGGTTCTTTTCTGCAGCTTTTTTCCATGTTCCGCACGATTTTTCTGATTAATGTTATTCATCTTAGATAATTGATATAATGTCTAAGGTTTCACATTCTGTATGAATAAAATGTCATGTTAACTTACATTGATACCACTAAGAAATCTGCATTAAATGCCTTTGCATGGCATGTATTTGTTAAAGACTAATTGCTGTAATGAATTCAAAAAATTCCTCACCTTTTTTCCATCCTTGCGATCCTTTTCATTTTTAAGGAGCAGTGCACCTCGATTAGTGAAAAGTCGAGTAGGGTCACTTAACTGTTTCTCAAGATCCTGCACATGATGCCAGAGGTCAAAATACTTCTTTGCTGAACTGAATACCAACCTGTAAAATAGTTGGAAAACCATTCTAAATAATGTAACCAGAAATACATTAGACACAATAATTTATGATGAATTCACAGAAACTTCATCATGCTACCCATACCTAACCATTGTTATGTAGTTGTATTAGCAATGTTATCAGAATATTATTTTAGAGATTTTTTCCACAGCAGTATCTGTATTTGTCAAATCTCTGTCATAGTGTGTTAAGAGCCTCTTTAACACAGTGACCATTATACACAGAGGAAGGTCTAAGCCATACAGTAGATTGATAATTGAAGGCACAACTGCCCTAACTCCAACAAAAGTTAACTCATTTTAATATTATATATTTAATAATTATTACGACTGAATACGATAAGGGAGATATGACACTACAAGAAGAATTTTTATTAGGATACTGAAAGAACTAAGCTGGAGAGGAAAAAAAAAGTCAGGAGTAAATTACATTGGCTCAGAATTACTGAGATCCTTGGGAGAGCTAGCCATGAATATAAGGCAGGCAAAATATCTTTAAGAAGACTGTAATAATTCAAAGTCCAAAGAAGGTAGTTGCTCACATGTGAATACTACCAATCAGTTTAATAAGCCATGGTTGCAAAATACTGGCAAATTATTTATTTATCGAAAAACTGGTACAATGGAAAAATTTAAGAACATATAAGCCAATGATGACTCCATGAATTATCTTAGGAGATATGTTTAAGAACAACGAACCTGCGTTTATAGCATCTGTATATATAGAGAAAGGGGTAAAACAAAGAGAGGGGAAGGTTATCTACAGTTTGTAGGGAAACCAAACTACTATCTTTAAGAGTCAAAGGACAAAAAGGGAGACAGCAGTTGATAAGAGAGTGAAACAGGATGGTAGTCTACTGTGTTAATGCACATAAAATGAAGAGTCATACAGTTGAATACATGATGCACCTATAGTTCAGCTTCTATCGGACTAATGAATGATATAAACAAAGCACTATCTGGTCTGCTCCCTATAAGGCCCAGAAGGACATTCAAAGAATGGACACAGTGGGCTGCCAGGTAGGATTTATGGGAGGAACAACAAAGTTTTCTATCGAGCATTAATCCAAAGAATTTTGTGCTTTCAGTGATTATAAAGGCAATAGGACCAAGACGTAAGGATGGAGGGAGAAGTTACTTTTGACACCAAAAATTCATACAGGCGTTTTTTTCGTTGGAAAAGTGGACGCCTTTGTCTATAATCCACAAGTAGACATGGTCAAGACTGTGCTGAAGTCAGTGATACAGTAAACAGAGCAGCAAAAGATCACAAAATCATCAACAAAATGAAAGCCTAAGACAATCAGCGAGAGACAAACTAAGTTTAAGTTGAGCATGAAGCCCAGAGGCATGCCACTCTCCAGAGTATAAGGGTCTGATAAAGTCAAACATACGTATACATAAAAAAATCCCATTTTTAAATATTCTTTAATAAAGTGAGGCAAACTGCATCAGAAGCCCCATCTGTGCATTGTATGGAGGATTCCCTGTCTACAGCAAAGTTTTACAAGCCTTTTCAAAATCAAAAAATCAAGCTAAGGTCCAGCATTTCCGCAGAACGCTGCCCATGATGTAAGTCCACAAGGTGACAAGATGGAAGACTGCAGAGCGATTCCTATGAAATCGACATTGAAAGCTTATTGTCTGGTACTGAGGTGCAAGAACATGATGATCAAAGGGCATACTCTAGTTCCTTCATAATAAGAACAGTATTAGGCCCAAAGTGTTGGGGAGATTGCCAAGATCCACAATGATATTGTTTGCAACAGTTAGACTGGGTACTGGAAGCTGGACCTTTTAGCTAGCAACGTGACAAAGTTTAACACAGTCAGTTGGTCAAGGGGACAAGAAATCCAAGAGGCTTCTTTGCTATCTCTGATAATTCAGTGGCTATTTGCATGCATCTGTTTATATTGGGCACAGTCTTCCATCATGGTGCCGTGTTCAAAGATATGGAGAACATATCTTTGTTTGCGAACCACGTCTCAACATTCCTCAGTCCACCACGGGATTAGGGTTCATTGCAGAAAAGAAGAGACCTAGGGTAAGGGAAGTTCAGAGGCTGAGATGGCAATATTCATAAGGTACTTTACCTGATTTCCAGTGCTGTAGAATTATGTGTCTAAGGTCATTAATGAGGAGCTGAGCTTCCAGTTAGTTTTGGAAAGCTGCCAAGTTGTCTTAAGCATGGATTTTACATGGTTCAACAAGTGATTTATGCATGGAAACTAGTCGCCTGAGTGTATGTCTGGAATGATGGACAATTCTAGAAGGTGCGCAAATTTTGCTCTGCAGAAGGAGTGATCCAGATGTGACAATTAATGTAAAGAATCTAAATAAAATGTGGGTTAACCTGTTTGAGGTTAACACTATTAAGCTGGCCCAGAATATCTGCCAGGAGCTTGCCCCTCATGCAGCATCTGGGAGAGCCCCGAACAATATAGTGGATACTATCTTCACCAAACAGAAAAAAAGATGTTGGGAGATGGGCAATATGTTGCAGTATGTCAGCACAGGGAAGAACAAGTGGTGGAGATATGCAATTATCATAAAGAGAAAAAAAAAAGATAATTCTAGGAACGTAAATACAAAGAGCAACAATTAGTAACTGGTTGTTCAACATAATGGTTTGACTATGAATGAGCGTCATTGCACACTCATGATCTGGAGTTCCCAAATCAGGAGCAAGGTCATAACGTACTAGGGTGAAGTGTGAGAGGTCAAAGCTGTCTTGAGGTCATATCTTCGTTTCTCGCATGCCTATAAGCTGGGGATTGTGAAAATAGTAACATATGCGGTTCTGGCCAACACAGTTAGATGCCACATACATTCCATACATATATATAAGGTTAAGAGATCGCAGCCATGTTAGTGAGAGTCACCTCAGCAACTTTGGAGGGCCTGGCTTCAATTTGTGTTGGATTACACTATTTTTTATTCCTTCAATCATAGAACTTTCCTCACAGGGTACACCAGCTCTCTCTTAGAGAATCAATTCACAATTTCCTCTGGTGAAGTGGAGGTTCGCTGAGCAATGCTTTTGTACAGTGTTGCTGTTGAGGATGGTCTCCAAGTTGGAAGAATATTTTTCTTTACTTGTCTTCACAATTCCTGTAAATTTGTCTGATGATGATCTGGCCTTTCGCTTCCCAAAGGTAAGCAGAAAATCTTCTGGGGAGTATCCCCTCCAAAATTTCATTTCTTTTGTATCAATCATAAGAGATTTTCCATGTGTGGGTGAAAGTTTTATAGTATGTTGTGCAGGAAATAGCAGTGGCACAGAGGGATGCTACTTTAGTGCTTGGAGATTTTACAATTGTGGCACTAAGCTGGAGGTTGCAGATACATGTGGGCATATCCTTTTTTGGTTGTGGTGTTGCCACAATAAAGCTGTAACTGCAATGTGATTGTATAGAAGGCTTTCGAATGGCAAATATTTTCAGAAAAACAGTAAGTGTGACTTTTCCATCATCCAGATCTGTGTAGCCCACTCATAAAGGTACACAGGCCATTCACAAGGCAAAACATCATGGTTTCTAGTGTAGTTAGTTAGTTACTTGCTCCACGGATCATTTGCGTGATAGATCCTAATTATATGAAATAGGTCATTTTAGATTCAAACTGCAAATTAATTTGTACATATGGTTACATACTGAATATTTCTAAGTTTTTTTTTATAATACAAAAAGAAAAAAAAAGATATACAGATATGAATTAGTTATTCCTACTTATCACCTTGTACACATTACAGTAAAACACATTCTTCTATGGAACAGAAGGAGTTGTCAAGGAGAAACTTTCTGTTTGTTTTCCAATTTTACTATACTGTCTGATAGACGTTTTATATCAGTGAGTAAGTGATCAAAAATTTTTGCTGAAGCAATGCACAACCCTTTTTGTGTTAGAGACAACCTTATCTACAGTTATGAATGTCATTTTCCCTTCTGGTATTGTAACTGTGTAAATGATAGTTTCTTTTGAACTGTAGTGGATTGTTTCCACAAACTTCATAAGGAAATAAATATACTGTGAAGTAGTAGTCAGAATGCCCAACTCCTTCAAAAGATGTCTACAAGATGACTGTTGGTGAGCTATATTGCGTAAAATTGCATAGTATTTCATCGATGCAACTGCTTGGCCGCACGATCTGAGGCGTCATGCCATGGATTGCGCAGCCCCTCCCACTGGAGGTTCGAGTCCTCCCTCGTGTGTGTGTGTGTGTGTGTGTGTAGTAGTTGTTGTTGTTGTTGTTAGCGTAAGTTAGTTTAAGTAGTGTGTAAGTCTAGGGACCGATGACCCAAGCAGTTTGATCCCTTAGGAATTCACACACATTTGAACAACTGCTCGATATCTTCAGGTGGTGGTAATTGCTCCTGTCACTGCTGCAGTCATACATTGCAGCAGTACTAATGAAATATTGTGCAATTTACACAATATGATCCGGCAGAAAACCCGTGAAGTGTATTTGCAACAGATCTAACAGGAAAGCCTGAAAAGTCACCACATATTATTCTTACAGCACATTTTTGAGCAACAAAGACTTACTTTCTTAAAGATGATTAACATTGTCATATATGACATTATTGATTGAGAATATACAAAATATGTCAACTTACGGATTTGTCTCGCCCCAAGATTTGCAATGATTCTAAGTGCAAATGTGGCTGAACTAAGTGTGCTTTTTCCAATTTAAATTCTCACCAATAAGGACTCCTATCAATTTTGAAGTTTCCACCCTATTTACTACTTCCTCACCACGTGTTACACTTATCATTGGTGTATTACCCTAGACGTGCAGAACTGAATATGTTGTGTGTTTTTAAAGTTGAGGATGAGACCATTCACAGAAAACCAGTCAATGACACTTTTAAGAACTCTGTTTACCATTCCTTTTGTTTCTGTATGTATGTTCAGACCGATTACAATACTAGTGTCATCTGCAAAAAGAACTAATTCTCTTTGTTACGTATTAGATGGAAGATCATTTACTTATATGAGGAACAATAGTGGATCTAAAATTGTGCCTTGGGGAACCCCATATGTGATTTCTCCCCAGTAGGAATTGTGAGTCCAGACTATAATGGTTGAATTACTAAGTAAATGAAATTGGGGAGGGGGAGAAAATAGCATGTTGTCACAGATGGAGAGTTACCTGCAGACACTGAAGTGTATCTGGTGTACCTTAAGCAACTGTAATAGGGCCACTGCTGCACTTGCTTTACATTAATGACTTATTGGATCATATTAGTTGCAATCTTTGATTTTTCACACTTAAAGCAGTTAAGTATAAAACAATTTATCCAGTAAATATTGTAGTAATATGCTGCTTGTTCTGGAAAACATATCAGCCTGGTGCAAAACTGACAACTAGCTCTTATTGTAAAGAAATGTAAGAGTCAGTTATTCTATTTAAACATTTGTGTGTTACTGTGTGAAGAGATATGTGAATGTTCACATGGGCTCAGTTGTAGGTAAAGCAACTGGTAGGATTTGACCCATGGGTAAAATACCTGGTAACTGCAGTTTGTTTACAAGAGAGACCACATACAAATCACATGAACACTGCTCAAATATATGGAATCCATATCAAGGTGAATTGTCATGTGCTATCAAGTGTATACAGAGAAGTGCACTGTGAACAATCAAAGGCTGGGTTAATGGTTGAGAAACTACAGAAATGTTGAAAAATCTTAACTAGCAGAAACCTGAAGAAAGCCAATATTAATCACACAACAACTCACTTAGACAATTTTAACAATCAGCTTTCAGGGCAGAAACTACGAATATTCTTCAGTATCTATCATTTCATTCTCACAGAGGTTGTGATTATAAAATTACAAAATAGTAGTTTTAACAGGTGTACAAGCAGTCATTCTTCCCATGAAAAGAGAAAAAATCTTAATACATATGCCAAACAAATCTTAGAGATTTATAGAGTACTGATGCAGGATTAAAATAGCATTTGAATCTATTGTATTTGGATTTCTTTCTTTCTTAATTCAGTCACCGAGAGAAATATGGGAAATGAAAAAAGACAGGGACGATCTACAATAACTGAACAGAAAAAAAGAGCCATTCTTAAAGTATGAATTAAGATTGAGGAAACTTATCTGAAGTAAAATAGATCAACAACCTGTATTAAAATTCCAGAAAACTTCTAATAATGATCCATCAGAAATCAATAAGTCAAAGAGAACCCCAAAATTTGAAAGAAATATTAAGGTGCACTACTTATATGATTGTTGTTGTTGTGGTCTTCAGTCCTGAGACTGGTTTGATGCAGCTCTCCATGCTACTCTATCCTGTGCAAGCTTTTTCATCTCCCAGTACCTACTGCAACCTACATCCTTCTGAATCTGCTTAGTGTATTCATCTCTTGGTCTCCCTCTACGATTTTTACCCTCCACGCTGCCCTCCAATACTAAATTGGTGATCCCTTGATGCCTCAGAAAATGTCCTACCAACCGATCCCTTCTTCTGGTCAAGTTGTGCCACAAACTTCTCTTCTCCCCAATCCTATTCAATACTTCCTCATTAGTTATGTGATCTACCCATCTAATCTTCAGCATTCTTCTGTAGCACCACATTTCGAAAGCTTCTATTCTCTTCTTGTCCAAACTATTTATCGTCCATGTTTCACTTCCATATATGGCTACAATCCATACGAATACTTTCAGAAATGACTTCCTGACACTTAAATCAATACTGGATGTTAACAAATTTCTCTTCTTCAGAAACGCTTTCCTTGCCATTGCCAACCTACATTTTATATCCTCTCTACTTCGACCATCATCAGTTATTTTGCTCCCCAAATAGCAAAACTCCTTTACTACTTTAAGTGCCTCATTTCCTAATCTAATTCCCTCAGCATCACCCGACTTAATTAGACTACATTCCATTATCCTTGTTTTGCTTTTGTTGATGTTCATCTTATATCCTCCTTTCAAGACACTGTCCATTCCATTCAACTGCTCTTCCAAGTCCTTTGCTGTCTCTGACAGAATTACAATGTCATCGGCGAACCTCAATGTTTTTATTTCTTCTCCATGAATTTTAATACCTACTCCGAATTTTTCTTTTGTTTCCTTTACTGCTTGCTCAATATACACATTGAACAACATCGGGGAGAGGCTACAACCCTGTCTTACTCCCTTCCCAACCACTGCTTCCCTTTCATGTCCCTCGACTCTTATAACTGCCATCTGGTTTCTGTACAAATTGTAAATAGCCTTTTGCTCCCTGTATTTTACCCCTGCCACCTTTAGAATTTGAAAGAGAGTATTCCAGTCAACATTGTCAAAAGCTTTCTCTAAGTCTACAAATGCTAGAAACGTAGGTTTGCCTTTCCTTAATCTTTCTTCTAAGATAAGTCGTAAGGTCAGTATTGCCTCACGTGTTCCAGTGTTTCTACGGAATCCAAACTGATCTTCCCCGAGGTTGGCTTCTACTAGTTTTTCCATTTGTCTGTAAAGAATTCGTGTTAGTATTTTGCAGCTGTGACTTATTAAGCTGATAGTTCAGTAATTTTCACATCTGTCAACACCTGCTTTCTTTGGGATTGGAATTATTATATTCTTCTTGAAGTCTGAGGGTATTTCGCCTGTTTCATACATCTTGCTCACCAGATGGTAGAGTTTTGTCAGGACTGGCTCTCCCACAGCCGTCAGTAGTTCCAATGGAATATTGTCTACTCCGGGGGCCTTGTTTCGACTCAGGTCTTTCAGTGCTCTGTCAAACTCTTCACACAGTATCGTACCTCCCATTTTTGTCTTCATCTACATCCTCTTCCATTTCCATAATATTGTCCTCAAGTACATCGCCCTTGTATAGACCCTCTATATACTCCTTCCACCTTTCTGCTTTCCCTTCTTTGCTTAGAACTGGGTTTCCATCTGAGCTCTTGATATTCATACAAGTCGTTCTCTTATCTCCAAAGGTCTCTTTAATTTTCCTGTAGGCGGTATCTATCTTACCCCTAGTGAGATAGGCCTCTACATCCTTACATTTGTCCTCTAGCCATCCCTGCTTAGCCATTTTGCACTTCCTGTCGATCTCATTTTTGAGACGTTTGTATTCCTTTTTGCCTGTTTCACTTACTGCATTTTTATATTTTCTCCTTTCATCAATTAAATTCAATATTTCTTCTGTTACCCAAGGATTTCTACTAGCCCTCGTCTTTTTACCTACTTGATCCTCTGCTGCCTTCACTACTTCATCCCTCAAAGCTACCCGTTCTTCTTCTACTGTATTTCTTTCCCCCATTCCTGTCAATTGCTCCCTTATGCTCTCCCTGAATCTCTGTACAATCTCTGGTTCTTTCAGTTTATCCAGGTCCCATCTCCTTAAATTCCCACCTTTTTGCGGTTTCTTCAGTTTTAATCTACAGGTCATAACCAATAGATTGTGGCCAGAGTCCACATCTGCCCCTGGAAATGTCTTACAATTTAAAACCTGGTTCCTAAATCTCTGTCTTACCATTATATAATCTATCTGATACCTTTTAGTATCTCCAGGGTTCTTCCATGTATACAACCTTCTTTCATGATTCTTAAACCAAGTGTTAGTTATGATTATGTTGTGCTCTGCGCAAAATTCTACCAGGCGGCTTCCTCTTTCATTTCTGTCCCCCAATCCATATTCACCTACTATGTTTCCTTCTCTCCCTTTTCCTACACTCGAATTCCAGTCACCCATGACTATTAAATTTTCGTCTCCCTTCACAATCTGAATAATTTCTTTTATTTCATCATACATTTCTTCAATTTCTTCGTCATCTGCAGAGCTAGTTGGCATATAAACTTGTACTACTGTAGTAGGTGTGGGCTTCGTATCTATCTTGGCCACAATAATGCGTTCACTATGCTGTTTGTAGTAGCTTACCCACATTCCTATTTTTTTATTCATTATTAAACCTACTCCTGCATTACCCCTATTTGATTTTGTGTTTATAACCCTGTAGTCACCTGACCAGAAGTCTTGTTCCTCCTGCCACCGAACTTCACTAATTCCCACTATATCTAACTTCAACCTATCCATTTCCCGTTTTAAATTTTCTAACCTACCTGCCCGATTAAGGGATCTGACATTCCACGCTCCGATCCGTAGGACGCCAGTTTTCTTTCTCCTGATAACGACATCCTCTTGAGTAGTCCCCGCCCGGAGATCCGAATGGGGGACTATTTTACCTCCGGAATATTTTACCCAAGAAGACGCCATCATCATGTAATCATACAGTAAAGCTGCATGCCCTCGGGAAAAATTACGGCTGCAGTTTCCCCTTGCTTTCAGCCGTTCGCAGTACCAGCACAGCAAGGCCGTTTTGGTTATTGTTACAAGGCCAGATCAGTCAATCATCCAGACTGTTGCCCTTGCAGCTACTGAAAAGGCTGCTGCCCCTCTTCAGGAACCACATGTTTGTCTGGCCTCTCAACAGATACCCCTCCGTTGTGGTTGCACCTACGGTACGGCTATCTGTATCGCTGAGGCACGCAAGCCTCCCCACCAACGGCAAGGTCCAATTCCATCTTCATGTACCCAAGTGCACATGCTCACATAAATAAAATAGTATGTACAACTCAACTGCCTCAAGCACCTTTAAAGCGCAGAATAAATATGTCACACTACAGTGGAGACTGACAGTCATGTCGAAGCTCTGAGTCTGTTGATAAGACACGCTTTATGTCCAATATAAAGCACTATGCTTGAAAGGGTAAGATAACAGTTCAGGTCATCGGCCTGCATAGGAACATAACAAGAGGAAATTTCAATTAGTTCTGGTCATCAACCAGCATAGAAACATAATAAGAAGAAATTTCATTTCATAGCGCACACTGATTCAGAATTAAGTGTCATCTTTGAAAACAAAACTGTAATTTGTATATCCACAATTAAGCCATTGTAGCCCATTGAGTTATACCATACATTAAGCCTTTGTAACTTATAAACAAGTAAAAAACACATACTAGCAAACGAAACGCAACTAGGAGCATAGAGGTCAGATTGCTTATATGTAAAACTTTGCCGAGAGTTCTATTCAGTGACGTACTGAACAATCCAAAATGAATATAGCACATGATGATTACAATATTGTACATAGATCTGTAATGCACCATAGAGTACTGTCCACAGTGTTGCTTCATATCGGAGCACTGAAACAGATTTACATCTATGTGCTTCGGCAATTTGATTTCATCTGCTATGTGCTGAACTATGGCAAGCATATCACTGCATGGTTCAAAACTAACAAACATCTCATAAAGCAATAAGCTTCTGAACACCACTGCTGGTGCACAGAGTGGCAAAATGTAGTTTGTGGATAAGTCCCGCTTAATCCTGTACAACAGCATTGGCCGCATCCTGATAGGTGCTAAATAGTGAATATAATCTGGCAGTGTACATTGCTGAGTAGTATAGCAGACAAGTGCTAATTGTGATTGTTTGGGGCTCAGTGAAACATGTTAAATGTCTAAACGGAAGAATGTGCCAGACGAAATGTGGGATGTGCTGGAAGAGAATCTTTCATCTACATAATTCAGAGATGATACTGAGGCAGAATACAAATAGCACAGATACTAAAATAGCTGTCAATGTCATTGGTATTGCAGTTTACAGTTCACTGGGGATTTGGGTGGCTGCATTTTGGTTAATTAGTTTGGCAGTGGACAATCATGTAAGTAGCCAGCTGTTTAGTTCTGTAATCAATGATAAATTGGAAAGACTTTATCATAAATTTTATTTAATTTTCAACTATGCAGGAAAAGATAGAGTGCTACTTACCATAAAGAAGACACGTTAAGTTTCAGACAAGCACAATTACAAAACACTTGGTCACAGCATTCATCAGCAAAATAGAAACACATACCGTTCATATGCACAAGCAAGCACACCTTGTGCACACATTACCACCAACTTAGGCAGCTCGGGCCGGAATGTAAATACCACGTGGAATGCAAGCAGAAATCTCAAGGTGTGAGGAAAGGGAAGGGGTAGTAGTGTACGGTTGGGGGTGGAGACGAATGCTGTCTGGTGGAGTCTGCAGAGACTAGACTGCCAATAGGTGGACTGTCAGGAGGTTGTGGGGCAGGGAGGTGGGGAAAAAAGGTGTGAAAAAGGAGAGGAGTGGAGAAAGATGGGTGGGTGCAGAGGGCAGCAAATGAAGAGGGTAGGAGGCGAAAAAGGAGAGGAGATGATAGGACAGAGGAGTAGAAACTGTTGGATGGAGGATGTGGGAACAGTAGGTTACTGTAGATTGAGGCTGGGATAATTACAGGAGCAGAGAATGCATTGTAAGGATCAACATCCACATCTACATAAATACTCCGCAAGCCACCGTACAGTGCATGAGGAGGGTACCCCGTACCACCACTAGTCGTTTCATTTCCTTTCCACTTGTGAATATAGCAAGAAGAAAATGAGTGTCTATATGCCTCCACATGAGCCCTAATTTCTAGTATCTTATTGCCATGGTCCTTAAGCGCAATGTATGCTGGTGGCAGAAAAATTTTGTGGCAGTCACCTTCAAAAGCTGGTTCTCTATATTTCCTCAATGGTGTTTCTCGAAAAGAAAGTCACCTTCCCTCCAGGGATTCCCATTCGAGTTCCCAGAGCATCTCCATAACATTTAGGTGTTGTTCGAATCTACCATAACAAATCTAGCAGCCCACCTCTGAATTGCTTCGATGTCTTCCTTCAATCTGATGTGGTACGGATCCCAAATACATGAGCAGTACTCAAGATAAGGTTGCACCGGTGTCCCATATGCAGTCTCTTTTACAGGAGACCCACTCTCTGCTAAAATTCTCCCAATAAACTGAAGTGAAACATTCGCCTTCCCCACAACAGTCCTCACATGCTCATCCCATTCCATATTGCTTTTCAACATTTGCGCCCAGATATTGAAACGACATGACTGTGTCCAGCAGGAGACGACTAATATGTATCCAAACAATACAGGTTTGTTCTTCTTACTCATCTGCATTAACTTCATTTTTTCACATTTAGAGCTAGCTGCCATTCATCAGACCAAATAGAAATCTTGTCAAAGTTGTCTTGCATCTTCTTATAATCATTGAACTTTTACACCTTAGCATACACCACAGCATCAGCAGCAGACAACTGCAGAATGCTGCCCACTCTGTCCACCATATCATTTACGTATATAGAGAACAACAGTGGTTCTATCACTCTTCCTTGGGGCACTCCTGACAATACCCTTGTCTCTGATGAACACTCATCATCAAGGACAACATACTGGGCTCTATCACTTAAGAAGTCTTCGAACTCATTCCATATGCTCGTACCTTTGTTAACAGCCAGCAATGGGGCACTGTGTCAAATGCTTTCCGGGATTCTAGAAATATGGAATCTGCTTTTTGCCCTTCATCCATAGTTTGCAGTATATCATGTGAGAAAAGGGCAACCTGAGTTTTACATGAGCAATGTTTTCTAAAACCATGCTAATTCGATGATATAAGCTTCTCAACGACAAGAAAGTTTAATATATTTGACCTGAGAATGTTCAAGGATTCTGCAGTAAACCAAAGTTAGGGATATTGATCTGTAATTATGTGGGTCCCTTCTTATATACTGGAGTTACCTGTGTTTTTTTCCAATCACTTGGGACTTTGTACTGGGTGAGAGATTCATGACAGATGCAGACAGGGTACGGAGCCAACACCATAGAGTACCCTTTGTAAAACTGAACTGGATTCTATTTGGACCAGGTGAATCATTTTCTTTCAAATCTTCAGTTGCTTCTCTATAGCAGGGATTCTTATTACTATTGTCATCCATAAAGGAGTCTGTCCAATGGTAAAATGATGGTACGTTTGCACAATTCTCTTGTGTGAACAATATTTCTTAAACAAGAGATTTAAAACTTCGGCTTTCAATGTCCTATCTTCAACTACCACACCACACTGGTCAACAAGGGACTGAATGAAAGCCTTAGACCTGCTTAGCGATTTTACATAGGACCAGAATTTTCTCTGGTTCTCTACCAGATCTTTTGCTAAGGTGTGACGGTGGTAGATGTTGTATGCTTTGCTTATAGAGCTTTTCACAGACGCAGGAATCTCTACTAACCTTCACTTGTCATCATTTGTCCATTCTCTTTTGAATTGACAGTGCAACCACCTCTGCTTCCTCAGTATCTTCCGAATTTCGTTATTGAACCATGGTGGATTTTTTCCATCCTTTATCTACTCACTAGGCACATAATTCTCCAGACCACAATTTACAATCTGCTTAAACTTTGACCATAATTACTCTAAATCCATCTTACTGGAACTAAGTGATGTCAATTCATTGACTAAATGAGATGCTAACAACTGCTCATCAGCTATATCTAGAAGAAACACTCCCCTAACCTTCTTGACTTATTTATTAACTTTTGTAATCATAGTTGCTGTAATGACATCATGATCGCTAATCCCTGTTTCTATAATGACAATGTCAATAAGGTCCAGTCTTTTTAGCCACAAGGTCTAAGATATTTCCATTGCATGTGGGCTGCCAAGCTAGCTGCTCAAGACAGTTTTCAGAAAACATGTTCAAAAGTATTTCACTTGAATCCAAAAGCATTCCAGTCTACATTCAGTAGGTGAATTTCACCTAAAACTAGCAACGCACAATCTGGGTATTTAAGCGCTACTAACTCCCATCGGCACTGTTCAGGAAAAGCTGGTGGTGGAGGGGATGATCCAAATAGGTTGAGTAGTGAAGCAGCCAATAAAATGTTATGTTCAGCTGCATGTTGTGCCACAGGGTGGTCTACTTTGCTATTGGCCACAGTTTGGCAGTGGCCCTTCATCCTGTCGGACACCTGATTGGTAGTCATACCAATGTAAAAAGTTGTGCAATTATTGCAACAGACCTGCTAAATGACATGGCTGATTTCACTGGTGGCCGAACCCCTGATGGGGTAGGACAAACCTGTGACAGGACTGGAATCAGAAGTACTGGTTGGGTGGATTGGGCAGATTTTGCACCTGGGTCTTCCTCAGGGATATGATCCTTGTGGCAAGGGGTTGGGATTGGGAGTGTCACACGGATGAACTAGGAAGCGGTAGGAAATCTCTATGATAGAATGTCCCTCATTTCAAGGCATTATGAAAGGTAATCAAAGCCCTGGCAAAAGATGTGATTCAGTTGTTCCAGTTGAGGGTGGTACTGGGTGATGAAGGGGACACTCCTTTGTGGCTCGTTCTTGGGGGTGGTGGGAGGATTGGTGGTGTGAGAAAATGGCAACGAAGATCTGTTTGCAGACTAATCCACGACTACTTCTCCTTTGAAGCAAAAGTATACAAACAAAACAGCGGCATCCTCCATGCCAACCTGTTTGTGAGAGCATACAACATACGGTGGAGAAAGTAGGGTCGGCAGCGGGCAGCAAGAGGGGGGGAAGCTGGAAAGAAGAGGGGTGAAAGACTGAGGTCGTGTGTGTGTGTGTGTGTGTGTGTGTGTGTGTGAGAGAGAGAGAGAGAGAGAGAGAGAGAGAGAGAGAGGGAGAGGTGTGTGTGTGTGTGTGTGTGTGTGTGTGTGTTTCAGAAGAATGCCTTCTGACCGAAATCTTACATGTTAAGTAATCTTTTTGTTGTGCCTGCCTGTGACTCATCATCTCCACTATGTAGTGAGAAGCAATCTATCCTTTTCATCATACTGTCATTATTCCATCCTAGATTTTCCACAACTCAAAATGGTAACGTGACAAAAACACACATATGGAAAACTGTAAAGTAAATGGAGCAAAGCACCGCACTTCATGTACGTGGCTGCCTATTCATGGTGCTACATTTGGTCAGGCAGGAAATATCTGTGACTTGAAAGCAAGAGGATTCATTCATATGAGACAGACATGGGATGCATGATTGGAACCAGGAGAAGCACAGTATGGTCAGCATATCACATAGGTCATGTAGGCCATTATTTTGGAGAATGACATTATAATTTTGGAGTACCACTCTTTCCATCATGCAGAAGGTATTCAATGACTGGGTGTAGGACACGGCTGAAAATTTTCAAGGCCTGATTGACATTTTGTCATAAAGGGAGTGTCAGATGAAAATGTACTGATGCATTCAGAAGAGATTAATTATTATCTTTGTGAAAGTATGAATACAGACCAGAGCTAGAAATTTTATGTTAAGTCCATTGCAAGGGGCACCAAAGGACACACAGAATTTTAGGGAAAATACATCAGACTGTACTTTGGACAGTGTGAAGAGAATTTGCTGTAATGGCACAAGTAGAATGCACGAGGGTTCATTGTGGAGCTTATCAAAGAAGAAAATTAGTAAAAAAGGGACCAAAAATGAAACAAAGTAAAAAGGGACCAAAAATGAAACAAAGTAATAACATAATTTTAGAAATAAGTGACTGGATTCAGATTTATTATAAAGCAGAGACAGCAAAGTAGAAGACATACAATCTAAAAAGGTTGGTGAGACACTAAATTTGAAGATGTTCATTTGAGAAATTTCATGTGCGATTGTACTGAATAATGCATTATTGTAAAGCTAAAATTGGCAACGTAATATACAAGTATGTTGTTATGGTCCTATCAACAGGAGAAAGTAAATACATCAAAGATTAAAAAAATAGTTAGGGTAACATACAGAAAAAAAACACTATTGAAATAAGTGTTGTGGCAAAGAGAGTGAAAAGCTTGCAGCCTAGCAATTAATTGCATGTTTGGTCATGTTTAATCATGACTGAGTATCCAACATACAGTTTGTACATCTTTAAAAACACTCCACTGCCTTTCTTTCTGCAACTTCCACACTGCACACTCCACTTCAATGACAATCTGGCCCATCATAAAAACCACTTATTTTGAAAAATAATGATTACTTTTTTTACAGTCAATATGTCTCTTATTACACTTTATCTCTGAGCAGACTAATATGAACTACTATTAATTACATCTGCATTAAGTCAGAATCTCTTCCAAAGCATTTACAATAAAAATAGCTATCTCTGGCAGCCACATTTACATTCCGTGATTCTATTTGTACTTAAAATTCATAACACAATATTATCAGTAACCATTCAAATGACCTGAATGGAAGACCTGTTCCACACCGCTCTCCCTCCCCAATCATCTCCTATTGTGTTCCAATCAAAGGTGCTTCCTATCTGATCAGCTGTAAGGCTACAGTTGAAACCATCAATATTATATACCAGCTGTACTGAAATTATTGTGCAGCATTATGTGTGGGCATGACAACAGACCAATTGTCTGCCTGCATTGCACAAACTGCAAATTTACCTACCCAATTGCTGAACATGCCACTGACTATAGCACTAGGGATGTCAACAACTACTTCAATACCTGTGCCGTTTATATCTTGCCTCCAGACTGAGCAGATTGGGAGAATTCTTCTAATGTATCCTCCATTCCAACAACCACCTGGTCTGAACAGATTATATTTTTAATTGGGTATAAATTTTTGAAATTAAGTGTTTGATGGTAAGGTGACCACTGACATAAAAATAACTGGTGCAAAAGAAGGTAACTGCCATTACTAATTTCACTTCATAAAAAAATTTGGTAATTTGGGCTTTATAATATATCAGAAGTAAACCAATTACTCTATAAGAAAAGTAGATGTAAATTTTACGTAGATTTAGAGTTCAGTGACCATTTTTTGATATTCTAGGAAAGTCTAAGAGTAGTGATACCCAAATACATATTTTAGAGCCTCTGAATGGTTAATAATGACTTCCAAACTGGATAGAGAAGATGTACTTAGGGGAAAAAGGATGAACAGAAGGAAGAATGAATTCAATATGCACAGAAGAGGTTTGTAAAATGGGGTGTGGTGAAAAAGACTGTAATAAGATATACAGCAAATATTACAGATAAAAGACCCACAGTTCAAGGAAAGAAAGTCTGCAGTGCTTTTGTCAGAGAAATCAAACAAGATTTGCTAAGTTCATTATTCACAGATCAGAAATAAGAAATGTTTTAAATAATAAAATGCTACATAAAAGTGCACATTACAGAACAAAATTAAGCAGTTGGGCGAAGTACTGACAGAAGAAGGAAAATGATATTAGCACTGGAAAAGAAAAAAAGAGAAATTGTAATTGGAATATGAACCTAATTGATCAGTATAGGAAAAAGTGCAAAAAAACGTAAACATACTCATTGTTTTTATACAATACTTCCAATGTAGCAAGATACTTTCTATGTTTGTCCAGGATTGTTTCAGACACAACAGGTACATTATACTCTGGGAACTCTTCTTTCTGTGTATCTGTATAACAACACAGAGCCCACATTTTCTCTACATCTTCTCGTAAAACTTTTATCTGATGCTCTGTTAACAGTTCTTCTTCTTCTTTCAGGAAATTTTGCATGTAATTCTGGAAAAAATAAATAGGCAAAAAACTCAGAAGAAATCATTTATAAAGCTAAAATGAAAAAGAAGTAAACTAAATACAATAGAGCATGATCAGGGTTTTGTATCCATTCTATAATGAGGACATTAGTGATAAGGCCAAGGTCGAACTGAGGAAGGATAAGCAAGGAACTGATCATGTCCTTTTGAAGGGTCATCTGATATCTGCCTTAAATGATTTAGGGAAACCACAAAAAACCTAGATTTGGACAGAGATTTCAATCACTGTCTACCTAAATATGGGTCCAGTGTCTTACGACGGTAGCACTGGACTTGCGGGTAGGGAGTGGGGGCAGAAGATTTCCAATGAAATTCAATACAGATATGGAAGGAATTAACAAACTGAAACTGAAGTCACAAGAATGAGTCATGAGTCACATATGGGGAACTCAGTCAGTAGGAGCATTGTCCTCAAAGAAGACCACAAGTAATAAAACCATTAACCAATAATCATAGGTAATCTTGCGGAGATGATGCAGTTCATACTAGAGTACTACTATTGCCACACTTCTCGCCTTGCTTCTAGGTGACTGACTGAAGACAATAGTTACCTCCACTAATCATTTGTTCTGCTTGTGTATGTATGTCACTTATATAATTAGAACTGGGTAGTGTTTCTACACAACGGGACCTCTGAGACTAGCAAATGCTGGCATCTCAAACTACTGCAACAGCATTTATCCAGCTAGGTTTGCAAGATTTTTCTTACCACATTTGATGACACATAACCTTTGTGTGTGTCACCTCTACTGACCTATCCTTTCTGCCCGCATCTCAAATTATTGTTACAGCATTTATCCAACTAAGTTTGCAAGGATTTTTCTTGCCACATTTGATGACACACAATCTTTGTGTGTGTGTGTGTGTGTGTGTGTGTGTGTGTGTGCGTGCGTGCGTGCATGCGTGCGCACGCGCGTGTCACCTCTACTCTATTGAACCTATCTTTTCTGCCCCATTAGCACATATAGTTCGGAAGTTAACAGTCACTTTTCAAGATTAACAACATGCAGTCGGCCTGGGGGCTTTGTTGAGGTTCCTAAAGGAATCTCAGACAATCTACTCCATATTTCACAAACCACTGTGAAGTATATTAAAAAGAGGTACTTCCCACTGTTTTAAAGGCTTTATGTGCACACTCATTAGTTTAATCTGGACATCATAGACTAGATATTTGTGCAGCATTTTTTTCACATAACACTTTGTTTTGAAGCCTGCATCATCTGAGGTTTCAATCAGCAGTACCGTGTTCCACGTCATTAACAACAACATGAACAGCAAGAGTCAACAGACATTTTCCTGAAGTTCATCTAAAGTTGCTTTTACATCTGCCAATTACTCTCCATTCAAGTTGATATGCTGGCCTATTTCACATGAAGTGCACCCAGTAACTGTTGCCCTCATACCAAAGACATTTGTGAAAGTTTGGTGTAAGAAAGCAAATACTGCATGAATTTCCAGAATTTTTGATCAAGATGACAAGATAAAGATCTTTTTGAAATGTGACATTGATAGACAAGGTGGCTTACATCACTTTCAAGAAGAGCTTATGTTATCCAATTTGGAGCAAATGGATTTACTTTTGTGAAAACAGCCCTCAACTGACACCCACAGGACATCCAAACGTATAGGATACGAGAATGATGTAGCTGGTTCACATGGATGAAGAAAAGTTATTCTCACTTCACCAATTTCTTCATTTTTCTTTTTTTTTTCTAAAATGTATCCAAGCCACCAGTTTTTCTCAACAAAGTGGTGACATAGCCTTCAGTTTGACCAATGATGTATTTACCCTCCTCAGCTAACCTGCACATCATCTGAAAAGTGTTTCACTAATAATTTTGATGTAGTGTTGGGAGTGACTGCAGAAAATTGCTATGATTGTCAATACTTCTTCCAGTCAGCTTCTTAAGAACATTTCCGAAGCAGAGTAATCTTCTTGAGTGGAACAGGCAAACTCTATTTTTGTTATGTTATCTACTGACCATTCAAATAGATCTTGTGGGGTTCAAGTCTGGTTGTGGTACTGCCTTTGCAAACTTGCTCGAGCTGCCAGTCCTTTACAGAACCCCTACTCCACGGCAAGGCGCCATGTGCTGTGGCTGAAAAGTGCCATTTGTCTTTCATGTTTAAGTCTTCCTCATGAAGACAAAGTTTTTCTTATTTTTGTATTAAGTGGCAGAACCGCCTGAAAAATAATAAATCTTTTTTGGAAGCTTTTGAAATTTATTTGTTAGATATGAAATTAGCCTCTTTTGGAAGGAGTAAACAGCGACTGCATTGTGCTCTAGGCAAAAAGAAACAATGGCGAAGCATACATGCTCAATTTCGTCTTCCTATTTGTGATATACAACAAAAGGTTATTTGAGTTAATATTTGCTGTAAATGTAACTTATTAGTGGATTTTCATTCACCTCAGTCTTTCTTTCTTTCTTTATTGACTTGAGTAGTCTGTTATTCGTGAGTGTGCTTGCGTCGTTTATCCAAGTCTCATGTCTCACCAGTGTGTTTACATTTCGTAGCATGCAGTTGCAGCTGCAGCGGTTTATAAAGCTAAGTACTGCCAAAGATGTTTGTGCACTGTATCTGAATATTAAATTTAGTAGTTTTCAATCGTTCATCCTTGTTGTTTGTGCACTGTTATACAGTTATTAAATTTAATAGTTTTCAATGATGGCTTGTACTGTTTGTCCCGAAACAATGGTTTAATAAACTTTTGGAAACATTCACTCACTGTGTTTTTTAGAGTTGCCTGTGTATTGAAGTGGTTTAGTAAATTTTGTGTGGTACTTTTCAGCTTCTACTGAAATATTTCAGAAAAATTTTCATTTACTGTTCTAACTTCGTTGAGTGTTCCAGTGGTCACTTTGAATTTTTGGTTTTAGCTAAGAAATTGTGTGAAGTTTTGATGGTATTGGTATTAGCTGTGGTTTAGTAGTATTAATAAAAGTTGTTGCTTTCTTAGTAGAGAGAGAATTTCAAGATCCCTACTGTTAGTACTGTAAATAGTTCTACTGGTGTAATTGAACTTAGGTAACAGACATTTAGTTTTTTCAGTAACTGTAAAATTTTACCACAAGTGAAAAGTGTGGGCTTTGTCATAGGTTTGCGAGTACTGGGTTATGGCATGGGATTTGTTCAAAGTATTTTCATTTGGGGGAAGCCAGTGGGCACTCTAGCGAGATCCTCTCCTGGGAATGCAGAATCTGTAGCAGAAATAAGTTGATAGAGGAGCAGAAGCACATCTGTGGCCTTCAGGTGCAGTTACAACATGCAAAAGAGGAAGTAGATAGGTTGAGGAGGGTTAAGGCTGCTGGGAATGGGACCTGGCAGTTGGCAAGAAGGAGCTAGGAGGAGGAGGTATTCAGACAGTTGTACTGTGCGTATATGCAATAGATTTGACCAACTGTCAGAGTTGAGTGGAGAGGAGCATCTTTTAGCTGTAGGAAACATGCAGCAGTCCTCAGCAGGTAGGGAGCCTAAGTCAGTTGCAAAGTCTAACAGAAAGAAGAAGGTTCTGCTGCTAGGTAGTTTGCACAGTAGAGATGTGGGCCTACAGTTGCAGGAAGTGTTGGGGGATGAGTACCACATCACCAGCATTGTGAAGCCTACTGCAGGGTTGGCTCAGATGACTGACAACATAGGGGCGTTATGTAGTAATTTTACAAAGGAGACAGCAAAGGACCTGGAAGAGCAATTGAATGGAATGGGCAGAGTCTTGAAACGAGGATATAAGATGAACAACAACAAAAGCAAAACGAGGGTAACGGAATGTAGTAGAATTAAATCAGATGATGCTGAGGGAATTCGATTAGATAATGAGACAGTTAAAGTAGTAAATGATTTTTGCTATTTGGGGAGCAAAATAACTGATGATGGTCGAAGTAAAGAGGATATAAAATGTAGACTGGCTATGGCAAGGAAAGCATTTCTGAAGAAGAGAAATTTGTTAACATCGGGTATAGATCTGAGTATCAGGAAGTCATTTCTGAAAGTATTTGTATGGAGTGTAGCCCTGTATGGAAGTGAAACATGGATGATAAATAGTTTTGACAAAAAGAGAATAGAAGCTTTCAAAATGTGATGCTACAGAAGAATGTTGAAGATTGGATGGGTAGATCACATAACAAATGAGGAGGTATTTAATAGAATTGGGGAGACGAGAAATTTGTGGCACAACTTGAGTAGAAAAGGGCATCAGTTGGTAGGACATGTTCTGAGGGAGACCAAGCAACGAATACATGAAGCAGATTCAGAAGGCTGTAGGTTGCAGTAGTTACTTGGAGATAAAGAACTCACACAGGATAGAGTAGCACAGGGAGCTGTATCAAACCAGTCTGTTGGCTGAAGACCACAACAACAACAACAAGTATGTGTGGTGATTTGTGTTTTGTAGTGTTGCCAACACAACCTTTCCGCAACTTTGCTTTGACCAACAATTTTTTTTTTATTTTTTACTAAATTATTGTATGCGTGTAATTCTGTTTAATTATGTTTCTGTGTATTCTACATCTATCTACATCTACATGGTTACTCTACAATTCACACTTGAGTGTCTGGCGGAGGGTGCATTGAACCATTTTCATACATCTCTACCATTCCACTCTTGAATGGCGCGGAAAAAGGAACACCTAAATCTTTCCGTTCGACCATCAATTTCTCTTATTTTATTATGATGATCATTTCCCTACGTAGGTGGGAATATTTTCGCGTTTGTAAGAGAAAGTTGGTGATTTAAATTTCGTAAATAGATCTCGCCACAAAGAAAACCGCCTTTGTTTCAGTGACTGCCACCCCAACTCGCGTATCATATCAGTGACACTCTCACCTCTATTGCGCAATAACATGAAACGAGCTGCCCTTCTTTGCACTTTTTCAATGTCCTCCATCAATCCTGCCTGATAAGGATCCCACACCGCGCAGCAATATTTATGTACTGTGTAAGAGTAGGAAATGAGTACTGATAGAGCGAATTTTTTTTAAGGGAGGCTTTCAGACAGTCGTTCTTCCCGCGAACCATACGCGACTGGAACAGGAAAGGGAGGTAATGACAGTGGCACGTAAAGTGCCCTCCGCCACACACCGTTGGGTGGCTTGCGGAGTATCAATGTAGATGTAGATGTAGATGTAGAAACCGTACTGAGTGGACATAAGTGTATAGTAGTGTGATGGAGTGTGAGTTAGAGAAGGTGCAGAGTGAGAAGTGTAATAGAATCGTGAGTGGGAGGGGGTGAAGGGTACATAAACACACAGAAATACAGAGGGGTCCAAAAAAATGTATCCACTGTTTAAAAGTCCATAGCTTGCAAACTAATTGAAGGAGTATTCTCATATTTGGTGAGAGTGTAGCTTAAAGTCCAACTTAAGGATATCACTGTAGGTGTTTGAAATGGTCACCATCAACATCCACACACAAACAGTGCTGCCGAATTACTGAGTACAACGTGTTCAGTTAGATATTTGCACAAGAATGTACGATAGATTCTCGAAGTTCATCCAATGTGTGTGGCCTTTGTCGATAAATGACATCCTTGAGTGTTCCCCACAGGCCAAATTCCAGAGGAGTTAGGTCTGGGGAACGTGGTGGATACTCCACAGCACCTCTACGGCCTGTCCATCTTCCTGGTAGATTTTTGTCGAGATACGCCCTAACACGAGTTTGGTAGTGGGCTGGGGCACCATCTTGTTGAAAGTAAACTTTTCCATCTCCATACAAGTCTCGGAAGGCAGGTAAAATGGATGTCTGAAGCTCCTGAAGGTACACCTCACTGGTAACTGTGCCGTCAAAGACGAATGGCCCAATCAAGACCCGGTAAGACAACCCATACTACACATTTACCCCTGGCAAATTCACGGCTTTGTCTACACGGATGTTCGGATTTCCGGCGGCACAGTAGATGCAGTTGAGGCGAATTACTGTGCCATTGAGTTTGAACTGTACCTCATCAGACCACACAATCATCTCTGCAAACTCTTCATCATTGCGCACCATGTTAGTAAACCACTCGCAGTACTCAGTTCTACGATCTGGGTCGTCCTCGTCCATTATGTGAAGCAATCGTGGGATGTAGCACTTCCACTTTGCTGTCTTCAAAATTCGCCGAACACTTGAGCGACTCACTCCAGTTTCACGGGCACACTGTCTCACAGACTTCTGTGGTGAGCAAGTGAATTGTTGTAACACACAACAGGAGTTAGCTGGACTTGTGACTGTTACAGGTCGTCCAGATCGTTGTTTGTGTACATCTTTAACACAGCCTTCGGCTTCAAATTTGTCTTGAATGCGACGAATCGTTAAACGTGTCGGTGGCTCTGTTCGATACTCATTTCGCCATTGCCGTTGAACCTCATTAATCTTTTTGTACTTAAAATACCACTTCAAAACTGACTTCCTTTCATCGAATGTAAGCCTTGCGCCAGCCATGTTTACTCGAGAAACCAGGTGCAGCTAAGAAGAAAACACTGACTATCTGACGACTGCCATCTGACAAAACAAAACAACGCAATACAACATTTATGTGGCGATTGCCGGAACTACAAACTATTACACTACCAAAGATGAGACAACTCCGTCAATTAGTTTACCAGTTATTGACTTTTAACCAGTGGATACATTTTTTTGGACCCCTCTGTATAATTAAATAGAATTAGACACACACAATAATCTAATAAAAAAATTTTAAAAAAAAGTTGTAGGTCAAAGACAAAGTAGTGAGAAGGTTATGTTGGCAGTACTACAAAACACAAACCACAACACATAGTTAGAAGTACCCAAAACAAACAGAATACAGTGGTGTGCATAGAAGTTGTTGTTCGCCCACTGCTTGAATACTGCTCAGCAGTGTGGGATCCGTACTAGATAGGGTTGATAGAAGAGATAGAGAAGATCCAACGGAGAGCAGCGCGCTTCGTTACAGGATCATTTAGTAATCGCAAAAGCGTTACAGAGATGATGGATAAACTACATTGGAAGACTCTGCAGGAGAGACGCTCAGTAGCTCTGTACGGGCTTTTGTTACAGTTTCGAGAACATACCTTCACCGAAGAGTCAAGCTCCCTCCTACATATATCTCGCGAAGAGACCATGAGGATAAAATCAGAGAGATCAGAGCCCACACAGAAGCATACCGACAATCCTTCTTTCCACGAACAATACGAGACTGGAATAGAAGGGAGGTACTCAGGGTACCCTCCGCCACACACCGTCAGGTGGCTTGCGGAGTATGGATGTAGATGTAAAATTAGTGTACTTAGCTTATTTTCATTCACTTATGTCGTATGGTATTATATTTTGGGGTAACTCTTCCCCTTCTAAAAGGATATTTTTGGCTCAGAAACGGGCAGTTCAGGCAGTAAGTGGTGTAGGTTCGTGACCCTCTTGTCGAACAGTTTCATTGTCTGGGTATTTTGACATTGGCCTCTCAATATATATTCTTTACCATCATTTCTTGTTAACGATATCAGCTTATTCTCAAGATTTAGCAGCTTTCACTCCACTAATACTAGGCAGAAATCCAGTATGCATTTGGATTGCATTTCCTTAACTCTTGTGAAGAAAGGTGTGCAGTACACTGCTGCATCCATTTTCAATAAGCTACCACAAGAATCCAACAATCTTAGCCGTAATCCATGCACTTTTAAATCTAAACTGAAGAGTTTCCTCATGGGTCACTCTTCCTGTTCTGTTGAGGAGTTCCTTGAAAAATAAAGCTGATTCTTATGTTATATTGTTGATTACATTTACTTAAATTTATCGCTTGACTTTTTTTGGATTCATAAACATTTTATTTGATCTGTTAATACTTTTATGTTGTAATTTCATGTACTGACACGTTCCATGACCTTGGAGATTTGCTTCTGATTTTGGTCCAATGGAACTAGATGTGTAAATAAAATGAATAATAAATAATAATGATATACAGTAATGTGCTGTCAAATGGTAACTCTGAGCCCCATCCTGTAGTACTATACTATTAAGTTTGTGAAAAACCATATGTAAGAACAAATTCTGATTGATTAATACTTTCTTTTGTGGAGTTAAGGAATGCTGTTTGTTGCTTGGCAATGAAGTCATGCTGAACTGAATAGGACATCTTACAACAGAATGAATCTATAAATTCTTCGGAAGTTATTTGTACAATTTCCAGATTACAGTGGTTGGCTGCACCCACTTGTGGAACTGAACCTCATAAATTACATTTTCATCAAGAGAGTGCTGTAAAAGTTTACATATTACAGTTTCTCCTGGGTGATATTCGCAGTTTCCCATGTTGCAATCAAATAATGATGGGTTGCTTGTAATTGATTAAGTAGTCACTTGTAACTATATTTAGTTAGGCATTTTCTGTCATTAATTTGTGAGTCCTGCACACAAATGGAGTGTGTGCCACTCTGTCCACCTAATACACAATGTTTAGGTCTCAACTCAGCAAATTTAGAGAAAATATTTTTATGTTAGGAAACCTATTTAAAAATGTTTGTAAGCTTCTTTCAGCTACACAAAGTAAGCCTTTCTGATATTTTTGTTTTACTTCCATATGGTTCCGTAACCATCATGCAATCTTTAATACCCGGCTAACTTCATAGTTTTCTTAAAATGAATGTACAGTTTCTAATGATTAAATTTCTCTGGTTTTGGGTTTGTACCTTCCATAAACCCTTTTCTTTCTTTCTTTCCTTTTCCTTTTTTATTTTTTTCCTTAACTGACGAACAATGTAATTAGGAGCACTAAATTTGCTCATTATCTTCATGATACTCCACTTTTCAGGTAAACTTCCAAGAATCATTGGTTTCTTTACTCTACTTGTAGAATTTAAAAAGTTAGTTTTGAGATTTTGGAGACTCTCATAATTCCTGAAGTGTTAAGCATTTGAACAACCACTGAAGTTGTAGTGAAGTCTGGGTCTTTGTCTGGGATGATTACATCTGATCCAGAAGAATCGGATGATTACCTCTGGGCCAGAAGAATGTTCATCTTCTTCCTTTTTATCACTGATTCGCTCTGTATTTTTCAACCTGGTTACATCTTTCCTACATTTATCACAAGTCATGGAGCCATTTGGTATTTGTGAAAAGAACTCTGGCATCCACACTATGACATTTTTAAGTTATTTTCTGTCTAGTTAAATGATTTGATTTCTTCAATGGGTTACAACACTGCACTCTTATGCCACTGTTTATAGTTTTGCTTCTAATTTGACTATTAAAAAATACCAAGTTCCACTAAAATATATTAGATAAATAATTGATCAATTTAGGGGCAATAACAGCTTTACACTATACCACATTGTGCTTTAATGGCTTAGGAACACTAATACATAAAAAGTTTAATTGTCCACCTTAGAAAGAAACAATACAGAACACATCCACTCAGCAAAGGCTCTAGTCACTGAAAGATTGTACAGACAGCAAGCGTATGGCTGGAGGCAGACTGTGCTTTTTCAACTTGTTCACAGCCTGCATGCATGGGCAGGAACCAACTTGCTCAGCCTATGTACAGGGGTTAAAGTCTGTGGAAATTTAGTGTACATTATGATTAGTCTGTTTGGACCAGTACTATTACATTAATACTCTCACCTTTTTCATACCGTATTTAAATTTGCAGTTATAGGTCCCATGTTCAATGTTTTTCTTTTACCAGTTAAAGAATGGGCTATTAGTTTAAATCTATAAAATGAAAGTAAGCAATCAACTTACTATAATTATAGCAAGTAAGCAATCAACTTACTATAATTATAGCATATGCTAATTGGTTTTGTTTTAAGATGATGATATTTTGAAATTTCTGATATTTTTAGTTACCTTTCTTTTTTTTTAACAATGAACCCATAATAATCCCATGTTTATATTTTGCCATGTGATTTACAACAGTACTAAGTATTTATGGAAATACTGTGAAAATTTTAAATTACATAATTTTTAGAATAAAATTAAATCAGAATTTCAGTTCACATTTTGAAAAAAATTCTTAAATAGAATCTATCTTGTGTTGTACATCACTGGAAAGAGCATAAAAAATGCTCCAAAATACATGTTTTCCAGCTCTATAGATCAATTAGGACAGCTCCTAGTGTGATTTTTAAAAAGTCTGTTCATGTTTTTTTGGTCAGTTTATGCAAGTTTTACATAGTCATGTTTCAGAAACGGTTTGAGATAAAAAACTGAAATTTGGTAATTTTCTTAGTCTCAGTCTATGAGTAGGCCAAATTTTAGCAAAATCTAAAATATAACTTGCTTAGTAAACACAGTTGCAGTCGCATTCAAGTTGTTTGTTGTTATACTTAGATGACTGGTTTCAATCTTCTAAAGAGATCATCATCAGCCCTACATTCCTTCATAACTGTAGGTCTGTCCGTGTTGGAGCTGTGTTCTCCACCCCGGCACGAACAGACCTGCTCCATGCCAACAATTCCCACTGTCGGCCATTTAAAAATAAAAATTAACAACTTGAATGTGACCATGACTGTGTTTACTAAATACATTATAATATTATTAGATAGCTGTTTTCTAAGAAAAATGTTGCAAAAAATTTTAAAATCTGAAATGGTGAGGTAAAATTTTTATTTAAAGTGTGTTGATTTCTCAAGGTATGGCTCCTCTTCTTTATGGTAGGTTATTTGAAAAATATTGTAAGAGTTTTAGTCAGTAACAGAATGTGACTGCTGTGAACTTGCAACAGGCTATGATAGTTTTGGGTGGTGGAGAATGTGTTGTAAGTATGACTCCCAGTTGTGCAGTTAAGAGTAGTTGCTGGTGGAGGTGGGGGGAATCCAGATGGCCCGGGTTGTGAGGCAGCCACTGAAATCAAGCATGTTACATTCAGCTGCAACCTTGATGTAAAGTAACCTACTGTCCCCACGCCCTCCACCCAAAACTTTCCACTTCATCTGTCTCATCACCTCCTCTCGATTCACATCCTCACAACCTCATTGTGTTCTCCTCTCCTCCGCGTAGTCTGCCCCGTCCCTCCACCACACAGCCTCCTGATGCTGCATCTGGCAGCCTTGTCTGCTGTCCTCTAGTTCTTGCACACCCCACCAGACAGCACTGTTTTCTCCCTCCACCTCTGCTCCACAATTCCTCCTCATTCCCCACTTCACTCCGGATTGCTGCTTTCAATGAATGCAGGAGCTGCATTCTGGTGGCTGGAGCTAGTGGTCATTTGTGCATGAGGTGTGCCTGCTTGTGTGAATGTGTGTGTTTTCTTTTCTAAAGAAGGCTTTGGCCAAAAGCTCAATGTGTAACAGTCTTTTCATTTTGCCTGTCTGCAACTCAATGTTTCGTCTTCACAGCGCATATCAATCCATGATTTTCATAATATGGTGATATTACAACCTGAGCATTGTACTGTGCAATTTAGCAGAAGTTGTCTTAGAGAAAATTGAAAATACTTTCCCTATAACCAGCTTCATAGGATAAAGAAAAAATCCAAATTTTTGTAACAGTACTGAATACATTGCAAATAACTCAAAAAGGTATTACTAAAATAAATTGGTATTTTGTCAAAAGGGAGCTACAAAGTGGGAAACAGAATAAATAGGTAAGGATGTGGAAACGCATGTCCAGACTTATTACTATGACTATGACAGAAGCCAAATTTGAACTGCTAGTAAGAGATTCTCTGTTTATCTGCTCAGAAAATGACAAAAGAGCATATAAGACAAAACGACTCATTCTGTATATAATCTGAAAGATGTGTATTTTGCTTTCAAAGACATATCTTTCCAATAAAATTGATTTTATGAAGTTTTATGAACTTTGCCCAAAAGAATGTGTTAGTGTAAACAGTCACAGAACACGTAATGTATGCATATGTACCTACCACCAAAACATAAAATATAATGCGAAAAATAAGAACTGCAAAGACAAAGATAAACAGCTGCACTCGCATAAATAAACTTTATGCACTAGTGATCAGAATGTGAGCACAAACAAGAACAAGCTCAATGTGTAACAGTCTTTTCATTTTGCCTGTCTGCAACTCAATGTGTCGTCTTCACAGCGCATATCAATCCATGATTTTCATAATATGGTGATATTACAACCTGAGCATTGTACTGTGCAATTTAGCAGAAGTTGTCTTAGAGAAAATTGAAAATACTTTCCCTATATTACTTTCCCTATATTACACACAAATGTAAATATGCGAAAGCTTTCCAACACTCCCGCTGTGTAAGTTATTGCATTTACCAATTAACAACACTGAGCTTTGAGTGCAAATATACAAATTTTTCTTTGGTTAATGCTTTGGTCAACAAATCAGCAAGTTGTTCTTTAATACACACATACACTACTTCTATCTCTTTACACTGCACTTTTTCAAGTAAGAAATGATAGCATACATCTATATGTTTTTCTCAATTCAATATCTTTACCTACAGCCGTATAGTTTGGGTTATTTTATTTTATATCAAATGCTAACAGTTTCGGCAATTCATTATTGCCATCTTCAGGCCGCAAACACTTTTTTCATATTAACAAGCTTATCGTATGGTGCCATAAAACTGGAACCATGGAGCTGAATCGTTATGCAATTGATTCATATGAAAGGGTGACGATAAGCTTGTTAATACGAAAAAAGTGTATGGGGCCTAAAGATGACAATAATGAATTGCCGAAATTGGTAGCATTCAATATAAAATAAAATAACCCAAAGTATTTTGAATTGAGAAGTACGTATCAGCCGATATCCCCTGGCCATAATGGACTGACAGAGATCTACATGTTTGGTGCATTTTTGATAATCAGGATTTTTTGAGAACTTGATTGCACTCTGGTTGTCGATTTTTAATGTAGTTGGTTCTTTCCACTTGATTCCCAGACCACCTAGTAATTTTCTCAGCCAAATTGCGTCCTTAGCAGCAGTAGCAGCAGCTACATATTCGGATTCAATTGCACTTAGAGCAACAACCTTTTGCCTCTGAGAAGTCCAGGTTACAGGACCACCAGCCAAAAGAAAAATAAAGCCTGTTGTTGACTTTTGCAAAGTAAGATCACCTGCGTAGTCAGCATCAAAAAAACCAACCAGTTGCATTTTGCTCTCACTGGTTGAGTACTATATACCGTAATACGGTGTTTCACTTAAGCACCTCTAAATTCTTTTCACTGCTTGCCAATGTACATTAACATGACTGTTCAAAAATCTGCTCACACTGTTCACTGCAAATGAAATATCTGGTCGAGAGATAACTGTCAAAAACATAAGAGATCCAACCGCTTCACGATATGGTACTTTTGCACCACTGAACTCTTCATCATTAGGTAACAGACTCACATGAGGATCAGCAGGAACACTTAAACCTTTTGTTTCAGACATTCCAAATTTCTCAATTATTCTTCTAATATACTGGTGTTGACATATTAACATTTTCTTCCCCACACGATCTTGCTCAATTTCCACTCCAACAAAGCAACGACCTTCACCGACAGTGATTTGAAAGAATTCTTTTAGTGGTGTAACAACTTTATGAATTTCTTCCATTGACTTTGATACAATATGACGATCATCTACAAATAATGCTAGCAAGATAACATCACCACTGAATAAATGTGGATCAGCATCAGTTGCTTTAAAACTATAATGTGAAGGAAAATCTGTAAATTTCTCGTTCCAACACTGAGGAGCTTGCATAAGTCCGTACAGTGATTTCTCAAGTTTGCAAACTACAGGTTTCTATGTTTTAACCGCCACTCCCTTAGGTATATCCAAGTAAACTTCTTCTTCAAGGCTTCCATAAAGAAATGCCATGCGAAAGTCGAACTATACCATCTCTAGATCATTACATGTGGCAATTGCCAAGAAAACTCTGAGTGAATTATATCATGTCACCGGTGAAAAAGTCTCATTGTAGTTAACACTATAGTCCTGTTTGAAACCTCCTGCGCACAGCTCTGCTTTGTACCGAGTAATCTTACCGTCTGTGTCGAATAAAACCTTGAATACCCATTTTGAGTCAATAACTCTCTGGCTATTAGTTCTAGTAACTATCTTGTAGGTTTTGTTTTCTTCATGAGCTTCCAGTTATTTTTCAATCGCTTTTTTCCAATGTTTTGAGTCAGGACCAGAAATTGCTTCTTTGAAGCTGTAAGGATTATTCTACTGAGCAAAATCAGCTTCATATCTTGCTGGTTTGCAGATAATAGAACTATCTTGTAGCTGCATCAACGGCACTTTGGTAGTTTGTTCTTCAGTTTCCAATTTAGCAATATTTACATCATTTCGAGAAATTTCCATCTCTTCTTGTGCTTGAACTGGTTCACCACTAACTTGCTTGTGCCAATGCATGATATCTTGTTCATCGTCAGTCTTGAAGTTTAAGTATGTGTCATCAACTTCTTGTTGTGCAGATGCTGAGCTGCTGCTAACCTCACTGAATGTGAAATACTTCGATACAAATAATTTGTGACTCATGGGATCATAAAGTAGATAATTTGTTGATTCTCCTTGATAACCAACAAATACAACTTTATTGGATTTGGCATCAAACTTGCTGCGAAATTGTTTTGGTACATGAGCAAAGGCATCTGACCCAAACACTCGAAAATGTCCAACATATGGTTTAGGTGCATTCCACAACTCATATGGAGCTTGCTCCAAGTTGTGTTTTGTTGTAACCCTATTTAATATGTATACAGCAGTGTTAACAGCCTCTGCCTATAAAAACTTCGGAAGGTTTTTGGCTTTCAACATCATGCGTGCACTTCCAACAATTTAGCGATTTGCCTCTCAGAACGACTGTAGTGGGACTTTGAATTTCGCCATGCTACACTCGTTCCCTCAGATATAAATTATACCGTCACAGCTGTATGAGCGCTCGACGGCAGAGAAAATATATAAGAAAATGAAGGTACAAAAATTGTAACTCTTTTTGTTTTCTACCTGCTTTTGTCTCTGGAGAGCGGAAGCTTAACTTACTTATTAGCAAGTCTTGGTCAGATGAAGACGAAAAAACTTATTGGTGTGTAGACGTATTGTGGAAGTTTGTATGAAATTCGGAGGATGGAAGCAGCAAAGTAAAATACATTGCATTCAATATCAAGATGGTTTTGATTTGTATACATTAGTAATTCCTGGACAATGAAATTTATTGCAAAATTTTGGAGCAGCTACCACTTTTCACGCAGAAATGAAGCAGGAGATTTTTGGAGAACAAGACTTGGACGCCGCACGAGAGAAGACATGTTAACATGGTAAAGGATGAACTCTTATCTACGCCATTTCCCCCTGTTAATCACATTTTGTTATTCTCTCTTCTCTGTAGTGGAAATTGGTTTGACTTTTGCTCAGAAACGCCACAAGGTCCACCCCAACAATAGCTTTTCCGAATCACGAAGTCCGATAACTTTTCTGTAATATGAAGTCCGATTTGCATTTCATTCTTTCCCTTTTTCACGGTCATTAAAGATTTTAAAAACCCCTTTTTATTCACCATTTCTTCCCACATTTTCAACCTTTTCTTTTCTTCTCTTTTTCTTTTTTATTAAACACCACTACAACTGGCGACCGTGACAGGACACGAACCTGCAATCTTCTGCCCATAAAAACTTCGGAAGGTTTTTGGCTTTCAACATTGTGTGCGCACTTCCAACAATTGAGTGATTTCCCTCTCAAAATGACCATTCTGCTCTAGCGTATACGGTACAGTTTTTCTAACTGAATCCCATGGTTTCTCATGTTTAATACCATAATTAATGTCTTCAGTGCTATTGTCTACACGTAATATTTTGATATTCTGACCAAACTTATTCAACACAAGATTACTGAATCAGTAACATCAGATTTTTCTCTTAGAAAATAATCAACTCTGTATCCAGTTGCAGCTTCTTTGAATATGACAAAAAACTTTGGACCACCAATTGATTCAACTGACATTGGCCCACACATGTCAGAATGAATAAATTCCCCTGGTTTTATTGAACAATTTGTGTCTTTGTAGCTGAACTTCAGCCGATGTGCCTTGCTCAGCTGGCTTGATTGACAGCAAAAAATCTTCCTGTTTCTTTTTTTACATTTAGTCCTCCGACCAACACTTTTGCTGAAATCTCTTGAATTGTTCATATAGTGACATGTCCTAAGCACTCAAGCCACTGTTTAAGATCAGTCACTGCAACATTAACTTCACTCCCTAGTATGGATTCTGCCATGAAACACATCCTATAAATATTGTTCTCTTCCTTCACGCCTTCAGCTACAGTCTCTCCGTCACGTATTAGTACAACTTGATCTTCTTTGAAAGCTGCAGTAATTTTCTTCGACATGCGTACTCCGACTCTAAACAAGTTCTTTTTGATACCTGGTACATACAAAACATTTTCGATACATGCCTCACTCCATTTGCCGCTAAATTCTTGGCTGATAATAATAGTACTAACACCAGCGACTTGGCATTCTTTATCATTACCCAGTAACACATTCTCCCCAGTCACTCGACAGGACTTCGAAAACAATTCCCGTCGAAAAGTGATGCACCACTGTCCAACAGCCACACATCTGACTGATCATGTTCTAACCACTTAGCACATGTCTCACTTGACTATCTGACAACTCAACACATGTTATCTGCTGACACAATAAATGCATATGCAGATTTATTTTCACCACTCTTACATTCCTCTGTCTCTTGCTTTTTCTTCCGACACTTGCGAGCTATATGACCAGGCTTCTTGGAGTAAAAACACTTGACATCTGATCTTGTTTTTCATTCTTGTGAAATTTTGGTTTTATCACGATATCTTGCTTTTTCCTTTTGTCTGTTGATGGACATCACTGCAAATGGACCATTTTCTTCATCACTCATATTCAACTGGGACTCTTCTTTGACGAGGCGTTATGTCAAAGTTTCCACGTTTTGTTGACTAGCTGGCACACTGTCCCAAGCTGTTTTAAATGTATTATATTTTGATGATAATGAAGCAATGACTTTCGCCATTACAGCTACATCTGAAACCTTTCTCCAACCTTTCTGAGTTGTAATGCTAGATTTTCAACTTTGATTACATGTGCAACTACAGAATCATTTGCATTCACCCGATATTCATGAAAATGTAGAGATATTGTTAGTTTGCTGGCTTCTGACCATTGCTCATGTATTGATCTCAACTTGTTCCATATTTTGTGGGCTGTTTCACAAACCAACAGACTTTGCATTTGTGTATGTCTAGTGATGTGGAAATCAGAAACATACCTTTTTCATTTCCTTTTGTCCATGCTTTCAAGGCGGGATCATCGTCTTCATTAGGCTGACCTCGAGTACCAATTACAACACAAGAATTCCGTAAGCCTTTAAGATTGCAGTTATCTGGATTTTTCATGACTGATAATTTTTTGCATCCAGCTTTGAGATGTGTTTTGAAGACACTTCTTCAGCCATTGCAGATTTCTTCTCTCTTCTTCTCATCCGAACATGTCACAGTCGGCATACTGAAAGTTTATATGAAATAACAACTTTCCTCACGCAAACTGAGCGATGCTTGGGCCCATAACCTGATGTGGATTGTGGAGGTTTGCTAAAAGTGATTAATAAAGCTGTGTATGAACTTGTTTTATTAATTAAAATAACTGGCTTTCTTTACAACGGCTGACTTTACACATGCAACAAAACAAGTCAAAGAATACTACTACTGCAAAGAAGACAAAGATAAACAGCTGCGCCCACATAAATAAACTAGTGGTCAGAATGTGAGCGTAAACAAGAACAAGAACTGCAAATACACGCAAATGCAATTATGCAAAACCTTTCCCACAGAAATTAAGAAATCAGGCAATAAAATCAAATCAATATGGAATGTTGTTAGAATGAAGATAGGAAAAGTAACCACTGGTGCAGGTAGTATTACTATTAAAGAGAATGAGACCATCTTAATCAACAGTACACAAGTAGCTAATGTATTTAACAACCATTTCTTAGGTGCAACTGAAAAAGATATGGTGAGAATAGATCCAAAGAAAAAGCCAAGCAGTGCATGGAAGAGTCAGTTTTGAGAAATCTTAGTCAGATTAATTTTCACCAAACAGCCTCTTGCAAAATACGGAAAATCATTAAATCTTTGAAAAATAAACGTAGATGACATCTCTAACAAGATATTAAAACAGTGTGGAGCAGTTACAGCCGATGTTCTGATCACACATGTAATGCATCACTAACTCAAGGTATTTTCCCAGGCAGTTTAAAATATGCCATTGTCAGGCCTCTCTACAAAAAAGTGTACTCCACAGATGTCAATAATTATTGGCCAGTATCCTTGCTTACAGCATTTTCCAAAACTGTCGATGAAGTAATGTACACAAGAGTGGTTAGCCATCTCAACAGTAATGGGATACTTAGTAAATCACAAAATGGGTCAAATGGCTCTGAGCACTATGGGACTTAACTCTGAGCACTATGGGACTTAACATCTGAGGTCATCAGGCCCTAGACTTAGAACTACTTAAACCTAACCAACCTATGGACATCACACACATCCATGCCCGAAGCAGGATTTGAACCTGCAACCGTAGCGGTTGCGCGGTTCCAGACTGTAGCGCCTAGAACCGCTCGGCCACTCCGGCCAGCAGTAAATCACAGTTCGGATTTCAAAAATTCTGTTCCACTGAGACAGCAATATACAATTTCACGGCCCACAAAAAAAAAGTCTGTAAATAGTAAAATGCCGACAATAAGAATTTTCTGTATCCAAAGCATTTGATTGTGTGAACCATGACATAATGTTACACAAATTAACAATTCTATGGTGTAAATGGAACAGCATAAGAGTGGTTTAAGTCATTTCTACAGAATAGAAAGTGAAAAGTTTTTTTATATAGTGTAAGTGATTTAAGGAAGTTTGCCACTGCATCTTATAGGGAAGAAATTACATTAGGTCCACAAGCTGTGACATGGTCACAAATTGAACAGTGACCCGAATGTAGAATATATTTCCTTTACTTCGGGTCTATGGTCACAAAACACATCTGAAGATGCTCATTAAAGACCCAAACCAGTAGTCTGATGACCGAAAATTTGTGACCATAGGTGTGAAGTAAAGTAAATTTATGCATTAGGTGTTCCACAGGGTTCGAGAACGGGTCTCCTTCTGTTCTTTACATATGTGAATGACCTCCAATCTTATCTGAAACAAAAAGCTACACTGACACTGTTTGCTGATGATACAATCGCCATTATTAATCCAGTAAAAGAAACTCCAATAAAAATTATACAAATAATGTCTTTGGAAAAGTTATTAATTGATTTCTGCAAATGGACTTGCTCTGAACTAAAAGGGGGGGGGGGGGGGGACAGTACATCCAATTTTCTACTGCAAGGAGTACAGTTCCTTCAATAAATGTAACACATCAACAGCAGTCAGTAGCCAGGGTAGAGCATACTATTTTTGGGTGAACATATAGATGAGAATCTCAATTGGAAAATTCATATTTTGGATCTCCTAAAGTGACTAGGTTTAGCAACTTTTGCAATCAGAATAATTGCCAATTTTAAGGCTATAAAAATTAGTAAGTTAACATACTTTCACACTCTGATGTCATACAGAATGATATTTTGGGATAATTCAACACTTCAGCAAAAAGTATTCACTACTCAAAAGAAAGTGGTTAGAATAATGTGTGGAGCTCATAGCTGCACATCTTGTAGGCACCTGTTTAAAAGATTAGGAATTCTTACACCATCCTCACAGTACATTTACTCAGTAATGAAATTTGTTCTCAACAACATGGACCAGTTTAAAAACAACAGTGATATTCATGATTATAATACCAGAAGAAAGAAAGGCTTACACCATCTACTTAACCTATCTTTGGCACAGAAAGTGGTAAAATATGCTGCTGTAAAAGTTTTCAATAAATTACCAGATGAAATAAAATGTCTGACAGACAACAGCAATAGTTTCAAAAATAAATTTAAATCATATAGATGAATACTTGAATAGGAATAAATAAATCTACAGGTATAATATATGCATTTTGTGCCGCTGAAGGGAATGGGGTACGTAATAAAAATTTTAAGTTTGAAAAAAAACTTGATTCGTGCATGCATTTCTTATGCACTTGACACATTCCACATCATAACAGTTACCATAAGATTGATCAATGGAACACGTAACTAACTAACTAACTTGGCTTCAGTAAGCTGGAAAAAGATTTCACTGGCAGAACATTCAGTATAGCCTTCATCCTTTTGCTGTGTATTATAAAACATTGGATTTCATTAAGTCAATGCTATTGAGTTTTATACACAACAGTGTTTTCAACAAGGCAAAATTAAATCTGATGGTTTTGGTGGTACTATTATAGGTTTATCCACAAGAGTAAGTTTACAGTGTCTATATGACACTCACATTTTAAGTCCAAAAGATCTTGCTGCTTGCCGAAACTCGTATTCCAGGAATGTTTTATGTTACAATAGAGGATGTAACAAAATTCACAAATATGATAAAATATCAACATGAAACTAGTCCTACAATTCAAAAAACAAAGATGATGTGACTTACCAAACGAAAGCGCTGGCAGGTTGATAGACACACAAATACAAACACACACACAAAATTCAAGCTTTCGCAACCAATGGTTGCTTCATCAGGAAAGAGGCAAGGAGAGGGAAAGATGAAAGGATGTGGGTTTAGCTTGAATTTTGTATTTGTTTGTGTGTCTATCAACCTGGCAGCACTTTCGTTTGGCAAGTCACATCATCTTTGTTTTTAGATATATTTTTCCCACGTGGAATGTTTCCCTCTATTATAGTCCTACAATTCCTGAGACATGAGCTAATCTTTTTTTTATTTTTTCTTACCAAAAAATTCATACAAGTTCACCTTGGATTTCAAAACAAGGCCTCTATCACCACCATGAAGAAATGTTCATCATAGCTATCTACAATAACCAATGGTGGCTTGGAACAATTCTGGAAATCACTGATGAACATAGAGATGCAAAGGTCACATTCCTGAGATCAAGTGTATCAGTTTATTTATGATCACATCATGCTGATGTTTGCTGGATCCTGTATGAAAATACTTTAATGACTGCCTGTTCCTAACGAGAGCACAAGCACTGGTTGTTTATACACTTTCGGATCATATATAGTATTCTCAGATGATAGCAAGTTTAAAAGAATGAACACTTTTTAGACTCACTATAGCTGACACAACTGTCCCGAGACAATCAGCAACTAGCTAATATTTAATGCAATTCTCATTCATTCTTCAGCCTCAGTTGTATATTTTTAAGTATGTGACATGTTTCGATCACTCTGTATCATCTTCTGACGTAAGTAGATGCATCAGCAACCCATCTTGTCTGTTCAGAAACTCACATAACTCAACCTCATATGAGGTTATAAACAGGCAAGATGGTTGCTGACACAACTACTTTGATCTGAAGATGATCCAGAGTGATTGAAACATGGCATGTATTCAAAAATGTGTAGCTGAGATTGAAGAGTTAACGAGGATTGTTTTAACCATTTTAGAATTTTATGGATGTATTTTATGAGAACTGAAGGTCATTTGTTGTAAACCACCTAAGACACACAAAATGTAATGAGTGTTTCTATACACATTCTTTCAATTTTTAAACCATAAATGAAACAAACACCCTAAGCTGGTAAAAATGGAACTCTTATAGGATCACCTTGTTGCCCATTTGTCTGTCTTTTGGTCTGTCCATCTGACTGTTAAAAACCCATTTTCTCAGGAACAGGAAAATGTATCATGTTGAAATTTATGTCACATTCTAAGATCTACAATCCCTTGGTGGTGTAAAACATTTAAGTTTCCACATCAATGCAATCAATACATGTGGCCATTTATGTCACATATTTTGATATTCACAAACTCATTTGTTGCAACCAATAGAGCACTTCCCATTGACCTAAAATCATGAAACTTGCCAAGAAGCAAAGTTTCATACTACAACCAAAGGTAAACAACCGCAAATTTTAATTTGTAATTATGTCACTAATTTGTAATTACATCACACAAAAAGAAATTTTTTTTGTCATTTGCTGTCAACCTGACTGTCTGTCTGTTTGTCCATCCGTCTGTTAAAGCCCCTTTTTCTCAGGAATGTATATACATATCCAGCTGAACTTTATGCCAAATATTTGGATCTATGGTTCCTTGGTGGTGAAAAAAAATTTACGTCCTACATCAGTGGAATCAGAAGATATGGTAATTTATGTCACATAATTTGACACATGCAAACTCTCTATTTGCAACCGATAGCGTACGTCCTGTTGACGTAGATCACGAAATTTGGCAAGAAGTAAGGTTTCACAGTACAAGTAATGGGGGGGGGGGGGGGGGGGGGGGGGGAAATCAGAAGTTTGTTAATTTCTAATTATATCATACGAAAAAATATTTTGTTTGTCATTTGTTACCTGACTTCAAAATTAAAGTTAAAACATAACATCCTTGAACTGATGGGACCAATGTCTTGCTAGTATCAGTGTCGATAACAAGCAAAAATGATCGAGACTGGATGGGTATAGATAATTAAGTCTGAACAGAACCCTCAGTGTGCAAGTCCTACTCACCTACCTACACCTGCTCAATTTTTTTACATTGAAAAGTATGACAACAGGCATTACATGAAACAAAAATTGAGGTGTTGAAACTTGTGACCTCTATGAAAGTTCTTTTCTGGGTGTCATTTGAGAAAAGAATGTGTTGGGTGTCGCATAGCTGATGTTTTCAGAAATCATCCCTGTTGGTATGAAACATCATTCTGTTCAAGATACCTCATAATGTTTGAGCTCAGAAAAAGTGATACAATTCTGTAATGGATGGATGTCAAATATTACTGGATGATAATTTTGTTGAAACTTCTGCTAACCTTCTTGCACACAGATGTGATCTCTGTTTTCTTCCAACCACACCGTCCAACCTTATGTTCAAGGTATCTACAGAATATTATGCTTACAGGAGGGACTAACTAACCATCAAATGATACAAAGAGCATGATAAGGATTCAATCAATCACAGAACTGTTTGCAGTGGTGCCAGAATTAAACTGGGGCAGTACTCCTGCATCTTCCTTTCTAAAAAATCATTTAAAATCAGAACTCTGCATTTACTCTGCTACCCTCAGTTTCAATTCTTGCTTCATCCATGAATTCTTGGATACTAAATTTTGTACCATCAACAACCTTTAAACATCGACTAGAATGTGTCACGATTTTGGACAAAGTTTGCTGATAATATTCTGCTAACATGATAGTTCAAGGCCTCACACATGGCTCTACAGACAGGCAAATACGCTTGACTCGGAACCTCTCCGTAGCTCTTTGCTTTGTCAGGGTTGACACAAGTTTCCCCAAGTGAAATTTCCCTTATTTCCAGACACGTTTCATCATTTTTCCCTGAAACATTTTGAGATCTCTAGGGTAAGTAAAGGCATAAGTTGACCAAAAAAATGTAAGGACTTCTGTATTTCTCCACTGTGTGAGCAAAAATCTCAAATACTAACATCAACATCTTTTGTAATGAACTGTTTTTGATGGAGAAAGCAAGCCAAATGATATATGTGTTTCATTGAGTATTAAGACCACTGTTGTTATTTGATTCCAATAAAACGAAACACATCTGGTGACAAAAATACATATTTCCTTGGAGTCGTAAGACAGATTTAAAGTACCTGCACTGATTTCAGAAATAATCTCAGAAAAAGTAGGCCTCTTCAAATAAGTGTATAAGGCTGGGAAGAGTTGTATAAGCCAATGCTATAGGTGACTAGCAATGAAACGCTGTTTCTGCTATGTTTGTTATTGTCGGTTGTCTATAAAACGCCACACTGTACACTGTAATTGCAGTGAGACAGCCACAATTCTTAAAATCCATTGCCCGTGGCCTCTGGCCTGCCAAGGAGCATCTCAGTCCTTGGTCCATAGATAAGCCACAAAAATCCACTGCATTATGCCACACACAAACAGACCCGGTCTGCGGGCAGATCAGTGAGACTAGATACGATGGGCATAGCCTGCACATTAGTGGGAAACGATGAGCTTCAGATTGGCAGGCCCGATCCATTAGAGATATCCACAGAAATGGCCTGCAGTTTTGGCCCATCATGGGAATCCAATCGTGTGACCAGCTATTCATGTGTCACAGACAGAATGTTGATGAAATGAGACTGCAGTGATTAATCCAAGCAATAGATAACGTGAGCAAATACTCTGAGAAACAATACTAATAAGTTAATCATCTTGTGGTGCAGTTCTTCTTGTATCCATGCCTGCTAAGGTGGAACTTCTCATCCCAATACTAATGAGGATAGGTAGCAACTCACCATATAGATGATCGCTGAGCCACAGACAGGCATGTAGAAAAGACAATCACTCTCACACAACTAAATTTTCGGTCATAGCCTTTGACAGAAAATGAGAGCACACACACACATTGACACAATCACTCAGACACAACTAATGCACACATGATCACTGTCTCCGGCCAGTGTGTCAACAATCTCTGAGAATGAGGTAGAAACAAGCAACCCCTCATGTCTCCCTGCCTGTCATCAGCAGCTACTAGGCTAGTGGCACGAAGTGGAGGCAGCACTGACTGCAATCTGAGGGGAGTGGTAGGAAGGGGTGATGTAGTAAGAATGAGCAATAGGCAAGTGGCGCATGTGCCGCATTTTCTCAGCTGCGTCCAGCCAGCAATGATGCACGACATCTCAGTAAACAAACCACATCTATTGAGACAAAAATGAGACTTTTCCAGTGTCCCCCCCTCCCCTTCACATTTCCCTGATATTCCTCTGATTTCCCTGACATGTTTTAAATTCCCAGATTTTCTGAACATGTGGCAATCCTGTTTATTTTGCACCTACTGTGTAGTAGTTTTAGTTTTATTCACCGTGTAGGATCCCTCTGACCATTAACTGTTCTACTCAGCACATATCTATCCACTACTTGTTAAACCATTATTCTAAATTTGAGGCACAGTTCCTCTATTTTATCATGACTACAGCTATAGGTTTCAAATCCTTCACTCATTAAGACATTAACTGTCTCTACCTGCCTCAGTGAACAAGTAAATCTTTCTAATTGTTGTAGTTCCTCTTTGTGCTATTGATTATCACTGTTGCAACAAGTGTTTTTTCATCACCGATACCAGTGGACATTCTCATGGAGGTTATGGCTAATTGCTGTCATTAGATCTAATGTATTTCCATCATGAGTTGGCTTCAAAATAATGTGCACTTGTAGTTTTTTTCTGAGACAATGTCTTGTAATGCTCGTCACTTTCAAAACTGTAATTATACCAATACATTTTTGATAATACTGGTACACAGACCCACGGTTTAGCCAGATTAGGGTTGAGCATGGTCCGGACTTACTTCCTACCATCCTGAATTAAGCCTCTTATAGTGTTAGATTTGTAATCCTTATACTTAATTTCAACAAACCAGAAATTTTAGCAAAATTCTTTATGTTTACTCAATACTATTAATGCTTCAACATTTATTTTTTCCAAGTCCAAAGAAGCATAACTGTGCTATAAGCCGCTCCCCCCCCCCCTCCCCCCAAAAAAGAAATATCTCTCTCTCTCTCTCTCTCATGACTTAATGGCTGCAGTATCTGTAAAAGAAATAGTAGTGAAAGAAAAACTCACTTCAGGAAACTAAAACCAGGGATCAACTGCTGGCCACTAGGTACCCCAGGAAGCAAAATATTAAGTACTGCCAATGAACATATAAACTAGTTCCTTTCTCTGGGAGGAGACCGGAAGGAGGAGGGGGGGTGAGGGGGGGGGGGGGGGCGACGTATAGGGTGGCTGACTGACAAGGTTCAGAAGGAAGGGTAGGTCACTCACTCCAGGTTAAAGAACCACATACTGCAATATCGAGGGGGGACAAAGATGAAGAGGGAGATGTCAGAGTAGGAGGTCACAATAGTACAATGGTAAGCCTATCTATAGCTCAGAGAAAGAAGATGATGACAGACTAAGAACTAAAGGTGGATCGAGAGAAACAGAAATGATTAGTACAACTAAGAAGTAGCATGGGGATATAAAAAGTACAATCAATAAAGAAAATAATTAAATCAGGCACAATCAATGGAGGAACTAATAGAGATAAAAAAAAATTTTAAGACACATTTAGACTAACTCTAGAGGTACAAATATTGTCTGAAAAATGAGAGGCTGTAGGACTGGATCTCTATCAGACAACTGATTTTCCAGTCTCTGTTTTAACTTAGCCTTCACCTCTCAATGATGTGAGGAGTCACCAGAAATAGCATCTGGTTCACATTCCACGTAAAACTGTAGGTCCCCTTACCTTGGTTGAATAACTGTGGTAGGTTAGGGGCATTAAAGTCACCAAAGTGGTGTCCAATAGTAAGACTCGCACCACATCATTGAGCCACACAAAATTATTATTATTATTATGCACTCTAACTCCTCAAGCAATCATGTCATCCTGCACAGTCAGATCTGCTTCGACCTTTTACACACTGATACAACAGTGAAAAAACATCATCATTTATTTCAAAATCTTTGTTTTACCTCAAGCACTTTACAGTAATGAAAAGGATTTAGCCAAGTCAACTGTTTGCAAGGACTGTCCCCAAAGAAAATGGTTAGCAAGTATTTATAACATTGTTTTCAGATGACAGTAACATTATAACAAGAGCCAAATGTCCTGTGTTAGACAGAGAAGGAAGAAATTGAATGTAGGCCTATATAAAAAATAAAATTTCTAGGTATGAGTCTAGATCATCAGTTGAAGGAGGATCTATGGTATTCCTAATTTTTGGAAACAAATCCTCAATCTTTTAACTGTATTTTAGCTCTAATGCTGTTAGGACTGTGTAAAAACAAACAGACACACACACACACACACACACGCACACACACACCAGGGGATTACAGAAGCATCCAATTACACCCTTCTGCTATGACAATATCAATATGGCAGAAATGACCGTTCTCAGCATCTCCAATATGGCGCCAATAACGTGAGTACATAAACACAACACCAAAGGTGAAAATAAACATCAATACAACAATATCATCTTCAACCAAAAATACAATCAAACTAACAGGACACAAGTGCGGGAAATTGGGGATTTTATGGTGGTGACAAACTAAATACAAAGATATAAAAACCCACACCACAATCCCAAACCACACAAAACAACGATAAAAAAATGATGAAAAACAACACAAAACTCCCACATTCTGCCCCACCCACAAAATCCACAGGAATCAATCACTTCCTTCCAGCTACAAAGTTCAATTGCAATTATCGATACTCCAAAATAAAAACCTACAACTACAAAAATTAGAATTGGACTGCAACTATCAATACCACAAAACTAACACATAAAACAACAAAAATCAAAATCAGACTCTTCCCTTGACCTATATAGGTCAACTAAAGCACACTACATCAAAACATGTACATCTACAAAGACAAAAATTGGAATTGGACATTTCCCTTAACCTACATAGGGTCAACCACAGCTGACGATACAAAACAACAAACACCAACACCTGTGACAAATAAAACCAAACCCACAACACAACAAAAACCCCACAAAACATCAAAACTCGTAAACAACAGATCCAAAAAAAACAACTACTTACCGCAAACAAATTCCGGCATTACACACTAGGTTAGCCACCCCAACCTCACACACACACACACACACACACACACACACACACACACACAGAGAGAGAGAGAGAGAGAGAGAGAGAGAGAGAGAGAGAGAGAGAGAGAGACCTCCCAAACTATCCACAACCTACCAACCCCAACCCCCAAACTTCACCCCCCCCCCCTTCCCACAAAAACAAAAAATCTGCCAACAAATAAAAACCACAAAATAAATGAAACTCAACCACATATTACAACTCAAAAACTACTGCAACAAAACAGACCCTCTGCAACATAATCATAAATCAACCCCCACCCCCCACCCAACCCACCTAAAACAACAACCATTACCCACAAACCCCACCCCCCTAACACACAAAACTCCCTCAACTAACCACCCTTGGCCTGTACATCTTATTAAATGCCCTCAAAATATCACAAAAAATACAATACTCCCCAGGGACACTCTTCCGCCAGCAATATTAATCTAAATGAGATTGCAGGTTAGAAGAGCGCCTCTTCCCTTCCCTATGACTGATTTAACCAAACCCAAAACCCCTCTACTGTATTGGTACATGCCCCAGTTTCGTAATTTTTGAAATCTAAACCATGATTTACAAGTAAATGATCACAACCCCTCTTCCCCAACCCCCAATATGACGAAAAAGCATCTGACACTACAGTACTCCCCGCCTGTATATAATCTTCAATTAACCCTACCAGTTCCCTCTTAGCACACCCCTCCAAAACCCTGTAAACACAATCACATAGCCCCCTCCCCCCTCTCCGAAATAACGGCTCCACACCCATAATCCAACTTGATAATTATCCCTCCCATACCTTCTCTTCCCAAATTGAGATTCTTCTATCTCAACCACCTCCCTCAGCTCACCCAACTCACCCCTGTACTTCACAATTTTGAACACCCTTTCCTACAAAAAGAAAATCAATCTAAAACCATCCTCTCACTCACTCCAATCTCATGCGCGCAAAAACTGATAGAGGACCTATCACAAAAATAATAAGTCATCAAAACAATCTCTCTCATGGTCAACTTAGATTTCTCGAACCAGGTACTGCATCTGATGGTGCGCCAAAGATTATCCTTTCGGCACCGCCACATATAACAGTACCTGATCTGAGAAAACCGGAACTCTTGCCAACCTCCTGTTTTCCCTGCACACACTACATTTCACAAGTCTTGCTAACAGTCCGAACATCTGGAGAAACGTGATCAGAGACATCATGTCTTCGCCCCAGCTATGAAGGCATCCTCGAGCTGTTGTATTTAATAGTCATATCCATACCTAACAGAAAAGGCCACACAATAAATTAAATGTCTTAACGCATGACAAACAGCAAACCAATAAAACCAATCGACAATGCAATCACATAAAAAAAAAAAAAAAATCATCACAACTGAAACCAATTTCAATTTTTCAGTCACAGACACTCAAAAAACTTTACTCTGCCACCACCAAAGCTCAAATGAACCCAATACATCACATAACAAACACAAACACACACAAAACCACCACCACAACCACAGGACATCATAAACCACAAGTAGGGGGCATCTACAAACAGAACCAACTCATAAACTAAACTCTGCACTGTAATGACGTCACACACAACAAGATCCTTGTGTCACGGATCAAAGCAGATGGGTGGGATCGGATGCCTCTGTTGACCCCACACCAGTATTATTCGGTTTCAAATTCCTGGCATTCTAACTGATCTTTGCACCATCTTGCAAAGCATAATACCTAATAATAAAAAAAAAAGCTTGAAGATTCTTTCCTACCAATGAGTAAATGTTCTAATCTGCCACAATGTATTAAACACATGAAATCACTTTTCATTTAGGATAACTCAAATGAAATATTAATCAACAAATAATTTTACTCAGTTGAAGAGTATATGTTTGAGAGTGACACTGCAGATTAATAAAAAAGAAGTGATGATGGAATGAAAAAGCAGTTACACTGTCACGTGGTTCTCATATTCATATAAAAAAATATGCGTTGTTTATGTTGTGTGCATTGGTCAATACAACAAAAAATTATATATAGGCCCTATAATGTAATATTTCAAATTACTGAAACATTTCATCCAGTAAACACGGAAATTTTTATGTCCAGTTTGTTTGTCTATTTGTATATTAATGTTGGGAAGGAATACCCATCAAATGAAACAACAAATTTTCTGTTAACAGTCAATGTTTATTTAACTCCAAAACGCGTATCAAAAGTTAAACCTCTACCATCCGGTAAATTTAGATTTGTTAGTATGACGTGTGTGTGTTGTGTTACGATTATTTGAAGGAACTTATGGCACTGTCATCAGTGGTCACAGGTTCCTTTCACTGTCGTAACACTTCTGGAGCCAGTGCCACAAGTTCCTCAAAAACGACGTCGTCGTCTCTTCCTCTCTCCCTCTCACACACACAAATGTAAATCCATCTGATGATGGAGATTTAAAACTGTGAAACGCGTCGTGGAGATAAAGAAACAGTGACTGGCAACAGTAAACTTGTTGTTTCATTAACAGCCAGTGTAAAGGCTAACCTTCGCATTTACAGTAATAATGTTTGTTTTGAAGAAAAATTATTTATTTATTTATTTATAATGACTTATGCAAAGTAAACGTGTTACAAATTTGGATGCTTGTGTGAAATTTTGATATTTTGTATTTACGACTTAAAAGCGCACGAAATGATCAAAAATGAATAAATCAAACAGGGAGCTACACCAAAATTCGTAATCTGCCAATTACATGATCCGTGCTGAAACCGTACAGATCTCTCTTCAATATAACTGCGATGTCACTCAATCACTCTAGAACTACGGCTGCAGCAGCTGTTTGAATATCAAGCTGAAGTGTCGAGCGATGAGTATTGTCGTTGAGATCCTCACCTTCAGCCCTGTCAAAAACCTGTCGTGTGCCGTACTCTTGAGTTCTTCTGAAGGAGGCAACAGCTTCCATTTACCCTCTAACTCTTTCTTCAGGTCTTCCAAATTCTTGTTTACACTTTTTTTAGTGTCTGTCCTGATAAACAGACGAGAAAAATTTTATTGCACATAAATAGAAACTCCTACGACAGTTACGCACATATCAGGAGTATTTACCATTTGCTATCCATATCAAAATTATATCAGAAAACACAATTTACGTCAAAAAAGTTCCTAACCATAATTATTTACGTCAAATAGTTAAAACACAACAACTGCCATTCATATCAAATTCATCGGCGGGCCGCGGGAATCTGTTTTCAGTGTCTTTCAGTGTTACCAACCAAAGAGATAAGTATTTATCTTAATTTATTTATTTGATCTCCATCAGACCATTTACTCGTTACAGTGTCATAACAGATATATTAATGACATAATATAAGCTTTTCTGGGTATCATTTATGTTTAATATCAGTTGTACGATAGTATCGACTGTTAAATCTTGTACTTTCCAGAATGTAAAATTTCGATTGTGATGTAGACTGCACGTTGATGATAGGTGTTATGATAGGTGTTAGGAAAATGTTTCTGGCTTCTTTATATTGTGGGCAATGGTTTGTGTCTCCATATGTCGTATCAGCAGAGTTCCAGGCAGGGCATTGAATTACATGTACTCGAAATAGGTGTCCCGAGAATGACTCTTTGGCAACAGTAACTATTAACTTATCCTGGCCTTCACAATAAATATCGTTCGGTATTCGATAATCGATAGTGCACTCTATTGCACAAGCATAATGCATAGCAAGGCAAAGCAAATAAATCTAAACAACATCTGTAAATAACAACAATAACCATCCTGAGAGCGCGGAAGTTGCTTATTTTCGTCCACGGTGTGTGCTGTGGTCTCGTCACAACTCATGGTGTAATTAAAGCAGAGACAGTTTATCAGCGTCCGTAAATTGTCTCAAACCATAATATATGCGGAAATAATGGTTGAATTTGTACACAATCACATCCTTTGATCCGTGAGTTATGATGCTATTTGACTTGTCATGTATCGAGCACTGTTTTGTGAATGATACGTCGATATTCCGAAATAGTATACTTCCACGGTCATTCTTTTGCCATACACTGTTCCATGTGTGACCGGACAGACTTCTAATTTTAAATAGCCATAAAAATCCCATTCAGCAATTTCAGTGAAACAATTCAGTTTTGTTATGTAAGAAGTTATGTTAATATAGCAAAATGAAATATATTCACATAAATTTTGAAATTTAATTTGAGGAAAAATGTGCATCTAAACAGAAAGCTGCACCAAATGTACTTAACATTACATGATAATGCTATAACAACTGAAGTGGCCTGCACTCTAAAGTTTACTTTTTGGTTTATTATTATAATATACTGTTCATGTAATAGTAAAAACATAAGCTACTCCCTCAAGACAGTCAAAAATAAAAGATACTCTAGCGTCAGTACTTTTTAGGTTTTTAGTTTCCTTCTGAAAAGCCTTCTTTGTAGCCACTGCAGATTTTTTGTCAAGCATTGAAGCTAGATTGGCTTCTTGGAGCAATGACAAACATAAGGTGTCTTCCACTTATTTTTTGGTGCACAAGTGGAGAGTGTTTCACATTTTGGCCACTGTGTATGAGAATCGGGCCTTGAGACTCTACTATGCCTGCTACAGGAATAACACCTACACCAGAATATCTTAACATAATAACTGAATTTTATTTGATCATTAGAATGCTAACTAGAGAGCTCATGAGGATGAATATTCAATACAGGTCTTGTGAGACTAGGACTGTGAGAACACATCAGTTATGCTTAGTGAGCTCGTTTGCTTGTGTGATAGGTACATTGTACAAAGGACTCCATAGAAGATACAAGGTAAAAAACAATGAATAACCATCATATGAAAAGTAGCAAAGAAAAGATTAAAAGTTCTGCGCAGCAAAACACAGCGCTCCATGCGGAATGCACTGAGCTGCTTGGTGCAGTTGTGAAAATTGACACTTGCACTCTGGTTGACACTCACGCACTAACAAAACACAGGCCAGATGATGGCTGCAGTCAGTACAACAGCCCTCTCATCAGGAGTGGAGCACCATCTAGAAAGAGTGCCAGAAAGTGCAAATGACGGCCAGATCTCATTGTGCAGTATGGTACAGAAGCTGCTGGCAAAGGCGGTGCAGTTTTCCGGTTCAATTCTGGGGCACAGGCTGCTGCAGGACCAGGCGGCGGAGGAGACAGTAGTTGTTCGCCTGCAGGTGGTGGTGATTCATTGAACATGTAGGGCAGCTTAACTCTGTCGATGGTGACAGTGGTATGTTTTCCATTGAGCAGACTGTCCATGGTGTGATCTCCCCTGCTGACAACCTGATGTGAACTAGTGAAGGGGAGCTGGAGAGCCACTCTGATGTCATCACTAAGTAGCTTCATGTGTCAGCATGTGCTGAGATCTATGTGTGTAAACAGTTCACCGGTACCGTATATGGATGGCTGTGGCGAGTGTCCTCTGTGGTCTGTGAGACACCCAACGAGTGTAGATCTGTCGATCTCTTATCCCAGGGCTGCTTCTATGAAATTTCAGGCTAGTCTCAGTGTTTCCCGATATAGTAGATCTGCCAAGGAAATGCCCAGGTCTGGTCTGTAGGTGGTGCGAACCTGAGCAGGACAACTGGCAGGGTCTCAGTTTGCCCAGACGAATGGCATATCAGGGCCGCTTTCAATGTGCGGTGCCATCATTCCACCATTCTGCTGCTGGTCGGGTGGTATCTGGTCATCCTATGATTGCTCATGCCACAAAGTGCTGCAAATTTTGCGAACAACTTGGACTCAAATTTTCTGCACCAGTCAGTTGTGACATGGAGAGTGTAGACAAACCTCAATATCCAGTGTGTTATGAATGACTGCGCCAAGGTTTCAGCTGAGGATTGCTTCAGGCCAGTGAGCGAATATCCGTCATCACAGTTTAGCAGGTAATGCTGGCCATTCGAGGGCAGTAACACTCTGACGACGTTTGAACGTGGACATGTATAAAGTGCACTATGATGTCGGGGAAATTACCTACTGGAATATGATTGTGTTTGCTAATCTAACTGTGATGGCACTGTAGACAGCACTTTTTGCACTCTCTCAAATTCTTTTTTACCCATGGCCACACGAAGCAAGCTAGAACTTGACGGAGCATGGACCTTGTACCTGGATGGCAGAGGTTGTGTAAGGATTTGAACACTTGCTGACAGAAGTTTGGAGCAAGTATGCACGTGGCTCGGCTGTAGACTCATCACAATACAGTTATTCGCTGGTGCCAGGAATGCCCACGAGTTGTAGCCGTAATGATGACCGCATGTCTTGTAACAGGTCTTAAAGCTCTTGATCTGACCTCTGTTCTTCGGTGAGTGCTGTGTAGTCCATTGTAGAGACACTTCCAATGTGAAAGATGCGGTCTGCCACAATGTTGTCCATACCTGAGATGTGCTGGATGTACATGGTGAATTGGGCTCCGTACTGTAGGTGATTGTGTTGTCGTAGTGAGCAGTTCAGGTTATTTTGCTGGATGGTGAAAGTCAGCGGCTTGCGATCAGTAAATATTGTGAAAGCGCAAGCTTCAACAAGAGGATAGAAGTACTTGACAGCTTCATACATCACCAGTAATTCCCTGTCATATCTGCATACTTTCTTCTATGAGGTGGTCAGCTTTTTAGAAAAGAAAGCTAGTGGCTGCAAGGGCTCATCAGTATGTTGTGAAGTACACTGCCTATTGCAGTCTGATCATGTCTACTACCACACCCAACAGTGCTTTCGACTCAGGATGTGCCAACAATGCCACATCCATTATCCCTTGTTTAGTCTTCTCAAGTGCCGCGATCATATCGTCTATCCAAGTAATTGATAAGTTGCCTTTAGCCTTCAGGTCCAACAGTGTAGATGTCAGTGGCTCTTGAACTTCAGCTGCATGCGGCAGGTACCATCGATAAAAGTTCAGCATGCCTAAATAGTGTCTCAGTTCTCTGTATGTGGCTGATCGGGCAGCTGGCGGGTAGCCTCAACATTGTCCGGCAATGGTAGTGAGCCTTATGGGGTAATGCTGTGGCCTATAAAGTCTATCTGCAACTGTCTGAAGACACATTTCGCCACGTTCAGCATGATTCCGTGTTCACTCAGCCATTGGAAAAGCACGCAGTGTCTTTTGGTGATGCGGAGAATGCTGTTATCTAGGTTTGCGAAGAAAAACAACAGACTATGCAGCACTGCATCAATGTACCTCTGCCAACCTGTTCCGCATTCCGGAGGCCGAAAGTCATGAAGTTGCTCTCAAAGAGGATAAATGGCGTAATAATGGCTGTCTTTGAAATGTCCTCATCAGCCACCGAAATCTGTGCGCAGACCTTGGCATAATCTAGTACAGTGTACACACAAGCACCTCTCAATCCATAGTTGCAGTCTTGGAACAGAGGTACTGGGTATCTGTCAGGAATCATGTGGGTATTCATAGCTCTGTAGTCTCCATATGGCCACCTCGATTCACATTTCTTAGGAATGAGGTGCAGGGGCAAAGACTGGGGACTGTCAGGCGGACGCTTAATGCCCTCTTTGATCATGTCATCTAACTCACCCTTCGCCATTATGGTGCTAGCCTGCAATGTGGACAGGAGATTGGCGACCACTCAGTCGTCTTGATGTGATGGACAGTGTTGTGTCAGACATCCTGAAGTATGGTGTCTCAATTAACTCGGGAAAGTCTTTCAGTAATGTATAATATTATATTCATCACCCACAGTGGTTATCAGCCAGGCAGATTGGATGGGTATCTGGTGCCAGAAGCATGCAGCTGTGGTCTGGCTTCCAAGGTGGGCATTAGACATGGATGGCAAAATGTTATAGTATGCCAAGAAATCTGCATCTACAATTTGTTCACACATATCTGCCCAGTGGAATTCCATGGAAGGCATGGCGGAAGCCAGAACACAGCTCTGTTCTGTGCAGGCTATATGTGGAGACAGGCGAATTATTCATGACCTCGAGGCAGAATGTCGTATGTGGTCGGCACTAATGTAGCATCGTGCATGTGTAGATGCATAAATGAGAGATGGTGTCTATCAGGCACTTACATAGCTGGTGCACAGTAATTGATGAATAGCACTGTGATGCCAGCCAGTAATCTGACGAAGTGCCTACAGTCGATTGCCACTGGCATTTGGGTACCTCTGTGACTTGGTGCAGTGTTGTGCACATTCTCCAAAACGCCAATGGTACCAGCAGACGTCTTTCTGAGCATCAGGTGTTGACGCATGTGACTGAGATGCAGCCCTGGTGTGAGAGCACCTTCTGTCCCTCCACTGACGCTGCAACATGCTACCAGCTGGCTAATCTGTTGCATCAGCTGATTGATCTTCACCGTTAATGCCTTGTACTCGCCGTAAGCTACCATGATGGTTGTACTCAAGCACTGGGCAGTTGATATCTTGTTGGGTGCTGGCAATACAGCATCCAATACTTTATTGGCCAATTCTGCCACAGCATCTAGCAACATCTCTGACTGCGTTGCTGTTGCATGAATGACATTATTGACATAGTTGACATTCGCATGAATGGTATCACAATGAGAAAAAAAGTGAAACTTTGATAATTAACAATAATGTAGGTGACCTGTCACTAATTGAACTTAAAGTAAATGAGACTGAAAATGAGTGTGCCGAAGTTTTAGATGAAATTATTAACCAAGTCAATCATCTGGGGTTAGTGCAGACTGATGAGGATACAAATCCTGATACACGTGGTGGTGGTGATAATGACAGTGATGATGATGATGATGATGATTTGATGATAATGATTTTGAACTGACTGCAGATTAAGTGCCAGTAAAAAATGTTAATATCCAGGATCTGGGTTCCAATCAGAAATTGTTGATGTAAATATTGATGTTCTTGACGTGGAAACAGAGGTGTATAGGTAGTAAATGAAACAGTTGATGAAGTTAATCATCTTGTTGTTGTGGTCTTCAGTCCTGAGATTGGTTTGTTGCAGTTCTCCATGCTACTCTGTCCTGTGCAAGGTTCTTCATCTCCCAGTACCTACTGCAACCTACATCCTTCTGAATCTGCTTAGTGTATTCATCTCTTGGTCTCCCTCTACGATTTTTACCCTCCGCCCTTCCCTCCAATACTAAATTGGTGATCCCTTGATGCCTCAGAATATGTCCTGCCAACCGATCCCTTCTTCTAGTCAAGTTGTGCCACAAACTTCTCTTCCCTCCAATTTTATTCAATACCTCCTCATTAGTTATGTGATCTACCCATCTAATCTTCAGCGTTCTTCTATAGCAGCACATTTCAAAAGCTTCTATTCTCGTCTTGTCTAAAGTATTTATCGTCCACTTTTCACTTCCATACATGACTACACTCCATACAAATACTTTCAGAAATGACTTCCTGACACTTAAATCTGAAATTTCTCTTCTTCAGAAATGCTTTACTTGCCATTGCCAGTCTACATTTAATATCCTCTCTACTGTGACGATCATCAGTTATTTTGCTCCCCAAATATCAAAACTCCTTTACTACTTTAAACGTCTCATTTCCTAATCTAATTCCTGCAGCATCACCCGATTTAATTTGACTACATTCCATTATTCTCGTTTTGCTTTTGTTGATGTTAATATCATATACTCCATTCAGGACCCTGTCCATTCCATTCAGCTGCTCTTTCAAGTCCTTTGCTGTCTCTGACAGAATTACAATGTCATTGGCGAAACTCAAAGTCTTTATTTCTTCTCCATGGATTTTAATTCCTACTCCAAATTTTTCTTTTGTTTCCTTTACTGCTTGCTCAATATACAGATCAGGGAGAGGCTACAACCCTCTCTCACTCCCTTCCAGCCACTGCTTCCCTTTCATACCCCTCAACTCTTATAACGGCCACTTGGTTTCTGCCACCTGGTTTCTGTACAAACTGTAAATAGCATTTCGTTCCCTGTATTTTACCCCTGCCACCTTCAGAATTTGAAAGAGAGTATTCCAGTCAACATTGTCAAAAGCTTTCTCTAAGTCTACAAATGCTAGAAACATAGGTTTGCCTTTCCTTAATCTATTTTCTAAGATAAGTCGTAGGGTCAGTATTGCCTCACGTGTTCTAACATTTCTACAGAATCCAAACTGATCTTCCCCAAGGTTAGCTTCGACCAGTTTTTCCATTCATCTGTAAAGAATTCTTGTTAGTATTTTGCAGCAGTGGCTTATTATAGTGATAGTTCAGTTATTTTCACATCTGGCTACACCTGCTTTCTTTGGGATTGGAATTATTATATTCTTCTTGAAGTCTGAGGGTATTTCGCCTGTCTCATACATCTTGCTCACCAGATGGTAGAGTTTTGTCATGACTGGCTCTCCTAAGGCCGTCAGTAGTTCTAATGGAATGTTGTCTACTCCCAGGGCCTTGTTTTGACTTAGGTCTTTCAGTGCTCTGTCAAACTCTTTGCGCAGTAGCATATCTCCCATTCCATCTTCATCTACATTCTCTTCCATTTCTGTAGTATTGTCCTCAAGAACATCGCCCTTGTATACCGTATTTACTCGATTCTAAGCCGCACTTTTTTTCCGGTTTTTGTAATCCAAAAAACCGCCTGCGGCTTAGAATCGAGTGCAAAGCAAGCGAAAGTTCTTAAAAATGTCGGTGGGTGCCGCCACAACTTAGTTCTGCCGTCGAATATATGTAGCACTACACAGGCATGCTTTGTAGGGTGCTGTTTGTAGGCACAAAGATAAATACTGGCGCCAAAACCTCTGCGTCAGTAAATAAATTTAAAAAAAAGGTGGAAGACAAGCTTTTTTTCTCCGCGCCGAGTTTCGACCACTGCATTTTCATACATTATCCAACGAAGTAAATACTAATTCCGTATTGTTCATCTTCGAATGTAGTAGCATTTCAATGTACTACGAAAACCCGACTGGCAAGAATGTTTAGGATGTTTGTCAATATGGCCAACTCTACGTTCTGAATTTTTTCCTATCTGTGAGAAGAGATGGTTGCTAATACGAACTTTTATAAATTGTGAATCACATGCAGTATTCTCGTCACCATAAGAATAATACGAATATAAACATTTTGCCATGTATTGTTTCGTGTTTGCTACTATCTCATTTAAATCCTGTCTGCGTAATAAACCACAAAACTAGAGTGAGACAACAGCAAACGCGGAAGAATATACATATCATGTCATGTGTATATTCGTATTATTCTCATGCTAAACAGTGATACAGTCAGAAATGAAGCGAGGCAATTGCCTAGGTTTTTAAATCTAAGATGACTCTAATTTCTGTGCAGAATGTAATGTACTAAAGAGGCGCCTGCAAAGATTTTCAAACGGAGAAAAATTTTCGCTAAACTCTCGTTCAGAACATCTTCTATCATACGCAGTCTATTATTTGGTTCTTGTTAGTCATTATCAAAGAAAGCAGTATTGTAAGTAACAACAAGTAGCAGTCTCTTGCCACTGTTTCGCTAATGAGACGATTCCTCTCTCTCTTTTTTTCTTTTTTTTTTTTTATTTGTAAGCGGCGGTAGCGCGCTCAAAAGCAAGCCATGCCGCGATCGGCGACAGGCCGTAAATACGCAGTATCAGAGTACGACAAACAATGCATGACACAGTACAGTAATGCATTTTCAGCGTAGAGTGACGTAAACACCTATAACAAAGAAAACTGCGCTTATCAGAACAAAGAAAAATAAGCAATCAATTCAAACCAGACGAAGCACGTGAAAAAGGAAGGGTACCCATATAAATACAGACGGAGCGCCTGACGCATAGCAATGGCTACCTGGTAAAGCTTAACTGCTAAGCTTACGACTCGAACCAAACTACTGTGGCTGTATCGCCATTCATTCGATCTAAATTGTCTCATATTACAGTGGACCAACTTTGTTTCGATTTGGAGATGCTGCCTAAAACTTTTCTCTCCCCTTGAATTTCGAGTCTCAAATTTCAGGTGCGGCTCAGATTCGGGAAATTTTTTTTCCTTGATTTCGAGTCTCATTTTTCAGGTGTGGCTTAGATTCGAGTGCGGCTTAGACTCGAGTAAATACGGTAGACCCTCTATATACTCCTTCCACCTTTCTGCTTTCCCTTCTTTGCTTAGAACTGGGTTTCAGGTGCGGCTTAGATTCGAGTGCGGCTTAGACTCGAGTAAATACGGTAGACCCTCTATATACTCCTTCCACCTTTCTGCTTTCCCTTCTTTGCTTAGAACAGGGTTTCCATCTGAGCTCTTGTTAATCATGCAAGTGGTTCTCTTTTCTCCAAAGGTCTCTTTAATTTTCCTGTAGGCAGTATCTATCTTACCCCTAATGATACGTGCTTCTACATCCTTACATTTGTCCTCTAGCCAACTCTGCTTAGCCATTTTGCACTTCCTGTCGATCTCATTTTTGGGACGTCTGTATTCCTTTTTGCCTGCTTCATTTACTGCATTTTTATATTTTATCCTTTCATCAGTTAAATTCAATATCTCTTCTGTTACCCATGGATTTCTTTTAGTCCTCGTCTTTTTACCTACTTGATCCTCTGCTGTTTTCACTATTTCATATCTCAAAGCTACCCATTCTTCTTCTACTGTATTTCTTTCCCCCATTCTTGTCAATCGTTCCCTAATGCTCTCCCTGAAGCTCTCTACAACCTCTGATTCTTTCAGTTTATCCAGGTCCCATCTTCTCAATTTCCCACTTTTTTGCAGTTTCTTCAGTTTTCATCTACAGTTCGTAACCAATAGATTGTGGTCAGAGTCCACATCTGCCCCTGGAATTGTTGTTGTTGTGGTGTTCAGTCCTGAGACTGGTTTGATGCAGCTCTCCATGCTACTCTATCCTGTGCAAGCCTCTTCATCTCCCAGTACCTACTGCAACCTACATCCTTCTGAATCTGCTTAGTGTATTCATCTCTTGGTCTCCCTCTACGATTTTTACCCTCCACGCTGCCCTCCAATACTAAATTGGTGATCCCTTGATGCCTCAGAACATTTCCTACCAACCGATCCCTTCTCCTAGTCAAGTTGTGCCACACACTTCTCTTCTCCCCAATCCTATTCAATACTTCCTCATTAGTTATGTGATCTACCCATCTAATCTTCAGCATTCTTCTGTAGCACCACATTTCGAAAGCTTCTATTCTCGTCTTGTCCAAACTATTTATCATCCATGTTTCACTTCCATACATGGCTACACTCCATACAAATACTTTCAGAAATGACTTCCTGATACTTAAATTTATACTCGTTGTTAACAAATTTTTCTTCTTCAGAAACGCTTTCCTTGCCTTTGCCAGTCTACATTTTATATCCTCTCTACTTCGACCATCGTCAGTTATTTTGCTCCCCAAATAGCAAAACTCCTTTACTACTTTAAGTGTCTCATTTCCTAATCTAATTCCCTCAGCATCACCCGACTTAATTCGACTACATTCCATTATCCTCGTTTTGCTTTTGTTGATGTTCATCTTATATCCTCCTTTCAAGACACTGTCCATTCCATTCAACTGCTCTTCCAAGTCCTTTGCTGTCTCTGACAGAATTACAATGTCATCGGCGAACCTCAAAGTTTTTATTTCTTCTCCATCGATTTTAATACCTACTCCGAATTTTTCTTTTGTTTCCTTTACTGCTTGCTCAGTATACAGATTGAATAACATCGGGGAGAGGCTACAACCCTGTCTCACTCCCTTCCCAACCACTGCTTCCCTTTCATGTCCCTCGACTCTTATAACTGCCATCTGGTTTCTGTACAAATTGTAAATAGCCTTTCGCTCCCTGTATTTTACCCCTGCCACCTTTAGAATTTGAAAGAGAGTATTCCAGTCAACATTTTCAAATGCTTTCTCTAAGTCTACAAATGCTAGAAATGTAGGTTTGCCTTGCCTTAATCTTTCTTCTAAGATAAGTCATAAGGTCAGTATTGCCTCACGTGTTCCAGTGTTTCTACGGAATCCAAACTGATCTTCCCCGAGGTTGGCTTCTACTAGTTTTTCCATTTGTCTGTAAAGAATTCGTGTTAGTATTTGCTGTGGCTTATTAAACTGATTGTTCGGTAATTTTCACATCTGTCAACACCTGCTTTCTTTGGGATTGGAATTATTATATTCTTCTTGAAGTCTGAGGGTATTTCGCCTGTTTCATACATCTTGCTCACCAGATGGTAGAGTTTTGTCAGGACTGGCTCTCCCAAGGCCGTCAGTAGTTCCAATGGAATGTTGTCTACTCCCGGGGCCGTGTTTCGACTCAGGTCTTTCAGTGCTCTGTCAAACTCTTCATGCAGTATCGTATCTCCCATGTTATCTTCATCTACATCCTCTTCCATTTCCATAATATTGTCCTCAAGTACATCGCCCTTGTATAGACCCTCTATATACTCCTTCCACCTTTCTGCTTTCCCTTCTTTGCTTAGAACTGGGTTTCCATCTGAGCTCTTGATATTCATACAAGTGGTTCTCTTATCTCCAAAGGTCTCTTTAATTTTCCTGTAGGCAGTATCTATCTTAGCCCTTGTGAGATAAGCCTCTACATCCTTACATTTGTCCTCTAGCCATCCCTGCTTAGCCATTTTGCACTTCCTGTCGATCTCATTTTTAAGACGTTTGTATTCCTTTTTGCATGCTTCATTTACTGCATTTTTATATTTTCTCCTTTCATCAATTAAATTCAATATTTCTTCTGTTACCCAAGGATTTCTACTAGCCCTCGTCCTTTTACCTACTTGATCCTCTGCTGCCTTCACTACTTCATCCCTCAAAGCTACCCATTCTTCTTCTACTGTATTTCTTTCCCCCATTCCTGTCAATTGTTCCCTTATGCTCTCCCTGAAACTCTGTACAACCTCTGGTTTAGTCAGTTTATCCAGGTCCCATTTCCTTAAATTCCCACCTTTTTGCAGTTTCTTCAGTTTTAATCTACAGGTCATAACCAATAGATTGTGGTCAGAGTCCACATCTGCCCCTGGAAATGTCTTACAAATTAAAACCTGGTTCCTAAATCTCTGTCTTACCATTATATAATCTATCTGATACCTTTTAGTATCTCCAGGGTTCTTCCATGTATACAACCTTCTTTCATGATTCTTAAACCAAGTGTAAGCTATGATTATGTTGTGCTCTGTGCAAAATTCTACCAGGCGGCTTCCTCTTTCATTTCTTAGCCCCAATCCATATTCACCTACTATGTTTCCTTCTCTCCCTTTTCCTACACTCGAATTCCAGTCACCCATGACTATTAAATTTTCGTCTCCCTTCACTATCTGAATAATTTCTTTTATTTCATCATACATTTCTTCAATTTCTTCGTCATCTGCAGAGCTAGTTGGCATATAAACTTGTACTACTGTAGTAGGTGTGGGCTTCGTATCTATCTTGGCCACAATAATGCGTTCACTATGCTGTTTGTAGTAGCTTACCTGCATTCCTATTTTCCTATTCATTATTAAACCTACTCCTGCATTACCCCTATTTGATTTGGTGTTTATAACCCTGTAGTCACCTGACCAGAAGTCTTGTTCCTCCTGCCACCGAACTTCACTAATTCCCACTATATCTAACTTTAACCTCTCCATTTCCCTTTTTAAATTTTCTAACCTACCTGCCCGATTAAGGGTTCTGACATTCCACGCTCCGATCCGTAGAACGCCAGTTTTCTTTCTCCTGATAACGACATCCTCTTGAGTAGTCCCCGCCCGGAGATCCGAATGGGGGACTATTTTACCTCCGGAATATTTTACCCAAGAGGACGCCATCATCATTTAATCATACAGTAAAGCTGCATGCCCTCAGGAAAAATTACGGCTGTAGTTTCCCCTTGCTTTCAGCCATTCGCAGTACCAGCACAGTAAGGCCATTTTGGTTATTGTTACAAGGCCAGATCAGTCAATCATCCAGACTGTTACCCCTGCAACTACTGAAAAGGCTGCTGCCCCTCTTCAGGAACCACACGTTTGTCTGGCCTCTCAACAGATACCCCTCCGTTGTGGTTGCACCTACGGTACGGCTATCTGTATCGCTGAGGCACGCAAGCCTCCCCACCAACGGCAAGGTCCATGGTTCATGGGGGGTGCCCCTGGAAATGTCTTACAATTTAAAACCTGGTTCCTAAATCTCTGTCTTACCATTATATAATGTATCTGACACTTTCCAGTATCTCCAGGCTTCTTCCATGCATACAACCTTCTTTTATGATTCTTGAACCAAGTGTTAGCTATGATTAAGTTATGCTCTGTGCAAAATTCTACCAGGTGGCTTCCTCTTTCATTTCTTCCCCCCAATCTATATTCACCTACTACATTTCCTTCTCTCCATTTTCCTACTCTCAAATTCCAGTCACCCATGACTATTAAATTTTCGTCTCCCTTCACTATCTGAATAATTTCTTTTATCTCATCATTTAATCATCTTTTTAACAGATAATGTAAAGCTTTGTAAATTAATAGTTAAGTAATTGAAATGTGATTAGTAAGTGTCATTGTAATTAATACTGTGATGATGCATGGTTCCTTCAAAAAAAGGAGGATTGCAAAACCAAAGAAGTTTGTGCCTCAACTACCAGCAGTTGCTATATGCTAACCCGAAGCATCAGTCTCTCAAAAATATCACACACTATAAATATTCATTGTTGTAGAACCACAAAAAAACCACAGTCTCTTTTTTCAATATCTTCATTTTAATACTTGCCGTTTGTAAAGCAACACCCAACAGCCAGCTTGACTTTGTCAATCTAATGATAAAGTACAATATGAACAGGATAGTTGCTACTCTCCATATAGCAGACAGGCACAACAAAAAGCTGTCACCAGAGACTGTGATCATGTGTGTGCGAGTTGCGTTTGCATGAGTGTGTGAGAATATGTGTGTGTGTGTGTGTGTGTGTGTGTGTGTGTGTGTGTGTGTGTGGATGTGTGTGGGTGGGTGTTGTCCTTTTGCAACAAACGCCTTGTTGGGCGAAAGCTCATTTAGTGAAAGTCTTTTTGTTGTGCCTGTCTGCTATATGGAGGGTATGATTCAGCATCTCCGCTATATGGTGAATAGCAACTATTCTTTTCATAACATTCTATCCTGGATTTTCCATTGTTTGATAAAGTTTATTATTTAGAGCTGAACACGGAAATTGGATGCCTATCCAAGAGTATGTTCCACATTGAGTGTAACAATTAGAAAAGTCCAATAGACCACATGTTTGTAATTACTACATATTTTGCTTTCAATTTTTTTTTTCCTTGTTATAGCATTCAATTATATACATGAATGTATGATATTTTTCAGCTATACCATGGATTGACTTATTAAGAGGAATAAGATCACTGTAGTTGATCCAAATTTTGAAGCTCGGGTGCTAGAGCTATTCTGTGATATAGGTGAACGGGAAAATGGGAACAACAATGATATTTTTTATGATTCTGAAGCTGATTCAGATTTTGTGGTATCTGATGGTCATCTTGAAACAGAGAGTGATACTGGTGAGGAAAATGCTTTATTGGAAGGAGAGCTTGTTGTGACCTGTACCACAGATAATGACTCATAGAAAACACAAGAAATTCCAAGATGGAATAATGGCAATATTATGAAAAGGATAGATTGCCACTCATCATATAATGTTGTGTTGCAGATAGGCACAGCACAGCAAAGACTGTCAAACAAGTGTGGCCTAGTGTGGCCTCAGCTGCTAGAGACTGTGGTCGGGTGAATGTGTGTGTGTGTGTGTGTTGTGTGTGTGTGTGTGTGTGTGTGTGTGTGTGTGTGTGTGTGTGTGTGTGTGTGTGTCATCTAATTCAGAAGAAGGCCTTTTTGGACAAAAGTTTACTTGTTTCCAAAATGTTTCATTTACTTGTTTTCCAAACGTTTGTTGTGCCTGTCTGTGACTCAACATCTCTGCAATATGGTGAGTAGCAATCTATACTTTTCATAATATTGTCATAGCACACATAGTCTTTTATGGCAAAGGTAATTTCTAATGGAAATGTTCAGAGTCTGCTAGTGCAAGAAAAACACAACATTTTTAAAGGAAGAATGCTTGCATTAAAAGCAGAAACCGAATTTTGTGAAAAAGCCTACGAGATCTGAAATATAGGATAATTATTTGATGATGATGATATGATGGAGATATAGTAACAGATAGAATGGAAAAGTGAGAGATGTGTATGAAGTATCTTGTGTCAAAGAATAGGAAAATGGTGGCTAACTGCACCAAATGTGATCAGCGAGTTTGCCTAAAATGTAACAGAAAGATGTGCATCAACCGGTTCTGCGAATTAATATTTTCATTTCTTGTGATTATTACATTTATTTTCACTGTCTACAATCTTTCATTTATACTCATGAATCTTGTCACTGGTGTAACAATATTAACAGTCATTTCAAGACTTGTACTAAATAACTACACATACTCATGATACTTCCTGGTAGGTTAAAACCAAGTGCCAGACTGAGGCTCAAATTCAGGACCTTTGCCTTTTGCGGGCAGTGCTTTACAGACTGATCTACCCACGCATGCTTTATGACCTGTCCTGACAGCTTTACTTTCACCAGTACCTCACCTCCTACCTTCCAAACAGAAGTTCTCCTGTGAAACTTGAAATTCTAGCACTTCTGGAAACTGTGAGGTCATGTCACGAGTCATGCTTCGGTAGCTCCGTTGGTAGAGCACTTGCCCATGAAAGGTGAAGGTCCTGAGTTCAGGTCTTGATCTGGCATACAGTTTTAATCTGAGGAAGTGGCAGAGCACACTTTGCTGCAGAGTGAAACTTTCATTCTGCATACTTCTGATGTTTGATGTTCATTTTGAATAACTTAATCAGTGAAGTCTTTTTAAAAGCTGAATAGTATTTCAAATGTGGGAACTCAAGGTTGGAATATCAGTTATATAAGGAAAAGATAGATTGATACTCACCATAAAGATGGCAAGTTGAGTTGCAGACAGGCAAAACAAAAAAGATAATTACATACTAACTTTCTGCCAAAACCTTCTTCAGAAAAGGAAATATATACACATTTATTCACAAGAGCAAGCACACCTTACAACTGCCACATCTGGTGGCTCGGACGAGAGTGCAACTTTCAAATAGAATGGAAGCAGCAGTCTGGAGGGGATGAGGAAGGGGAAGGGATAGTAGGTTATGGGTGGGGGGAGATAAGAGTGTGTCTGGTGGAGTGTGCAGGGACTAGACTGCCACAGGTGCAGTGTTGAGAAGGTGGGAAGAGGGTGGGGGGACCAAACAGGAAGCGAAAAAGGAGATGAATGTCGGTGCGGAAAGATTAGTGAGTGCACTGGCAGAGGACAGCACACAGAGAAGTGAGGGGATTTGATAGGGCAGACGAGCTGAAAACTGTTGGGTGAAGGGTGTGGGGACAGTAAGTTTCTGTAGATTGAGGCTGGGATAATTTTGGGAGTGGAGATTTTTCTTTTTATTTTTTTTTTTTATTTTTTTATTTTAAGGGTAACTCCCATGTGTGCAATACAGAAAAGCCAGTGGTGGAGGGGATGAGCCATATGGTTTGGATGGTGACGTAGCTATTGAAATCAAGCATGCTAAATACAGCTGCACGTTGTGCCACAGGGTCGTCTACTTTCCTCGTGGTCACAGTTTGGTGGTGGCTGTTCATCCTGGTGGACAGCTGGTTGGTAGTCATACCATTATAAAAAGCTGAGCAATGATTGCAGCAGAGCTGGTATGATGTAGCTGCTTTCACAGGTGACCTGGCCTCTTAGGGGTAGGATAAGCCCTTGTTACAGTACCAGAACAGGAAGTGCTCGGTGAGTGGCTCAGGAGGGTCTTCACCTGGGTCGTCTGCCAGAATATGGTTCCTGTGGCAAGGGGTTGGAATTGGGAGGGTTATAGGGACGGGCTAGGATGTTGTGGAAGTTGGATGGGCGATGGAACACGATGTTGGGATGGGTGGGAAGGAGCTTTGATAGGATGTCTCTCATTTCAGGGCATAATGATAGGTAATCAAAGTCCTGAATTTCCTTTGCCACTGGTTCTTGGGGGTGGTAGGAGCATTGGGTGTATGTGGAGAAATGGCACAGGATATTTGTTTGTGGACTGGGTCCATGGGATAGTTCCTGTATGTGAAGATGTTGGCGAGACCATCAGCATAATGGGGGGCAAGGAAGTTTTTGTCTCTGCAGATATGCCATCCTTGGGTGCACCAGGCTGTATAAGAGAGACATTTTGGTGTAGAAGAGATGACCACTGTTGATATGCAAGTGCTGTTGGTGGTTGGTGTGGGTGTAGCCATTACAGAGGAGGAGATCAATGTCCAGGAAGGTGGCCTTCTTAGTTAAGGAGGATCAGGGGAAGCAGATGGGAGAGGAGGTGTTGAGGTTGAGAAGGAATGAGGATGTGGTGTCTTGGCCCTGAATCCAGATCATGAAGCTATCGTCAAACAACCTGAACTGAACTGGGGGTGTGGCATTTTTGGAGACTAGCAAGCTCTCCTCTAGGTGGCCCATAAACAGGTTGGTGTAGGAGGGAGCCATGCAGGTGTCCTTGGCTGTGCCACGAATTTGTTTGTACACCTTCCTTTGAAAGGAGAAGTAGATGTGAGTTATGATAATTAGTAAAGTATATGAGGAATGAGGTAGTGGGTTTGAAGTCTGGAGGAGGTTGGGAAAGGTTGTATTCACTAGTGATACGAACATGTGCATGAGGGATGCTGTTGTATAGGGAAGTACCATCAACAGTGACTAGCAGGTATCCAGGAGGTAAAGGGGTTGTGATGGTGGAGAGTCAGAGAAGTCCTACATTTCCCAACGTCCTTCGGAACCCAAATCCACTATCTCATATATCTTACTATCTTTATCCTAACTCACAGCTATTTCTCCTTTGAAGGGAAGGTATACAAACAAATCCGCAATGCAGCCATGGACACCCACATGACACACTCCTATGTCAACCCGCTCATAGGCCAACTAGAGGAGACCTTGCCAGTCTCTAAAAACGCCAAATGCTTAATCTGGTTCAGGTCCATTGATGATATCTTCGTGACGTGGACTCAGGGTCAAGATACTCTATCCTCATTCCTTCACAACCTCAACACCTTCTCTCTCATCCACTACACCTGGCCTTGCTGAAACCAGCATTCCACATTCTAGGACATTGATCTCCTCCTCTCTGATGGCTCCATCCGCATCTCTCTCCACATTAAAACCACCAACAGTACCTGCATTTCAACAGCTGTCATCCATTCCACACCGAAATATCCCTCCCATACAGCCTGACGTCCGGAGTTGTGTAGAAATGATGCTATTCATTTGGACAATGTTATAACAGGAGATGAGTTATGAGTTACGATGAAGAGACAGAGCTCTGAGTGGCACTCCTTGCAGTGACTGTGCCACGAGAAGGCACACATGAGCAGATCGAAAGTGAAGGCAGTGCTCCTTGTGCTTGTACTATTGTCCACCATAACTTTATACATGTATCAACGCTGTTTCAAAGGCTGAAAAAATGCATCCAGGTAACAAGCTTCTTGGAGAGGGATTATCTAGTCAAAAAACAATGCAGCAATGCTGCCTCAGACCTCTTATAGACCTGAGCTCACTCTAGAAGACTTTCTTTTCTGTTTCTCTTGCTCAAGACACTGTTTTGAGACCATCAAAAATGTGAAAGCTGCTGTTACACAAGCCCTAAAGGTTGTTCCAACCCAGGCCTTCCAGGCTGCCTACAATACTTGGAAATCTCCCTGGAAAAAATTTGTTGACACTGGAGGGTCCTGTTTTGAAGAATTTGGTGGCTTGTACCATTCTGATCAATAAATTGTTATTGATCTACTGACATTGTTTGCTGATCTAACTTTGTACTTAATGATCTGACTTGTAACACATTAAAAAAGTAATCCAGAAGTAATTCCAGTAATTAAAAATGTGACATTAATGTACATCCATATTCTGCAAACCACTATGAAGTGCATGGCCATGGGTACTTCCAACTGTACAACATATTAGGTTTGTTCCTGCTCCATTCATGTTTGGAGCATGGGAAGAATGACTGTTTAGATGCCTGTGTGTACATTGACATTAGTTTAATCTCTGTGTGTACATTGACATTAGTTTAATCTTAACTTCATGATCCCAATGGGAGATCCCTCCCATAGCCGATTGTACATAAAATTGTACAGCAGATTGAAGCCTTCTATCCACTCACTTAGCTATCAGTCTCTTGTGGTTATAGAAGACAGCAAAAGGAAACTGAAGTTTTAAATCTAGCATTTCAAAAATCATTCATGGAAGGGGACCATACAGACAGATGACAGTCTGATTGTAGTATGAACTCCTGTATGGATGACATTGAAATAGGTTTAAAATTACCAAATATGCAGCAACCAGTCACAAATCATGTTTTATTTATTCACTTTTGCAAATCAATTTCAACTGATTAACAGCCATCATTGGTGCTTTCAATCAATATGTGCCCTGACTAGTAATACTGTCTTAAACAGAGGTCAAACATAAAGTTGCTGCATATTTGGTAATTTTATGGTTTATGGTCGCTGCACAACTTGGGAACCACATGGAGCTCACCATTCATTGAAATAGGCATCCCAGGCAGTGAGAGACAACTGAAACAGTTAATGTAAATGTCGTGTGACTAGGGCCTCCCGTTGGGTAGTCGATTTGCTGGGTGCAAGTCTTTCAATTTGACGCCACTTCGGCAAGTCGATGAGGATGAAATGATGATGATTAGATCAACACAACACCCAGTCCCTGAGCGGAGAAAATCTCTGACGCAGCCGGGAATTGAACCCAGGCCCTTAGGATTGACATTCTGTCACGCTGACCACTCAGCTACCTGGAGCGGACAACTGAAACAGTTGAAAACAAATAAGTCACTGAGCCTGGATGGAATCTCTGTTCTGTTTTATAGAGAGTACTTTTTGGCATTATTTTGAAGTGAGACTGCATCACCTATAAGTACTTTATTTATAAGCATGGACAGTTTCACAGCATTTTAGCTGCATCATCAGGAGCAATAAAATCACACCATGTATTGATCAGAAAAGAGAATGGAATTACTCAACATTCATAGTCAGCAATTTTTCAATAAGTAGCGGATGTCAATTATAAAATAACATAAAACAACATAGAACACTTCTTTGATACCATGAGTGCCACTTTCTGGTGAGTTGAGAGTTCCCCATACACCAAAAACGTGATAAAAAATCAACTGTTTATGCTCATCAATGGGATTATGTAAAATTAAGCTGCACCAGTCCCTCATTTACCACTGCAAGCATGCGCAGTGGATGAGTATCAACAGACAACATTTCAAAATGGCTTTAGTCCCTTAGTTAGATTGCATTAATCACGATTCTCCTGACCATAGCAAAGTCCCAAGTGCTTGGAAAAAAGCACTGGTGACTCCTATATATAAGAAAGATAAAAGAATGGATCCACAAAATTACATATCAATATCGTTATATGAGTTTGCTGCAGAATCTTTGAGCATTTTCTAAGTTCAAACATAATGAAGTTCCTTGAGATGGAAAAGTTTCTGTACACAAATCAGCATGGATTTATAAATCATTGCCTGTGCAAAACTCAGCTAGTGCTTTTCTTACATGATGTCCTGTGAATTGTGGATGAAAGACAACAAACAATTCCATATCCCTAGGTTTCCAAAAAGTGTTTGACACAGCATCCCACTGCAGACTAATAACAAGGAAGTGACCATGTGGAATAGGTTCTCAGATGTGTGAGTGCCTTGCATACTTTTTAAGTAATAGAACACAGCACATTGTTCTGAGCACCAAGTATTCATCAGAGATGAGAGTATCATCAGCAGTGTCCCACAGAAGCATAATAGTACCACTCTTGTTCTCTATACATGTAAATAAATTGACAGATAAGGTGAACAACAATATACAACTGTTTGCTGATGACTCCTTAGTATATGAGAAAGCATCATCATTTAGTGACTATAGGAGGATACTGGATGACTTACACAAAATTTTTCTGTGGTATAAATAATGGGATCTTGTTCTTAATCTAGAAAAATGTGGACTAATCTTAGATGAGTAGGAAAAGCAATTCTGTAAAATTTGAACACAGTATTAGTGGCTTGCTGCTTGACTCAGACACTTCAATTAAATATCCAGGCATAACACTGCAAAGTGATATGGAATGGAACAACCCCAAGAGGTTCATTGGAGGGAAGGCAAATGCCTGACTGCCACTAATGTGCATCTTGCATAAGGGCCACAAAAACAAGATAAGAAAAGTTAGGGCTCATACACAGCCAGCTCATACACAGCCATATAGTCAGTCTTTTTACTTTGCAAATGGAACAGGAAGGGGAATTACCAGGAATGCTACAAGGGCACAAGGTACACTCTGCCATAGTGACTTGCAGAGTATGGATGTGGATGTAGATGTAGGTGTTTATGGTAAATTCTTAGACTCCACACTAAATACTAATTCTTGAAACTTTGAAAGGAGGCATCCACTGGATAGTTGGTCTCTACCTTCAAGCATCTGGCAATTCAGGTATTTCAGGATTTTAGTGATTCTCTCCCATGGGTCAAACAACCAATTAGTGAAGTCCGGTAGCAGGAGAAACAGGACTTCTGGTCACGTGATTACATGTTAACAAATGCAAAATCAGATAGGGGTAATGCAGATTTTGGTTTAATAATGAATAAGAGAGTAGCAATTCATGTAAGCTACTATGAACAGCATAGTGAACACATTATTTTAGCCAAGATAGACATGAATCCTGCACCCACCACAGTAGTATAAGCTTATATGGCAACTAGCTTTGCAGATGATGAAGAGATTGAAGAAATTTATGATAAGATAAAAGAAAAAAGAAATTATTCAGATAGTTAAAGGAGACTAAAATGTAATTGTTATGGGGGACTGGAATTTGATAGTAGGTAAAGGAAGAGAAGTAAAAATAATAGGTGAATATGGACAGGTGGAAAGGAGTGAAAGAGGAAGCCACCTGGTAGAACTTTGCATGGAGCATAACATAGTCATCGCTAACATTTGGTTTAAGACTCATGAAAGAAGGTTGTATATGTGGAAGAGACATGGGGGCACCAGAAGATTTCAGATTGATTATATAATGGTAGGACAGAGATTTTGGAACCACATTTTAAATTGTAAGACATTTCCAGAGGCAGATGTGGATCTGACAATAATTTATTGATTATAAAATGTAGATTAAAGCTGAAGAAATTGCAAAAAGGTAGGATTTTAGGGAGATGGAACCTGGATAAACTAAAAGAGCCATAGGTTGGTTGAGAGTTTCATAGGGAGCCTTAGGCAATGGCTGACTAGAACAGGGAAAGGAGTACTGTAGAAGAAGAATGGGTAGCTTTGAAAGATGAAACAGTGAAGGCAGCACAGTATCAAATAGGTGAGATAATGAGACCTAGCAAAAATCCTTTGGTAACACAAGAGATACTGAATGTAATTGAAGAAAGGGGGAAATGTAGTAAATGAAGCAGGGGAAAGGGAATACAAGTGTCCAAAAAATGAGGTTGATAGGAAGTGCAAAATGTCTAAGCAGGAATGGCTAGAAGACAAACGTAAAGATTTCGAGACATATGTCACTAGGGGAAAGATAGATACTGCCTACAGGAAAATTAAAGAGTCCTTTGGAGTAAAGAGAAGTAGCTGTATGAATATCAAGATCTCATATGAAATACAGTGCTAAGCAAAGAAGGGAAAACTGAAAGATGGAAACAATACACGGGGGGTTTATACAAGGGCGATGTACTTGAGGACAATATTATAGAAATGGAAGAGGATCTAGATGAGGATGAGGTGGGAGATATGATACTGTGAGAAGAATTTGACAGAGCACTGAAAGACCTAAGACAAAACAAGGCCCTGGGACTAGATGACATTCTATTAAAACTACTGATAGCCTTGGGAGAGCCAGTCGTTTCAAAACTCTTCCATCTGCTGTGCAAGGTGCATGAAACAAGTGAAATACCCTGAGACTTAAAAAAGAATGTAATAATTACAATTCCAGAGAAAGCGGGAGGTGACAGGTGTGAATATTACCGAATTATTAGTTTAATAAGTCATGGTTGCAATATACTGACATGAATGCTTTACAGAACAATCTTAAAACTGATGGAAGCTGACCTTGTGGAAGATCAGTTTGAATTCCAGAAAAATGTAAGAACACATAAGGCAATACTAACCCCATGATTTCTCTTGGAAGATAGGTTAAGGAAAGGAAAACCCACGTTTATAGAATTTTTGGACTTAAAGGGAAAGCTTTTGACAGTGTTGATTGGAATACTTTCTTTGAAATTCTTAGGGTAGTGGGGGTAAAAGACAGGGAACAGAAGACTATTTACAACTTGTACAGAAACCGGATGGCAGTTATAACAGGTGAGGTGCATGAAAGAGAATCAGTGGTTGAGAAGGGAGTGAAACAGGGTTGTAGCCTATCCCAGATGGTATTCGATCTGTATATTGAGCAAATAGTAAAGGAAACAAAAGCATAATTTGGAATAGCTATTAAAGTCCAGGGAGAAGAAATAAAATTTTTTAAGTTTTCCGATGACATTGTAATTGTGGCGGAGACAGAAAAGGACTTGGAAGAGCAGTTAGATGGAATGGACATGGTCATGAAAGCAGAATATGAGATTAATATCAACAAAAGCAAAACAATGATAATGAAATGTAATCAAATTAAATCAGGTGAAGCTGAGGTAATTAAATTAGGAAATGAGACACATAAAGTGGTAGGTGAGTTTTGTTATTTAGGCAGTTGCTGATAGCTGAAGTGGAGGGGATATAAAATGTAGACTGGCAATGGCAAAAATAGTGTTCCTGAAGAAGAGAAATTTGTTAACATCAAGTATACTTTTAGATGACAGGAACTTGTAGCCTACCCCTTCCTTGCTACTTCCATCTATTGTCCACATTAAAGTCTTTTATGAAGATTTGAGGGGAGCAAATGTTACAATAAACTTTCAAGTTTACTTAGTTGTTATGTTGAACTGGCTCCAGTTCTTCTTGTCTAAGGGGTCTGACTCTTGAAGCAGAAAATCTCACATTTTAGGTCTCGACAGTTGGACTGAAGTAAATAAATTTGAAGACTGTTGTTGCAGAATTTATTGTTTTTACATAAATGTATTTTCTCACATTTTATTATATCACATAGTCTTTTGATTTTTCACACTAACAAAGCTGAAATCACATTGTTCACACAAAAATACAAAAATATGCCCAATCACATCAGAGGCATGCTTATGTCTCTCACACTCTGTGGAAAAAACCATATTCCAAAGGGTTTACAGTTTTTCTTAACAAATAAATTGCTACTATTTTCTGTTACGTTATTAATTTCAATTATTATTTCATAAATGAATCCAGAAATAAACATAGTAAATAGTGCAGGATTGCGTAGTTAATAATATAAACTTTAAACATGCAAATACTTCGTAATTTCAAATGTTTCTAAAAAAATAATTTTAACTGTATGTTCAGAGCTGTGGCAGTGTGGAGGGTAAAAATCGTAGAGGGAGACCAAGAGATCAGTACACTAAGCAGATTCAGAAGGATGTAGGTTGCAGTAGGTACTGGGAGATGAAGAAGCTTGCACAGGATAGAGTAGCATGGAGAGCTGCATCAAACCAGTCTCAAGACTGAAGACAACAACAACAACAACAATGTTCAGAGCTTCAATAATTGAATGTAACATAGACACTAAAATTTTGTTGTAAAGTAATTCCTTTCATAAATTTTAGCTTGAAGTATAACATACTAAGTATAAAATTATATGAAAATTTTCAGAAAAGTAACTGAGATAATACTGACCTGTCCAAAATTCGAAAAATAATGCTGGTATCTACAACTACTGTTGCGGAAAAGTAATGCTAAACGAGAATGTCACATTACAAACTCTTTTCTGAAAGTATGCGTATGGAATGTAGCCATGTATGGAAGCAAAATGTGGATGATAAATAATTTAGACAAGAAGAGAATAGAAGCTTTTGAAATGTGGTGCTACAGAAGAATCCAGAAGATTAGATGGGAGATCACATAACTAACGAGGAAGTAGTGAACAGAAGTGGGGAGCAAAGAGGTTTGTGCACAACCTGGCTAGAAGAAGGAATCGGTTGGTAGGACATATTCTGAGACATCATGAGATCATCAATTTATGAAGAGTGTGTGTTTATGGAGGGGGGGGTAAAATCATAGAGAGAGACCAAGAGATGAATATAGTAAGCAGATTCAGAAGGCTGTAGGTTTCAGTAGTTACTCAGAGATAATGAGGCTTGCACAGGATAGAGAAGCATGGGGAGCTGCAGCAAACTAGTCTTTACAATGAAGGCCACAACAACAACAACAACAGTTATCCCATGTCATATATCCACAAATTGTTACAACTAGACATTTCTATGAGTTGATCGATTCCAGTTGTGACTCGTAGATATTGTAATCATAAAGTATTTCATTTTGTGTTTTGTGAAGTACTCAGTTTTACATTTCTGAACATTTAGCACAAGTTCCAGTCTCTGCACCACTTTTAAATCTTAAGAAGGACTGAGTATTTGTGCAGCTGTTTCCATACTGTACTTCATTACAGATAACTGCACCACCTGCAAAAAGTCTGAGGTTACATTTAATATTGTCTCCTTGGTCATTAATATACAGCACGAACTGTATGGCTCTTAATACACTTCCTTGGGACGTATTTGAAGTTACTTCTGCATGTTTTGATGACTGTAATTGGTTACTGGTGTCCTTTACAGAAGTTGCCTGCAGTAGCTACTTCTGGCTGTTTATATACAGTTCGAATTGGTTTACATTCCTGCAGATTCTCCTACATCATGGAATTTATGAGACACAATGTGTGAATGAATTAATTAATAATGGCCTATGTAACACAGTCTTTTCAGGTGATCATGTATGACTACTATTCTAAAACTCCAACAGACTACTGACAGTAGTTTACAAATTTGTGGTTTGCAGCTGAGTTGTCATTTTCTTTACATAATATTTCAGCAACTAAATTAGTTGTTGTCCACATTTACTGCTTGTTATTTGGATTCAATCAGACTGTGAATGAGACATGCTGTGCAGCACTTAGAAAATGTCTCCTAGCACCACCAAAAAATAAAACACTTTCATGGAAGTTTAAAATGAACCAAAATGTTACACCAAGCTGTTACAAAATCTGTAAGTAATAAAAATGTTGTAAGACAGTGTCCTCCACTAAAAAAATGCTTTAAAAGAGAGCAGGGAGCGAGGATTTGTATTTTTTTCTGATGTGATTTAAGCAAACTGAGCACCAGATCCCATATTTTACTTAATTATTTGTCATTCTCCTCTCAATAACCTAATTTATTACAGTGTTCCAGAAGTTTGTCCCCTGCACCATGAAACTGGTATCTCTGTGTTTCACTCCATGCTCACAAGTGACACAGTGTTCAGCAGCAGTTGATATAGTTGGCAGCTTGTGTTTTTTAATGATTAGTCAGCTCCAGTCAGGTCACAGCAATGGGACAATATTATTATTGTTGTTGTTGTTGTTGTTGTTGTTGTCATTTACTTTGTGGGGGGGAGGGGGAAACAGCATGCATAGATGTTCAGGAAGCTCCCCCCCCCCCCCCTCCCCCCCCCACCTCCACCCCCCTGAAAACTGAAAAATGTCCGTGAGTTGGTACAAAATTAAAAGTTGCAAGATCAGTAGATGCTGTTCTTCATGTATATGTATAAATTACCACCCATTGCTTCAATTTCCAAAACAAAGTGAAAATATCACTATAAATGTTGTAGAAAGGTCTGATAGGATGTATATACTTTTTGGATTAAACGGGGAGGGGAGGGGGGGGGGGGCTCTGTTAAAACTTCAAATCTTATGTACTGTATACATTTGTGACTTCCTTTTTTTATCACATTGTGGAAGAGTACTCTGTCCAGTAGTTCTATTTCTTATGTTTCAATGAGAGATTTAGTATTCCTTTGTCCATTGGTAGCTCTATGGCCTTGCTGACAAACCCTACATTATGAATGAGATAAAATAAATAATAAATTGGAAATGTTATTCATGTTTGTCTCATTTTTGTCACCGTTATTGTTTATGTGTTTGCTTTAAAAATTCTGATCTTTTGCTAACTTGAAATGTTACACATGGTTAAAACTGCCACAGTTTAAAACACACCAAATAATATCAGGCCTCTTTCACTAAGGAAGATAAATTTACTTTTATCCCAGCTAATACACCTCAGATAAACACAATTGATACTTATCTTATCACTTACGGTTTTATCTTCCATGTAAATACAGATAATGATTTGTCTCAATTTACACTTGCAACTTCTCCTTAGTAATGAGAATAACATCATCTTGTTACAGTTCAAGTTGTTTATGAACAGAAATCACCTTTTGTATATACAGTCACTGTGTAACATTAGGTAGCAAAAGTGGCCACAGAAAGTGGGCAAAATGATAGTAAAAAGACATTTTCTCAATGTGGCAATGATTTTCATCATCTGTTACTTGGACATAGCTAAAGGTTTGCACCTAGTAATGTCATATGATTCTATTTGTATAAGATTAATTTTCGTGCATGTCTTAGGCTAGATGAGTAGGTCTAGATGTCAGACAGAGATGTTGAGCATTGGACCTACCGAACATGCAATATTGCCCAGCTTTCAACGTCCTTCTTTGACACTAATAATATCGTACTGCATCCTGTGTTTTCCACCAATAATAATATTTTTAATTTTTTATCAACTAAACAAAGATTCACTTTTCAACCTTTAAAATTCATATTTAATTGCTAATAATGTGTTACCATACATTGTCAGACATTCATAAATGTGTCTGTAAAAGTATAATGTCCATACAGATGAAAATAGAAATACAATACAAAACAATATTTTTTAGACTGTAGTGCCTACTGTAAATGCTTATGGCCTAATCATCCTTACAACCATAAATACATACTGGTTACCCCAAGTCAGATGCATTTTTGGAGCAGATAAAAGTTCTGTGCAGATGGTGATATGACTTCCAAATGTCAGATCCTAAAGGTCACAATTCCTTCCCTTTGTATTTCACTGCAGTTCTTCATACTCACTCAAAACATGTTTCTGTAGTTTAGCAATTTTACAGTTGGGTGTTACCTAGTTAGTTTCATGTTCCATGGATCATTTTGCACAATAAATCGTAAGGATATGGAATGAGTCACTTTACATTCACATTGCGTATAAATTTATGAATGTGGCTACTTGCTAAACATTTACAAGATTTTTTTAAATATACAGACAAGAGTTGTTAATTCATACTCATCATCTTTTACACATTACAGTGACAGAAATTCTTCTACACAATAGAATGAGTTGTCAAAGGGAAATTTTTCCAGTTTGTTTTCAGACTTTTACTTTGCTCTCTTTGAGACATTTTATATCATGGAATAAGTGATCAAAAATTGTAGTTGCAGCATTGTACTCCCCTTTTTGTGCTAAAGACAACCTTAATATGGAGTAATGAATGCCATTTTTCTTTCAGGTATTGTAGTTAAGTAAATCATTATTCCTTTTGATCTGTAGTGGATTATTTGCAACAAACTTCATGAGGGAATAAATATGCTGTGAAGCAATAGTCAGAATGCACAGTTCCTTAAATAGATGTCTACAAGATGATCACGGGTGTGCACAACATATTATTCTTACAGCATCTTTCTTGAAGATGAGTTTTCCCAGAACATTATTCCATCTGACATTCAAGTCAACTTACTGATTTGTCTCTCCCCAAGGTTTCCAATGATTCAAAGTGCAAATTCGGCTGAACTAAATTGTTTTAGGAGTTCCTAAATGTGTTTTTTCCAGTTTAAATTCTCATCAGTATGGTCACCTAAGAATTTTAAAGTTTCCAACCTATTTAGTAATAATGACAATAATAATAATAATAATAATAATAATAATAATAATTTATTCGGCATCAAATGATTCATTGCATATGAACAAAAACAGGTTACAAACCTTGATACATAACACAATAATACATCATCGATTAACAAAATGATCAGGTTAAAAATAAAATGGTTTGTGTAACAGTATTTACATTTTTTTTTCAAAGAACTTCTTATTCTGCATCAAGTATGGTATTCTTCTAATGTGTTAAAGAGATTTTATAACAGGAATTTCTTTAGCTGAAGTTTAAGTTTTGTTGTGAGAAGGTTCATAACTGTACTGGGCAGTGCACTGGCTAATTTTAAATGTGTGTATTGTGGACCCTTTTCATAGGGTGCTGTTCTATGGCTGCTGATGTAATTTTTTTATTTGTTTCTGGTACTGTACCAATGCAAATCAGAACAAACCCCAGTGCGGTTTCAGTTGTCTGAGACTGCAGACATGTGTGCAAGTTGCGTTTGCGTGAGTGTGTGTGTATGTGTATGTATTTGCTGACAAAGGCTTTAATGGCCGAAAGCTATAATTGTGTGAATCTTTTTGTTGTGCCTATCATGATTCAGCATCTCCATTATAAGCAACTTTCCTTCTCTGCTTATTGTGTATTAGACAGAAGATCATTTACATATATGAGAAACAATAGTTGATCTAAGATTGAGCCTTGGGGAACCCCCTATGTTATTTCTCCCTGGTCAGAATAATGTCCCTGGACTACATTAGTTGAAGTACTAAGTACATCTTTCTTCGTCTTTTGGTTGTATATTCATGACATATTTAAAGTAACCACTACATAAGAAATTTTTGGCGGTAATTGTAGAATACATAACCAAAATGCTTTCACACTATTTGAGAAAAGGCAAAGAGATCTACCATGTGCTGATCGTTGAATTCAAATACAAGGGAAACCCCCCATAAATATGTTTATGAAAGAACGAAACTTCTGGGAATGTATAATTTATGTGGAGACATCAAGGGCAGCATCCTAAAATAGCTGTTAAAAGTGTATTTGTCATACAATACAATTAAGTATTAGGTGTGAACTGAAAACATACAGTTATAAGACATTGAAAGAAAGTAATGTTATATAATACTATTAATACTATGATAAGGGGAAGTCCTCGGTGTATTATAAATAATAGATGGAGTAAAGGTGATAACTCACTATATAAGTGAGACATTGAGGCATCAATAGAAATATAAATGAGGCAGAACTTTGCTAAGCTTTTGGGTGAATCTTCCTTCAAAACTAACAGGACACACGAATGCATGTGGACACCTGCATGGCTAAATTGCATCAAGCTGCAGTACCATCGCAATTTATTCAGCCAGTACAATGTAGCTGTGCAGTTGTAAGTATGTGTATGTGTCTTCTATTAGCTATGAAGAAGGGCTGATCAGAAATGTTAGCAACATCTCAGTCTTGTTGATGTGCCTATTGACAGTTCAATGACTGAGCTATATGTTGAGCTGCCAACTTTAATCCATCCATTATTCGTACTGTACAATAAGACATAGATTGTAACAAAAGAGATTAGTCATATTTAGACTTGTTTATGCAGTAACATAGTGGAAGTGGATTACAGTACTGAAACTCCAGTGTAACCTTCTCATCATGGTGAATTTGAAAGCCTACTTACAAAGTTTCAAGAACCAGATTTGATTTGATTTGATTTATTTCGTGTTCCATAGGTCCAACTGTGTTGGATACACAAGGACGTGGAACGAGTCAGTTTATTACAAATACAATCTGATAATCTTATAGCGTATACAGAAATTTGAGTACATAATTATATAAAAATTTATACAGTAAATTCTTTGGGCAGCAATACAGAAAAAGAAAATACATATTTTCTTAGAATCATTAAAACACTACAGAAAACAGATACAGAGCACACACAGATACAGAGCTCAGGTTAAATAAAATTCTTAGTGGCATTATGTCAACTTGTATTATATAATACTAAAATATTACAATTTATTTAGTTAAAAATTCATCTAGACTGTAAAAAGCTTTTTCTAGCAGAAATATTTTTAGTGCTTTCTTAAACTCACTCTTGTTATGAATCTTTGACTTTATTTCGGGAGGAAGAGCATTGAAGAGTTTTGCTCCAGTGTAGTGGACACCCTTTTGTGCCAAGCTCAAATTTCTGAGTTCACTGTGTACGTCATTCTTCCTCCGTGTGTTATGCTCATGATAATTACTGTTTGGTTGAAATATATCTATATTTTTACAAACAAAACACATGAGAGAAAAAATATATTGGCATGTAGTTGTGTATATTTTAAGATTACGAAAACTATTTCTACAAGAGTCTCTTGGGCGCAATCCACATATAATTTTTAAAGCTCGCTTCTGTGCAATGAACACTTTCCTTGCTAATGGCTGGTTGCCCCAAAAAATAATTCCGTACTCAATGAGACAATGAAAATAGCCATAACATGCCACTTTTGCAGTGTTAGGTTCAACACATGTAGTGACAACCCGTAAAGCATAGGTAGCAGAGCTAAGCCTCTTACAGAGATCAATGTGCACTCCAAGAAATTTTGTTGTTTCCATTCTAACTATTGGTTGATTACCACATGTCACACTTATCTCTCTCTCTTTTTCTGTTTTTGTACAGAATTGAATAAAGCTGGTCTTACTGGAATTTAGTGAGAGACCATTCACCTTGAACCAATTAACCATATCTGAGAGTATGTGATTAATGAGTTCCTCAAGATTGTTGTCTGTTCTACTGATCATAAAAATTGTGGTATCATCAGCAAATAATGTAAATTTACACGGCAGGCTTGTACATGATGGTAGATCATTTATAAAAATCAGGAATAATAGTGGCCCAAGAATTGAGCCCTGGGGCACTCCCATGTAATGGAACTCCATTCAGAATCTGAGGAAGTGTTGTATACTCCACCCGAGCTATTCAACACAACTTTTTGTTTTCTGTCTTGGAGGTATGACTGTAGCCAATTGCCTGCAACACCACTTATTCCTACTAATTTTGCTTTTTGCAAGAGAATCTGGTGATCAACACGGTCAAACGCTTTGGATAAATCACAGAAGACACCAAGTGCTAGCATTTTTTCATTAAGGGTTTCTAGGACTTCATTTGCAAGTGCGTAGACTGCGTCTTCTGTTGAATGGCCCTTTTGAAAGCCAAATTGGCTCTTGCTGAGAACTCCATTCTTCATGAGATGATCAGTAATTCTTACATGTATTAGCTTTTCTAGAATTTTGGAGAAAGCTGTCAGCAAAGAGATAGGTCGATAGTTAGTTAGTTCAGCTTTATTGCCCTTTTTGTTCAGGGGCTTCACAATGGCATACTTAAGTCTACTGGGAAGAACACCTTTCTGAAGGGAAGCATTGAAAATATGACAGAGAATGTCCCTTATCCACACACAAGAATATTTCAATAAATTACTAGATATATTATCAACCCCTGCAGAATTCGTACTTTTTAGAGACATGATGATTTTTTGGATTAAGGTGCATTTCTGAAATTTTGTTTGCATATACGGCTTGACAAAGAGTTACAGCTTCATCAACATCGGGCTTGCAACCAATCTGTTGAGTTACTGATAGGAAGTGTTTATTAAAAATCTCAGCCACCGTTTTGGGGTTATCTACTAGGATACCTTCATATCTGATCTTATTTATATCTTCTTTACTTGTTGTATCTCTTCCTGTTTCTTTTTTTATAATGCTCCAAATTGCTTTTATTTTATTATTAGAATTATCTATTTTCTTCTCATAATAAAGGGCTTTTGATTTCTGTATTAGTTTCTTCAAAATTTTACAGTATATTCTATAGTGTTCCCATTTTTCTACATCTTTACAGAATCTTATTGCAGCATAAGTTTCCCTTTTGGTTTTACATGACTGCTTTATACCTTTTGTAATCCAAGGCTTGCTTACATAATTGGAAGCACTGTTTCTGACCCATTTCTTGGGAAATATTTCTTCAAAAAGAGCACAGAATTCATTTATAAAACAGTTAAATTTAGTATCAACATCATCATGGCTATATACTAAAGACCAATCCATTTGCTGCAACCTGTGGTTGAAAGTTCCTTTCGCCTCTTCATTAATTACTCTTATGAATTTCCATCGAGGAAATTCTTTTTTGAACAGAATAACATCATAAATAGTGAGAATTTGTCCATCATGATCTGAAAGCCCACTTATAACCTGCCTGACAATATAATTCTGATGTCTATTTACATCTAAAAAAATGTTGTCTATCATAGTTTGGCACTCGGATGTAATTCTTGTTGGGAAGTTTATTATTGATGTCAGATTGTGTAAGGTCATCACAATCTCAAAGTCTATTTTATTCTTATTTTCTGTCAAAAAGTTTATATTGAAATCACCTAATACTACAATATCCTTCCCTTTTGAAAGTAACCATGACAGAAGGAGCTCCATTGAATGCAGAAAAGTTTTTATGTCACCTGAAGGAGCCCTGTAGACAGCCTACACTATTATTGGGTAGAATTTAGTTGTTATTTCTGTGGCACATGCCTCAAATTGTTGTTCCACACAATATTTCTTAATATCTATAGCTTTGTATGCTACACTATCCTTAACATAAATTGCTACTCCACCTTTATATTTTCTTTCCCTACAGTAGTATGTTACTAAAGTATAACTTACTATAGATGGCAAGGCACATTTATCAGTAACATGGTGCTCAGTTAAGCACAAAATCTGGGCATTATTTATACTATCCTTTTCACTAATGTTAATAAGGAGTTGATCTGTTTTGTTTAAGAGGCCCCTTATATTTTGATGAAAGAAAGAGATGCCTTCCTCTTGTTTTTCATTCTATTAGTGCTGTTACCTGACTGAGAATCCATTAGAGTCTGCCTTGAGACAGGAGAGAGGAGACACCTGACACTACCTACTGTTGTCCCTTCTTTTGCTTCAGGCCCACACATAAAAAATCGTTGAGATGAGAAGGAGGCTCAGCATTTCTTCTGTCCAACAGCCTTCTATTTGTTGTTGTTGATGGTGATGCTGTTTCTGACACTTCAAATGTTGGTTCTACCACTACTGCTGTGTTTCCTTGTGAACTTGGAGTCTTCTCGTTTTTGTTATTTTCGTCTAAAATAATACTTGGCTGATGAGGAATAGTAGTTCTTTTGTTGTTGAAATCGATGTCCACTGTTCTTTCTGTTAAAATTTGGTCTTCTTTTACATGTTTTGCTGCTGCAGATGAAGTTTCTAATGAATTTTTTTGAAGCGTTTTCGTTATGGAGTCAGGCGATGGCAATGCAATTATCGTTTTGGTTTTGAATTTATTTTGCTGGTTTTTTATTACTCTGGTTATCAGGCTTGTCTGATATTCTTTCCCCAAGCCATTCAGGTGAAGTCCGTGTTGCGTGTGGAATCTACGTCCAATACTGCTTATATCAACGCATTTCACGGTTTTAAAATGTTTGCAGATTTTTGCAAACTGACTGTTGGCATTTTCTATTTCCCTGTTAACACATGACCATCTTACAAGATCATAGTGATGCAGAATATTGACAAGTATTATGTTAGTGTGAGTGAGGTTCCTCAGACACTGTTTAAGATCGCGCGTTGCACTTGCTGTTTCATTTTTTTTTTCATCGTTTGCGCCTCCCATAAGTATACAGTGTGGAATGTAGCCCTCTACATATTACATCCATAGGGCCCATGAAGACAAGATTAGTCTAATTACATTGTCCAAAGAGCTGTATAGACAGTCATTCAACCCACACTACATATAGGAATGGAGCAAGAACTATCACACAGTGATCAGTTCTTACATTAACATTGGCCACTATACACATACTTGCTGCAGGTTGTTCTTAATTTTCAGAGCTTTTAAGTTGTTTTTGTTAGATAAGTGAGTGTGTGTGTGTGTGTGTGTGTGTGTGTGTGTGTGTGTGTGTGTGTGTGTGTGTGTGGTGTGTGTGTGTGTGTGTGTTTGTATCTGCTCTCTACATGCTACAGCAAATTGTTTTGTTGTGTTTGGGTGAACTGAAATAAATAGGAATAGTATCCATTTATAAAACTGTAGATAATAATTGACCTCTAATAATATTGAGGAAAGGCAATATTTGTTCTCACAGACCCAATTTTAGTAACACTAAATAAGAAAAAGTACCTTTTGCTATTTTCTGCAAGCTTTCCAAAGCCTTCAATTTTGTAAACAATAAAATTCTACTCAGTAAAATAAAATATTATTTCATTAAAGACATCACTTTTACATGGATAGAACCATGCTTCAACAACAAATAACAGAGGTCACACTACCAAATGATATTAAAAAATGAAGTAAAAGAGTGCCTTATTAGTCTCTCCCTCTGAAATTTTTCAGAATATTTGAATGGGGATGTAAAATCTAGTTAATACTAATCTTCATATAAGCTTTTCCAATGTACGAAGGTAATCCCAAAAGCAAGGTCTCCTATTTTCTTATAAGTACATAGACCTGTTTATTACTACAGTGGTTTATATCAGTTTACAGGGGAAGCTGTTTTTCGACATAATCAACATTTCTGTCGATGCATTTTTGTAGACGCTGTGGCAGTTTTTGTATCCCCATGTCATGCCAACTCACTGCCATGCTTTTCAGAAAGATACGAACCTCTTCTTTCCCTCGTCATCAGAGCTTAATCGCTGGGCCCACAATTAATGCTGACAGGTACTGTGAGACACTGAAAAAACTCAAATGGGCAATTCAGAACCAGAGAAGAGGAATGTTGAGCAAGGGCGTACACATTGCAAACCGTTGCTCTCCTGCAACAGTTTCAGTGGAACATAATCACCCATCCACCCTATAGTCCTGACTTGGCACCCAGTGACTATCACCTGTTCCCTAGGTTAAAAGAACATTTGGCTGGAAAGTGATTCAGCTCCGACGACAAGGTGAAAGAAGAGGTTCATAACTTTCTGAACAGCATGGTGGCGAGCTGGTATGACATGGGCATACAGAAACTGCCACAGCGTTTACAGAAATTGTAATTATGTTGAAAAATAGCTAAATGTTCAAGCTGTAAACTGATGTAAACCATTGTAGAATTAAACAGGTCTATGTACTTATAAAAAAATGGGAGACCTTACTTTTCGGATTACCCTTGTATAAACAGCAAATAGTGTCCTGTGATGCCATTAATGTTACATGAATGTTCAGTATGAGGTGGCAGATAAAGTAGTAAGAGGAAGAGCAGTGACCTTTTTAGTCTTTTCTTCTCTACATAATTAATCTAAAAGTACGTCACATGATTAACAATCTGTGTAGGTTGGAACTGGCTGTAAGTGATTATCAGTCTCCTTTTCAGAAGAAGACTGCAGTGGCTGGTTCTACATGTAAGAAAAATAGAAACACAAACTATAATCATCAATAGTGTAGAACAGACTTATGTTCAATACATTACTGCTTCAGTACACTTAAAAATCAGTTAAAAATAGTCAAGAGATGCAATTTTTTTTTTGCTTTATGCTGTAATAACAAAGGAGTACATAGTCAAACTTAATGTGAAATGTATTGATTGAGATAGGCTTTTAGCGTATTTTCCATCTTTAGCTCACACTCCATCTGGTAACTCTATTATAGGTGTTTGGAAAAAAATTATTGTGGATTTGTGATTACACTATGTTTCCTAGATTATTTCTGGTGGCCTTAACATGGTGACGATGTATGGTATATATCCAACCGCAGTGCAGTCCTGTAGATAATGAGGAATTGAATTATAGGCAGCTGCTGCATTGGTGAGAAAGAGCACTTGCCACGACAGCAAACAAATGGAGTAGTTTGGTGCATGAAATGACTGACATGTTGTCAACCGTGTTCTGGCCATAAGCATGTCAGTGCTTGCATAGTGGGCAAGACGTGATATCAGTGCATTAGATCATTGGACTATAACACATGAGACACTCCTCTGAGATCATGAGAACATGAGACTTACTCCTGTGAAACCCAATTAAAGTGTTCTGTAAGAACCTTAATTCAGGGAATATTACTGCCACCAGCCATGGGGAACACTTAATGGCAGGCAATTGTAACAGTAGATAGAAAGGTCACAAGCAGCAGATCACACACCAGCTATGTTCTGGACAACAACAAGAACATACAGTGATGAGCCACTTCAATGTGGTACATGGAAGACATTGTTTTACACAATTATCTGTGATCCCTACTCACCATAGGGCACAGAGATTAGTATAGAGACAGGAAGTACATTGAAATGCAAGAAGTACATGAAGAATTGTATTCTTCTCACTAATGCAATGTATTCTTCTGTAGCGAGTTTTACATGATATGTATGACTTACGTGACACATCTACCATTATCTCTCAGTGGCAAACGCACATTTGTTTGGTCATGTACACCCACCCCTCCACTTGCAGTATCATACTTATTTTATTTATTTATCGGTTTCCTTGGGACCATGCAAGCCAAAGCTAGTTGGTCATGGATGAATCATCAGCATGTAGGTTACAGAATGCTAATTAGAAAATTTATTAGTTAAAGAACTAAGAAAAAATGAAAACATTGTGAGAGTATACATGAGTAAATGATACATTACACAGAAAAGTTCTCATCTCCTGTAAGGAATTCCTATACACAAGAGGAGGAATGCCCCATAAGGAAACTTTTCAACTTATATTTGTAGACTTAGGATTTATTACTCAGTTTTTCCAGTTCTAATTGAAGTCAATTGAAAATGAAACCTACTCAATAGAGCGCACCATTCTGTACAAAGATTAAGATAAAATTATCCAACTGCAATTTGTTTCTCCATCTAGTGTTCAGAAATTTCTTCTGATTGAGTCCATGTTATCAATAACAAATCTGGTGATGCAGTATATGCAGAAGGATAGTGGAGTTAGAATATTGAGATGCCTTTTTCTTAAAAAAAAACTAATGACATGAAGATTGTTTACACAGCAGCACAAGTCTGCCTGACTACCTTTTTCCGGGCAATGAACATTCTTGGAGAGGACACAGAGTTACCCCAAAATAAGGGCACACATGTAGTAGTTTGTATGGAGGGAGGTCCTAGATCTGTGAGTATGGAGTATTTTTAACATTTTTGAAGTTGAATGGTGAACTGTAAGTAGCCATAAAAAAAGTTCCAGTTCAACTTTTAAATTATTTTCTTGAAAGAAAAGAACAAACAATTACATTATATTTATTCATTTCCCTGAGAACAAGATGAGGGTGGAGGGACAGGCAATCCCCTATGCCCCCATATATGGACGCCCTTGTCCCAGAATGTGGTACTACAGAAGATAACAGAGTGAAAGTAAACAAGTCTTTAAGTTTCATTGTCAGAGGCAGTGGGGATTGTTATTGCAGCAAAGATAGCAGGATTCAGTTTCTGCATAAATGTGATACTTCCAAGAAAGCATAAGAATTTAAAATGATCAACCTCGCTGATAGCCTGACCACCACTTAAAAATAAAATTCCCATTTTACAAGAGTTTCTCATTTCCTAAACTATGTGTATTTGATTTTGTTGGTGTGAAATGTTAATCTTGTTGAAAAATTTTGGTCGAATGTAAATACTTAGGAGTAAAGGTGACCACTCACTGAAAATCATAAGCATTGATTCGTCAACAGGCACATAAGAAAAAGAAATAAAACTTGCTAGCTTTTGCAGAGAGAGAGAGAGAGAGAGAGAGAGAGAGAGAGAGAGAGAGAGCACCCCCCCCCCCCCACCCCCCCCCCCCACCCCCACACACACACACACACACATGCGCGCACACACACAAGTGCTCTGTGCCTCAATGTGGCACCGGCTAGACACACAATAATGGCAGGTGGACTAGGTTGTGGGTGGGAGTTGTGTCAGGTGTGATGGAGGGGGGGAGGGAGAGAGGGGGAAAAAAGAGAGGGGGGAGGGAGAAAAAGAGAGGTTAGTGGTGGGTGGCTAGTAACTCGACTGTATGTCGGCTAGGAATACAGGAGTGAGGGGTGGTAGATGCACAGGATAGACATGTAATGCACGGTTGTTGGAGCCAGTGGGGATGGGGATACAGATACCCAGTTGTTAGCATAGACTGTGAGCTGAGTTCACTTGGTTCCAGTGAGGTGGACGTAGAGAAATTATCGGCAAAATTTAAACAGATTGTAAATCATGGTCTGGAGAAGTAGCCTAGTAAATGGATTAAGGGTGGAAAAAATCTACTGTGGTTCAACAACAACATTTGGAAAATGCTGAGGAAGCAAAAGCTATTGCACTCTCAGTTCCCAAAGCTTATCAGAGATTCATGCGTCTGTGAAAAGATTCATGCACGAAGCACACAACCACCACCGTCATACCTTAGCAAAAGATCTGACCAAGAACCTGCGAAAATATTGCTTATGTAAAATTGCTGAGCAGTTCTAAGGCTTCCATCCAGTCTCTCATTGAACAGTCTAGTGCAGCAGTTGAAAATAGCAAAGCAAAAACCAAAGTTCATAATGTCATGAATATCCAACAGACTCCAATGTGGGTGACATAGTAATAAGCATCCTTGGCACAGAGGAACAATTGACAGAATTGAAAACAAAAAGAGTCGTCAGGTCTGCTGGAATCCCAGTTTAGTTTTACAATGAGTACTCTATGGCATTGGTGATTATCACAAATCTCTCACCCAGCAGAATGTCCCAAGTGCCGAAAAAACTATAGGTAACTCCTATGGACAAAAAGGGTAAAACAATGGATCCACAAAATTACAGACCAAGATCTGTATCATCGGTTTGCTGCAGAATCCTTGAACATATTCTCAGTTCAAATATAATAAATTTTCATGCAATCGAGAACTTATGTCCATGACTCAACATGGTTTTAGAAAGTATCACTCATTCAGAACTCTCCTTGCCCTTTCTCATATGATATACTCCATAGTATGGATCTAGGGCAACAGGCAGACTCCATGTTTCTAGATTTCTGGAAAGTATTTGACACGGAGTCCCAGTGCAGACTTTTAATGAAGGTACAAGCTTATGGAATAGGTTCCCAGATATGGGAGTGGCCCGCAAACTTCTCAAGTAATTCAACCCAGTATGTTATCCTCGACTGCAAGTGTTCATCAGAGGTTAGGGTACCATCAGTAGAACCCCAGGGAAGTTAATAGGACCACTCTTATTTTCTATATACATAAACGATATGACAGACCGGGTGGGCTGCAATCTATGGTTGTTTTCTGATGATGCCGTGATGTATAGGAAGGTGTCAAAGTTGAGTAACTGTAGGAGGATACAAGACAACTTAGGGCAAAATTTGTAGTTGGTGTGATGAACAGCAGCTAGCTCTAACTAGAAAAATGTAAGTTAATGTAGATGAGTAGGAAAATCAAACCAATAATGTTCAGATACAGTATTAGTAATGTACTGCTCTAACACAGTCACATTGTTTAAATACCTTGGTGTAACACTGCAAAGTAATATGAAATGGAATGATCATGTGAGGATTGTGGCAAGGAAGGTGAATGATTGACTTCAGTTTATCGGGAGAATTTTGGGAAAGTATGATTCATTGCATTTAAGATGCTAGTGCAACCTATTCTTGAATGCTGCATGAGTGTTTCAGGTCTGTACCAGTTCAGATTAGAGGAACACATTGAAGCAATTCAGAGGTGGGCCACTAGATTTGTCACTAGTAGGTTCGGACAACATGCAAGTGTTAACGGAGATGCTTCAAGAGCTCAGATGGGAATCCTCAAAGTGAAGCCAACATTCTTTTTGAGGAACACTATTGAGAAAGTTTAGAGAACCAGTGTTTGAAGTTGACTGCAGACTGAGTCTACTGCTGCTAATGTACATTTTGTGTAATGACTACAAAGAAATACAAGAAATTAGGGCTCATATAGAGGAATATAGGCAGTCATTTTTCTGTTACTTCATTTGCAAATGGAACAGGAAAGGAAAGGATTGTTAAAGGTACAGGGTATACTCTGTCTAGTGCTGTATGGTGGCTTGTGAGGTATGTATGTAGATGTAGGTGTGAAATGGGAGGGAGTGACAGGAGAGAGTAAGGGGAATGGAATCTGTTGGGTGGTGAGTGTGGGAACAGATGGTTAGTTGTGGCCAGGATGATTACGAGAGCAGAGGATATTCTGCAAGGATAACTCGCATCTGTGGAGTTCAGGGAAGCTGGTAGTGGAGGGGAGGATCCAGATGGTCCAGGTGGTGAAGCAGCCATTGAAATTGAGCATGTTATGCCCAGGTGCATGTTGTGTCATTAGGTTGTGAACCTTGATCTTGTTAACGGTTTGATGATGCCCATTCATCCTGGTGAGAGCTGATTGGTAGTCATTCCAAAATAAAAGTCTGTGCCACTGCCAGCAGTGTTGGTGCATGACATTTAAGCTTTCACAAAGCCTCTGAGCTCTGTGATAAGCCTGTGACGGAACTGGAGTAGGAAGTGTTGGGTAGGTGGATCAGGCAGGTCTTGCACCTTGGTCTTCCACAAGGATTTGATCCGTTTGGCAAGGGTTTGGGAGTGTGGGTGGCATAGGAACTGACTAGGATATCTTGTAGGTCAGGTGGGTGATGGAAAACCACCACAGGAGGGGTGGGGAGGATCTTGGGTAGAATGTCCCTCATTTCAGGGCATGATGAGAGATAATCAAAGCCCTGATGAAAGATATAGTTCAGTTTTTTTTTTTTTTTTTGTTTTTTTTTTAGTAGTAGTAGTAGCAGCAGCAGCTTTATTTGTCTGTAGATCTCTTTTTACAAGGATATAGGACATGTCAAAGTAGATACAAGTTTAGACCAATTTAAAATAAACTAATTCGTATAAACATACACTTACAAACTTCTAATTAGAGACAATCATTAGATTTACTCCTTGTATCCAATGCTTTTTTTTACATTTTTTTTATTAAATTAGGTTATACCACACTGTCCACTCATATCTGTTCAAAAAATGGCTCTAAGCACTATGGGACTTAACATCTGAGGTCATCAGTCCCGTAGACTTAGAACTACTTAAACCTAACTAACCTAAGGACATCACACACATCCATGCCAGAGTCAGGATTCGAACCTGCGACCATAGCAACAGCATGGTTCCAGACTGAAATGCCTAGAACCGCATGCCCACAGCGGCCGGCTCGTATCTGTTCGCTCTCTATCAGTCACTGCACATGCTATACACACATTGTTTCATAACACTTCACTCACCACACACACAACTGGTGATCTCTGGACCATTTTCTGTACCACAACTTCCCATTTGCTATCTTGAAAAACTGAGTCATCATCCCTCTATAATGAGTGAGATGTAGAGCTCAGAAAGTGGAAGAGGTTTTAGTGTTGTGCTATGCATAGCTTTTCTAGAAAAGGAAGAAAGAAGGAGAAAAACATAGTGTGAAGGTATTATGCGGACTGTTGGATGTTTTATAACCATTATTATTATTCATTTGTATAACATTTTCTTTGCTAAACCCCTATTCTGTTTTATCTAAGTAATCCTTCAATATATAAAATGTATTGGATAAAAGGTACTTTTTAGCTGCCTTTTTAAATAAGTGCGGTTTTGAAATTTTTTAATCTCTTTTGGTAATTTATTGTACAGTTTTATTCCTTGGTAGAAAATTCAATTTTAAGTTTTTGTTTATTTTTTCTTGGTAAATGTAAGTTGAGTCTACCTCTTGTTCCATGGTCATGGACAGAGCTGTGTGTGTAGTAATTACCAATTTTATTTTCGATGTGTACAACTGACTGGTAAATGTATTCACATGGAGCAGTTAAAATCCCCAGTGTCTTGAATAGATCTTTACAATGAGCTCAACTACTAGTTTTGGAGTTTGAAAATTGTGTTCATATTTTGTGCATTTGTTCCCCAATAAAAGAATGCCATAGCTAAGAACTGAGTGTACATATGAATAATATGTAACTAAAAGGCACTGCATGTTACACACTGATGATAGTATTCTAAGGGCATGACATTCTGTTTGCAAGTACCTTTGTGTGTTCACACCACTTCAACTGAGAACCAATATTCATTCCTAGAAATTTTGCATTTGTTACGCAGTCTTCAGAGTTGCCATCTACATTTAATTTAACATTGTCATTTCCCCTCTTCAAACTGAAATTCATGGCATTAATTTTCTTTGTGTCCAATGTTACTTTATTGCTTACTGACCAATCATAAACTTCCTTGAGTGTTTCATTTGCTTTCTCTGCAAGGAGTTCTCTTGTTTTCTCAGTGACAGAATACTGCTGTCGTCAGTGAAGAGAATTTTTTCCCCATGAGTAACACTACTGGGAAAGTCATTGATGTATATCAGTAATAGTATTGGTCCTAATATGCTACCTTGCAGAACCGCTATATTAATATATTTTGGTTCTGATAAGTGTTTTACTATATTTTTAGATCTATTTGAAGCATGTGTTACCTCTACTCTTTGTACCCTATCTGCTAGGTTTGATCAAAACCAGTCATTAGCTACCCCTCGTATTCCTAAAGCCTCTAATTCATTTAATAGAATCTTGTGGTCGACTGTATCAGAGGCCTTAGAAAGATCCAAAAATATGCCTGTGACACACTCATCTTTGTGAAGAGCATCAAGTACAACTTCTGTGAATTCTACTATTGACTCCGTATTTTTGCCACTTCGGAAACCAAACTGTGATTCACTTAAAAGATTGTATTTATTCCGGTAATTCATTAATCTAACAATGGAAAATCCAGGATGAAGTGTAACAATATTATGAGAAGGAAAGTTGCTACTCACCATATAGCGGATATGCTGAGTCACAGATAGGCACAACAAAAAGATTTTCACACTTAGTTTTCGGCCAATGGCCTTTGTCAACACTATACACATATGCATGCACACACACACTCATGCAAACGCAACTCTCACACACGACTGCAGTCACAGGCAAGTGAAACCACACTGTGTGTGTGTGTGTGTGTGTGTGTGTGTGTGTGTGTGTGTGTGTCTATTGTTGACAAAGGTCATTGGCCAAAAGCTTTAAGTGTGAAAATCATTTTGTTGTGCCTGTCTGTGACTCAGCATCTCTGCTATCGGTGAGTATCAACTTTCCTTCTCATAATATAATTCATTAATCTGTCTTTCATAATTGCTTCTATTATTTCAGAGAATGGTGACAGCAGTGAAATGGGCCGGTAATTTTCTATGTCTTCTGCATTACCTTTCTGAAGCAAAGGTACAAATATTGCCTGTTTTAACTGCTCTGGAAATGTCCCTGATGTGAAGGATTCATTTATTATATTTGTTTAGGAGCCTTGTATAATGTCTATGCATTGTTTCAGTACACACATTGGTACTTCATCTAAGCCTTCTGACTTTCTATTTTTTTAGTTTTTGAACAGTTTTATTGACTTTATTCCCTGTGGTTGGAAGTAACATTGTATTTAGTGCAACATTATTTACAGGTGTTATATTTATTTTGGATAATTTTTGCTGTAACTTCTCTGCAATACTTGAAACATGCTCGTTTACGTAGTTTGCTAAGTGTTATGGATCATTTATTACCTTATCACCCTTCCTTAGCAGTATGTTATTCTGTGTTTGTTTTCCTCTCCCTGTTTCCTTTTTATAACATCTCAGACTGTTTTGCTTTTATTCTCTGCATTATATATTGTTTTGTCAATAAATGACTTTTTTGGAGGAATCAGCACCCTCCTATAGATCTTTTGGTATCTATGATAGAAATTTAAGAATTCTGTATCATTGCGACTCTTTTTCATGGAACCGAGGCATTTCAGTGTTTGGGAGGTCATCTTAATACCTGCTGTTATCCATCTGTTTTTGTGAGATTTATTGTACATGTTTTGTTCCATAGGACCAAATTGGTGAGCAAATCTACAAGGTCATGGAATGTGTCAGTACATGAAATTACACCATAAAAGTAATAACAGATAAAATAAAATGTTTATGAGCCCAAAAAAAGACAAGCCATAAGATTACGTAAACGCAATCAACAATACAACACAGGAATCAACTTAATTTTTCACTGAATTCCACGACAGAATAGAAGGAATGACCCATGATGAAACTCTTCAGTTTTGATTTGAAAGTGTTTGGATTACTGTTAAAATTTTTGAATTCTTGTGGTAGCTTACGGATAATGGATACAGCAGTATACTGCACACCTTTTCACACAAGAGTCAATGAAGCGCGAGGCAAATTCAGATTGGATTTCTGTCTAGTAATAACTGAGTGAAAGCTAGAAATTTGAACTGTTCAGTTTCACTAATCGTATGCCTATTCTGTGAAATTAAAACATCAGGTTTTATTGAATTGTGTGTTAGAAACTGTAAAAACTGAGTCTTACTGTGATTACCATTAGTTTACTTTCTACAAGCCATTAACTTACGTCATGAACTGCACTATTTGAAACAGTGCCGGTGTTGTACACAACATCCTTTACTACTAAGCTAGTGCCATCAGCAAACAGAAATATTTTAGAATCACCTGTAATACCAGAGGGCACATCATTTATATAAATAAGGAACAGGAGTTGCCCCAGCACTGATCCTTGGGGCAACCCCCACTTAACCATGCCCCACTCAGACCCCATATCACAGCCATTCTGAGCACTACGGATAACATAATTTTGCTGTCTTCCATTAAAGTAAGAGGTGAACCAATTGTGAGCTACTCCCTGTATTCCATAATGGTCCAACTTCTGGAGTAATATTTTGTGATCAACACAATCAAGTGCCTTAGTTAAATCAAAAAATATGCCTAACGTAGCGTCGAAAACCTTTTGTTGAATCAGCCCAGTAGCTAACAGTGAAAAGAGAATATAGCATTTTCAGTTGTTAAAGCACTTCTAAGACTGAGTTGTGCATTTGATAGCAAATTATGTGAAATAAAATAATCAATTAGCCTTACATACACAGTCTTTTCAATGCATTTACCAAATGCTGATGGCATAGAAATAGGTCTAGAATTGTCTACACTATCCCTTTCTCCCTTTTTATAAAGTGGCTTTACTACTGAGTACTTCAATCTTTCAGGAAACTGACCCTTCTTAAAGGAACAATTATAAATGTGGCTAAGTACAAGGCTAACTTATGCAGCACAGTACTTTAATATTCTGCTAGGCACTCCATGATATCAATAAGAGTCCTTAGTCTTCATTAATTTAATTTTGACTCAATCTCCCCCTCATCAATATCACAGAGGAGTATTTCAGACATGAGTCTTGGATAAGCATTTTTCAAGAGATTTATATGATTCCCTGTAGAAACTAAGTTTTTATTTAATTCACCATCAATGCTCAGGAACTGATTGTTAAATACTGTGCATGTATCTCACTTATCAGTAACAGAAATATTTTTACTACAAACTGACTTTATGTCATTGACCCTGTGCTGCTGACTGGACACTTACTTCATGCCTGACCATATGGTTTTAATTTTATCCTGTGAATTAGCTATTCTATTTGTGCACTGTATACTCTTAGCCTTCCGAATAACATTTTTAAGCTCCTTGCAGTACTGTTTGTAATGGGGCTACTGCAGCTCGACTGTCACCATTTCTAACATTTTGATATAATTCCCACTTCGTTCTACATGATATCCTTATCCCACCAGTCAGCCATTCAGGCTACCTTTTACTGCTAGTATCCCATTTAGAACATTCTAATGGAAAGCATCTCTCGAAGAGTATGAGAAATGTGTTAAGGAAAGCATTACATCTACATCTACATGGATACTCTGCAAATCACATTTAAGTGCCTGGCAGAGGGTTCAGCAAACCATGTTCACAAATATCTATTATTCCAATCTCGTATAGTGCGCGGAAAGAATGAACACCTATATCTTTCCGTACGAGCTCTGATTTCCCTTATTTTATCATGGTGATCATTCCTCCCTATGTAGGTCAGTGTCAACAAAATATTTTTGCATTCGGAGGAGAAAATTGGTGATTGGAATTTCGTGAGAAGATTCCATCGCAACGAAAAACGCCTTTCTTGTAATGATGTCCAGCCCAAATCCTGTATCATTTCTGTGACACTCTCTCCCATATTTCGCGATAATACAAAACATGCTGCCTTTCTTTGAACTTTTTCGATGTACTCCATCAGTCCTATCTGGTAAGGATCCCACACTATCTGGTAAAGATCCCACACCGCGCAGCAGTATTCTAATAGAGGACGGACAAGCGTAGTGTAGGCAGTCTCCTTAGTAGATCTGTTACATTTTCTAAGTGTCCTGCCAATAAAACGAAGTCTTTGGTTAGCCTTCCCCACAACATTTTCTATGTGTTCCTTCCAATTTAAGTTCTTCGTAATTGTAATACCTAGGTTTTTAGTTGAATTTATGCCTTTTAGGTTAGATTGATTTATCATGTATCCGAACTTTAACGAGTTCCTTTTAGCACTCATGTGGATGACCTCACACTTTTCGTTATTTAGGGTCAACTACCGCTTTTCGCACCATTCAGATATCTTTTCTAAATCGTTTTGCAGTTTGTTTTGGTCTTCTGATGACTTTAGTAGTCGACAAACGACAGCATCAACTGCAAAAAACCAAAGGAGACTGCTCAGATTATCTCCCAAATCATTTATATAGATGAGGAACAGCAAAGGGCCTATAACACTACCTTGGGGAAAGCCAGAAATCACTTCTGTTTTACTCAATGACTTTCCATCAGTTACTACAAACTGTGACCTCTCTGACAGGAAATCACAAATCCAGTCACATAACTGAGACGATATTCCATAAGCACGCAATTTCACTACGAGCCACTTGTGTGGTACAGTATCAAAGTCCTTTGGAAATCCAGAAATACGGAATCAATCTGAAATCCCTTGCCAATAGCACTCAACACTTCATGTGAATAAAGAGATAGCTGTGTTTCACAGGAACGATGTTTTCTAAACCCATGTTGACTGTGTGTCACTAGACCGTTTTCTTTGAGGTAATTCATAATGTTCTAACACAATAAATGTTCTAAAATCCTGCTGCATATTGACATTAATGATATGGGCCTGTAATTTAGTGGATTACTCTTATTACCTTTCTTGAATATTGCTGTGACCTGTGCAACTTTCCAGTCTTTGGGTACGGATCTTTCGTCGAGCGAACGGTTGTATATGATTGTTAAGTGTGGAGATAATGCATCAGCATGCTCCGAAAGGAACCTAATTGGTATACAGTCTGGACCAGAAGATTTGCATTAATATTTGCCATCTATATTAACAACACTATAAACATCCTGCCACTCTTGTTCCTTAATGAGTTTTAAAAAGCTCTTCTGTTGCCTTTGGATTCACTTTTCTACATAGTTCATAATTATATATAACATTTGTTTGAGTACAGAAACCTTTTAGTGTTAAAATTTGTGCATCACCCTTTCACTAACAGAATGCCCATCTAGTAATGAAGAATTAATAAAAATATTGTCTATGGCTGTGCTACTGTTCCCAATTTGGTTTCACTAAATTCAACTGCCCCTGCACAACAATGAAATACCTGTTCGGTGTAGTGCCATGATATGTCTGCAGACTCAGATGGAATACTGTTTTTTATGTCTAGTCCAGGGTGGTACTGGGTGATGAGAAGCCACTCCTTTGCAGCTGATACTTGGAGGTGGTGGGAGGATTTTGGGTCTATGGAGATATGGTATGGGAAAACTGTTTGTGGGCTGGGTTTAGGGGTAGTGCTTGTCTGTGAAGGACTTGATGACATCTTCAGTGTACTGAGCAAGGCAGTTCTTGTCGCTGTAGGTATCTCATCCACAGGTGGCTGAACTGTATGGAAGGGATTTTGTGATGTGGAAGGGATGGCATCTGTCAAAATGCAGGTACTGTTGGTGGCTGGCGGGCCAATGTGGACAGAGGTGTGGCTGAAGCTATCAGAAGGGTGGAGTTCAGCATCCATGATAGTGTCATGTTGGGTTGAGCAGAACCAGGTGAAGCAGCTATGAGAGAAGATGCTGAAGTTGTGAAGTAACGAGAATAGGATGTTTTGGTCCTGAGACCAGATCCTGAAGATATCATCAATGGACCTGAACCAGACTAGTGGTTGGGAGCATTATGTGGCTAGGAAGCTTTCCTCTAGATAGACCATAAAGAAACTGGCGAAGGAGGATGCTGTGCAGGTGGCCACGGCTGTGCCATGGATTACTATGTATACTGTGCCTTCCACGGAAAATTAGTTGTGCGTAGGGTATAGCAGGTGTGGTGTATAAGAAATGAAGTAGTGGGAAAGCAGCCATCTCATATACCAAATCTGCAACATATACAGCAGCTCTCTACCTTTTTTGCCTTGCTGTCAGCCAGCCACTTCCATCTGCTACATTGTTTTAGCTCCCTCTACCACTTTCTTCCTGTGTTGTCCATGTTTTACTGCTGACGCCCTGCTTCATCCCACGCTTCATTGTGGATAGGCACACATTTTTCAACGATTGTTCCGTGTGTTTTATGTTCCGTTTTATATTACTGTTCTGAGGTTTTTTCTTGACACCCGTCTCACTATGTTACTGAACGGGCTCTGAAGACCTTGCTGTCGTGCGCCCAAAAGCCCCTCTACTACTACTACTACTACTACTCTACTCTACCAGGATGCATGGCCACCACCAAATTACTTTCAAGAACAAAGCTGACCGCCGACTGGCACAACACACAGCTAAGCATAACATGCTCAGTTTCAATGGCTCTGGATCCTTCTCTCTGCCACCAGTTCCTCAGAACTAAGCAGACGGGAATTACCCTTGCAACACATCCTTCACTTGCTTAAATATCCTGGCCAGAACCTCCACTAGCCTACTGTTGCCACACCCTCCACTCAACTGTTCCCTCTTCCTGCATCCTGTCATCCTCTCCCAATTTGTGTTACCTTCAGCATATGTCCTACCACTGACTCCTACAACTGTGCATCACATACCTAGCCTGTGCACTTGCCACCCCTCCCTCCCACATTCCTAGCTGGCAAACAGGCTGCCTCCCTCTGAGCTGCCTCCCACCCTTCTCTCCCCAACTGACACAAACCCCACCCCAACTGGTGAATGGTCCCCTTTACTCCTTAAGTATTTATAAGTCAATCTGTTGTCTGAGAGTCACGTGGTGATGATACTAACTATACTATTAGCTAGTTCATTTACATTACATTCTGTGTCTTTCACTATAACACTTTTGTCATCTGCAAAGAGAAAATGTTTTGTATCATCTGTCATATTTAGCAGTGGATCATGGTACATACCAGGAACAGATCCCGAATAAAACTCTGTGGCACTCCCTGAATCACATGACCTCAGTCAGATTCAAACCTCTTATTTGTTTATTGACATTAGAGGACAATTTTATACTTCATACTTTCCAGGTATGAAGTGAACCATTGTGGAACTTTTTCCCTAAACCCGCAATGTTCCAGGTGATCTATGTCGTCAGCACACACTGTACCACTCAAATCTACCTAATGGTTTGAGAAAAACTCAGTGGTCATGAAGGTTCTTTTGTCTTGCCTATCAGAAGAGCAATATCTGAAGCCTTTAAGCATTGTCATTGCGGGATATTGTTGCTGGAGCATTCTAAAACCCAAAAAATCTAGGGCATATGTTATTGCTGTCACTGATAAAAAGTTAGTCCAGACCCTTGTGGAGTAAACAGTAGCTGAAACAGAAAACAGGATAACAAAAACTGAAATGTTCCTTCATGAGAGAAAATTAAAGAATGTTGTCATCATTCATTAATCATGCCACTGCAAAAATGAGTGACATAGTAATTGCTGTTAGTGGTATTCAAAAAGCAGCTTAAATCATTAAAGAATGAATAAGGTCCCAGAGCTGATATTTGATATTTTGTATTAGCTCAGTGAAGTCACTGTCAAGTTCTGTTCAGATATTGTGAGTGAATTAGCACTGCTCTTAATCGTATGGGTATTTAGCATCACAATCTCTGAACAGAGCCACATCCCAGTTATTGGAGAAGAGGTCACAGCCATTTCCAAAAAAAGGAATAAAACTAATCTACAGAAATTCCACTCACATCTACTTGTAACACAAATCTAGATGACATGTTGTGTTCAGATACAATGATCTCCATGGAACAAAATAACATTCTTCATGGAAATAAGCACATGTTCTGAATACCTCGCTTATACGAGATTCAACTTGTACTCTTCAGACATGAAATCTCAATGTTATGAATAAAGGGGACTACACTTATTTGGTGTCTTTAGAGTTTCAAAAAGCTTTTGATTCGACACCACTTCCAGAAAATACAGTTCTGCGGTATACCAAGCCAAATTTGTGACTGGATAAAATTTTACTGACAGTCACAATCCTGCATTTTATTATGAATGGGGAGTTACTTTAGCTGCTGAAGTAATATCTTGTCTACCCTGAAAGGGGCAAGGGGGGGGGGGGGGGGAGTAAGGGGGATCAGTAATAGGACGTTTACTGTTAATGTTAGCTAGCAACCTAGCCATTGGTTGGGTGGCTTTCATGCCTCAGCAGTACATATAGCCATACCGTAGGTGTAACTACAATGGAGGTGTATCTGTTGAAAGGCCACACAAATGTGTGGTTCCTGGAGAATGGCTGGAGCCTATTCAGTACTTGCAGGGGCAACAGTCTATGTGATTGACTGATCTGGCCTTGTAACATTAACCAAAATGTCCTCACTGTGCTGGTACTGTGAACAGCTGAAAGCCAGGGGAAACTACAGCCATAATTTTTCCCATGGGCATTCAGCTCTCTGCTCTACTATATAGTTAAATGATGATAGCACCTTCTTGAGTAAAATAATCCAGATGTAAAATAGAACCCTGCTCGAATCTCTGGTTTGGAACTACTCAGGAGGGTATTGTCATCAGGAGAAACAAAACCCGTGTTCTTCAAGTCGGAGTGTGGAATGTTAGATCCCTTAATTGGGCAGATAGGTTAGAAAATTTAAAAAGGGAAATAGATAGCTTGAAGTTAAATATAGTGGGAATTAGTGAAGTACAGTGGTAAGAGCAACAAGACTTTTGGTCAAATGAATACAGGGCTTTTTCTTAACTTAAATTTTCCCTGAGATATTTAAGTCTCTAATTTGTCTATGATAACATTGGAAGCTGAAGAAGTGAATTAAAATTTGTGCTGCAGCCGGGACTCAAACCCAGGTCTTCTTACTTACTAGGCAGATATGCTGACTGTTACACCACCGCAGCATTATGGTCAACATAGCTGCACAAACTATCCAAGTCAAGTACCTTCCCCAACACAAACTACAATTCACATCTCGCCTTATATTGTCACTATTACCAGGGCTCCCCAACATTGGAATAGCACCCCAGCTTTGGACATAATGGGGAAGTGCTGTACTACATTTGATCATATAGATCTTAAATCAAACTTGGCTGGCTACCTGCCTCTGAACACGTGTGATGCTGCCCATTGTGCATCACAGGTAGAAGAGGACTTCCCAGCCGTCACCAGCCGGCCATGAGACCGTCCCCACACCACGCCCACTGCCCACGGTGGACGGCGAGTGAGCCACCACAGTTGCTGCTTTGGCAAGTATAAGTGCTCTTATTTTATTGACCTGTTAATTTGGAAAACATGGCAACAACAACAAACAAGAGGGACACTATTCAGTGCACTTCCAATAAGAATTTTGAAAGACCAAACACCTTTGAAATTCACAACTGGATCATTGATGAAGTGAAAGTACCAGCAGAGGAAATTGAGAGACTACAGTTGGACTTTATTTTGTAAAAATCGGAAATGCCATGGAAATTGATAGATTAGTCAATCTAAACAGGGGTATCTGGAAATTCAAGCATAGAGACAGAACCACAAGTGGCATCACGATTCAGCATTCTGATTACGGGAGCAGGAATATAAAAATATACAATCTTCCATTCGAAGTCCTTGATGAAGAAATTGTCAAAACCTGCAGACTACACGGAAACATTTTCGAGATCTCCAAAGACAAGTGGTCAAGTGCATACCGTATGCAGTTAGATTCTGGTGTTTGCACCATAAAAATAGACCTAAGGAAACACATTCCATCGTTTATCAACATTTGTGGGCACAGAGGCTTCATGTCATACACAGGCCAACCTCAGACGAGTTCCATTTGCCACGCTATGGATCACATGAGGAAAGATTGCCCACGAAAATGGCCAGTACAGTGATGATGAATCTGAACACAGATTTCCCGTTGCTGAGAAATGCGGATGCTGCCCAGCAACCACAGGGAAAGGATAGTAACGGCACTGTGGCTGCCACTGCGGGCCCCACTGCCACTAGAGCTGATCAGGACACAATGGAGGAGGCGGCCGCCAAGCTCGCACCCCTGCCCGCACCCCCGGCCACCCCCAGCCCTGAGCCGGCCACCAGCCCAGTGCCCGGAATTGCCAACAAAAGAAAGATTAGTGATGGCAGCTTGGACGAGACCAAACAGCAACTGCAGCCCAAACTGGGACGTATACAGAAAATGCAAGCAAAGCAAGCAAAAAAGGAAAAAGAACAAGAAAAAATATAGACACGATGGAAACTGAAAAATCAAAAAGTGAAAGTGGTTCTCCAGCCACATATGAACAGGCATGCGAGCAGAAGATAAGAGAAAATGTGAACCAACTTAAAAAGATACTGAAATTAAATCAGGAAGATGACGTTGCCGCAAAAATAGCCAATGGGAAGCAACGGAACACAGAAAAAGACCCAGAAATGACAAACAGAACAGGCAACAAAAAGGAAAGGAAAAAGCAGAATTCTAGTTCCTCACAGGAGAGAAGGGAAAACGGTAGGCAAAGCTGGCCAGATCAGCCACAACTGCACCAAAAGGGACTCTGACAACAGCTCCCATGGTCAATAGAAAGGACTAGGCTGGCAAATCCCATGTACCAGGTAATTACTTGCAATGTCAATAAAATGAGCACAGCAGTAAAGATAGATGCCCTAGCACAGTTCCTAAGACACAGAGCCACAGATGTCACACTTCTACAGGAAGTGGCATCAACGGCAATAGAACAGATACCGGGGTTCGAAGTCTACACAGACATAGACCCAGAATCGAGGTGCGGCTCTACCATAATGGTCCGACAAAGAATAGATGTCATTTTCAATGGAGAGAAGTCTTCCGAAGTAAGAGTGATTTCAGGTGTGCCGCAGGGGAGTGTCGTAGAACCATTGCTATTCACAATATACATAAATGACCTTGTGGATAACATCAGAAGTTCACTAAGGCTTTTTACGGATGATGCTGTGGTATATCGAGAGGTTGTAACAATGGAAAATTGTACTGAAATGCAGGAGGATCTGCAGCAAATTGACGCATTTTGCATGGAATGGCAATTATCTGGGAGTAGGCATTAGGAGTGATTTAAAATGGAATGATCATATAAAGCTGATCATCGGTAAAGCAGATGCCAGACTGAGATTCATTGGAAGAATCCTAAGTGACTGCAATCTGAAAACACAGGAAGTAGGTTACAGTACACTTGTTCACCCACTGCTTGAATACTGGGATCCGTGCCAGATAGGGTTGATAGAAGAGATAGAGAAGATTCAATGGAGAGCAGCGCGCTTTGTTACAGGATCATTTAGTAATCGCAAAAGCGTTATGGAGATTATAGATAAACTCAGGTGGAAGACTCTGCAAGAGAAATGCTCAGTAGCTCGGTACGGGCTTTTGTTGTGAAGTTTCGAGAACATACCTTCACCGAGGAGTCAAGCAGTATATTGCTTCCTCCAACGTATATCTCACGAAGAGACCATGAGGATAAAATCAGAGAGATTAGAGCCCACACAGAGGCATACTGACAATCTTTCTTTCCATGAACAATACGAGACTGGAATAGAAGGGAGAACTGATAGAGGTACTCAAGGTACCCTCCGCCACACACCGTCAGGTGGCTTGGGGAATATGGATGTAGATGTAGAAACTGGCGAACCCAAGATGTCAAACGGCCGTGGAATTGCGATCAAAATAGAAGGCACATTATTTGTGAATGTGTGCGCACCATCAGGCATAGATAACAAAAGAGCCGGGAGCAACTTCTTCAGTGAAGAAATATGTGAACTCATCCTACACAACAACAACAACAACATCGTAATCGGTGACGACTTCAATTGTGTGGCCGCACAAGCGGATCAGACCCCAGTGGCAAACATGTGCACTGAATTACAAGAACTCATTAGATGTTTAAAACTGGAATATTTGGTGAGAGTGCAAAATCCCATACTCGCAGAGTTCACATATTTATACAGAAACGGAAGAAGCAGACTCGACAGAATTTATGTAAGCAGAGGTATGGCAGAAAAAAATATCACGAGTATAGGTATGCCCAGTAATGTTTTCTGACCACTCCAGCTACGAGTACAGCATCCATTTCGAAACAGAGAAGACGGCATTGGGAGGAAACTCTTGGAAGTTAAACACCGACCACCTGCAAGATGCCGCACTGAGAAAGGAAATAGCAGTCACGTGGCAAGAATGTCTTGCACAGAGAGGAGAGCACAGCACAATAGACTCGTGGATCTCGCATACTGAGAAGTCTGTTAATTCGATTTTTCACCGAAAAAGTGTTCTGGTGAAGGAATACTGCTGAGTTCTACCAACAGTGTCTCAAAGATGCCATAAACGTGCCACCAGACGATCAGTCATTCTTGCCTAGAGTGAGAAGGATCAAAGCCAAAATGCCACAGATCAAACAACAACAAATGAGGGGAGTAATAACAAGAATCAAAACATATGGTGAAGTGGAGGATGAGCCCGCCACCCTGCACCACTCAACAGGGAGAGGGGAAGGGCAGCGAGCAAGGCCATTAAGGAACTGTACGATGGCGATAGGTGATCTCTCAAACCAAAACCAGAAATCAAAATCCACATTGAGACATACTTAAAACAACTTTTCCAAAAAGAGGAAGTAAAACTGTGTGTAGTAACAAACATTTTCCAACACATATACTAACGGAGGCAGACAGAGCAAAACTGACGGAGACCGTCGACGAAGATGACGTCAGAGAAGTCCTGAAGAACAGCGCCAAAGGAAGAGCACTGACAGCATCCTGACTGAGTGTTACAGTGTGTACTGGGACATAATCGGAGGGAAAGTGACAGAGATGGTCAACGAGATTTTCAACGGAGCAGAGATACCAGCCACGCTCATGGATGGGATGATCATACTTGTACCAAAACAGAAAAGAGCCGATTGCATTGAAGACTACCATCCTGTCGTGCTCCTAAATGCCAGTTATAAGTTAATAGCCAAATGCCTTGCAAACAACATGAAAACTGCCATGTCCGAAGCGATAAACCCATGGCAGACATGTGCGGTGCCAGGTAAAAGCATATTTAACACCACCTCCATGAACGGAGACATGATAGCACATGCAGCGACCAACAGAAGTGCAGCAGCTATAATATCCATAGACTTCCACAAGGCTTTCAATAGGATCGATCACTGCTACTTGATGAAGACGCTAACCAGACTAGGTTTCAGACCAAAATTCAAGAACATTGTCGAAGAATGCCAAATCCAGAATAGCCATAAACGGCTGGACAGTCAAGTATACAGCGTTAAACAGATCAGTAACGCAAGGCTGCCCCCTGTCAGTGGCCCTTTTTGCAGTAGCACTAGACCCACTATTGAAGAAGATCGCCAATAGTGTCGCAGGCTTCTCGGTGGAAGACAAAACAGTGGCTTGCATAGCCTACGCAGATGACATGGAAGCCTTCATCAAACAACGTGAAGAAATAACAACAGTAGAACAAATACTGCAGACTTTCGAAGAAGTGTCAGGAGCAAAAACAAACAATAAGAAAACAGTGCTATTGCCAATTAGGAATAAGCAAATAAATGCAGCAAACCGGTGGTATGAAGTAGTCGAAAACCATACTGGGCATCTTCATGCAGCCTTACCCACAGAAAATGGCTACATACAACTGGAGAAACGCACTACATATAATACGAGGCCTCACAAGAATACATCTCAGAAAAGATGGCGGCGCGTGTAGACGTACTAATAAACCGATCCGCGGAAAATTACGAGTTTTTAAATCCTGTGTGTGTAAAATGCAGTAAGAAGGTGAAATATGGTGTTAAATTATGTTCGTGGTCACAGAAATGGATCCATCGTCAATGTTTAAATGTCTTAGAGGAAAAAAACATGACCTGTGACTGTGGAAATGTGCACTGTAACTATCGTTATATCATGTGTTTACAAACGGAATGCGAAGAAGAATGCATGACTTCTTCATTAAAATATGATCTTATGCTAGCTAAACTATATGTAGAGAAGCTTGAATCAGTGATAGATAGTGTACAGAAGCTGGAAGAAGTGATAGACCATTCAAAGGGTAGTGAAACGGTTGTAAACGAACAAAACGGTAACTTTATTAGGCCTAAAAAGTTTTGTCGTGTTAATCGTAACGAAAACAACTTTCGTCTCCCACAAGCAAATAAGTTTGAATTTTTAACGTGTGATGAATATGAAATGTGTGAAAAGAGCCAAAGAAAGGAAGTACTTTCATCAAATGCAGCGACCACAAATCATTTCAGTAGGCCTACAAAGTCCTGTAATAACAAGAAAGGAAATACCAGAAAATTCATGGAACATACTTATCGTGCAAACAAGATATCTACCAATACAGGTAAGAAGAAAAAAGAAGATATTTTCATACTTTCAGACAGTCAAGGAAAGGGCTTAGCCGACATTTTGTGTAACATGCAAACTATATTCAAGGTTAGTGGAATAACGAAACCGGGTGCCCCTTTGCGCGAAGTTTTAAAAGACTGTGAACATTCTTTGAAGCCGGGAAGCAACTGTCTAATAATAGGAGGTGCTACTGATGTTTATAGGAATGAGGGCAAACTCGCCACAAGAGCTCTAAGAAGTACATTACAGAAAATTACAGATGTCAACTTCTTCATTGCCAGTATCCCACAAAGACATGATCTTATAGAAGAATCCTGTGTCAACAAAGAAATCACAGTTACTAATAGGAAATTTGAGAAAATCTGCCAAAGCCTCCCAAATGCCACATATGTGGACGTACCATCCGCAGAGAGAAGTCATTTTACAAGGCATGGGCTTCACAGAAATAAACTCGGAAAATTATTCATTAGTCAAGAAATCCTTAATGCAGTGAAGGCAGTTAAGGACAAGAATAGCACGACCATACCATTTCCACCACCAAAAACAGCAACTGAAAATTTCCAACAAGAAAATGAAACTGAATCACTGACAACAGGTCCAGCACTAGAATCTCCACTTTCTTCAAAAACAGCTGAGATAAATGATTCAACTAGGACAGAAGTTTCCAAAGCAGCTTCAGCAGATGCAGCTACATACTACGCAACTGCATCATTAACAAGGAAAAAAATGCCTGATGTGCCAACAGCCAATGACCTTTCATCTGTATTGGCCGCTCCTCAGTCTTCAACAGTGAAAGACTTTTCACCATCATCAGCAGTAACAGAAGCAAACAGAAGAAGCACAACTTACAACTCTGCAGGATTTATGGTACCCGGCCTCAGTTACAAGACTAACATAAGGCAGATACCCTCAGATACACCAACTTCCAAGTCAAACTGGCAACAGACTCACCTCCACTGTCATCAACAGAAGAATAACCATGCCACCAGCTCATCTAAAGGATTTTTTAGCATCAGGTCTAAAGGGAAAGGTGCCACCAAGATAAGTGAAAACAAATGCCTAACAGTGTTTCACCAAAACATTCAAGCCATAAAGAACAAAGCACAACAGCTAGAAGTAGAATTGGAGAAATTTGATAGCCAAATTTTGTGTATCACTGAACACTGGTGCAAAGGGAAGCAAATTGAACACATTGCATTAGCCTCATTTGACCTTGCATGTTACTATAGCAGAATCTCAATGAATGGTGGAGGTTCATGTATCTATGTAAAAAAATGTATGTCATTTAAAGTAAGATATGATCTTTTAGATCTAGGTGAGGACAAACATTTCGAACTTTCTGCTGTTGAAATAATAGGACCTGGCATAGCAAAAAAATTAGTCATATTTTGTGTGTACCGCTCTCCCAGTGGAGACATTGATATATTCTTCTCAAAACTGAATCAAAGCTTAGACAAGGTTTCTGGACCAAAAGCAAATGTAATTATCTGTGGTGACTTAAACATTAATACGATGAAGCCTGATAAGGCTAGCAACATATATGTGAATATTCTAAGCTGTTATGGAATATCCTCCCTTGTTAATTGTCCAACTAGAATAACGAAAGAATCCTCCTGATCTATAGATCATGTAGCTACAGATATTGATAGTAAAAAATGTCATATTGTTGTCCAAAACCTGAGCCTAGCAGACCACCTCTGCCAGATCTTAAAAACTAACATTCATGTAGAAACTCCTCCTAAACTTTGTACATACAAAAGAATGTTTTCCAAATCAGCCCTGCATCAGTTTAAATCCCAGCTAGAATATGAAGATTGGAGGGAAGTCTATGCAGAAACCAATGCAAATCAGAAATTTATCAAGTTCATGTCAATTTTTAAACTCAGATTTGAAGAGATGTTTCCCAAAACTCTTTATCAAATTAAAACTACAAAGAGAAATCAGTGGGTGACTACAGGTATCAAAAAATCCTCAGAAACTCTTAGATATCTCAACTCCATAAAAAATAATCAATCTAACCCAGAAGTTCTGCAATCCTACAAAAAGTACAGGAAAATTTACAGAAAGGTGTTGCTAGCCGCAAAAAAACTTTCAAACAACAAAATATTACTTGAAGCTGAAAACAAGAGCAAAGCAGCCTGGAACATCGTCAAACAGGAAACATCTAACTCTGCTAAAAAGGACCTCAATTCACATATTAAAAACAAAGATGTACCAGTAGGTAACCCTAAAAACTTAGCTGATTTTGTAAACTCATATTTCAGTAGTATTGCAAAAAAATTACAGCAGAAATTTCCAGATACGTATGATTTACCTACTCAGAACCAGCCAACAAACTCAATGGTGCTCTTGCCAACTACAGAAAGGGAAGTGGCACTAGTAGTACACCAACTAAAAAATAAAACTTCAGTAGGACTTAATGAAATCCCAGTCTGTGTAATTAAAGATTGTATAGACTCCATAAAGGGCCCATTAACAGACATAACTAATGAATCTTTTGAACCTGGATACTTTCCGGAGTACCTAAAACAAGCAAAAGTTATACCTATCCTTAAAAACGGAGATGTGGAAAATGTAGAGAACTACAGGCCGATCTCTATACTGTCGATCATTTCTAAAATAATAGAAATACTAGTCAAAAAGAGACTGCTAAATTACTTGAATAAATATAATCTTCTTTCCAATGACCAATTTGGTTTTAGGCCCGGAAAAGGCACACAATATGCTATAGCACAGTTCACTAAAGTAATTTTAGAAGCACTGGACAAAGGTGAAAATGTAAGTGGTATCTTTTTAGACTTGTCCAAGGCCTTTGATACAGTTGACCACAAAATCTTACTTCATAAATTAGAGCAAATAGGAATAAGAGGTGTGACAAAGAAGTGGTTCAAATCATACTTGGAAAACAGAGTTCAACGAGTTGAGATATCACAAGTTTCAAACAATTCCCCTATAAAACACCTGTCTGACCCAGAAAATGTGAATATAGGCGTCCCACAGGGAAGTGTATTAGGCCCCATATTGTTTCTTATATACATTAACGACTTCCCACAAAGTATCAGACATGGCGAAAAAAAACTTTTTGCTGATGACAGCAACATAGTAAAAACAGGTGAAAATCCAACACAACTGTCAGAAAGAGCAAACGAGGCTCTCAATGATGTCCACAACTTCTCATTAAAAAATAAAGTAACCCTAAATGTAAAGAGAACTAACTATATTAACTTCCAATTGAACAAAAAACACAATGCCACTAGAATAAAAGTTAATAATAATGAATTAGAATGTGTAACAAGTACCAAATTCTTAGGGATGAATGTAGACAGCCAACTGAAATGGACAAACCATGTCAACATTTTGGCAAATAAATTATCCACAGCATGCTATGCTCTTAGAATCCTTGCACCGGTATGCAATAATACCTGTCTTAAAATAACATATTACGGATATCTACACTCAGTCCTCAGCTATGGGATCATGTTTTGGGGAACAAGTGCCAGTAACATACAAACTGTGTTCAAAGTACAAAAAAGAGCCATAAGGATAATAACAAATAGCAACAACAGGGCCCACTGTCTAGAATTATTTAGAAAGCTAGGAATTCTAACTGTTTCTTGTGAGTATATCTTTCAGAACATAATGTTCATTAAGAAAAATCTCAACATGTACATCACAAACAGCCTAATACATGACCATGAAACAAGAGCTTGTCACCACCTCCATCTAGATAGAAAGAACAAGCCAAAGAAGCAAAAAAGTATATTTTATAATGGGATAAAACTGTATAACAAATTACCACACGAAATTAAAGAAATAAATGAGCCCCTCACTTTCAGACAAAAGCTTAAAACCTTTTTAGTAAGTAAAAGTTGTTATACTGTAAAAGAATATTTAACATAGATGTAGATTATTAGCAACATATGACATTATCACCAAAATATTATGTAATTATAAATACACTCCTGGAAATTGAAATAAGAACACCGTGAATTCATTGTCCCAGGAAGGGGAAACTTTATTGACACATTCCTGGGGTCAGATAAATCACATGATCACACTGACAGAACCACAAGCACATAGTCACAGGCAACAGAGCATGCACAATGTCGGCACTAGTACAGTGTATATCCACCTTTCGCAGCAATGCAGGCTGCTATTCTCCCATGGAGACGATCGTAGAGATGCTGGATGTAGTCCTGTGGAACGGCTTGCCATGCCATTTCCACCTGGCACCTCAGTTGGACCAGTGTTCGTGCTGGACGTGCAGACTGCGTGAGACGATGCTTCATCCAGTCCCAAACATGCTCAATGGGGGACAGATCCGGAGATCTTGCTGGCCAGGGTAGTTGACTTACACCTTCTAGAGCACGTTGGGTGGCACGGGATACATGCGGACGTGCATTGTCCTGTTGGAACAGCAAGTTCCCTTGCCGGTCTAGGAAAGGTAGAACGATGGGTTCGATGACGGTTTGGATGTACCGTGCACTATTCAGTGTCCCCTCGACGATCACCAGTGGTGTACGGCCAGTGTAGGAGATCGCTCCCCACACCATGATGCCGGGTGTTGGCCCTGTGTGCCTCGGTCGTGTGCAGTCCTGATTGTGGCGCTCACCTGCACAGTGCCAAACACGCATACGACCATCATTGGCACCAAGGCAGAAGCGACTCTCATCGCTGAAGACGACACGTCTCCATTCGTCCCTCCATTCACGCCTGTCGCGACACCACTGGAGGCGGGCTGCACGATGTTGGGGCGTGAGCGGAAGACGGCCTAACGGTGTGCGGGACCGTAGCCCAGCTTCATGGAGACGGTTGCGAATGGTCCTCGCCGATACTCCAGGAGCAACAGTGTCCCTAATTTGCTGGGAAGTGGCGGTGCGGTCCCCTACGGCACTGCGTAGGATCCTACGGTCTTGGCGTGCATCCGTGCGTCGCTGCGGTCCAGTCCCAGGTCGATGGGCACGTGCACCTTCCGCCGACCACTGGCGACAACATCGATGTGCTGTGGAGACCTCACGCCCCACGTGTTGAGCAATTCGGCGGTACGTCCACCCGGCCTCCCGCATGCCCACTATACGCCCTCGCTCAAAGTCTGTCAACTGCACATATGGTTCACGTCCACGCTGTCGCGGCATGCTACCAGTGTTAAAGACTGCGATGGAGCTCCGTATGCCACGGCAAACTGGCTGACACTGACGGCGGTGGTGCACAAATGCTGCGCAGCTAGCGCCATTCGACAGCCAACACCGCGGTTCCTGGTGTGTCCGCTGTGCCGTGCGTGTGATCATTGCTTGTACAGCCCTCTCGCAGTGTCCGGAGCAAGTATGGTGGGTCTGACACACCGGTGTCAATGTGTTCTTTTTTCCATTTCCAGGAGTGTATGTGTATGACTAGTTATAAAAACTACACAAAATATGAGAAACCTGTTTAATTGTAAATGTATGTGTGTTCATGTGTTGTAATCTGACGACTTCCATACAATATTTATTGTTCCACGGATGAATAAATAAATAAATAAATAAATGCAAACAGAAAACTAACCCTCCATCAAAGAGCAGACCTCATCAATACAACGATCCTATCAAAAGCCTATTACCTGGCACAGATGCTGACCATACACAAGGAAATAGCTAGGGCAATAATGGGAGCCACATACTACCTCCTGTGGCGCGGAGAAATCTTCAAAATGGCACAGGAAATATGCTTGCTACCGGTGGAAGAAGGAGGACTGGGCCTTGTGGAAGTAAAAACGAAATGCACGGTGCTTCTGCTAAAAAGGATGCTAGAAATCAAGTAGAAGAACCCAGACAGCATCACAGCAGCCCTGCTAAGAAGAATGCAACCTGCACCGGAAGAAACACTAGTAGACATGAGCCACATCCCGTATAAGCTTTGCCACGTAAAACAATACTACATATACAAGAGCTATGCAATGACAACTGTGGCAAATCCCAGTCACAGGACAGTGAAGAAAATATACATGGTGCTGAGAAGAAGGCCTGCCAGGAACAAAATCGAAAACAAGTTTCCAAATTTCAACTGGCCACAAATATGGAAGAACATCACCGAAAGCACACTACCAAAGCATGTGAAAGCGAGCTGGTACCTAATAATCAACAAGACGGTACCAACAAACCAAAAACTAGCCCAGATAAACCTGGAAGAATCAGACAAATGTGAAGCATGCAACAGTGTCAACACATTGATCACCACTTCACATGTAAAAATGGGGTCATCATATGGGAAATGTGTCAGAAAATGGTGGCAAAAATAAATAAACGGACCACCATGCTGTACCAAACACAGCCATCACTGCACCTGACACCAAACCATTTCCCAGGCCAAAAAGACTAGCAACCCTGTGGACCCTCGGCATGACAGGTTACGCCATTGTAACAAAATGCCAGACAGACTACTTCGACTTCCTGATAGACCTCTGGGAGAAACATAAGGAAGCCCAGCAGCACAGGTGGTACCACAAGCACCCACAGAACTTCCTTTGGGTATTTCCCCGGTGGCATGTGACCACCAGCGAGGCTTCCCACGGCATCACAGCAACCTCCAAAGTGCAGTGCAGTGATCAAAGTTATAATAGTTTAAATTCAAAAAGAAAGTGAAAGTAAAAGTGCTCCAAAAGTGTTCAAGTGATGCAGCAAGAAAAAAGGAAAGTGTTTTCTCTGTGTATACCCTTTAGGTTTTAGTGCTCAGTGCTACAACCTCCCACACACCATGAAAACGACAGGTACCGATTGAAGTTCTTCTTCTTTAAATTTTTTTTTTTCTCCCCAGGTGCCACAAAGTGATAATATGTTCTGATAAATGCTTTCACTCATCTCTACTTTCACTCTTCGTCCTTCAGTTGTCAGATCCTTCTTCCATGTAAATAGTACACACACACACACACACACACACACACACACACACACACACACACTTAAAAGCCCAACATAAGGGCAGATAATAATAATAATAATAATAATAATAATAAAGCGGAGACATGGCTTAGCCACAGCCTGAGGGGTGTTTCCATAATGAGATTTTCACTCTGCACGGAGTGTGCGCTGATATGAACCTTACAGAACTAGCACTCCTGAAAGAAAGGATAATGCAGAGACATGGCTTAGCCACAGCCTGGGGGATGTTTCCAGAATGAGATTTTCACTCTGCAGCGGAGTGTGCGCTGATATGAAACTTCCGGGCAGATTAAAACTGTGTGCCCGACCGAGACTCGAACTCGGGACCTTTGCCTTTCGCGGGCAAGTGCTCTACCATCTGAGCTACCGATGCACGACTCACGCCCGGTCCTCACAGCTTTACTTCTGCCAGTATCTCGTCTCCTACCTTCCAAACTTTACTGAAGCTCTCCTGCGAACCTTGCAGAACAGTTTTAATCTGCCAGGAAGTTTCATATGAGTTCACACTCCGCTGCAGAGTGAAAATCTCGTTCTGGAAACATCCCCCATGCTGTCGCTAAGCCATGTCTCCGCATTATCCTTTGTTTCAGGAGTGCTAGTTCTGCAAGGTTCGCAGGAGAGCTTCTGTAAAGTTTGGAAGGTAGGAGACGAGATACTGGCAGAAGTAAAGCTGTGAGGACCGGGCGTGAGTCGTGCTTCGGTAGCTCAGATGGTAGAGCACTTGCCCGCGAAAGGCAAAGGTCCCGAGTTCGAGTCTCGGACGGGCACACAGTTTTAATCTGCCAGGAAGTTTCTTATCAGTGGACACCTCCGCTGCAGAGTGAAAACCTCATTCTGGAAACATCCCCCAGGCTGTGGCTAAGCCATGTCTCCGCATTATCCTTTCTTTCAGGAGTGCTAGTTCTGCAAGGTTCGCAGGAGAGCTTCTGTAAAGTTTGGAAGGTAGGAGATGAGATACTGGCAGAAGTAAAGCTGTGAGAACCGGGCGTAAGTCGTGCTTCGGTAGCTCAGATGGTAGAGCACTTGCCCGCGAAAGGCAAAGGTCTCGAGTTCGAGTCTTGGTCGAAAACACAGTTTTAATCTGCCAGGAAGTTTCATTGCGCTGCAGAGTGAAAATCTCATTCTGGAAACGTCCCCCAGGCTGTGGCTAAGCCATGTCTCCACATTATCCTTTCTTTCAGGAGTGCTATTTCTGCAAGGTTCGCAGGAGAGCTTCTGTAAAATTTGGAAGGTAGGAGATGAGATACTGGCAGAAGTAAAGCTGTGAGGACCGGGCGTGAGTCGTGCTTCAGTAGCTCAGATGGTAGAGCATTTGCCCGCGAAAGGCAAAGGTCCCGAGTTCGAGTCTCGGTCGGGCACACAGTTTTAATCTGCCAGGAAGTTTCATATCAGCGCACACTCCGCTGCAGAGTGAAAATCTCATTCTGGAAACATCCCCCAGGCTGTGGCTAAGCCATGTCTCCGCATTATCCTTTCTTTCAGGAGTGCTAGTTCTGCAAGGTTCGCAGGAGAGCTTCTGTACAGTTTGGAAGGTAGGAGACGAGATACTGGCAGAAGTAAAGCTGTGAGGACCGGGTGTGAGTCGTGCTTCGGTAGCTCAGATGGTAGAGCACTTGCCTGCGAAAGGCAAAGGTCCCGAGTTCGAGTCTCGGTCGGGCACACAGTTTTAATCTGCCAGGAAGTTTCATATCAGCGCACACTCCGCTGCAGAGTGAAAATCTCATTCTGGAATAATAATAAAGATTTTATTGTCTTTAGGCCATTATAGCAATTGACAACATCAATTGAAAATACAATTTATAATACATTGTGATAAGGTATTGACTACTGAAATATTTTAGCTTATATTACCATAAATGTACAGTGGGTCATCTGTTAGATTACTGCATTTTACAGTTAAAGAATTAATTGATATCATAGAACAGGTGGGCAATAAACCATTCATGCTGTCTTTCTTTGAATGTATGTTCAGGACGATCCTGTATAGCATGTGGCAGCTTATTAAATAGTTTGTGCCCTGTGACTTCATAGCTATTTATTGATTTTGATAATTTGTGGTAACTCGTGTATATGTGTTTGACGCTTCTTGTGTTGTAACAATGTACATTTTCTCTACGTTTCACGTAGGTTCTGCTTCGTAAAGATTAAGAAATTGTATATATAGAGGCTTATTACTGTCATAATATTTTGTTTAGTAAATAATGGTTTGCAGTGAGTCTTATGTGAAGAATTTGTAATTATCCTAATGACTTTCTTCTGCAATAATAGGATGTCCTGTATATGACTACAGTTACCCCACAAGATAATGCCATAGGATATTATACTTTGGAAAAATGCAAAATAAGATGATCTGATGTATGTTTCAGGTACACAATTTCTGAGTTGTCTTAATAAATAAATTGTTAATGGAAAATCTCATATAAAGATATGGAACAAATACTAACAAAGAGATAGAGGGGCTGGCCAGTACTTACCTCAGCTCAGTCCAGCCGATAGATACACATAAAACAGAACCGAAAATTTGCGTTCCTAGCTTTCGGAACAAATGTTCCTTCATCAGGGAGGAGAGAGCGGAAAGAAAGGGAAGAAGGGAAAGGAGATTCAGTTACTCACAACCCAGGTTATGAAGCCTTCATACATCATACAGATTATTCTTCTGAATACGTCAGTTTATAAATTACAAACTAAAAGATTTGTTTGTATTAATAAATTTTACATTTTGATGGATTTTACGTCTGGTAGTATACAATCACGATATTACAAATATTGTTTTTATCAACATTATATTTGTTGTAGGTTACTTAAAACTATGAGCTTGACATACTTATGAAAGACTTTTCATACAGATATAATACTCGTCTAGGGAATAAAAAGGGTTTTCAATTAGAATTCTTTTTAGCTGATCTTTTAATTTGTTAGCAGGAAGGGTTGTGAGACTTTTTGGTAGGGCATTGGCTAGCTTCAGCCCAGCATGAAGTGCATTTTTTTCATATAAAGCTGTTCTGTGGCTATTTACATGGTATCTGAACTTTTGCCTTGTATCATATTTGTGCAGGTCACAGTTGAAATTTGGATTAATTGTTTTCACAAGCAATATAACTTTCAATATGTACACACCTATAATGGTAAGCACACCTAATTTTGGGAACAGGTTCCGGCATGATTCTCGAGGTTTGACACCACAAATAATTCTGATAACTTTTTTCTGTAGTATTAATAATGTACTTAGGTTGGCTTGAGTTGTTGTACCCCATATTTCTACAGCATAGTTTAAGTTTGATGAGAATAGGGCATGATAAGCAGTTTTTAGTACACCCATGTCCTTACAATATTTGCTAATCATATTTATAGCAAACACATTCTTCGACAGCTTACATGCTAAGGAATCAATATGCATGTCCCATTTGAGGCTGTCCTGGATTGTAATTCCCAAGAACTTTGTCCATTTTTCCTTTTTTACAGTGGCATTTCCTATGGACAATTTCATGTCAAATTGTATTTGTTTCCTTGTCTTAAATTCCATCATTGCAGTCTTTGAAGCACTTACGTTTAGATGGCTTTCATTAAAATACTTGACAATTTCATTATTTACACTGTTGCACAGTACCTCCAGACTCTCATAGTCTTTGTGTTTACACGCTATTGATGTGTCATCTGCATACAACATTTTTGTACAGTTAGGAGAACAATACTGTATTTCATCAAGAAAAGAAGGGGTCCCAAGACAGAACCTTGAGGTACTCCATATTTGATGTCTGTAATTTTAGATTTGTAAGACCCACTGTTTGTTTTAAGCAAGACAAATTGTTTTCTATTGCTCATATATGATTTTATTAGCTCATATCCAATTCCTCTGATACGCAGATTCCACAGCTTGTCAAGTGATATGGTGATGTTGACACAACCAAAAGCTTTTTCTAGATCAAGGAACACTCCAGTTACATACTCCTTGTTGTCTATGGCCGTTATTATTTCGTCTATTAATTGTGCTGCTGCTACTGATGTTGACTTGTTTTTCATAAAGCCATTTTGATTTTCAAATATTAAATTGTGTTGACTCAGGAATGTCATTAGTCTAGTATAAATAACTTTCTCAACTACCTTAGAAAATGCAGGTAAGATTGAGATGGGGTGGTAGTTTTCAATTTAATATTTATCACCTTTCTTGTGAATCGGGGTTACTTGTGCTGTCTTTAGACTATCTGGGAAACAACCTGATGCAATTACATCATTTACTGCTGTGGCCATGGCATCAGATATGTTGTCTATGCATCTTTTCAGTGTACTGATAGACAATCCAGCATAGCCTGCTGATTTTGTATTTTTTAATGACATTACTATGTTTTTGACTTCCTTGTTATTGGTTGTGGCCAAGTATATGCTTTGTTTGATTGGAATGCCCCTATATCTACGCGAACATTCTTAAAATGGTCATTGACAGATTTTCCAACAGAAGAAAAGTACTCATTAAAAACATTTGCAATCTGACATTGACATTTCATGATATGCCCTTTATGGTTTATAGTAAAATCACTTGTTGATCTGTCCTTACAATCCCTAAAGCTATTTATTACCTACCAAACAGCTAAACCTGTGTTAGTAGAGTTTCTTAACATTGTGGCTACATATTTACTTTTAGTTTCTAGCAGAAGATCTTTATAGTAATCCTGATAGTTCTTAAATTCTACCTTTAGTCTATTATTATTGTTATTATTGATCATTGCATACTGGAAAAGTCTAAGTTTCTCTCTTGCTGTTTTTACTTCATGATTTATCCAGTTATTTTTTTGTATCTTTTTGCAGTCATTTACTGTTAAGGTCGTTTCTGGACATGAGACATTGAAGCAATAATAAAAATCTGATGAAAATTCACTGAAAGTAATGCTGTTTTTTTCACCCCATTGTAAGCTTTTTAGCAAACTGTTGAAATCTTTAACATTGTCATCATTGGTCATTCTTTTTGTCACATATTGTTTCTCTTTTCTATTGACATGAAGATTTTCAGCTTCTATCAATACCTGTACTGTGTGGTGGTCAGAAATGGCAAGCTTCAGAACTGATGCACTGCATGTAAAGTGGGACACGTTACTTATAATGTTGTCAATGCATGATTTTACACTATTGACCTCTCTAGTGGGCTCGTTTATCAGAAATGTTAAGTTAAATTGAGCTAATATTAGCATTAGTTTTTTAGATACAGAGTCATTGGACAGCAAGTCAATGTTTATATCTCCAATTAGTATTATGTTAACCCAGCCATTTTTATTGCAGTGTTTACTGTCAATGTCAACAAGCAGGTCATTAAGAACATCAAATAAACTATCTATGCTACCAGATGGAGGTCTGTATAGGCCTATAATAATTAAGTTCTCTTTCCCCCACTTATAATTAATCGCTGCTAGTTCTATTACACCCTCAATGCTGAAAGCACTTACATCTATTACACTATAATTACTACCACTGGCTGCAAAGATAGCTACCCCACCACCACGTTTCTCTTTTCTACTGAAGGCAGAGCAAAAGTTCATGGAAAGTGGCTTACATACACTAATTAGCTCAGTGTTCACTTATAACTAAAACATCAGGGTTATCAATTGCTGCAATGGTATCCAACTCGTTGTGCTTATTGCCAAGACTTTGAAAGTTCTGCTGAATTAATTTGAAAGTGAGTTTGGATTGTTGAACACTTGATGGACGTGTCACCCTGCCAGAACCAATTATACGTTTATCCCTAAAAAAGAAATATCAGTTGACAGAGTGGGTTTGGTATTTTTCACTATCCAAATATGATCAAATATGTAAAAAGACAATGCCTAGTAGAAATCCTTGGATTCCACAGGAGATATTGAATAAAACTTATGTAACAAGTAAATATAAAAATGCAGCAAATGAAAATGGTGGAAGGGGAATATAAATGTCTAAAAAATGAGGTTGACAGGAACAAATGTAAGGATTTAGCATCATGTATCACTAGGGGAAAGATAGATACAGTGTATAGGAAAATTAAAGAGGGCTTTGGAGAAAAGAGAAGTAGCTGTATGACTGCCAACATCTCAGGTGGAAAACCGGTACCAAGCAAAATAGGGAAAGCTGAAAGGTGGAAACAGTACATAGAGGGTTTATACAAGGGAGATGTACTTGAGGGCAGTATTACAAAAACATAAGAGGATGTAGATGAGAATGAGATGGAAGATTTGACAGTGTGAGAAGAATTTAACAGAGCACTGAAAGGCCTAAGTCAAAACCAGGCCACTGGAGTAGATGACTTTCCGCCAGAGCAGCTGATAGCCTTAGGAGAGCTAGCTATGACAAAACTATTCCATCTGGTGCACAAGATGTCTGAGATAGGTGAAATACCTTCAGACTTAAAGAAGAATGTAATAATTCCAAAGAAAGAAGGTGCTGGAAAGTGTAAATATTATTGAACTATTAGTTTAAAAAGTCATTTCTGTGAAATATTAACATGAATTCCTTAGAGAAGAATGGAAAAACTGGTAGAAGTCAACCTTGGAGAAGATCAGTTTGGTTTTCAGAGAAATGTAGGAATACACAATGCAATACTAACCCTATGACTTCTTTTAAAATATAGGTTAAGTAAAGACAAACCTATGTTTACAGAATTTTTAAACTTCGAGAAAGCTTTGACAACACTGATTAGAATACTCTCTTTAAAATTCTGGAAGAAGCAGGAGTAAAATAGACATCGGTTATAAAAATAGAGGGGCATGAAAGGAAAGCTGTGATTGAGGAGGGAGTGAGGCAGGATTGTAGCCTAACCCCAATGTTATTCAATCTGTACAATGAGCAAGCAGTAAATGAAACCAAAGAAAAATTTGGAATAGGAATTAAAGTTAAGAGAGAAGGAAACTATAAGGTTCACCGATGATGATGTAAGTCTGTCAGAGACAGCAAAGGACTTGAAAGAGAAACTGAATAGTATGGAAAGCATCTGGAAAGGAGGATATAATATGAACATCAACAAAAGCAAAACAAGGATGACGGAATGTAGTTGAATAAATCAGTTGATGCTGAAGAAATTGCATTAGGAAATGAGACACTAAATTAGTAGATGAGTTTTTCTGCTTGGGCAAACTGAAGATGACCGAATTAGAGAGTCTATAGACTTTAGATTGGCAAGGGCAAGAAAAGTGTTTCTGAAGAAGAGAATCTTGTGAACATCAAATATAGATTTAAGTGTTAGGAAGACTTTTCTGAAAGTATTTTATTTGTGCCGTGTGTAGCCATGTATAGAAGTGAAACATGGATGATAAACAGCTTAGACAATATTAGGAAAAGGAAAGTTGATGCTGCCCCCCCCCCCCCCCCCCCACACACACACACACAACTGCAGCCTCTGGAGCTGAAGCCCCACTGCAAGCAACAGTAGCAGTCATGATGGGAGTGGTAATTGGGTGGGGAGTAAGGAGGACACTAGGGTGGGGAGAGGGAGGCATAGCAGGCCAGGGATGGGAGACAGTGAAATGCTGCTGGGGAATGTGCAAGGATGAGGTGGAGAGAGGTAGGGCAGCTATGTGCAGTCAGGAGGTTTGATAGAGGGCAGGGGAGAGATTGGATTGGGGCAGTGGGTGGGTAGTAGAAATGGAGAGCAGTAAAAGAACTGGGTGCCTTGGTGGGATGAGGGCTGCATAGTGCTGGAATGGGAACAGGGAAGGGGCTGGATAAGTGAGAAAAATGACTAACGAAGTTTGAGGCCAGGAGGGTTACGGGAATGTAGGATATATTACAGGGAGAGTTCCCACCTGTGCAATTCAGAAAATCTGGTGTTGGTGGGAAGGATCCATATGGCACAGGCTGTGAAGCAGTCATTGAAATGAAGAATGTCATATGCAGAGAACATTATGTTTCAGTGTTCTATCTAAAGCAATGAAAAAATTTGTGTGTGGAGTTTTTGGCATTGCATTTACTTCCAATCTATCTTTTTGTAATAAACATTTGCACATTACACCAATTTGACACACTACATGCTTAGTAAAATGTTATAAGTGATATTGCAGTCATGTATGAAAAATAATGTAATTTTTTACAATTTTTCCATTATTTTAAAGTTGACTTGTGACCTTCACTACAGATGAAATAATTTTAGTATTATGAGGATGATAGACTATAAAACTATTATGAAAAGAATAGTTGCTATTTGCCATATAGTAGTGATGATGAGTCACAGACAGGTACAACAAAAAGACTGTCAGAAACTGAGCCTTGGTCAAAAATAGACAAAAAACCACACACACACACACACACACACACACACACACACACACACACACATATATGCAAATGCAACTCACCCACACACATGACCAAAGCCTCTGGCAGCTGAAGCCAGACCATGTCAATGAAGACCTTGTTGGCCAAAACCTCACTTTCCGACAGTCTGTATGTTGCCCCTATCTGTGACTCAGCATCTTTGCATCTCTGCTATGTGGTGAGTACCAACTATCCTTTTTATAATATTGTTACATTCCATTCTGGATTTTCCATTGTTTGAAAATGATAGACTGCTATTCACAGTATAGTGGAGGTGTTGAGTTGCAAACAGTCACAACAAAAAGACTGCTAAACATGTAAGCTATTGGTCAAAAGGCCTTTTTTTGAATTAGACAACACATGCACACAAATTCACACAGATGCAACACACACGCACAAATAACCACTGTCTCTGGCTGCCTTGGCAGCCATAGTCAGTGTCATGTGTGTGAGTTGCGTTTGTGTGAATGTGGGTGTGTATGCTGTCTAATTCAGAAAAATGCCTTTGGCCAAAAGCTTACTTGCTTAGCAGTCTTTTCGTTCCCCCATCTGTGACTCAACATCTCTGCTATATGGTGAGTAGGAATCTATTTGTTTCATAATATTGTCTTTATTCCATCCTGGATTTTCCATTAAATGAAATAATTTTTAAAGTTTACATTATAGGACATATAAATAACATTTCAATTATCTCCTTATTCTGTCATTTAATTTTAATCTAACTTTTTTGTAATTTAATTTTTTTCAGTTGACAGCTAATGGTATGTGATGATTGTAAAATTTGTTATCAACTTGGAAGTGCTATTGAAAATCAAATTGTTTTTGAGGAACCCACAATTTTGATTAAAGTTCTTAAAGTTTATTGAATTATTCTGTCCAGGAAAACGCATTGGTGAAAACTGTATGTTTGATGAAGAATGTGACTCTGGTGTGACGTACTGCCGGGACCGCAGTACTTGTGACTGCAAGCCTGGATTCCGTAATCAACAATCATCTTGCATTGCCAGTGAGTGTCAGAATACATTGTACTTTATGTTCTAATCTAGTTAATGAATCAAGCAAATACACACATCAAAAAAAGTATTGCATCACCTCGGTTCCAAGAGTTCCAGAACCTGTACAGAAAATTGGAATAGAGATCAACATAAACATCATTTCCACCCTTTTTATTGCTCATGAAAACCACACATTGCATATTGTACCACCATACAGCAAGACCTTCAGAAGTGGTGGTCCAGATTTCTGTACACACCGGTACCCCTAATATCCAGTAGCACGTCCTCTTGCATTGGTGCATGCCTGTATTCGTTGTGGATTACTATCCACAAGTTCATCAAGGCACTGTTGGTCCAGATTGTCCCACTCCTCAATGGCAATTCAACATAGATCCCTCAGAGTGGTTGGTGGATCACATTGCCTATAAACAGCCCTTTTCAATCTATCCCAGGCATGTTGGATAGGGTTCATGTCTGGGGAACATGCCAGCCACTCTGGTCGAGCAATGTCGTTTTCCTGAAGTAAGTCATTCACAAGTTGCGCACGATTGAGGCGCGAATTGTCATCCATGAAGATGAATGCTTCACCAATATGCTCCCGATATGGTTGCTCTATTGGTCGGAGGATGGCATTCTTATACTGTACAGCCATTATGGCACCTTCCATGGCCACCAGCAGCGTACATGTCATGGTTGCAAAGAAGGACCTCACCGTGGACGTCGGGAGTGAAGTTGTGCATCATGCAGCCTATTGCACACAGTTTGAGTCATAACATGACGTCCTGTGGCTGCACAAAAAGCATTATTCAACACAGTGGCATTGCTGTCAGAGGGCCTCTGAGCCATAATCTGTAGGGTAGCGGTCATCCACTGCAGTAGTAGTAGCCCTTGGGTGGCCTGAGCGAGGCATGTCATTGACAGTTCCTGTCTCTTTGTATCTCCTCCATGTCCGGACAACATAGCTTTGGTTCATCAGAGACGCCTGGACACTTCCCTTGTTGAGAGCCCTTCTTGGCACAAAGTAACAATGCGGACGTGATCGAAGCATGGTATGGACCGTCTAGGCATGGTTGAACTACAGACAACATGAGCTGTGTTCCTCCTTCCTGGTGCAATGACTGGAACTGATCAGCTGTTGGACCCCCTCTGTCTAACAGGCACTGCTCATGCATGGTTGTTTACATCTTTAGGCGGGTTTAATGATATCTGTGAACAGTCAAAGGGACTATGTCTGTGATACAATATCCACAGTCAATTTCTGTCTTCAGGAGTTCTGGGAACCGGGGTGAAGCAAAACATTTTTTGATGTGTGTGTATTGACGAATATCTTCATAAATAAGGATCCAACACTATTATTGCAACAAGTTTGTAATATCTTGAAACATATATATCTTTCTGATTTTCTCACCCGTCATTGGCTCTTCATCATGGTAAGATCAGCCAACACAATGTCTTTCCACATTTCTCTTCATCAACCATTCTTCTGGTGGGATACTGTGTTATTTTCATTGTTCTCTTTGGCATGAAGTCATCTGCCATTCTCTCCAGATGTCCTAATGAATGTGTTCTCTGTGCTTTGAGAAATATGATTATACCTTTCTCTTTTGTAAGCTGATTTAATTTATGAGTAAATCTTATGCTCAGACATTGTGCTTTTCTCACAACCAGTATATTCTTCATTGAACTGGGCTCTGTTGTCTGCATCCAGTTCTGTCCTTGCACACTTTCATCTTGTGCTACAAAGTAAGAATAACTGTTTAGTTTTTCTGTTCTTATAATTAGAGAGGTCTTAAATGCCTGTAACATTGCAAAACACACTCTATTTCCCATCATCTTGTAAATAAGAGTGCCTAGGTAACTGAAGCAGGTGATATCTTTAAATTATTTGTTAGATGTCGAGACTTATATTCTTCCTATAAGGTCACAGATACGTGTCAGATTCTTTTTTATTCCTAACCCAGACTATTAATGTGTGGTACCTGCATTCAGTAGTAAACCTCAGTGGTTTATTTTAGAATATTTTGCTGAATGGCAGTCAATGGAATTTTAGACAGTTTTTCCAAAAGAAACTGATCAAATGGTGTGAGAAATCATGGGGTACTGTAAAGGTCTGTTAATTGTTGTAGACCACCATGGCTAAATAATATAGGAACCAAGCAATCTGTAGCACAGAGAAGGTGGACTATTTTACACACATCCTCATCAAACCAGACATGACTTTTCCATATTAATTATACAGTGTTACAAAAGGAGAATGACACAGAAATTGAGTGTTATTCATCAAAGTCTCATTACAAGAATGTCTATGTTTGGCACATTTCTAAAGCAGTTACAAGTCGTCATAACTATTGACAGACTCCTTCATTCATCATGACTACTAGCCAGATCCCTACTGACACAATGAACATACAATGGCAACACCATTTCCCAGCAGCTACCACAATCCACATTAAGCAATGACAGTCCTATGGTTTTGGGAGCATCATGAGCCAACATTATGAAATTACAGCCAGGAACATCCTCAATGCAACAGCTATCAAAACTGTTCTGGAGACTTACATTGATCGACGCAATGTCTCCAGTTGATAAAAACCCAATTTGCCATTTTCACAGGACACAGTACAGCCTACTGCAACTAATCAGCAATGTTTGTACCATGTTAGGGACAATACTGTGCCTCAGAGAAACAGTCAAAACCTGACTGATATATGTAACTTTGTTGTAGCTTTAGTACATCAAGCTTTGCAGGGTCAGTTGGATCAAAAGGTCACAGAATCATGCATGTCTTCAGGTTGCCGAATGAGACTGAAATTCTTTAAATGAGTAAGATGTAACAGGAGAGAATACTATGTGGGATGCCTACCACTCCCCTATCGGTTCTGGCAATTGCAGGGACATGATTCAAACACAACTCCCAGGTTATATATAACAATTTGGTGGTGGCCATCCAAGAGGACAGACAGCTTGTTAGTTGTCATGTGTTCACAGAAAGCACCACAATATTTGCTGCTTAGTTCACAGCTCACATGGCTGCTTTCATAGGTAGTGCTGCCTCTGATGGGTTCAGAGGTGCCTGTGACAGGACTGGAGTAGGTGGTAGTGGGAGGATGTATGGGACAGGTCTTGCACCTATTGTGGGGATTTGAGCCATGGGGCAAGGTAGTTAGAGCAGGGTCTGCCTCCACTCCCATGTAGCCACCTTCTGTGTGTAGTGGACCCTGGTCTATTAAGCAGACCCTGACTCCTCTCCATCCTATGACCCACATGTAGGAAACTGTGGCCTAAATGGCTGCAGAAACTGTCTGAGCCACTTATACAGACCCTGCACTAGGCTTTTTACTGGAGGTCCACAATCGGTCCTGTCAGTGATGCTACAGATGGTGCACTCTGCTTTCATCTCACAAGCACTGTAGTTAGCCACCAGACAACTTGAGAGAATCTCTTTTGATCCAAAGTGATATTTATCACTAATAATGACTTTAGTCCCCACCTGCAGTTGGCTTCAACTTGTGTTCTTCATGGCATCTGGAAGGACCTGTTCCACATCTGAGATGACTCCCCCAAGTACACACACACAGTGCCCATTAGACTTCTTGCCCATCGTGGCAGCCACATCCCTATGGGTCACCATCACACATCTGGCGTTGGAGCCCTCAACTACCAATAATGACCACACCTTGGAGGCACTGAGGCTTCCACTAAAAAAGGGCAGATGGCTGCAGCTAGCCCAGGAGCTTTATCAGTGACAGATTGTGCCTGAAACCTTTCTGTTGGGAAACCAGTGAAGCTCTTCAATTGATCCCCCAGAAAGTCTTTCAGTGAATGCCACACCTTAATTGGCCTTTCACTCAAGTGTGGGTGACTGGTCAACCTCAATGCAGACAATAATCTGGACAACTGCAGTAGTGGACTGACTGGGAAGGTATGTCGCAAATGTTGGATCTCCCTCGGATCTCCACACCCATTGGCAACAGCCTCAAGCTGCATAACTAAAGCCAACATTGCCTGGAGCGGTGAGCAGAGAATCACTAATTCAACTCACATCTGAACACAGCATTCACCTTCCCTATCCATACTGAAGATGGTGGAAAACAGCACTGTGCAAACACATGTGAATGTCGTGATTAAACCACAAAAGCACATAGACAACTACAAATAAGTACCTTGCTGCTTGTTAGATGCTTGTAAAATGAACGCACAAATGAACTACTTTTGTAGTGCTGCTCATATAGGAGCCGGTGACTGACTTAGCTCTATGCAACTGCTGGCTGGTCAAATTAAAACAAATGACAGAGCAGTACAGATTTCATAAGTCTACATTACAAAGTTAACACAAGACTATGCCTCATAAATACACAAACACACAAGATACTTATGATTTAACTACAAAAGCACACAGTCAGTTGTAAATAAGTGACTTGCTTCTTCTTAGAGCCTCATAAAATAAATACACAAAGGAACTACTCTCTCCTGATGATGGTTGTACAGAAATCAGTGACTGATTCATCATGGAAACTTACCTAGTTAGCTGCAATGAGTGGGTTCATGGTTCATGGGTCTCAGCACCAGAAGATTATTTAAACCATTTTTGTTTTGCAATTCATGCAGTGATTAGCAATTACATTTGTGCTTGAGAATGAACAAATAATATTCTCACTATCTTTGAATCATAAAATGAAAAAACTTACAAAATTATCAGTGACATTCTAAGATATTGTAGATTACACATAAAATTATCAGTCACTATGTATCTGCATGTACCAACATAATTTTTTTTTAATCATCAAATATGGTACTAATGCAATATAATGATGTCTGCATGGTATGTGTCCAAGTAATAGAAAAGCAACTGGAAGCACTCAACAGAGGAAAGTCCACTGGACCTGACAGGATACCAATTTGATTCTACACAGAGTACGCGAAAGAACTTGCCCTCCTTCTAACAGTCATGTACCGCAAGTCTCTAGAGGAACGGAAGGTTCCAAATGATTGGAAAAGAGCACAGGTAGTCCCAGTCTGCAAGAAGGGTCGTTGAGCAGATGCGCAAAACTATAGACCTATATCTCTGACATCGATCTGTTGTAGAATTTTAGAACATGTTTTTTGCTCGCGTATCACGTCGTTTTTGGAAACCCAGAATCTACTCTGTAGGAGTCAACATGGATTCCGGAAACAGCGATCATGTGAGACCCAACTCGCTTTATTTGTTCATGAGACCCAGAAAATATTAGATACAGGCTCCCACGTAGATGCTATTTTCCTTGACTTCCGGAAGGCGTTCGATACAGTTCCCCACTGTTGCGTGATAAACAAAGTAAGAGCCTACGGAATATCAGACAGCTGTGTGGCTGGATTGAAGAGTTCCTGGCAAACAGAACACAGCATGTTGTTATCAATGGAGAGACATCTACAGATTTTAAAGTAACCTCTGGCGTGCCACAGGGGAGTGTTATGGGACCATTGCTTTTCACAATATATATAAATGACATAGTAGATAGTGTCAGGAGTTCCATGCGGCTTTTTGCAGATCATGCTGTAGTATACAGAGAAGTTGCAGCATTAGAAAATTGTAGGGAAATGCAGGAAGATCTGCAGCAGATAGGCACTTGGTGCAGGGAGTGGCAACTGACCCTTAACATAGACATATGTAATGTATTGCGAATACATAGAAAGATGGATCCTTTATTGTATGATTATATGATAGCAGAACAAACACTGGTAGCAGTTACTTCTGTAAAGTATTTGGGAGTATGCGTACGAAATGATTTGAAGTGATCATATAAAATTAATTGTTGGTAAGGCGGGTACCAGGTTGAGATTCATTGGGAGAGTCCTTAGAAAATGTAGTCCATCAGCAAAGGAGGTGGCTTACAAAACACTCGTTCGACCTATACTTGAGTAGTGCTCATCAGTGTGGGATCCGTACCAGATCGGGTTGACGGAGGAGATAGAGAAAATCCAAAGAAGAGTGGCGCATTTCGTCACAGGGTTATTTGGTAACCGTGATAGTGTTACGGAGATGTTTAGCAAACTCAAGTGGCAGACTCTGCAAGAGAGGCGCTCTGCATCGCAGTGTAGCTTGCTCGCCAGGTTTCAAGAGGGTGCGTTTCTGAATGAGGTATCAAATATATTGCTTCCCCCTACTTATACCTCCTGAGGAGATCATGAAAGTAAAATTAGAGAGATTTGAGTGCGCACGGATGCTTTCCGACAGTCATTCTTCCCGCGAACCATACGCGACTGGAACAGAAAAGGGAGGTAATGACAGTGGCACGTAAAGTGCCCTCCGCCACACACCGTTGGGTGGCTTGCGGAGTATAAATGTAGATGTAGATGTAGATGTATGTACAGCAAACATTGGTAACATTAAATGAAATAAGTTTCAAGCTGTGTGAGAGAGGGAACAGTCATCTTGAAAAGTGCAGTCATCCAATGGGAATAGTATCTGCACAACTGAATAAACATGGTGATCTAAAATGGCTCCTCAGATATTACCAATCATAGCAGAAGCTTTTTTCAAGAAACTAAAAATTATTACACTTATGTGCCAATGCATATAATCCCTAATAGCATTTGCAGTTAATAACAAGTGTGGATTTAAGATAAATTGTACAATGAAGACCGCCACAATATTGCAAATAAATATAATTTTCATTTTAAAAAATCCATTTGTATCGCAAGTTTAGAATGGAGTTTTCCACTCAAGTGCAAAAGCCTATTAACACATTGCCTGCAGACAAACGCAAGAAATTGAAAATCCAAAGATATTAAAAAATAAAATAAAATAATAGCTTAGCTATTCCTATAATTTACCAGAATATTTGAAATCAAGGATGTAAATTTTTCTAATGTTTGTTTCAGACAAATTTTAACTTTGCTACTATACAGACAGCTGATAGGCCTAGTGTTCTTTGTAAATGACATAAGAGATACATTCTTCCCACTTTTTGCTGTAGCTGACACTTTATTAACGCATTATATTAAAACATCATGACGAGCTCATTTCAGCAGCTTTTACCATTTTCAAGCAATCCTGCAATGATGGTACAGCGTTTTGTGATATTTCATGATAACAGTATATTCCTTACACCTGCATTAGCAGTTGTTTGTTCTACAATGTATCATCATCATCAGGATTTCCTTCCAGTGAACTGGGTGGGAACTTGGTGAACGATATGTCTTCTTGGTTTCTGTCCTAGTATAGCTTTTCCCTCTCCACTACATCCCATGTTACTACTCTCCTCTTGAGATATTCCTTAACCTGGTCTGCCCATCTCTTTCTAGCCTGCCCAATTGGTCTTCTTCCTGGTACCTCCATCTCCAAATACTGGTGTGGAGTTGGAGTCGGGTACATTCGCTTCACGTGACCGAACCACTTCAATCTGAAAGCACTCATCCTCTCCTCTGTAGTCAATGTCACGTGCAGGTCTCTCCTTACATAATTATTCCTGACTCTGTCTCTCCTAGTTTTTTATAGAGCTAACCTAAGGAACTCCATTTCACAGGCTTGTATTTGACTCTCTTCTCTCTTATTTATGACACATCCTATTGTTATTCTGTTTAAGACTTCTAGTTTGGAACTTCCATTGTGTGATATGATACTACCCATACAATTGAAGCTTTTCACACATTCAACCTTCTCACCCTCCAGTATGATCCTACAAGGTGTGGATGTCCTGCTCATTTTCATTGGCACTGCCTTGTTCCTACTCACAGTTAACTTGAATCTTTTAAGTTTTGCGTTCCAGTAATCTAGTCTCCCCTGAACCTCCATATCCGTCTCTCCCCAGATGGCGATGTCATCAGCAAAAACAAAAGCATTGAGTTCTTCATTTTCTTCTTCCTTGATTTCTTTCAGTATTATGTCCATTAGCATAATAAAGACTAAAGGGGAGATTGAACTACCTTGCTAAACACCTCTCTTTGTCTTAAACCATTTTGATCTTCCACCTCCTACTTGTACACTGCTCTCACAACCATCGTACAGCATCTGGACTTTTTTAATTAATGAATCAGGAACATTATGTTTTCTCAAGCATTCCCATATTTTATCCCTTGGTACACTGTCATATGCTTTTTCCAAATCCACAAATACTACTATCAGGTCCTTTCCTTTTTCCCAATACTTCTACATTAACTGATGGAGGGAGAAAATGAGATCTAGTTTTCCCTATTACTTCTGAACCCATGCCATTGTTACTCTAATTGGTGTTCTAGAATTTTCAACAATCTTTTTCTATGACCTTTTCCATTATCTTAAGGCAGTGTGGTAACAGTGTGATTCCTTGGTAGTTGTTGCATTTCTTTCTACTACCTTTCTCGAACAATGGTATTATAATTCCTTTTTTCCATTCATCCAGCACTTTGTTTTCTTTCCATATCACCCCCAGCACCTGGTGTAACCATTGTATTCCATGGATTCCTGCGACTTTAATCATATCCACTGTCAGCTCATCTACTCCAGCTGCCTTCCCACTTTTCATCTGTTTCAGGGAATTCTCAGTTTCTAACCAAGAGACTGGATCCTGCTCCTCCTCTAATTCGATGACTTCAATGTCACATTCTTGTGCACCTTCCCCACTCAGTACGATTTCAAAATAATTCTTCATCTCTTCTCTGATACCTTCTATGTCTTTTATAATATCCCATTCCTCTGTTTCAATCACTTTTATCTCTTCTCTATCAGTTCTTTTACTTTTCAATAACCCATACAGCAGTTTTTGGTTCTCTTTGCTATCCTGTTCTAGTTTCTGGATGAATATTTCCCAACTCTTCTCCTTTTCTTCTTTCACAGTTCTCTTTGCTTGGAGTTTCTTTTGTTGGTATTCCTTCTCCAGTGTTGTCACCTTGTGTTCATCTTTTGGCACCAGCCCTTGGTTCCGATTTCTTTTTTCAAACTCCATGTTTTTCTTTGCCATATTATGTTTTTTAATTGTGTCTTTTACTCTATCATTTCACCAATTGGTTTCTTTGTCTTTCACTTTACCCTTTGTTTTGCAGCGTATCTGCACAGCACTGTTAACTATTGGTGTTTTAAATAGGTTCCACTCTTCCTCTACACTACTCCTTTCAGTTTTTGGCAATTTTTGTGCTACTAGATTTTGGAAACTTTTCTTATTTTCTTCTTCTTTTGACTTCTACTCCTTAATTTTTGCATTCTTTGTACAGCATTCAAACTTTTCATCTTATAATTTAGATCAGTCACTATCCAAGTGCTCACATGGTATGACTTTAGTGTCCCTTACTTTTCCTCCAGTTAATTTGTCTGTTAATATATTGTCTATAACTGTCTACAATGTATGCCATATTGTTATTAAAACATTTTTTGGCAGAATAATGTTCATATTCATTCAACAAATTTTAATGCACTGATTGCAACATGAGCCAGTAGCATAAGAATTGTAGCGTAATAAATGTATAAAATAGATATAAGATGCAACAGTTGCAGTATATAACATATTTTATAAATGTAATTATAGCTCCACACAAACAAAATTTAAATAAATATATGTAATGCTACAAGAGTATATGGCTTGTGTGTATGTTAACGGTGTTTAATTTATGTTTCAATATAATATAATATATAGATGCACACATAAATATAATGAGTTAATAAAGTGTCAGTTGGAGCAAAAACTTGGAAAAAGATTTGTGGTATGTCACTAGTTGATCTGATATACATTGTGGTCCCATCAGAAAGAAAACTTGTGTAAAGTTAAATAAATGCTTTGTTTGAAGTGTTAGATAAAATGTGAGAAGAATGAGAAGAATTGGTTTACTTCAAAGCAGCTGTTTTTTCCCTTAATTTCTAATAAGTAGTGAGGGTAGATTAGCAAGAGTCATAATATTATGCTAGAATACCATACTACAGAAGTAGCCTACAGTGAGTGTGTCTCCTTGTTAATGTGTTAACTTACTTCGTTCTTAAAAGATTGCCATCAATGTGAGTTTTATGAAACACAACCAGTAATGGCTGAATCTTGTGACACAAATGAGAATTATGAAATAACTGTCCAAATCATTACAGAATCTCCAATTTGCTACACATTGGAAGAGGATGGTCCAGATCGTAACTTTCCTTTGTTGTTCAGAAATATAATATAAATGTCTCCTATGGTAATTATAGCAAAAGAGAAACAAAAGACAATATCATTGCATTACAGATAAGTCAGAAATGTGAAGGAAGATAAATTTTTGGTGAGGCCAATAATTACATATTTTTATGATTCTTAATATCAAAAAACATATCATTCATTAAGGGAATAACATGAAGTATTAAAACTTGGAAAATCTACTGCAACTAAATTAAGCAAACTATAACAGGAAAAAAACTTTCACTAAGAACCAAAATAAAAACAGCTAATATTTTAATATTTCCAATTGTCTTGTGTAGATGTGAATGATGGACAATGAAGAAAGTGGATCATACCAAAATAGGCCTATAGTCTTTTGAAATTACGAGTTTGGAGAATGATCATAATGGTTTCATGAATTAAAAAAATAAAACATAAAACTGTCTTGGAGAAAGTGAAACCAAAATTCGGTTGAGTTAAATTCTGTAAAATCACAGTTGTATATTGCAGTATGGTACCATTGCAGACAAAATATTCTCATGGATCTATTTACAATAATTAGTTGGAGAGTAAAATGCTGTATAGATAAACATGAATAAATTAGTTATGTTCTCTGTGTGTAGTTTTGATATTACAGCTATCACACTGCTTGCCAAATAATAATAATAATAATAATAATAATGAAAGCAATAATAACTTTCTAGATTAAAAGTCTTAGCTATCATAAGGAATTAATTTTTTATATAGTGTATACTACTAGGTTGTCTGGTATTGTTATTATGTGTATTGTAATTTTCAGCTATCGACTCTGTGTGCTTAACAGACAGTGACTGCAATACACTGTCATTTTCATCTTGCCAGGATAATTTCTGCATGTGTAGGCAAGATTATGTGCCTAGTTCTTCAAGACAGGCGTGTCTACCAGGTACTACAATTTTTAATTTTAAAATAATTGTGTTGTTTCATCCTCTGCTCACAAAATATCAGAAACAGAAGCTACTTCTTTGAAAAATAGCAATACAATCAAACTATGCTAAAATGTTAATAGAAAATGAAAAACAGATATTTAATAAAAATGAAGAAGCAGCAGCTTTCCTTCTAATTTCCTGCACTGTTAGTTTACAGTTGATACAGTGTGGGCCCTACTGAATAAGTTTCTGAGAAAATGGCTTCCCTCTGTTAATGTATTACCTTGACTTATTGGTGTGCTCCTGGGTGTTCTGCCAAGTTGTTGTTTCCATTTTATGTATAATATATCGATGACTGATCTAGTCATCTTCTCCAATTGTTGTGAGTTTTGCTTTTATGTGTAATCGCTACATGGATTCCAACCAGATACCATGATTGAATCATATTTTTTAAAGGGGCTTAAGTTGACCAACACATATGGGTGAGAAATTGAGAAAACTGTTTAATTTGTATGATAACTTTATATTGGCATCTTTATTGGCATTTTTACGTTATGTGATTGTCAAACAAGAGAACTGAAATTGCACATTCCTTTTTATTCGCACTAACATTACGTTGATTGCATATAATGTAACATGTATGGTTCTACATTTCACAATATTAATGCATCATTCTACAACAATAATAAGTGTTTGACAGTCCATTCACTTGTCATCTTGGCTACTGTTCTGTGCAGGCAACTTCAAAATTTCTTCATAGAAAGGTATGTATTCATCAAGAAGGTAAACACTGGAGTTTTCCCAAGTCTTTGAGGGTATTAGACTTAACAAGACTCTTTTCTGATGCATAATCTAGTCTTTCTGGTGCAGTCAAGGTCCAGAGAAAAATTTTACTAATTAGTTCACTGATCATACAGAAGTTGTAAAAAAACCTTTCTTGTGTTACCACAAGTAGAATGTAAAATATTACTGATAGGGAATGTCACCTTCCTATGCCTCCCAATACTTTGAGTTCAGAAATTCTTGTCTTCTTGTTGAAATGGGGCCACACCATGATTTGAAGTCTAGTATATCATTAGCTCAACCTCCCTAATGAGAAATGTACATTTTGAAACTGTATGGGTCATCTGGCAGATGTTGTGCACTGTAAACAATCTGTCTGGCCTCTTAGTTTCCTTTTCATACTGCCAAAATCCTATCACAGGGTAAAAAACGACAGAAGTCTACTGAGCGTATCATTGTCCTTTTGAAGTATGCTGTTATCTGAGAATTGATTAACTCTGGTCTGTTCCTGTGGTATACTCTTTTTAGCACTCATTACTACAAGTTACGTATGATAGCTTGTGAGGGATGTGATGGGTGGGGGAGGGGGGGGGGGCAAACCTACCTGGGAGTATGGAGCATTTTTAACATTTTGGGGATGAATGGCGACTTCTAAGCACTCATAAAAAAGTTCCAGTTAAAAATCTGTGTAACGCTGAGTTTTAAGTCAGTTTCTTGAAAGAAAAACACCTGACTACTCTATAGTTTTTCTGCAAGTTTGACTGTGTGAATAATTGAAACAACAATGTGCAACAATCAAAAAAAAAAATTGCACCGAGCGAGGTGGCACAGTGGTTAGCACACTGGACTTGCATTCGGGAGGACGACTGTTGAATTCCGCGTCTGGCCATCCTGATTTAGGTTTTTCGTGATTTCCCTAAATCTCTCCAGGCAAATGCCAGGATGGTTCCTTTGAAAGGGCATGACCAACTTCCTTCCCCGTCCTTCCCTTATCCGACGAGACCGATGACCTCGCAGTTTGGTCTCTTCCCACAAAAACAACAACAAAAAAATTGCAGTATATTTTTTTCTTGTAAACCCTACTGATAATGACATCTTGAGGTGTCAGGTATTCTGCTGGATATCAGCATCATGCAAGAATGGTGCTGATATCTGGCAGAATATCCAACACTTCAAGATGTCAACTAATCAGGAAAGTCTGAAGAAATACACTACTGGTAGTGCTATCTAGTGAAGTGAGTAGAAAGTGTTATATGATATGCAGCATCATTAATGCTACTATCTAAGCTTTATTTTCAAAGGAGCATGAACCACTTTACCTTTGAAGGAGCATGATTCATTGACTGATGTCCCTATACAAATAACATTGTTTTTCAGAATCCTATAGAACATACACTAACTGAAGGACTGACATCTCATTAATGTCACTTTGTGCAGTTAGAAACGTAGTATCTTAGGTAATAACAAACTAAAAATCACCAAATTATGGACTGGTTTTCTTGAAAAATATGTGATTCAATTAAGAAATCTACCAAAATAAAGATGTCAGAAAACTTAATAAACAGGGATAGGGGTTCCAACTAAACAAGGATTGGGATCTGGCACTCAACTTACTAAGTTCTTGCCAGCTATCACATCCACCAGAGGTGTAAAGTGTTGAGAGAATGTGTGTTATATGGAATATCAGTTTTAGTCTGAAAAACAAAAGAGCATCAAAGGGTGCAGTGGACATCATGCATCAAACTTGACTATAAATAGCATCTTGAGACTAACAATTATGAAATGTAAAAATAGAACTGAACACTGTAAACCACTTTTTCAACAGCTAAAAATCCTGCCACTGCCATGCCTCTATATATTGGAACTAGCTTGTTTTACAGTACAGCACTTGGACGCACTCGACAAAAATGCAGACCGCCACACACTTGACACCAGAAACAAAACACAGTTACAAATTGTAGCCCACAACACAAGATTATATGCGAATGGGGTTAAATGTATGGGCATTAAAATACCGGTATACAACCACCTCCCAACAGACATAAAAACAAGCAAAACCCAAAAATAATGAGAATTAAATTAAAGGAATTGCTACTAAATCACTGTTTCTATTCCATACATGAATTTCTTGAAACAAAATTTTAATTACTTGCAATAAGCTGTTCATTCAGTTGTAGATGTCTTTACTTAGTAAGATAATTTAATTATTGTACCTTATCTATATTCTGTTTGTATCTCTTATATGTATTCTGCTATGTGCAGTATGCACCACCGTCATCTCTCATCACACACCACCTTTTTTATATTTTGTCTATATATCCTATATGTATTCTGCCATGTCAGTTATGTGCCACTACTGTCATCTCTCATCATATACCATCTTAACATACTTTTTCAAATTGACTTGCCCTATATCATGATGTGCTTTGCTGTACAAATTGTATGATCTACAGGACCAATAATAAATCAAATCAAATCAAACAGTACTTCACAGTCTGGTTGGAGTCCAGGCAGCAAGTACACATCAAAGCCTAACCTGCAGCATCTGAAGAAGACAGCTGGGTCAGTCATCAAAATATTGTGAAACAACAACTTGGCAGAACACCTGAAAGCACACCATTAAGTATTCATGATGAGGAAACCTGTGATCATGTGATCATATACCTTAATTTGCCTCATGTCTGTAAAGTTTCTCCTTACTGATGGGATCTAAAGAACATGACTCAATGAATAAAATGAAGAGGCACACACTGGATGAAACTCTATATATTAAATTTGTATTCATTCAAATAGATAACAAAATGAGGTGATACAAGTGCCTAGATAAGTTAAACAAAAAGCTCAGTTTTGCCAGCTCTGCACTTCAAAATCTGTCTTACATCACTAACCTGAGGTTGAACTGCTAGCTAACTTCATATATTTTCACTCAGTACTGTATCCTTTGGCATAATTTTCTGGGGAAATGCAGCTAACATGTAAGTACTATTATACAGAAGCGTATAGTGAGAATATTATGTACTGTTGATAACCAAACATCTTCCAGTAGATTCGGGTTCTTGGAACTATTAGATGCAAGCACCAATACATTTAAGTCCTAATGTTATCAGTATTTAATAAATACAATCAATTTAGGATGAACAGTGAAATCCACAACTAAAATTCGGCCTACATTGTTTTGTCATCCCTGCTGGAGTTACTGCAACAGGAAACCCAACAGATGCATTTGCTTCAGGAAAGATGTGGTGCACAAATTTATTTCCATCAGTGTCCATTTTGCAATGTACACTATCTTTATAACTAATGATGAAATCAAGGTGTATGTATTTAGATATGTGAGGTACTTTGTTAACATTAGTAATGAGCAATGGAAGCAAGTAGAAGTGCAACATTTCTCAGTCCACATAATAACCCTAATTTAGATGTTGAAAAATGTAGAAAATGCAAAAATGTGTTGAAAACGGGCATCAGGTGTATGGAATGTAAACATTTGTTCCATTTTTGATGTGCTAAAATTGAGCCATCAGTGAAAGAAAGCAATGAATTCATGACAAGCTGGAACTGTTTTCAATGCTGCCTCAAAAACACAGGTAAAATAAAAAACGTGAAAAATTGTTACTGTAATTGTGAATTTTCAGCATTAGTTGAAGACTTAATAAGTGAAATTGATTGTCTAAAGGCTGAGGTTTCTCAACTAAATAAAAAGGTGAGCGAAATTGTTCAGCAGTTCCTGCTGTGCTAACCTAAGTGCATACAAACAAACTGTCAAAGATAACAACAGTGAAATCTGTGAAAATGTATGAAAGAAACTGGCCCAAGAGAACAATAGCAGAAGCAGTGTGAATCAGAAACATAAGAAGGGATGGATTCTAATATATGGAGACAGTCACAGTCATGGAATAGCACAAAACATCACAAGTATCCAGGACAACTTTACAGCTGTGGCTCACATTCAACCTGGAGCACTTCTTCCTACTGTGGTGAAGCCTTGTGTCCAAAATAGTGAGTCTTTTTCATCAAATGATTGTTTAGATTAGATTAGATTAGATTTACTTTCATTCCAATTGATCCGTAGTGAGGAGGTCCTCCTGGATGTGGAACATGTCAGAAAAACAACAATACATGACAAATATTTACAACTAAAACAAATAAGCTAATGTACCATTCCACAGGTCCCAAGTGGAATGATCGTCATTTTTAATGAACACTAAGAGTCATTTTACAAATACTAATGCACTGAATTTAAAATAAAAAACGTTTTTTATTTATTTATAAGGTAATAAACATGTAATACAACTACTGTAATACTTATTTACAATGAACACATTACTGCACTGAAATGGTGCAGAAGTTAGATTATACTTACACACACACACACACACACACACACACAAATTTTCAGTGAACACATTACTGCACTGAAATTGTGCAGAAGTTATGTTGTACTTATATACAAATCAGTTGGTTTTACTAAGAAATTCATCAATGGAGTAGAAGGAGTTGGCCACCAATAAATCCTTTAGGCTTCTCTTAAACTGAATTTCATTGGTTGTTAAGCTTTTTATGGCTGCTGGCAAGTTATTGAAAATGTGTGTTCCTGAATAATGCACACCTTTTTGTACAAGACTAAGTGACTTTAAATTCTTGTGAAGATTATTCTTATTTCTAGTATTGATTCCATGAATTGAGCTGTTGGTTTGAAAAAGTGATATATTTTTAATGACAAATTTCATTAAGGAATAAATATACTGGGAAGCTGTAGTTAGTATCCCTAGTTCCCTAAACAGCCTTCTGCAGGATGTTCTTGAGTTCACACCACATATAATTCTTACTGCACGTTTTTGTGCCCGGAAAACTTTAGCTTGGCTTGATGAATTACCCCAAAGTAATCAAGGGAGATACAAATGAAGTAGCACCAGCCACTGTGGCTGAGCGGTTCTAGGCTCTTCAGTCCGTAACCGCGCTGCTGCTACGGTCGCAGGTTCAAATCCTGCCTCAGGCATGGATGTGTGTGATGTCGTTAGGTTAAAGTAGTTCTAAGTCTAGGGGACTGATGACCTCAGATGTTAAGTCCCATAGTGCTTAGAGCCATTTGAACCATTTTTGAACAGATCTGTAGCAAAAATCAAGCAAATGACGCTATCAGGCATGTGAAAGTGGCACTCAGTAAGTTGATTAACACTAAAATAATTATCATTAATATTCCACAGAGACACAATCTAATGGAACAGTCTATAGTGAATTTGGAAGTGTAAAGACAAATAATAGGCTTAAAACAATATGTAATAAATTTCACAATGTGTCCCTGGTAAATGCTAGTAATCTAGAAAGAGACCTGCACATGGTAGGCACATGAATAAAAGAGGCAACAATTGTAGAGGAAATTAGAAGAAATCCCCCAGAAAGTGGTGTAAATAAGTGCATTGCCATGGAATGGCACAATCCACCAAATCAGAATCTGCCACACAAACAGCCACTGCAGGCAAGCCTGGGATACTTGTAAAGCCTGCTGGATAGTTTGGTAGCCCTAAATCATCCTGTATAGTCCAGCAGGATAAACTCAGACTTCATGTTATACACTAGAATTTCAGTAGTCTTAAACACAAGAACAATGATCTGGATATTATTACATGTCTTGATAAACCTGATATGTTAGTCACAAGTGAACACTGGCACACTGAAGACCTAATTAGCATTGTCACCCAGACTCCATGAAATTTTGTTCTGCATTTAGTAAGAAAAACAAGTCTGGGGCCGGCGTAGCAATCTTCACTGTTAAAGTAAGTAATTTCAGTGTTATTGATGTACGTGCATTCTGCATGGAAGGAATTACACAATTTGCTGCAATACATCTAAAATGTACCTGCAGATTTATATAGACAGTACATTTTCTGGGTTAAATGGCCACGTAAACAATATAATAACAGGGGATATAAATATAGACTTATTAACCAATGATGGCAACATCAAAAAGCTATACCGTCTACTCCATACTGCCTAGAGAGACTGGCAACAGCAAAACATGTCTGAATAATGTAATAACAAACATGACCCATCTTTACTATAGTACATCTGTTCTAAAACTGGTCATCTCTGATCACCATGCAGTGCAGCTTCAATTGGAGGCAAATGAGATGTCCTTTGTCACTAAAATGAAACTATATGTAAACAAAAGAATTACGTATAATGATAACATCAATAGACTGGACTGCATGTTAACACACATACCATGGTTTGAGACTGATAGCTTTTCTTATGATAGCTTTTCAGCTGACTTCTACTACTATTTTGGTGCCACATGCCCAGTTGTAGCAACAAAAGTTAAACAAACTAAAAATATAAACATATTTAAAAACAAAGATGATGTGACTTACCATACGAAAGCGCTGGCAGGTCGATAGAAACACAAACAAACACATACATACACACAAAATTCTAGCTTTCGCAACCAATGGTTGCTTCGTCAGGAAAGAGGGAAGGAGAGGGAAAGACGAAAGGATGTGGGTTTTAAGGGAGAGGGTAAGGAGTCATTCCAATCCAGGGAGCAGAAAGACTTACCTTAGGGGGAAAAAAGGACAGGTATACACTTGCACACACACACATATCCATCCACACATACACAGACACAAGCAAACATTTGTAAAGGCAAAGAATTTGGGCAGAGATGTCAGTCGAGGCGGAAGTACAGGGGCAAGGATGTTGTTGAAAGACAGGTGAGGTATGAGTGGCGGCAACTTGAAATTAGCGGAGGTTGAGGCCTGGCGGATAACGAGAAGAGAGGATATACTGAAGGGCAAGTTCCCATCTACGGAGTTCTGACAGGTTGGTGTTAGTGGGAAGTATCCAGATAACCCGGACGGTGTAACACTGTGCCAAGATGTGCTGGCCGTGCACCAAGGCATGTTTAGCCACAGGATGATCCTCATTACCAACAAACACTGTCTGCCTGTGTCCATTCATGCGAATGAACAGTTTGTTGCTGGTCATTCCCACATAGAAAGCTTCACAGTGTAGGCAGGTCAGTTGGTAAATCACGTGGGTGCTTTCACAAGTGGCTCTGCTTTTGATCGTGTACACCTTCCGGGTTACAGGACTGGAGTAGGTGGTGGTGGGAGGGTGCATTGGACAGGTTTTACACCGGGGGCGGTTACAAGGGTAGGAGCCAGAGAGTAAGGAAGGTGGTTTGGGGATTTCATAGGGATGAACTAAGAGGTTACGAAGGTTAGGTGGATGGCGGAAAGACACTCTTGGTGGAGTGGGGAGGATTTCATGAAGGATGGATCTCATTTCAGGGCAGGATTTGAGGAAGTCGTATCCCTGCTGGAGAGCCACATTCAGAGTCTGATCCAGTCCCGGAAAGTATCCTGTCACAAGTGGGGCACTTTTGTGGTTCTTCTGTGGGAGGTTCTGGGTTCGAGGGGACGAGGAAGTGGCTCTGATTATTTGCTTCTGTACCAGGTCAGGAGGGTAGTTGCGGGATGTGAAAGCTGTTTTCAGGTTGTTGGTGTAATGGTTTAGGGATTCCGGACTGGAGCAGATTCGTTTGCCACGAAGACCTAGGCTGTAGGGAAGGGACCGTTTGATGTGGAATGGGTGGCAGCTGTCATAATGGAGGTACTGTTGCTTGTTGGTGGGTTTGATGTGGACGGACGTGTGAAACTGGCCGTTGGACAGATGGAGGTCAACGTCAAGGAAAGTGGCATGGGATTTGGAGTAGGACCAGGTGAATCTGGTGGAACCAAAGGAGTTGAGGTTGGAGAGGAAATTCTGGAGTTCTTCTTCACTGTGTGTCCAGATCATGAAGATGTCATCAATAAATCTGTACCAAACTTTGGGTTGGCAGGCCTGGGTAACCAAGAAGGCATCCTCTAAGCGACCCATGAAAAGGTTGGCGTACGAGGGGGCCATCCTGGTACCCATGGCTGTTCCCTTTAATTGTTGGTATGTCTGGCCTTCAAAAGTGAAGAAGTTGTGGGTCAGGATGAAGCTGGCTAAGGTAATGAGGAAAGAGGTTTTAGGTAGGGTGGCAGGTGATCGGCGTGAAAGGAAGTGCTCCATCACAGTGAGGCCCTGGACGTGCGGAATATTTGTGTATAAGGAAGTGGCATCAATGGTTACAAGGATGGTTTCCAGGGGTAATAGATTGGGTAAGGATTCCAGGTGTTCGAAAAAGTGGTTGGTGTCTTTGATGAAGGATGGGAGACTGCATGTAATGGGTTGAAGGTGTTGATCTACATAGGCAGAGATACGTTCTGTGGGGGGCTTGGTAACCAACTACAATGGGGCGGCCAGGATGATTGGGTTTGTGAATTTTAGGAAGAAGGTAGAAGGTAGGGGTGCGGGGTGTCGGTGGGGTCAGGAGGTTGATGGAGTCAGGTGAAAGGTTTTGTAGGGGGCCTAAGGTTCTGAGGATTCCTTGAAGCTCTGCCTGGACATCAGGAATGGGATTACCTTGGGTTTGTGTTGTCCTTATCCTTTCTACATACAAATTCTTACGAGTTCTAGTACTATAATTATGGCAGTCCTCATTTGTACATAGATTTTTCATATGTGCTCTTGTACACAGAATGCTTTTAAAAATATACAGTGATGGTATTGTGAGTATTTGCAGTTCTTTCAAAAGGGGCCTACAATGAGTTCTTGGAGAGTTATGTGTTATGATTCGTATAGCTCTTTTCTGAAATTTGAAGATATCTGTTAAGCTTGATTTAGTTTTACCCCAGAACACTATGCCATAAGACACGATGGACTGAAAGTAAGCAAAATACACTAGTCTAGTACAGTATGTGCTGCATACTCTAGATAATATCCTCAATGCAAAACATGCCGAATTGAGCCTGTGGGATAAGTACTTGAGATGGTCTTTCCAGCTTAAGGTTTGATCAATGTGCATGCCCAAAAACTTTGTGGATTTTACACTCTCTATCTTCTTATCCATTAGTTTTAAATGGAGGTCCATATCTTGAGTTGCTTTGCCATACTGTATATAATTTGTTTTACTTAGATTAAGTGTGAACTCATTAGCATTAAACCAATGTTGAATATATTTCAGGACTATATCAGTTGTGGTGGTTAATGATTTTTTATCATCACTTATAATTATGCTAGTGTCATCTGCGAACAACATTATTTGGTAGAAATATTAGGATTTTTTTATGTCATTTATATAAAGCAAGAATAATAAGGGACCAAGAACACTGCCCTGTGGGACACCTATTTCCAATTTCTTTGCATCTGAGACCCACTTGAGTTTCTGATTTTTATGTTCTGCGATGATTTCTACCACCTGAGTTCTATCTTGAAGGTAAGATTCAAACCACTGCTTCACAACTCCCCTTACACCTATTGCCTCCATCTTGTTTAACAGAATTTTGTGATTTACTGTATCAAAAGCTTTAGATAAATCTAAGTTAATTCCCACTACACATTTTTTAGTGTTGAGACTCCTGACAATCTCTTTGGTATAGGCATGGATAGCTGATTCTGTGCTGTGGCCCGAGCGAAAGCCATGTTGATTGCAGTTTAGAAGTTTGTGAGCATCTAAATAATTTATGAGTCTGGTTTTCATTAATTTCTCTAGAATTTTTGAAAATGATTGGAGAAGGGATATTGGTCTATAATTTTCTACCTTGTATGAATCTCCTTTTTTAAACAGAGGTCTAACCTTAGAGATTTTCAACCTCTCAGGAAACACACCTTCGCTGAAAGACAAATTGGCAATATGTACCAGGGGCTTTATAATTTGTTGGGCACCTTTTTTATTATCAAAACAGTTTGTACTCCTTAAAAATTAAAGTGGGGCACCAATATAAAATATGGAGTTCCACAGGGCTCAGTACTGGGTCCTCTCCTGTTTTTGATTTATGTAGATGACATATGGTATTGTACTCAAAGTTCCATAATAGTTCTGTATGGATGATACATCCATTGTGTGTAAAAAGGACTCATTTAATGAACTAGAGACTTGATATAATAATGTGACAAAAGAAATTGTTGAGTACTTTAATGAAAGCTGCTAAAATGTAAGCAGTAGTAAAACATGTTTCATGGAGGTTAACAACAATAGTTTTAATTATGAAATTAAACTGTACATAGGCAATGAATTAGTTATTTACAATTCAAAGCAATCTAAAATGGGCCACACATGTTGACACTCTAGCATGTAAGTTGTCTAAAGATATCCAGAGTGAAGTCTGGGCAGTAATCCAGGTGCTGACTCTGGCATCTATTTGGTCATACAGATGATAAATACTGTCCTGATGTATATTATTCCATGCCTGCTCAACCTGTTCATTTAGTTCTGTAAGCACTGATGGTTGACAAGTCACACAAATTACTTCTCACCCCATCACATCTCATACCTGCTCAATTGGAGACAACTCTGGATATCATGCTGGCCAGGGAAGGTGCTGTGCATCTTGCAGAGCATGTTGAGTTTTACAGACAGTGTATGGGCAAGTATTATCCTGCTGGAACAACACATCACTTTCCTGTTGCAAGAACAGCAAAAGAATGAGTCTAACAACATTTTCACATACCAAGTGCTGTTTAGCATCCCTCCAGTAACACCAAAGGTGAATGAGAGCTGTAGCTTATTGCACCCCAGGCATGGGATGAACCTTGGACAAATGCACTCTATGAGATAGTGCTCACCAGGTACGTTGTATATGCAAACAACCATCACTTGCATGCAGGCAGAATCTACTTCCATTGCTGAAGACCAAGCACGCATTCCAGCTTCCAAGTGATCTTCTGGAAGTGCCAGTCAAGCCTTGCACATCAATGCTATGTCATAAGTAGAAGACAAGCTAGAGGTGTGCATGCCAGTAGTCCTACTGCTGATAACCAGTTCCCAAACGTTCATGTTGACATGTCTGGGTTCATAAGCCCTCTTGTCTGTTTTGTGGTAGCTGTATGATCTGCCACTGCTGCCGTTATAATATGATGACCCTGGTGGGCATCTATGCTGCTTGGATGCCCAGAACCTCATCTAGGGGTGTCGGAATGCTCACATGACCACCGATGCCAGCATCATTGCCCAACCGACGCAACACATCCAATTTGTGTGACAGTTTTCCAAAAGGACCATCCTGCCACTTGGACGGCCACAATTTGGCCCCTTTCAAACCCACTGATTTGTTTGTAAAAAGCATGAATCTATCTTCTTAGCATGGTTGCCTGCTTGCTTCACACATGTGCACCACACTGAACCTTCTGGCTGTGAGCTTTCCCCATTGAAGGGTAGACACAAATGGCAGTCTGCTAGCTAAGCCACTATGCTATCTGGTAGTGGATGACACTGAAACCATTATCAGTACATCTACTATCCCCCCGACGGCATATGCCCTCATTGGATCAAAATTGACTTAATCTTTCCTGCTGTATTAATTTTTTTCCAGCATTGTAGTAATCTATAATTCCCATATTTATCAATACAACTACATTACCACTAGTTGTAACTGGTTGTTAGTATACTTTACAGAAGCTGCTTTCAGTGGCTGCTCCTGGCAACTGATGGCACTTTGAGCTGTTCCACATCCCTGAAGGTTCTCCTTCACGATTGGATATATGTAACCAGGTGTGTGTGAATGAACGAATGAATGAATGAATGATTCACATATATCCTTACTCTCTACAGCTAGTTTTTTGATAATTTTATTTTGTTATAGGAAATGCTACTTTGAATTTTTAATATAGTTTTCATATGTAATGTAAATTCAGCCTGATTCTTATTTAACAATTATACATAGAACTGTTTGAGCTCTAACTACTGTTTTAAGAGGTCATTTGTAGTAGGGTTATCTACAAGCTTAATCATATCTAATCTCTGACTGATAATGTGATATGTGCCAGTAGATACGAGTTATCTAGTACTAGCAGAGTGACTCATATAATGCTGTGCCGAGTATGTGGAAATCTAAAGGCATTCTGCAGATGTGAGAGCTGGAAATAATTCTATCAAGTGAACTCAGATATGTTAACATACTTTGTGTAACTGGCTGAAAGAAAATGAGTTAAAGACAGTGAAAATAACGGATTATGTATTAACAGCTCAAACATGCAGAGATCAGTTTACACACAGAGGGAACTGCATATACATAAAGAAAGATATCAAATTAAATAACTTAGACAACATTGAATCTTTAAACACTGAGAAAGAATTTGAAATATCAGCCATAGAAATTCCAGCATTCAAGTTAATTGTAATATGTTTATATAGATCTCCAGATACCCACCTAAAAAAATTCAACAGTCATCTTGATGCTTTGCTAAGTAAAGTAGTAACAAACCAAAACACACTTCTTGTATATGGAGACCTAAATGTAGACTTGAATAAGCCAAGCAGCTCAAAATCTGAGTTGATGAACATATAAACAGCCAATAATTTGGAGATTACAATGCACTCCCCTACATGTGAATGAATCATTCTAGTACTACTATAGACCAAATAATAATTAGCTCCAAAACGAAATATAAATCAGTAGTAACTAAAGCTGTAATGGCAGACCAGCATGCACAGGCTACAATAATTTGTGTAAACACTGATTCATCTTATAATTCTATGAGAGGAACTACACACAGGGGCAGAACTTTCAGTAATGCTACGGTACAAACATTCCAGAATTATCCCCAACAAGACTCATGGGAGCAAGTGTAGAGTGCAGAAAATATTTCTGATAAGTTTCATCCATTCATGAATATATTTAAATATTATTTTGATCTTGTTTCTCCATTGAAAGCCAAAAAAACCAAACCACTAAACACAACAAGTGGATTACCAGGGTCATAAGGAAATCTTATGCTAGAAAATGCTATGTACACAATATTCCAAGAAGTTGCAACACTACCCCAGAGTTTGATAGTTACTTCAAAAAATATAAATGTATCTTAAATAAAATAATAAAGGAGGCAAAGAAATGAGACAATGACAAATACATAGAAAATGTGTCAAACAGAGCCAAACCAATCTAGCAAGTTGTAAAGAAAGAAACCCAGTCTGACAAAAATAGTCTTAATAATATTGTATTAAAGGCTGGTTTGGAAAACATTAATATCCCAGAGGCAGTAGCTAATATGTTTAATAACTATTTAATAAATGTAACAGAGAAACTACTACAACAGATGTCCAATAGAAAACAGCACATGGAAACAGGGAAAAATGTCTCAATCAAATCAATGTTCCTACACCCTACTATTTTTATTATATATAAAAACAAAGATGAGGTGACTTACCGAACAAAAGTGCTGGCAGGTCGATAGACACACAAACAAACACAAACACACACACAAAATTCAAGCTTTCGCAACAAACTGTTGCCTCATCAGGAAAGAGGGAAGGAGAGGGGAAGACGAAAGGAAGTGGGTTTTAAGGGAGAGGGTAAGGAGTCATTCCAATCCCGGGAGCGGAAAGACTTACCTTAGGGGGAAAAAAAGGACAGGTATACACTCGCACACACGCACATATCCATCCACACATACAGACACAATATGTATGTGTGGATGTGTGTATGTGTGGATGGATATGTGCGTGTGTGCGAGTGTATACCTGTCCTTTTTTCCCCCTAAGGTAAGTCTTTCCGCTCCCGGGATTGGAATGACTCCTTACCCTCTCCCTTAAAACCCACTTCCTTTCGTCTTCCCCTCTCCTTCCCTCTTTCCTGATGAGGCAACAGTTTGTTGTGAAAGCTTGAATTTTGTGTGTGTGTTTGTGTTTGTTTGTGTGTCTATCGACCTGCCAGCACTTTTGTTCGGTAAGTCACCTCATCTTTGTTTTTATATATAATTTTTCCCACGTGGAATGTTTCCTTCCATTATATTACTACTATATTTATTTATTTATATACTTGTTCCATAGATCTGTGCATGTGAGCAAGTCACTCAGATGTGGAACGTGTCAATATACATAATAAAATACATAGAATAAAGACATTGTTATAGTATTAATAACAGTGCACAAAAGTCATACTTATTAGCTTAAAAACTAGTCAACATAAATGTGAAGATAGCAGTTTCATATTTAGGGCATTATTGCATTTATTTTAACCTTGAACAGTAATCAAAACTTCCCACTTTGGGTTTAAAAGTGACCCAAAAATGGAAATTAGAAAAACAGGAATTTTTACTTTAGGGCATTATTACATTAGTTTAACAGTAAACAGTGTCAAAAAATTTAAAAACATCTTTCCAATCTGGGTTTTACTTATTTCTCTGAAAGAATTCCTCTAGTGAATAAAGTGAGGTCTCAAGTAAATAATTTTTCAAGCTACGTTTAAATACTGATGTACTACTCCTTATACTTTTGATGCTGTTGGGTAGGGAATTGAAAATTTTCGTTCCAGCATACTTTACCCCTTTCTGAATAAGTGTCAAGTTCTTTAACTCACAGTGGAAATCCTCTTTTCTTCTGGTGTTACGTTTATGATGTAGGCAATTCGTTTCATACAGAGTGGGGTTATTTATTATGAAGCACATCAGTGAATATATGTACTGAGATGTTGCTGTCAGTATTTCAAGTCGTTTAAAAAGATTTTGACATGAGGTTCGTGGGGGTACACCACAAATGATTCTTATTGCTCTTTTTTGTGCTGTGAGGATTTTCTTTGCGGCAGGTGTATTGCCCCAGAAGATGATGCCATAACACATGACTGAATGAAAATAGCCAAAGTAAGCTGACTTTGAGATGGTAATGTCATTGAAGCATGACAAAATTCGTAAAGCAAATGTTGCCGATGTCAGGCGTTTTAGTGTTTGTAGAACGTGATGTTCCCAGTTCAGCCTACTGTCCACGTATACGCCTAGGAATTTTGATAAGTACACTTGCTTTATCATCTGATCATTCTGTGTGATAACTATTTCTTTTGGGTTTTTGTGGGTTGTCTGGAACTGGATAAAATTGGTTTTTTCAGGTTTATTGAAAGGGAGTTAATACTAAACCAACCCAGAACTTCTTTAAGGATATCATTGACCTCGGATTCTAAGTCAGTAGTTGACACATTATCCACCACAATGCTCGTATCATCAGCAAACATTGTAAATTTATACTGCTTATTGATGGATAAAGGCAGGTCATTAACATATATGAGGAACAGCAGGGGCCCAAGCACTGATCCCTGTGGCACTCCATGCTGCACAATTCCCCACTCAGAGTCCACTATATATTGTGATATACTATCTGAAACATCTAGAATAATCTTCTGCTTCCTATTTTCATGGTATGATTTCAACCAGTTCCCTACAGGTCCTGTAATTCCATAATGACAGGCCTTCTTGAAGAGTATCTGGTGATCTACACAGCCAAACACCTTTGATACGTCGCATAAGACACCAATTGGCAGCCTCTTGCTGTTTATAGACTCTAGAACATCATATGTGAATGAGAAAATTGCGTTATCTATTGAAACTCCCTTTTGAAAACCAAACTGCTGACTGTTAATGATGTTCAGGTCACCAAGGTGTGCCACAATCCTGTTGTACAGAGCTTTTTCTAGGACTTTTGAAAATGTTGTTAATAGAGAGATAGGGCGATAGTTTGACACATTTGTAGCATCCCCTGCTTTGTACAGGAGCCTGACAACAGAGTATTTCATTCTGTCTGGAAACACTCCTTGTTGCATGGATGTGTTGCAGATGCGAGGCAAAACTTCGGCCACTTCACTACAGCAAGCCTTCAACAGCTTGCTTGAAATATCGTCGATACCAGCAGAATGTTTATTTTTCAAAGACTGTGTGATTTTTTTGATTTCATTGGCAGTAATGGGAAGCACACTTATTTGACTGAAAGGTTCTGGAAAATTATTTTTCATTATACAGGCAGCTTTATCTACAGAACTATGGCAACCTATCTGTGTTGGGACAGTTAAAAAATGTTGGTTAAAGATTTCAGCAATTTCCTCACTATTAGTTATCTCTGAGTTGTCAACAGTTAAAACAATATTTTTGTCTTTGGTGTAGTTTACAGTCCCTGTTTCTCTCTTTATCACATTCCAGATTGTTTTAATTTTATTTTCAGAATTAGTAATTTCAGATGCTATACACATACTTTTAGAATTTTTAATTACTTTGGCAAGAATTTTACATTAGAGTTTATAATGTTTTAGCTGAGCAGGGTTGTTAGAAGTCTTTGATGCTATGTAGAGTTGTCTTTTTCTCTGACAGGAAGCTATGATGCCCTTAGTGAGCCACAGTTTTTTGCAGACCTAGCAGGTTGGACTCTGTATGACTTTTTTGGAAATACACTTTCAAAGGTACCTGCTATCTCATTTGTGAATAAATTGTATTTTGAATTAGCAGTTTCTGCTAGATAAACAGGTGTCCAGTCAGTATGCTGAAGACATGATCTGAACGTTTGAATAGCTTCCTCACTTATTTTCCTTACTGTTTTCCATCTAAGTGAGGTGTCACTCAGAGGAATTCCCAAGCTGTTGAAAGTAACTCGTTGTCCGTCATGGTCAGACAGACCATTTATAGCCATTTCAATATTAATATGGTTGACTTTACTCTGATCAACAAAAACGTCATCAGTGAGAGTACTGGAAGAGGTTGTGGTTCTGGTGGGCAAGCTAACCACGGGAACAAGGTTGTACGTGCACATGAGATTTTCAAACTCCACCTTGCAGGGAGAATTAATCAAGAAATCTATGTTAAAATCCCCAACAACTACCATGCCCCTATTTTTTCTACTTAAGTACAACAAAAGAGTATCTAATTGTTTAACAAACACTTTAAAATTACCAGATGGTGCCCTGTAAACTGCCACAAATCTGGAGACAGTGTCTGGCACCTCTATAGCACATACTTCAAAATGTAGCTCAAAGCAGAATCTTTGTACATCTATTGCCATGAACAAGACATTGTTTTTTACATATACAGCTACTCCTCCTTTGTCCATATAGTTCCTGCAATAAGACGTTGCCAAAACATAGTTGGGAATAGGGACCACTTCAATACCAGCAGTGATGTGGTGTTCTGTTAGACACAGAATGTGGGCACTGTTTATACCTTTTGTGTCTTCTATATTTGCTGTGAACTGATCCAGCTTGCAGTATAGGCCTCTTATGTTCTGATGAAACACTGTTAACTTTTGTTTGTCTTTAATTGTATTGCTGTTTGAGTGAACTTTCGTTTGTGTATTAATTACTTGTTGCAGATTTTTGTTACTGGACCAAATCCTGCTAGAGTTGGCCCAGCTCACTAGTTTCCCTCGTTAGTTAGGGCTGTGACTGGTCTGCTTTCATGATCATTATTGTTTAGGCCTATTATTTCATGAAAAGCTTTTCCAATGTCTGCTGCTAGTTTATTTTTGCCAAACTGATGTAGATGTAGTCCATGCTTTGTGAAGCAGTGTCTCTCATACCTGTCTGTATCCAGTAGTGTCACATTCGTAAACTTAGTGCAAAAGTGTTTCAGTTTACTATTTGTTAGGCAAATTTCTCTGTTCACACAAGACCAGTCCGCCAGGTCATATCTCATGGGCACAGTTGTTAGTATTATGTTTGTATGCTGCAATAACTGCAGCAATACGAGTAGCTTTTTAATGAAACTGCTGGCCTCGTTGCAATAAACATCGTTTGCTCCTGCGATTATCGCAACACAGTCTTTTTCTGTGAATTTAGCACATTCTGTGTGTATGTCTTCTACCACATTCACGAATTTTTCTCCTGGTTTAACAATTGCTAATATACACGGACCATCTTGAGCAGAGTTCGACATGCATGCACAAATGTAGAAGAAGGACAGCTTGCAATATAAAGTCTCAAAATGAAACACACTGCAGGAGTAGATGATATACCTGATTTTATTATAAAGAAATGTGGGCACCTGATTACTGAGTCCTTAAGTCACATATGTAACCTATCTTTCGCTACAGGAACTTTTCCTTCATGTTTGAAAATAGCAAAAGTAAAGCCATTGTACAAGAAAGGAAACAAAGATGATATTTTTAACCACAGACCATTGCCACTTTTGTCTGTTTTCACAAAAATCTTAGCAAGGCTCTTCAATAGGAGATTAACAGACTTCTTAGAGGATAATGGCATGCTGCCAGAATCTCAACCTGAATTTAGAGCAAACCATTCAACCAAATCAGCATTTCACTCCTATCTATTTGAGGAACTGTTAGCATTAGACAACAAAAAATTTACCATGAGCATATTTTTAGATTTGTCAAAGGCATTTGACATCATAAATCATGATAAATTGCTGTGTTGTTGTTGTTGTTGTTGTTGTGGCCTTCAGTCCTAAGACTGGTTTGATGCAACTCTCCATGCTGCCCTATCCTGTGCAAGCTTCTTCATCTCCCAGTACTTACTGCAACCTACATCCTTCTGAATCTGCTTAGTATATTCATCTCTTGGTCTCCCTCTACGATTTTTACTCCACACTGCCCTCCAATGCTAAATTTGTGATCCCTTGATGCCTCAGAACATGTCCTACCAACTGGTCTCTTCTTCTTGTCAAGTTGTGCCATAAACACCTCTTCTACCCAATTCTATTCAATAACTCCTCATTAGTTATGTGATCTACCCATCTAATATTCAGCATTCTTCTGTAGCACCACATTTCGAAAGCTTCTATTCTCTTCTTGTCTAAACTATTTATCGTCCATGTTTCACTTCCATACATGGCTACACTCCATACAAATACTTTCAGAAACGACTTCCTGACACTTAAATCTATACTCGATGTTAACAAATTTCTCTTCTTCAGAAACGCATTTCTTGCTATTGCCAGTCTACATTTTATATCTTCTCTACTTCGACCATCATCAGTTATTTTGCTCCCCAAATAGCAAAACTCCTTTACTACTTTAAGTGTCTCGTTTCCCAATCTAATTCCCTCAGTATCACCTGACTTAATTCAACTACTTTCCATTATCCTAGTTTTGATTTTGTTGATGTTCATCTTATACCCTCCTTTCAAGACACTGTCCGTTCCGTTCAACTGCTCTTCCAAGTCCTTTGCTGTCTCTGACAGAATTATAATGTCATCGGTGAACCTCAAAGTTTTTATTTCTTCCCCATGGACTTTAATACCTGAACTTTTCTTTTGTTTCCTTTACTGCTTGCTCAATATACAGATTGAACAGCATCGGGGAGAGGTTACAACCCTGTCTCAATCCCTTCCCAACCACTGCTTCCCTTTCATGTCCCTTGACTCTTATAACTGCCATCTGCTTTCTGTACAAATTTTAAATAGCCTTTCACTCCCTTTATTTTACCCCTTCCACCTTCAGAATTTGAAAGAGAGTACTCCAGTCAACATTGTCAAAAGCTTTCTCTAAGTCTACAAATGCTAGAAATGTAGGTTTGCCTTTCCTTAAGTTGTAGGGTCAGTATTGCCTCACATGTTCCAGCATTTCTACGGAATCCAAACTGATCTTCCCTGAGGTTGGCTTCTATCAGTTTTTCCATTCGTCTGTAAAGAATTCGTGTTAGTATTTTGCAGCTGTGACTTATTAAACTGATAGTTCGGTAATTTTCACATCTGTCAACACCTGCTTTCTTTGGGATTGGAATTATTATATTCTTATTGAAGTCTGAGGGTATTTCGCCTGTCCCATACATCTTGCTCACCAGATGGTAGAGTTTCGTCAGGACTGGCTCTCCCAAGGCCGTCAGTTGTTCTAATGGAATGTTGTCTACTCCCGGGGCCTTGTTTCGACTCAGGTCCTTCAATGCTCTGTCAAACTCTTCACACAGTATCGTACCTCCCATTTTGTCTTCATCTACATCCTCTTCCATTTCCATAATATTGTCATCAAGTACATCGCCCTTGTATAGACCCTCTATATACTCCTTCCACCTTTCTGCTTTCCCTTCTTTGCTTAGAACTGGGTTTCCATCTGAGCTCTTCATATTCATACAAGTGGTTCTCTTTTCTCCAAAGGTCTCTTTAATTTTCCTGTAGACAGTACCTATCTTACCCCTTGTGAGATAAGCCTCTACATCCTTACATTTGCCCTCTATCCATCCCTGCTTAGCCATTTTGCACTTCCTATCAATCTCGTTTTGGGACGTTTGTATTCCTTTTTGCCTGCTTCATTTACTGCATTTTTATATTTTCTCCTTTCATCAATTAAATTCAATATTTCTTCTGTTACCCAAGGATTTATACTAGCCCTCGTCTTTTTACCTACTAGATCCTCTGCTGCCTTCACTACATCATCCCTCAGAGCTATCCATTCTTCTTCTACTGTATTTCTTTCTCCCATTCCTGTCAATTGTTCCCTTATGCTCTCCCTGAAACTCTGGTTTAGTCAGTTTATCCAGGTCCCATCTACGTGAATTCCCACCTTTTTGCAGTTTCTTTAGTTTTAGTCTACAGTTCATAACCAATAGATTGTGGTCAGAGTCCACATCTGCCCCTGGAAATGTCTTACAATTTAAAACCTGGTTCCTAAATTTCTGTCTTACCGTTATATAACCTGTCTGATACCTTCCAGTATCACCAGGCTTCTTCAATGTATACAACCTTCTTTTATGATTCTTGAACCAAGTGTTTCATTTCTTACCCCTAATCCATATTAATCTACTATGTTTCCTTCTCTCCTTTTTCCTACTGCCGAATTCCAGTCACCCATGACTATTAAATTTTTGTCTCCCTTCATTACCTGAATAATTTCTTTTATCTCATCATACATTTCATTAACTTCTTCATCATCTGCAGAGCTAGTTGGCATATAAACTTGTACTACTGTAGTAGGCGTGGGCGTTCACTATGCTGTTTGCAGTAGCTTACCCACACTCCTTTTTTTATTCATTATTAAACCTACTCCTGCATTACCCCTATTTGTTTTTGTATTTATAACCCTGTAATCACCTGACCCAAAGTCTTGTTCCTCCTGCCACCAAACTTCACTAATTCCCACAATATCTAACTTTAACCTATCCGTTTCCCTTTTTAAATTTTCTAACCTACCTGCCCCATTAAGGGATCTGACATTCCACGCTCTGATCCGTAGAACACCAGTTTTGTTTCTCCTGATAACGATGTCCTCTTGAGTAGTCCCCGCCCGGAGATCCAAATGGGGAACTATTTTACCTCCTGAATATTTTACCCAAGAGGACGCCATCATCATTTATCCATACAGTAAAGCTGCATGCCCTCGGGAAAAATTACAGCTGCAGTTTCCCCTTGCTTTCAGCCGTTTGCAGTACCAGCACAGCAAGGCCATTTTGGTTGGTGTTATAAGGCCAGATCAGTCAATCATCCAGACTGTTGCCCCTGCAACTACTGAAAAGGCTGCTGCCCCTTTTCAGGAACCACATGTTTGTCTGGCCTCTCAACAGATACCCCTCTGTTGTGGTTGCATCTACGGTACGTCCATCTGTATAGCTGAGGCATGCAAGCCTCCCCACCAACGGCAAAGTCCATGGTTCATGGGGGGAGGGATAAATTGCTATACAAGCTAGCTAACATAAATTGTTATACAAGCTAGAAAATTTTGGCATCGGAGGAACAGCCAACAACTGGCTCAACTGTTATCTTAAGAACAGGGAACAATTTGTGCAAATAGATCAGGAAAGAGATAATGTCGTTAGGAAATATAATTCCAAGCTACTGAATGTTAAGTATGGTGTGCCACAAGGAACAGTAATGGGTCCTGTTCTGTTTTTACTCTATGTAAGTGACCTAAACATACGCAGTGACGGCAGTAAAACATTTCAGTTTGCTGATGATACAAGCATTCTAATTACAGGAAACTCAGAAAAAACCCTTGTAAAAAACATAATGAAGCCACTGACAGGCCAACATGTTACTTTGAAAACAATGGCTTAATAATAACACTGGAAAAACTGTAGCTATGGACATACACACAGCACAAACAAAAAATCTGATATCACCCAATCTAGAGCTATATGGACAGACAGTTACCAAACAGCATGTACCAAATTTCTTGGACTTCATCTACGAGACGACTTGAAATGGGAAGTACATATTGAGCAAATGAACAACAAATTAAGTACTTCTTGTTTTGTGTTGTGGACATTAAAAAATTGTACCAGCCACAACATTCTCCAGTGTTTGTATTAAGCAGTCATAGAATCCCACCTCCAGTATGTGATTATGTTCTAAGGAAATTCTGGAGATGCCATCAAAACATTCAAAATTTTAAAAAAAGAAAAAAATATAAGAATAATGGAAGGGGGAACATAATTGCAGATCATGTCGACCATTATTTCCAAAAAAGGATGATTCTGCCTCTTCCTTGAAAATATAATATATTTAAAACAAAACTTAAACACAAAAAGATCACTCATCACACAAAATTGCACAATACACAACTATGATACAAGACAAAAATTGGCCCCTCTGCGGGTCCGGGGTTAGAATAGGTCTGAGATATTCCTGCCTGTTATAAGAGGCAACTAAACAGAGTCTCATACATTTCACCCTTTGTTTGATGGTCACCTATAAGGTTTTACCTCTATTTTTTCAAATTTTCTTCAAATTTTCGCAAAGAGCGAGCCACTTGGGGAAGGACGCCTTACATGGTGCATCGTGTCCATCATGCACAGAGACCTTCAGCATCCTTTATCATCATGGCTTTGCAGTTCCGCTCATTCGCCATCTCTTGGGCGAGGACACCTTTCTGTGTGCATTTTCCTCCATCCACTATGCGGTGTCGTTTCGTACACCGACGATGATCGTGGACTTCTTTGCACCTCATATCCAGCATGGTAGCCTGTCTGTTGTGGTGGGGCCGCCATGTACCCTGTTGGTTGTAGCCCCCTGACTACACAGGGATCGCTCTGCTGATGCCTGCAATGTTAACTCCCCATGTATGCTAAGGAGTAGATGCCCATCACCCTGGGGCATCGGGACTCCCGGAAATGGCCATTCTGCGTGGTGGCCTCTGCTGTGGCTGGGTGGCACCCATGGGGTGCCTTCTTTTGCAGTCTGACAACGAGCTGCATGCCAATTTAGAGTGGCAAGATGTTCATTTCATCCAGCACATCCATCGGGGTCTGAGGGATAATAAGGTTGCCACCGGTGCCTTCATTTTGGCCGTCAAGGGTGACACATTACCTGAGAAGGTCAAGGGGATGGTCTACCGCTGTGATGTCAAGCCATATATCCCTCTCCCAATGTGGTGCTTTATGTGCTGGGGTGCCCAGAGTGGGTGGCATCACAGATGACACGCCATTAAGCATTCCACGTCATCACTTGCTCATGGTAAACACCAGCTGTCTCTAAGTGATCCAGATCTCAGTTCAATGCAAGGAAGTATGACCCCAAATCATTCCCCTCCCTGGCCACACCATGGGAGGAATGCCAGGCTAAGGATGGCAGTGAACATTATTCGTCCCAGTACCTCGTATGTATGAGAGCTGATGGGGAATCCTTCATGTCGATGAAGCCTCAGTTTTTTGTAGAGCAATTTAGAGGACAAGTTTGGGGAGGTGGAGGGATTGTCCAAAATGCGATCTGGCTCGGTCTTGATTAAAACAGCATCCTCTGCCCAGTCACGGGCATTACTCACCTGTGACAAGCTGGGGGATGTTGCTGTTACCATCACACTGTATAAGCTGTTAAATATTATATTCCACTGGGACCTTCTTTTGCAGTCTGACAACGAGCTGCATGCCAATTTAGAGTGGCAAGATGTTCATTTCATCCAGCACATCCATCGGGGTCTGAGGGATAATAAGGTTGCCACCGGTGCCTTCATTTTGGCCGTCAAGGGTGACACATTACCTGAGAAGGTCAAGGGGATGGTCTACCGCTGTGATGTCAAGCCATATATCCCTCTCCCAATGTGGTGCTTTATGTGCTGGGGTGCCCAGAGTGGGTGGCATCACAGATGACACGCCATTAAGCATTCCACGTCATCACTTGCTCATGGTAAACACCAGCCGTCTCTAAGTGATCCAGATCTCAGTTCAATGCAAGGAAGTATGACCCCAAATCATTCCCCTCCCTGGCCACACCATGGGAGGAATGCCAGGATAAGGATGGCAGTGAACGTTATTCATCCCAGTACCTCGTATGTATGAGAGCTGATGGGGAATCCTTCATGTCGATGAAGCCTCAGTTTTTTGTAGAGCAATTTAGAGGACAAGTTTGGGGAGGTGGAGGGATTGTCCAAAATGCGATCTGGCTCGGTCTTGATTAAAACAGCATCCTCTGCCCAGTCACGGGCATTACTCACCTGTGACAAGCTGGGGGATGTTGCTGTTACCATCACACTGTATAAGCTCTTAAATATTATATTCCACTGGGACCTTCTTTTGCAGTCTGACAACGAGCTGCATGCCAATTTAGAGTGGCAAGATGTTCATTTCATCCAGCACATCCATCGGGGTCTGAGGGATAATAAGGTTGCCACCGGTGCCTTCATTTTGGCCGTCAAGGGTGACCCATTACCTGAGAAGGTCAAGGGGATGGTCTACCGCTGTGATGTCAAGCCATATATCCCTCTCCCAATGTGGTGCTATAAGTGCTGGAAGTTCAGACATATGTCTTCCTGCTATACTTCCAGTGTCACATGTTGAGATTGTGGACATCATTCACGTCCCCATACTCCATGTGCCCCGCCTTCCATCTGTGTCAACTGCGGAGAGCACCATTCCCCTTGCTCGCCAGACTGCAGGATTTTACAGAAAGAAAGGAAAACAATGGAATACAAGGCCCTGGACCGACTGAGCTAATGCTGAGGCAAAGAGGAAATTTGAACGCTTACATCGTGTGCATATGACATCCTCTTATGCCGCCACTATGACAACAGTTCTAGCCCCATCAGTTCCGTCAATACCAGTCACCTCTCAGAGCTGTAAGACTACAACTGCCCCCTTGATGGTGGGGGCCACATCCCTACCTGTTGCTCCCACACCACCTACCTTGAGAGCACTGCCCCCAACCATTGGGGACATCAGTCCCCACTTCTCACCCAGAGAAGTGTAAGTCCTCTTTGGCTCCTCTCACTAGGAAGGGGTCCTATGGGTCACTCCCTTCCCAAGCTCCTACTAGTGGCAAGTCAGACACCTGACAGTGGCTGAAACACCCACAGGTAGCTGGTTGCAGGTCTTCATGGTCCTCCTCAGTCCCTGAGACTGAATCAGTGAAGCCCTCCCAGCCAGAAAAACCTAAGATCTAAGGAGCAGTGAGAGAAACCCAAATAGAAGAAGACTAGTATTTGTGGTGGCACCCACACCATCGCTACCTACAAGCTCGGCATCTGCAGATGAGGTAGAGATTCTGTCACCTCCTGATGACCTAGAACTCGCTGGACCCTCAGATACATGCATATTGATCAAATGGGTACTCAGTTGGTGGCAGCATAAACTGCTTCCTTTCTCGCTTCATGCCTTCCCAGCCCCATGACGATGTCATCCTCCAGTGGAACTGCGGCAGTTTTTTCCACCACCTGGCTGAGCTATGACAACTGTTAAGCTTTACACCTACTTTCTGCCAAAAATTGATTATTTTAGGAAAGCCAAAAATTGATTATTTTAGGACACTCCTCAGAGACATTCACTGGACTGATGTTTACAGTGCTCATGGCATGAATGAAAAATATAACATTTTTGCTAATAAAGTGCTTACCTTATTCGAACACTGCTTTGCCCCAAAACTTACCAAGGTTAGAGCAAAGTCTACAAAGAAGCCATGGATTACTCGAGGAATAGGGGTATCTTGTAAAACAAAAAGAAAACTGTATCTGTCAATCCGAAACATTTCCAATGTTGATGCTATAGCACATTATAAGAAATACTGCAAAATATTAAAGACTGTAATACGGATGTCAAAGCAAATATATTACAAGGAAAAGATAGTCATATCAGATAACAAAATAAAGAAAATATGGGATATAGTGAAGGAGGAGACCGGTAGAACCAGACATGAAGAAGAACAAATAGCATTAAGAATAAATGATACATTGGTGACAGATGTGTATAGTGTTGCAGAACTTTTTAACAAACATTTTATAACTGTTACTGAAAAGATGGGGTTGTCAGGTTTGGTAGATGCTGCTATGGATTACCTTAGACCAGAGATTTCAAGTAACTTCCATAATATGAATTTGACCCTCACTACCCCAACAGAAATAATGTCCATCACAAAATCTTTAAAATCAAAAACATCTAGTGGGTATGATGAAATATCAACAAAGTTAATTAAAGAATGTGATTCTGAGCTAAGTAACATATTAAGCTATCTGTGTAACCAGTCGTTTATCAGTGGAATATTTCCCAAATGGCTGAAATATGCTGAAGTTAAGCCACTGTTTAAGAAGGGAGATAAAGAAATAGCATCAAATTTCCGTCCAATTTCACTGTTGCCAGCATTCTCAAAAATTTTCGAAAAAGTAATGTACAGTCGTCTTTATAACTATCTTATCTCAAATAACATACTGTCAAAGTCACAGTTTGGATTTCTAAAAGGTTCTGATACTGAGAAGGCTATCTACACTTACAGTGAAAATGTGCTTAATTCATTAGACAAAAAATTGCAGGCAACTGGTATATTTTGTGATCTGTCAAAGGCATTTGACTGTGTAAATCACAATATCCTTTTAAGTAAACTAAAATATTATAGTGGAACAGGAAATGCTGCAAAATGGTTCAAATATTATATCTCTGGCAGGAAACAAAGGGTGTTATTAGGAAAGAGACATGTATCAAGCTATCAGGCATCATCCAACTGGGAACTAATTACATGTGGGGTCCCACAAGGTTCCATTTTGGGGCCCTTACTTTTTCTTGTTTATATCAATGACCTTTCATCAGTAACATTACCAGATGCTAAGTTTGTTTTGTTTGCCGATGATACAAACATTGCAATAAATAGCAAATCAAGTGTAGTCTTAGAAAGATCAGCCAATAAAATATTTGTGGACATTAATCACTGGTTCCTAGCCAATTCTTTGTCACTAAACTTTGAAAAAACACACTACATGCAGTTCAGAACTTGTAAGGTGTGTCCCAAGAGTATATGTCTAACATACGATGACAAGAAGATAGAAGAAGTGGACAGTGTTAAATTCTTGGGATTACAGCTTGATAATAAATTCAACTGGGAGGAGCACACCACAGAACTGCTGAAGCGTCTTAACAAATTTCTGTTTGCAATGCAAATTTTGTCAGACATAGGGGATATAAAAATGAAAAAGCTGGCATACTATGCTTACTTTCATTCCATAATGTCATATGGGATTATTTGTTGGGGTAATTCATCAAGCCAAGATAAAGTTTTCCGGGCACAAAAACGTGCAGTAAGAGTTATATGTGGTGTGAACTCAAGAACATCCTGCAGGAGCCTGTTTAGGGAACTAGGGATACTAACTACTGCTTCCCAATATATTTATTCCTTAATGAAATTTGTCATTAAAAATATATCACTTTTTCAAACCAACAGCTCAATTCATGGAATCAATACTAGAAATAAGAATAATCTTCATAAGGATTTAAAGTCACTTAGTCTTGTACAAAAAGGTGTGCAGGTGTGCATTATTCAAGAACACACATTTTCAATAACTTGCCAGCAGCCATAAAAAGCTTAACAACCAATGAAATTCAGTTTAAGAGAAGCCTAAAGGATTTATTGGTGGCCAACTCCTTCTACTCCATTGATGAATTTCTTAGTAAAACCAACTGATTTGTATATAAGTACAACATAACTTCTGCACAATTTCAGTGCAGTAATGTGTCCATTGAAAATTTGTGTGTGTGTGTGTGTGTGTGTGTGTGTGTGTGTGTGTGTGTGTGTGTGGGTGGGTGGGTGTGTGTAAGTATAATCTAACTTCTGCACCATTTCAGTGCAGTAATGTGTTCATTGTAAATAAGTATTACAGTCATTGTATTACATGTTTATTACCTTATAAATAAATAAAAAACTTTTTTATTTTAAATTCAGTGCATTAATATTTGTAAAATGACTCTTAGTGTTCATTAAAAAATGACGATCATTCCACTTGGGACCTGTGGAATGGTACATTAGCTTATTTGTTTTAGTTGTAAATATTTGTCATGTATTGTTGTTTTTCTGACATGTTCCACATCCTGGAGGACCTCCTCACTATGGATCAATTGGAATGAAAGTAAATCTAATCTAATCTAAACCTACAAGAAACCTGGTTCCTGGCAAAGCTGACCCCTGCCCTCCTTGGCCATAAGGGGTGTTACAAGAGCCATAGCGACTATAATAGAGTGTCAGGTGGAGTCTGCGTCTATGCCCTGAATGCAGTATGTAGTGAACCTGTGCCCCTTCAAACTCCTTTGAAGCTGTGGCTTTCAGGATAAGGACGACACAGGGAATAAGCGTTTGGAACATATATATCTCCCTCTAGATGGTGCAGTAGCCCTGAATGTCTTGGCTGCACTGATTCATCAACTCCCTAAACCTTTCCTGCATTTGGGAGATTTTAATGCCTATAATCGCTTAAGGGGTGGCATCACGCTTACTGGCCTAGGTAAAGATGTCGAAAATTTACCGTCACAACTCGACCTCTGCCTCTTAAATACTGGTGCTCCCACACATTTCATTGTGGCTCATGGTATTTACTCAGCCATTGATTTATCCATCTGCAGCCCAGGACATCTGACATCTCCCATCTGTCCACTGGAGAGCCCATAATGACTTGTGTGGTAGTGATGACTTTCCCATCTTCCTGTCACTCCTCCAGCGCCATTCCCCCGGACGTCTACCCAGATGGACTTTAAACAAGGCGGACTGGGAAGCTCTCACCTCTGCTGTCACCATTGAATCTCCCCCATCTACATCTACATGATTACTCTGCTATTTGCAATAAAGTGCCTGGCAGAGGGTTCAATGAACCACCTTCATGCTGTCTCTCTACCGTTCCACTCTCGAACGGCACGCGGGAAAAATGCGCACTTGAATTTTTCCGGGAGACCCCTGATTTCTCCTATTTTATCGTGATGATCATTTCTCCCTATGTAGGTGGGTGCCAACAGAATGTTTTCGCAATCAGAGGAGAAAACTTGTGATTGAAATTTCATGAGAAGATCCCATTGCAACGAAAAACGCCTTTGTTTTAATGATTGCCACACCAATTCATGTATCATGTCTGTGACACTATCTCCCTTATTTCGTGATAATACAAAACGAGCTGCCCTTCTTTGCACTTTTTCGATGCCATCCGTCAGTCCCACCTGATGCAGATCCCACACTGCACAGCAGTACTCCGGAATGGGGCGGATAAGCGTAGTGTGAGCAGTCTCTTTAGTAGACCTGTTGCACCTTCTAAGTGTTTTGCCAATGAATCACAGTCTTTGGTTTGGTCTACCCACAATATTAGCTATGTGATCGTTCCAATTTAGGTTATTTGTAATTGTAATCCCTAAGTATTTAGTTGAATTTACAACCTTTAGATTTGTGTGACTTATCACGTAATCGAAATTTAGCTGATTTCTTTTAGTACTCATGTGAATAACTTCACACTTTTCTTTATTCAGAGTCCATTTCCACTTTTCACACCATACAGATATCTTATCTAAATCATTTTGCAAGTCGTTTTGATCATCTGATGACTTTACAAGACAGTAAATGACAGCATCATCTGCAAACAATCTAAGACGGCTACTCAGATTGACTCCTATGTCGTTAATATAGATCCCCACTTGGTACCATCCATGTGGTGGTTGAGCGGGTCACTAGAACAATCATTTCTGTGATGGAAAATGCAGTCCCTTGTTCCTTAGGGTGCCCCCGGCAAAATACAGCATCTTGGTGGTTGCCAGAAATTGCTGAGGCCATTAAAGAGCATAGGAGGGCTCTACAGTGACATATGCGGCATCCTTCCCTGGAGCACCTAATAGCTTTTAAATGGCCCTGTGCCCACATTTGCCAGCTGATAAAAAGATGGAAAAGAAGGGTATTGGGAGAGGTATGTCTCCACCATTGGGTGCCATATGTAACCTTGCCAAGTCTGGACGAAAATCAGACATGTTTTTGGGTAGCAGACCCAAACAGGTGTCACTGGCGTTAACATAATGGCATGTTATCTACCAACTCAAACTCGATTGCTGAGCACTAAGCTCACGCCTCTGTGTCAGAGAATTACCCCCCCCCCCTCCCCCCCAGCCTTTCACACCCTCAAATGGCGAATAGAAGGGAAGGTCCTCTAGTTCACTACACACACAGTGAACCCTATAACGCCCCATTTACAGAGTGGGATCTCCTTAGTGCCCTTGCACATTGCCCTGACACAGCTCCTGGGCCAGATCAGATCGACAGTCAGATGATTAAACATCTCTTGTCTGACTACAAGAAACATCTACTCGTCATCTTCAACCGGATCTGATGCGATAGCATCTTTCCATCGCAATGGCGGGAGATCACCATCATTCCTGTGCTCAAACCAAGTTAGAGCCCACTTTATTTGGATAGCTATCAGCCCATCAGCCTCACCAATGTTCTTTGTAAGCTGCTAGAACATGTGATGAGTCGGCAGTTGTGTTGGGTCCTGGAGTCACGTGGCCTACTTACTCCACGCCAGGGGGTTCCCGCCAAGGTCACTCTACCACTAACCTTGTGTCCCTCGAGTCTGCCATCCGAACAGCCTTTTCCAGATGCCAACAACTTGTTGCCATCTTTGTTGATTTATGACGTGACCTGGCAACATCATATCCTTACGACATTATACGAGTGGGGTCTCTGGGGCCCACTTCCGATTTTTATCCAAAATTTTCTGTCACTCCGTACTTTCCATGTCCAAGTTGTTGCCTCCCGTAGTTCCCCCCATATACATGAGAGTGGGCCCTCGCAGAGCTCTGTATTGAGTGTAACTCTATTTTTATTGACCATTAATGGTCTAGCAGCAGCTGTAGGGCCGTCCATCTCACCTTCTCTATATTCTGACAACTTCTGCATTTCATACTGCTCCTCCAGTACTGGTGTTGCTGAGCATCACCTACAGGGAGCCATACACAAGGTTCAGTCATGGGATCTTGGCCACGGCTTCCAGTTTTCAGCCGCAAAATCGTGTGTCATGCCCTTCTGTTGGTGCCATACCGTTCATCTGGAACCAAAACTTTACCTTAATGATGATCCACTCACTGTAGTGGAGACATATCGATTCTTAGGACTGGTTTTCGATGCCCAGTTGACTTGGCTTACTCACCTTCGTCAGCTTAAGCAGAAGTGCTGGCAGCACCTCAACACCCTCTGCTGCCTGAGCAACACCAACTGGGGTACAGATTGCTCTACGGTGCTGCAGCTCTACAGAGCCCTTGCTCAATCTCGCCTTGATTATGGGAGTCTGGTTTATGGTTTGGCGGTGCCCTCAGCTTTGTGTTGACTCAACCCAGTGCACCACTGTGGCATTTGCCTGGCGACAGGAGCTTTTAGGATGAGTCCGGTGACCAGTGTTCTGGTGGAGGCCGGTGTGTATCCCTTGCAGATCAGACGTGCTCAACTGCTTGCCAGTTAACCTTTAATACATTCGTAGTTCTCCTGAGCATCTGAATTACCATCTCATTTTCCCAACCACTGTGGTTCATATCCCACACTGGTGGCCCAAGTCAGGGCTTACAATTGCGATTCACGTCCGATCCCTTCTGTCTGAACTGGAGTCCTTCCCTTTACCACCTCTAGGTTTACACCTCCATGGTGTAAACCTAGGCCGAAGTTTTGCCTGGACCTTTCACATAGCCCTAAAGACTTGGTTAACCCGCTGCTATCCACTGTCACTTCCTCTCGATTCTTGACGTGTTCCGGGGCTTTGAAGTGGTTTACACAGACGGCTTGCTGGCTGATGCTCATGTTGGCTTCACCTACGTCCACAGAGGCCGTATTAAACAGCATTCCTTACCCAATGGCTGCAGTGTATTCACTGCAGAGCTGGTGGCCATATTTCGTGCATTTGAGTATCGTCCTCTGGCAAGTCGTTTCTTCTCTGTACTGACAGAGTGAATAAGCGGACAAGGAAAAAAAATTCCCGGATTTCCCGGTTAAATATACATTTTCTCCTGGGTGAAAACGTGCTTTTTCTGTGTTAAGTGATAGTATATTTTCCCTTATCAATCCTTTGAATGGTTTTATACACAGGCGTAGAATTGCCCGGCACATTAGAAAGTGAAACTCAGAGAAAAAGATACGTTTTGGAAATGTCTTTGATGTGCAGCAACAGGTACGCTGCGTATTTTTGTATTACAAAAGTATACATTGGAATTCCACCAAACACCGAATGTTACTTTCCGAATAATTGAAATCGAGATTGCGATGCGCTTCTGTAAGCCAGTCATAGCTCACGTCATGTGATCTCACCAGCCGATGACAGCGGATATTCAGAGCATAGGACACCAGATGTAGTCAGCCAACAGCAACATCACTGTTAAGTTGCATGAACACACAAACAGGGAAAGTTAATAGTTTAAATTAATATACATAGTGTTGCTACAAGAAAAGCAAAGCTTTGAATATAATATTGGTCTCTAAGGTTAATAAGCTACAAGAGAAACTAAGCTTTTGCATATAATGTTGATCTTTTTTGCACGTGTTACACTTTAAGTTATATCACACAAATGTGCCAGCAAAATTTTTAATAAATACAAATGTCTGAGCTTCAGGGTTCAAAATTCTTCTAAATGGTCATCATCAAAGAGTTGATTTTTAAATGAGAGTCAAACGCTCTGTGATTTAAGAAATTCGTCGTACATTCTCACACATAGTTCAACTTATGTAAAAGGATATTTACTGTGAAAGTAACACTTTTCAAACCACCATTCACAATATTTTCCCACGACCTGTTAGAAATAGGTTCGTTTCAGCAGTTGCCAAAGAGCGCAGATAACAGGCGACACTGCGCTTGCGCAGCTACCGTGACGTAGGAAGCCCATATGTACATACATGTAACACATTGAGAGTTACTTCATTTTTGAAGGCCAGACCTACAGACAAATCAGGGGAACGGCCATGGGAACCAGGATGGCTCCGTCCTATGCCAACCTCTTCATGGGCCGCATGGAGGAGGCTTTCCTGAAGGCCCAACAGCTGCTTCCACTGGCCTGGTATAGGTTTATAGATGACATCTTTGTGGTCTGGACTCATGGTGAAGAAACACTCCTTAATTTCCTCCATAACCTCAACTCCTTTTCGAATCTGAATTTCACCTGGTCCTTCTCCAAAATCCAAGCCACCTTCCTGGATGTTGACCTTCATCTTGTTGAAGCTCACATCCACACCTCTGTCCATATCAAACCCACAAACAAACAACAGTACCTTCACTTTGATAGCTGCCATCCATTCCACATCAAACGCTCCCTTCCCTACAGCCTAGGTATTCGTGGCAAACGTATCTGCTCCACTGACGAATCCCTCAACAATTACACCAATAGCCTGACCAGTGCTTTCCTCTCCCGCAACTATCCTGCAGACCTTGTCCACAAACAGATCTCCCGAGCAATACATTCCTCCTCGTCCAACAACAATGTTCCTACCCCCAGACCACACAGAAGCATCCCCCTTGTCACCCAGTATTATCCTGGCCTCGAAAACATCAACAAATTACTCCGCCAGGGATATGACTTTCTCAAGTCAACCCCTGAAATGAGATCATCCCTTGACAAAATTCTCCCCACACCACCCAGAGTTGCCTTTCGTCGCCCCCCTAACCTCCGTAACATCCTTGTTAAACCCTACAATATTCCCAGACTACCTTCTCTACCCAGAGGTTCCTACCCCTGTAACTGACCCTGCTGCAAAACCTGCCCCATGCATCCCCCCACCTACTCCAGCCCCGCTACTGGTAAAACGTACACAATTCAAGGCAGGGCCACGTGTGAAACTACACATGTCATTTATCAACTGACATGCCTGCACTGCACAGCCTTTTACATCAGTATGACAACAACTAAACTGGCTGAGTGCATGAATGGACACAGACAAACTGTCCGCCTAGGAGATGTCCAATACCCAGTAACAGAGTATGCCCTCCAGCATAATTCTAGGGACCTAGGAACCTGCTACACTGTATGTGCCATTTGGCTTCTCCCACCCAACACCAGTCCCTCTGAACTGCGGAGATGGGAACTTGCACTCCAACACATCCTTTCATCCCGCCATCCCCCTGGACTGAACCTACGTTAAACAACCTCACTCCCATTTACTCTTCAGTCTTCTCCTCTTTCCCTTTCCTCTTTAGTCATTCATGCATCTTTTCATCCTCTATAGTTGTGTTTATCTTTATACTATATACCTCTTTACTTCTGTATGCATCCTCTTTGGTTTGAAGCTGGCACAGTACTTACAGTAGAATATCTTTGGCTTCCCTCTGACAACCATGCCTCCATCCTTGCTACCCTCCCTGTTTTCCTTTCCCTGTTGCTTCATAACCTGGGCTGTGAGTAACTGAATCTACTTTCCCTTCTTCCCTTTCTTTCCCCTCTCTCCTCCCTGATGAAGGAACATTTGTTCCGAAAGCTAGGAACGTAAATTTTCAGTTCTGTTTTTTGTGTATCTATCAGCTGTACTGAGCTGAGGTAAGTACTGGCCAGCCCCTCTACCTCTTTGTTAGAGATTATACATTATGTCATAAAAGAAACAATACATCAGAGGATACTCTAAGAGCATCAGAATTTCGTGAAGCATACTAAAATGTGCACATTTAAAGTACATACTTGAAGTGCACATTCAGATGTCCAGATTCCCAATGAAGTAGTCCTCGACCTGATATTAAGCTTTTCAGTGTGGTTTTCAGGATAAATTTTCTTGGAACACTAATACTATATTATATCATGTTTGGTTCTTTATTGTGACATAATGCCATACGTGTTAGAAGATGAAAATGTGCACTTGAAATGCAGCAAACCATTGAAACTAGCCAGTACTGTGGAATTAAACATTAAATAGTCAAATTTCTTTACCAGACAGACAAACATAACTTCATTGTTCTGCAAGACGATTTACGCTTGACTGTCAGAAAGGTGGAAATAAAATAAAATCTGTAACTAATGACATATTTTAGCCTTCCGTAATTATGTGAATATATTTTAATTCACTTGATAGCTCCCAGCCACAGATATCCTTTTTGTTTTCTTTTGATGTGACAGTATTTTATTTATTTATTTATTTGTGCTCCGTACATCCAGTATACAAAAGACTTGCATGGATGTGAAATGAGTCACAATATAAATTAACAAAGTAGCCTATGTATATGCTAACAAATGTAAATTGCAATTGGTGTATAAGAAACAAAGTATGTTAATAGTTACAGGCTTAAACATTTTCTATGGTAAATAATAAATTACAGTTTTCCATATTACAAACTATTTTACATTAGCAGGAATTTGATTGTGCCAATTGCCTGAACACGAATTTCCATACTGGTGTAAGATGTATTAAGTTACAAAGTGGCGATAGCAAATAGTACAAGTAAAGTGTTACATCTAAGTTACAATGTTACATTAAAGAATTGATTAAGAGAGTAAAAAGCTTTTTCCAGAAGATATTCCTTCAATTTACTCTTAAATTTTGGCATTTCACTGGTAAGATTTTTTTATGTCAGATGGGAGTGCATTAAACACCTTTGTGCTTGAGTAGTATACTTCCTTTTGTATCAGACTCAAATTTTTCTGTCAACAGGAAAGTCATGTTTTGTTCTTGTGTCATAGTCATGATAAATATTGGTTTTGTACATGTGTAGGTTCTTAGCTGAAAAGCACATAATGGATAGGATATATTGTGAGGTCATTGTTAATATTTTGTATCTTTTAAAAAGATTTCTGCATGAATGATTCCTGTTAACTCCAATTATAATTCGAATTGCTCTTTTCTGAGTTACAAATACTTTATTTGCCATTGGTTGGTTACCCCAGAATATTAAGCCATAGGAAAACAATGAATGGAATTAGCCAAAATAAGCAGCCGTAACAGCATCACTATTAGCAGTTGTTGCAATAATACGTAGAGCGTAAGTTGCTGAAGTAAGTCTTTTTCTCAAGTCCAAAATATGGCAAGACCAATGTAATTTATTGTCAATTTGGAGGCCTAAAAATTTTGTTGAATAAACTTGATGTATATCTTGATCATTACAGCTTAGACTTACGTCATCCTGAACTTTGTTAGACCCATGGAAATGTATGAACTGAGTTTTCTTTAAAAAAAAAAAAAAAAAAAAAAAACAGTTCACACATTTCCATGGGTCTCACAAAGTTCAGGATGACATAAGTAAATGAACGAGAAACAGGAAACAGTAAAATCACTAAATGTAAACACGGGTCACTTGGAGACTACCCACTATAACTGTGACTGCTCTGCACATCAGCCCCGGGTCAGTACTAAAAAAATCTAATTTTCAAAAATATGTTCATCTTGTAGCGCACATCTTTCTGAAAAGCCTGAGACATAAAACATGTGTTTCAGGAAATGTAAGACATGTTATTTGGTCTTAAGTGTGCCAAAGTGCAGTGCCACGCCTGTTCATAAAGCATTCTTCTATCGCATGTCACTGTATTTCGCTCTGTCGAATGCTTCCTGTTGGCTGGTTTGACAGCGTGCCCCCTCTTTAAAAAAAAAATCTCACAATTAATAGCAGATGGGATTATTTGTAATCGGGAGAACAAGAACTCTTCAGAAAATTTGCACTCTTTATTTCCTATTAGCTTATAACTTGCTGTTTTGTGTGACATAAAATTAAATATAGTATACATAAAACCAATAAAGACAAGAGACAAGCAAGAAAGTACACATTTCTTCAATCCTTAGCTCCTAGCATTTTTTTCTCTCTACTCTTGCTACAGCTTTACATGGCGTGCTTTCCTTTCTGCGAAAGAATCTCTTGCCTCATCAAAGTTAGTCAAACGTTTTGCTACATGAAAAGTCGAAATGTCATTATCTAATATTTAAAAAGCTGTTAACACAAATAGTACCCAAGACTGGTGTGGTTTCTCGATCTGATTATGTCTATTTTGTCACTGTCTGTTAGATAAAACAAAATAGGCCTTTCTAATATTGCAGCAATTTTGTAACACACACCAAATAAACGAGACTGTTTGGGCACAAATGGCCATTTTTATAACATGACAGAATATAATTCACAAAGTACCAATATCAAATACCTATTAGGCCTACTACAAGCAAAAAGCTTTATGTTAGGAAATAATTTCACATTTCATTCATAGGCACCAGCTTCTCAAGCACGAGATCAAAAAGTACTATTAAGAAATTTTTATATAAATTTGGAATCGTATTATTCTTCCATAATTTGTGTGATGTCCCCATTTCTTCTCCTTCCTCGTTCTAACACAGTCTTGTTATCACCAATTCTGTAGCTATTACTGCCATTGTTAAAATTTGTTTGCTGATTAACTTCACTAGTCCTGCCATAATCACAGGTTTGGTTATCACACAATTATTTTCCGGTTTGGTGGTAATACGTGTTACTTGCAGAATAGAACTTAAGCGGCTACTAGCCGAGGACTGTACAACTGGTCCTTACTGGTGTAGCGATCTGGCCAAAAATTTTTCTGTCAAAATTTCATTTTCTTGGATACACCGAGAAGATAATACATAATCTTTCTCACCTGTTATTCCTGTCAGTTGTTTATTTCCATTCTGGTAGTCTGAATCTATGGATTTTGGTAGTAATTATAACAACGCTGATCACTTACAAACCCAATCAACCACAAGTTTATTTCTAGATGTGACGAGGATTCTCCTGGCAGAGACATCACATACACTATGCACGCATTATAAAATCAACTTATGATTCATTCAGAAATCAACTTAAAAAGTGTTCAAAAACCAACAGGGAAGCGTTTCAAGATCATATGAATAATTGATAGACAAATGTGCACTGGATGCTAGGCACTTTGTGAAACAAGTTTTTTTTCATCAAGAATATGAATTTGGTGCCCCCTTTTCCCGGTGGCATCTAGCAGCTTGCTGCAACTGCCTGCACTGCCAACAGCCACATTCCTGTAGCCAGAAGTGGGAGAATCTACTGCTTAAACACGACTCAACTGCACATGCGCATGAGCCTGCTCGTAACTGCAAAAATGAATTTATTGTAAACAGTTATGTCTTCACGCTCATCGGAAGCAATTTGTTCTTATGAAGCATTGCATAGTCTTCCTAAAGCCTTTGACACATTTTGCTTTTGGCAGACGCTTGCATGAGCACTGTGTGCCGTTGTTGTATACGGCACATTTCCTTTGCAATTTAAGTTATTTTTGTTTTTTCTCTTGTTTATGTTTTATTGTTGAAGTATTATTCTGCAGTAGTGGGATACAGTAATATCTTTTGTTAGAGTATCAGTTCTTACCAGTCAAAATTACAAAAATTTAACTGAAAACTAAAACAATGAAAAATTCCCGGAATTCTAAGAAATTCCCGGGTTTTTCCCAGTTTTCTCCCGGATGAAAAAATTCCCGGGTTTTTCCCGGATCTCCCAGTTGTCCTGGGTCATATACACCCTGACTGACTCCCTGAGCAGCTTACCAGCTGTCAACCAGTGCTACCCTCACCATCCTTTGGTAGCGACCATCCAGGAGTCCATCTATGGCCTGGAATGGTCCCGTTGTTCAGTGGTGTTTGTCAGGGCCCCGGGTTGAATTGGAATCCCAGGAAATGAACTTGTCGACAGGCTGGCCAACCAGATTACATGGAAACTGCTTCTGGAGATGGGCATCTCCGAAACTGACCTGCATTCAGTATTACACTGCAAGGTTTTTCGGCTTTGGGAGATGGAATGGCATAACAGTATGCACAACAAACTGTGAGTGCCAGCTCCACATTGGCCATGCTTGAGTCACCCACAGCTATCTTTTGCACCGTGAAGACCCACCTCACTGTCGGTGTGGCGCCCGGTTGACAGTGGTTCGTATTCCGGTGCACTGTCCTACTTTGACTGCCCTGTGATGAAATCTTCAATTACTGGACTCGTTGTCACAAATTTTATCTGACAGCGCCTCATTGGCTCATTTTGTTTTGTGTTTTATACATGAGGGTAGGTTTTATCATTTGATCTAAGTTTTAGCGCATGTCCTTTGTCCCTCTGTGTCCTCCACCCTAGTGCTTTTAGGGTGGAGGTTTTAATGTGTTGCAGAGTGGCTGGCTTCTCCTTTATGTTCTCGTGGTCAGCTAGTCATGGTAACCTGCTTTCTTGTTTTAATCTCTTCTACCTTTCTCTTGTGTCTCTCTCTGTGCTTTTCTTGTCCTCTTTGGTCCGTTAGTGTTTGTTGCCTTTCTGTCATTCTTGTCGTTTTTTCCTTCTTTTCGATATTATACTCTACATCTCACTTGTTTTATTCTATTCCTTGTATGATTGTTTTAACAGGAACAAGGGACCGATGACCAAGCAGTTTGGTTCCTTCCACCCCCCCCTCCCTCCACCCCCCTCTTTTAAACAAGCCATCCAACAAAAATTTGATGTACAGGTTCAAAGTGTCAACACAAAGTTACTTCAGAACACTCTTATCCACCCTAGTATCAAAATATACAATGCATTACCAGATCCATTAAACACAACTGTACACTGGTCACGTCAAATCTAAATTGAAGTCATACTTGGTTGATCACTGCTATTAAATTTTTCTATGTTAACCCAAAGTAGTCTCATACAGAAGAACATTTCTGTATTACCTCCCTATATATAGCATAACCCCCCCCCCCCCAAACCATGGACCTTGCTGTTGGTGGGGAGGCAGAGGGGCAGCAGCCTTTTCAGTAGTTGCAGGGACAACAGTCTGGATGATTGACTGATCTGGCCTTGTAACACTAACCAAAATGGCCTTGCTGTGCTGGTACTGTGAACGGCTGAAAGCAAGGGGAAACTACAGCTGTAACTATTCCCGAGGGCATGCAGCTTTACTGTATGGTTAAATGATGATGGCGTCCTCTTGGGTAAAATATTCCGGAGGTAAAATAGTCCCCCATTCGGATCTCCAGGCGGGGACTACTCAAGAGGATGTCGTTATCAGGAGAAAGAAAATTGGCGTTCTACGGATCAGAGCGTGGAATGTCAGATCCCTTAATCGGGCAGGTAGGTTAGAAAATTTAAAATGGAAAATGGATAGGTTAAAGTTAGATATAGTGGGAATTAGTGAAGTTCGGTGGCAGGAGGAACAAGACTTATGGTCAGGTGATTACAGGGTTATAAATACAAAATCAAATAGGGGTAATGCAGGAGTAGGTTTAATAATGAATAAAAAAATAGTAGTGCGGGTAAGCTACTACAAACAGCATAGTGAATGCATTATTGTGGCCAAGATAGACACGAAGCCCACACCTACTACAGTAGTACAAGTTTATATGCCAACTAGCTCTGCAGATGACGAAGAAATTGAAGAAATGTATGATGAAATAAAAGAAATTATTCAGATAGTGAAGGGAGACGAAAATTTAATAGTCACGGGTGACTGGAATTCGGCAGTAGGAAAAGGGAGAGAAGGAAATAGTAGGTGAATATGGATTGGTGGTAGGAAATGAAAGAGGAATCCACCTGGTAGAATTTTGCACAGAGCACAATTTAATCATAGCTAACACCGGGTTCAAGAATCATAAAAGAAGGTTATATACATGGAAGAAACCTGGAGATACTGGCAGGTTTCAGGTAGATTATATAATGATAAGACAGAGATTTAGGAACCAGGTTTTAAATTGTAAGACATTTCCAGGGGCAGATGTGGACTCTGACCACAATCTATTGGTTATGAACTGTAGATTAAAACTGAAGAAACTGCAAAAAGGTGGAAATTTAAGGAGATGGGACCTGGAAAACTGACTAAACCAGAGGTTGTACAGAGTTTCAGGGAGAGCATAAGGGAACAATTGACAGGAATGGGGGAAAGAAATACAGTAGAAGAAGAATGGGTACCTCTGAGGGATGAAGTAGTGAAGGCAGCAGAGGATCAAATAGGTAAAAAGACAAGGGCTAGTAGAAATCTTTGGGTAACAGAAGAAATATTGTATTTAATTGATGAAAGGAGAAAATATAAAAATGCAGTAAATGAAGCAGGTAAAAAGAAATTTGAATTTAATTGATGAAAGGAGAGTGTATAAATATGCAGTAAATGAAGCAGGCAAAAAGGAATACAAATATCTCAAAAATGAGATCAACAGGAAGTGCAAAATGGCTAAGCAGGGATGGCTAGAGGACAAATGCAAGAATGTAGAGGCTTATCTCACTAGGGGTAAGATAGATACTGCATACAGGAAAATTGAAGAGAACTTTGGAGAAAAGAATATGAAGAGCTCAGATGGAAACCCCGTTCTAAGCAAAGAAGGGCAAGCAGAAAGGTGGAAGAAGTATATAGAGGGTCTATACAAGGGCGATGTACTTGATGACAATATTATGGAAATGGAAGAGGATGTAGATGAAGATGAAATGGGAGATACGATACTGTGTGAAGAGTTTAACAGAGCACTGAAAGACCTGAGTCGAAACAAGGCCCCAGGAGTAGACAATATTCTATTACAACTACTGACAGCCTTGGGAGAGCCAGTCATGACAAAACTCTACCATATGGTGAGCAAGATGTATGAGACAGACGAAATACCCTCAGACTTCAAGAAGAATATAATAATTCCAATCCCAAAGAAAGCAGGTGCTGACAGATGTGAAAATTACCGAACTATCAGTTTAATAAGTCACGGCTGCAAAATACTAACGTGAATTCTTTACAGAAGAATGGAAAAACTAGTAGAAGCCGACCTCAGGGAAGATCAGTTTGGATTCCGTAGAAATATTGGAACACGTGAGGCAATACTGACCTTACGACTTATCATAGAAGAAAGATTAAGGAAAGGCAAACCTACATTTCTAGCATTTGTAGACTTAGAGAAAGCTTTTGACAATATTGCTTGGAATACTCTCTTTCAAATTCTAAGGTTGGCAGGGGTAAAATACAGGGAGCAAAAGGCTATTTACAATCTGTACTGGAAGCAGGTGGCAGTTATAAGAGTCGAGGGACATGAAAGGGAAGCAGTGGTTGGGAAGGGAGTGAGACAGGGTTGTAGCCTCTCCCCAATGTTATTCAATCTGTATATTGAGCAAGCAGTGAAGGAAACAAAAGAAAAATTTGAAGTAGGTATTAAAATCCATGGAGAAGAAATAAAAACTTTGAGGTTCGCCGATGACATTGTAATTCTGTCACAGACAGCAAAGGACATGGAAGAGCAGTTGAACGGAATGGACAGTGTCTTGGAAAGAGGATATAAGATGAACATCAACAAAAGCAAAACGAGGATAATGGAATGTAGTCGAATTAAGTCGGGTGATGCAGAATGAATTATATTAGGAAATGAGACACTTAAAGTAGTAAAGGAGTTTTGCAATTTGGGGAGCAAAATAACTGATGATGGTCGAGGTAGAGAGGATATAAAATGTAGACTGGCAATGGCAAGGAAAGCGTTTCTGAAGAAGAGAAATTTGTTAACATCGAGTATAGATTTAAGTGTCAGGAAGTCGTTTCTGAAAGTATTTGTATGGAGTGTAGCAATGTACGGAAGTGAAACATGGGAGATAAAAAGTTTGGACAAGAAGGGAATAGAAGCTTTCGAAATGTGGTGCTACAGAAGAATGCTGAAGATTAGATGGGTAGATCACATAACTAATGAGGAGGTACTGAATAGGATTTGGGAGAAGAGAAGTTTGTGGCACAATTTGACTAGAAGAAGAGATCGGTTGGTAGGACATGTTCTGAGGCATCAAGGGATCACCAATTTAGTATTGGAGGACAGCATGGAGGGTAAAAATCGTAGAGGGAGACCAAGAGATGAATACACTAAGCAGATTCTGAAGGATGTACATTGCAGTTGGTACTGGGAGATGAAGAAGCTTGAACAGGATAGAGTAGCATGGAGAGCTCCATCAAACCAGTCTCAGGACTGAAGACCACAACAACAACAACATATAACATACAACATTTATTTGCTTATTCATCATTAACTGATATATTAATGTGTGTCATTTTATGTACAAAGCTATGATGATATATAAAATTGTTACTATTAACATATAAATTCGTATATCTCTTGCACGTTATGCAGCTGTAGATGAAATGGAATGATAAACGAACTGTCAAAAAAACAGTGAACCCTTACAGAAGCTGATGGTTACAAAAAATTAATAAACTCATGAAAGAATGTGTGCATGATGAGAAAGACCATATAGGCACTTGCCACTTGGAAAGACTTGCTTGACTATGACTGTTTTGTTGCTATCCAGAATACACTGTTGTTCATTGTAACTTCTAAGAAGAGTAGCACCCTGCTTTTCTTAAAATCTTCTTAATTTTTTTATCTGGTCCATTAAGTCATTTTAATGTTATTGTCTGTATATATGATATAGGGCAAGTTTGGGGTAACATAATTAATTTATAAATTACAGCAGTTATTAAGTGAAACTACATGATCCACACAATGAAGGTATATAAGAATATAAACTGATGTACTACACTTATTGTCTGCCTATGTATCTGACCGGTCAGTGCAGCCAATTGCCATCAGAGGACCCATATCGATTTCCAGTACTGCCAAGGATTTTTCCTTGGTGAGAGGACAGGCACAGGGTGCACTCAGTGTCATGAGACCAAGTGAGGAGCTGCTCATCTGATTCGTAGCAGTTACAAGGTCAAGGAATATGACAACTACCAGGAGAGTGGTGTGCTGCCTGCATGCCCCTCCTCACTGCATCCGATGATGCCAGTGGCAGGCGATGACATGGCAGTCGTTAGGCGTGATTGGCATGTCTAGGACTGGAATGTAGAACTTTACCTTTACCATTACATTTACCTATTAGACTGTTTATACATATGATATAACACAGGTTAGGGGTAACCTATAATTCCAGTAATTATTAAGTGACACCACATGATCAGTACAATCAAAGTACATAATAATATGAAGTGTCTTAGAGCAGTGTTTGTAAATATGATATAGAGCAAAGGGGTAACACTGTTAGTTTATAATTACAGTAGCTATTAAATGAGACTGCATGATCAACACAATCAACATAAAACATAATATAAATTGAGTTAATACTTAGTTATATAGTTAACAATATTCTATAAATCGGGTTTACTTATTATGATGTTCCAAAAATTCAGAGAGAGAATAGAAACAGTGGTCAAGCAAGAACTGTTTCAACTTTACTTTAAATGTATTTAATTTCGGTATACGTTTTAAGTAAGAAGGCACATGGTTCTGTAACATACCTCCAATATGATATTCTCCTCTTTTGCATAAGTTTGAACTTATTGTGTTTACATGTAGGTTAAGCTTCTGTGTAGTTTCGTATGAGTGTAAGTCACAGTTATCTTTGAATCTCAACACCAAAATATAATTAATGTAGAGTAATGAAATTTTGGGAATACATTTGTCTAGGTAACATATTTAAGTGATCAACATAGCAAGATCACAGATTAGTGTAAGTGTGAGAAACGCCATTGCACATGTGAAATTCTGTTACGCTAATAACCATTGTAACTGCCAGATTGTTGAATGCAAGCATACAAACGTGCATGCATTGTGTCATGTAGGAATGGATGTCAGTTTGTGGAATGGAGTTCCATGCCTTGGACAATACAGCAATGGTTAATGCTGGTTGTGGATGATGCCAGAGTTTCCATCCAGTGATGCCCCATATGTGCTCAATTGGAAACAGATCTGGTGATTGAGCAGGCCTAGGCAACATTTCAACACACTGTAGAGCATGTTGGGTTGCAACAAGGGTATATGGGCAAGGGTTATCCTGTTGGAAAACACCCCCTGGAATACTGTTCGTGAATGGTAGGACAACTGGTCGATCACCAACTGACATACAAATTTAGAGTCAGGGTTTGTGGTGTAACCATATGAGTGCCGAAACCACACCCCAGGCTATAACTCCAGATGTAGGTCCATTGTGTATAGGCCACAAACAGGTTGATTGCAGAAGCTCACCTGGTCCCCTTCTAACTAAGACAGGCCATCACTGGCACCGAGGCTGCTCCACCCTGCAGTGAGCTCTCACTTGACACGACTGAAGTTGCAAATGGCAGTGTTCTGGGGACAGTGGAATGCATGCTACAGGGCACCTGACCGCATGCTGTGAGTCATTTATCAGCAGTACTTTATTTAAGAAGGCTGTTAATCTTCTAAGGAACATTTTGTCATAATTTTGCTTGAGCTTCACAAAACTGAAACTGGGCCGTAATTAGCAACTTCACATGTGGCATGCTTCTTATGCAGAGGTGCTACTTTTGCAGTGTTTAGTCTAATCTGAAATACATAATTCTCAAATGATGAATTTACTATGTGTTGTAGTGGTTCTCAATAAATATTGCACTAGGGTTGATTATAGTACCCAGTATATCATCAGTGCCCACTGAATATTTAGTAGGTAATGTATTTGCACTTTTTTTTGTTTCTCTCCCTCCCTCCCTCCCTCCCTCCCTCCCTCCCCCCCCCCCCCTCTCTCTCTCTCTCTCTCTCTCTTTCTCTCTCTCTCTCTCTCTCTCTCTCCTCTCTCTCTTTCACTTTTACTCTCTTATTGTACAGCTCCTTACCATGATGTGTATTAATCTACTGGTGTTTGAAAAATAATGCTTGAAAGCATTAGTCGCTTGTCTGGGCTCAGGTAGTTTATTGTTAATTTTAATTGGCTCTATATTACTGTGATTAATTGACCTTGCACCTGTTTCTCTTTTTTTATAACTTGCTTTGTTGCTTTAGTTTTATTCCTAATATTGCACATTAGTTTGTCATTTTCTAGTTTTTTTGATTTTGAAATAACTGTTGTTAGTATTCGTTTGTAACTTTCGAAGTAAACAACAAAATCAGCCTTCATGTTGAGCTCGGAATATTCTTATTTTATCATGATAACTTTATCACTTTTGTGACCTACCTGTCTGTTAGCTTTTTTGAACATAGCTACCTATAGTTCTTTCCTTGTGACAAACTGTTTAACAAAATGCTTATATGTGGCCATAAACTTACATTTGTCATTGGTCTCATTACATCTCTCCACAAGAAAATAAAAGTATTCCACATCTTTAATATTTAAAGTTCTTATGGTGCTTCTCATTCCATGGAGTTCTGAGTTTCCTGCAACATTAATTGTAAGAATTGAGCGTAATGATCATTAAAACCTATGTTTACCACTTATGTGTTACAGGCATATTAACAATAAATGCTCATACTTGCAATAAATGCTCATATTTGCATATTTGAAATAAATACTTATAATCAGTGCTTTGATTTCATTAATTTTCATTTGTGAAGTTTTCATAGTTGAATAGTCAATTGTCTATTGTTTTGTAACAGTTGCCACAGGTTATAAGCAACAGTGTGAGGAAAATACACAGTGTTCAAAGACATTTGGTGACTCTGCATACTGCTATGGGGGACAGTGTGTTTGCTCAAAAAATTACCATTTTGCTGATCGAAAGTGTATAAGAAATAAAGGTAAGTAAAAGTATAGCAACATCTACTGTCACTTAAGAATTTATGTATGACTCGACATCATTTTGTAATTTCCTTTTTCAGATTTGGATAACCAATGCAATTCAAGTAGTGAATGTTATGTCGGTGAGAATCTTGGATATCGAGTAAGCTGTCAGTCAAATAGGTGCCGTTGCAATGAAGGATATATTAGAAAAGACAATACGTGCATAGGTAATTTTCTTAGATCTCCTGATTTTTAATCACAATTGTCTCATAACCCAAAATAGTCAATGAAATACAGACATTTTAGGTTAGTCTTTACCACGATTGATATCCATGACAATCATGGTTTGTTATGAATGTCAGTTGAAACTATGAATCACTACAATCAATCACAATTTATTTTTATTTCCACTACACATTTTGGTGGGTTAACCTTCCATCATTAAGTGATTTTATGTCAATTAGTAAGACATGCTTGTACCAGAATCAGAACCTTTACTGTTTATACAATGAAACAGGCTCTATTTTTTATACGTAGTTACAGACACACATAATTTTGAATATATCTAGTTACATATCTACATAATTATAGACATATAGTCATGGATTTTGAATTTTAACCTTTCATTTTAACCTTGCTTGTACAGCTTTTACAAAACCTTTGGTACTGTCTCCAGTGGTCACAGGCTCCTTACGCCAATTAATAAGATGAAACAGGAAAATGAACCTGTGACTACTGGAGTTAGTGGCATAGCTTACCCAAAATTCAAACACACAATACATGAGATGAGGTATTGGCAGAAGTAAACCTGTGAGTGTCAGGTTATGAGTCATGCTTAGATGGTTTAGGCAGTAGAGCACTTACCCGTAAAGGGCAAAGGTCCCAGGTTCAAGTCCTGATCTGGCACATGGTTTTAATCTGCCAAGAAGTTTAGATACATACATGTCTAATTAATTTACATAGATCCACCTGAAATGTTAGGTTTGGCCCTCCAGTACAAGTCGTGAAAATAAAAATAATTATGATTGGCTACAGTTACTTGTAGTTTCAATTGGTTATCTGTAATTATAAAGTTGAGGAATATAAACTATACACACATGAATGAAAACGGAGGTCCTCAGTGATGGGGTTGAGTATTTGAAACCATCCACACAGTGTTGTATGTTAGGATCCCAGGTGTCACACCATGCAGCCATTCCATTAATTGGACCCTCATTTGAGAGTAATCAATGAAAAATAATTTCTTGTGATGCTCTAGAGCCTTGCAAACAATGGTGTTATCCTGAGCAGTTGGTTAAGATCCATTCCTGATGTGCTGAAAGAGTGGGTTCAAATCTCATCAGGAGTTTTAAATTTTTATTTTTAAACCTTCATTGAAATGACTTTGGCATTATTTTCATTTAATTAAATTGTTTATATGAAACTGTTTATTTCTAATCCTTGCCACTCTATTTGAATCATCAAATTAACTTTTTTATTTGCTCAAATTTTTTCTGCAGCTCATCCTTTTTCATTTCTAATCTTTCTGTATATGATTTTAATTATTTTTATTATCTATCACAATCAGTTAAAGACGAATTAATCTATTTATATTGGCTGTGCAGTGGTGTCAAAGAACATACTTTTCCTTACAAATTGTAATTATTTATGGTAATCATCATACATACATACATAAGTAATATAAATTCTTGTTTCACTATGGACAGAAATAATGCAGATGAAAATTTAAGTAAATGGATCCGCAATAAAATGAAATCAATTCAAAATGAGGAATATAAATAATTAATGAATGCAATATCATGGACAAGAATGTAAAGTGATAAAAAGCACGAAATTAAATTAAAGTCAATACATAAAATAATTAAAATCACATGCACAATTATAAAAAAAATGAAAAAAAGAGTGATTGGAAGAAGAAATTAAAGCAAATAAAAGAGTAAACACAATGTTTAAAACACTGTGATAGATTATTAGAAATAAAAAATTAAATTTAGACCCACTGAATGAATAAAAATAATGATCAAAGTCATTTCAATAAAGGTTTAAAAATAAAAATTTAAAAGGGCCAGAAAGGATTCAAATCCACAATCTTTAGTAAGTCAAGAATTGATCTTAAACATCTATACTATGCCACTGCTGTATGGACACTGTTAATTTTAAGGCTGTAGAGCATCACTCAAAATTATTTTACATCAATTCCTTGCAAATGAGGGCCCACTTTCATGAATGACTGTTGGGTGTGGTACCTGTAACCCTTTTTTTTTTTTTTTTTTTTTTTTTTCCCCCCCCCCCTAAGGTAAGTCTTTCCGCTCCCGGGATTGGAATGACTCCTTACCCTCTCCCTTAAAACCCACTTCCTTTCGTCTTCCCCTCTCCTCCCTCTTTCCTGATGAGGCAACAGTTTGTTGCGAAAGCTTAAATTTTGTGTGTATGTTTGTGTTTGTTTGTGTGTCTATCGACCTGCCAGCGCTTTTGTTCGGTAAGTCACCTCATCTTTGTTTTTATATATAATTTTTCCCACGTGGAATGTTTCCTTCCATTATATCGATCATATATATGGTTTGAAAAAGTTCATCCTTGAGGACTTCCCTGTCTTAGTACCTATAGAACCTCAAACAGCTTTGCAATAGGTTACAGTGGCATAAAAAGAGTTAAGTGATGAACTAAGAGTTGCATGAATGGTGAAGGGAAACTGGTACGTTTGTTATTGCATAAAAATTGCATTGCCTTTAAATGTGTGTGTAGCCTCGTTTGAACATTTTCGGCAAGATACAATAGGTTAGTTTGAGCAAGCAATTATTTATTTTGCTCGCATTAAGTAGTGAAGTTACAGTTTTATTAAGCATTCCCGGTGTTATGTTGCATACATTGCAGCACTGGGAACAGTCAACTGGTATAAAATTATGTGGTCAATTGTTTATCCACTATGGCAGATCTGACAAATTTAGGTACACAGAGGAATGAAATATATATCTAAAACATTATATTCAGGTGGTGCTCAACAGCTTCTAAAAGTCTTTAAAAACCTCTCGTTGCCATTTTGTTGACATAAAGTAATCACCGGACAAGACATACAAGTCATCATCCAAATGAGATAAGTGTTTTGTGATTACATAAACCAAATCAGTACTCCACAATCCACATGACAGTGCGCAACAAAAAGTACTTCTGATACCTCTGTGTCAACCCCCTTTCTTGTTTGAATCACAAATGGCATGTAGGAAGAATGATTGTTGGTAAACCTCTGTATTAGCTCTAATTTCTCGAATTTTCTCATTGTAATCACTTTGTGGGACATGTGGGAGGAAGTAATACGTTGTCCAACTCTTCTGGAATGTATTATCTCAGAATTCCATGATGCATACCACGTCTTTTGTCATGTCTACCGCTGGAGCTTTTGAGCATCACTACAATACTCCCACACCAACTAAACGACCATGTGACAAAATGTGTTACTCTTCATTGAATCTTTCCTATCTCTTCTATTAAGGCTACGAGGTAAGGTCCCAGAGTGATCAGCAATACTTGAGAATTGGTTGAAAACTGATTTGTAGGCCTCTTCTTTCGTGGATGAGCTACATTTCCTTAAAACTCTTCCTATGAATCTCAGTCTACCATCTGTTTTATTTGGTCATTCAACTTACGGTTATTCCCAGACATTTTACAGTAGATACTGTATCGAGCAATTTTTCATCAATTGTGTAGTTACATAGCAGTGGGTGTCTCCTCCTATGTGTGTGCAATATGTTACATTTATTTATGTTTAGAGTCAACTGCCAGACCATGCACCATGCATTTGTTCTCTGCAGATCCTTTTGCAAATTGCTACAGTCTTCTGCCATCATTACCTTCGTGTAGACAACTGCTTCATCTGCAAATAGTCTTATGGAGATTCTGACATTTTCTACTACATTATTTATATATACTGTAAACGGTAAAGGTCCTACCACACTTCTTTGGAGTGTTCCTGAAATTACCTTCACATCTGTCCATTTTGTTCCGTTAAGAATGACCTGTTGAGTTCCCTCTGCAAGGAAGTTTTTAATCCAGTCACAAATCTGGTCTGATACCCAGCACACTCATATTTTTTCCCCTAAATGGCAGTGTGGGATGGTGTCAAATGCCTTCCTGAAGTCAACACATCAACCCGAGTGCTGATGTCTACGGCACTATGGATCTTATGAAGGAACAGAGCAAGCAGAGTATTCCGAGCTTTCTGTTTGTGCAATCTATTTCTATTTTTATGGAGGAAATTTTCACTCTCCAAAACGTGTTCCATAATCCTACGACGGATTGACTTCAGTGATATACGCCTATAATTATGGGAATCTGTCGAATGACCTGCACTTTCTTACAGTAGCTAGGTACCCTTCATTGCTCCAACAATCTACAATAAACTGATGCTAGCAGAGGAGCAAATTTCATACAATCTCTGAAGAATCTCACGGATATCTCACCTGGTCCCGACACCTTTCCTGTTCTGTGGTCTTTTATCTCAGTATATGCTATTTCAGTGTTTGTATGAGTATTGAAAGGAGAAACTGTATTATGATCTTCCAATGTGAAACAATTACAGAAGACTGAATTCAGTATTTTTGCCTTCTATCAACCATTTCCGTTTCTGATGTCACTATGGTCCCTGAGTGATTGAGTAGATGATTTCAAAACACTTACTGATTTTATGTATGACCAAAACTTCTTTTTTAGTCAGATTGGTTGGCAAAGTATTACTTTCAAAATCACTGAATGCTTCTCGCATTGTTCTCCTTACATTTATTTTCACTTTGTTCAGCTTTGGTTTGTCAGCTAGGTTTTGATGTCTCTTTAATCTACATCTACATCGATACTCTGCAAATCACACTTAAGTGCCCAGCAGAGAGTTCATCAAACCACCTTCACAATTCCCTATCATTCCAATCTCGTGTACCGCGCAGAAAGAATGAAGCTATCTTTGATTACACTGCAGTTTCCTAACGCAGTTGTTAAGCACAGTAGGTCTTTCCCAACTTTTAAGACCTTGAACAATGCTTTTCAATTTTTTCCATTTGTTGTATGCACCATCATCGTCAGCACTGAATATTTGACGTTGATTACACAGATATTTGTATCCTGTCACTCTTGCTGAGCAAAAATATTTTCCTACCTGTCTTAACATTCCTTGTCATACCCATAGTCATAGAAGCTATCGCTGCTTTATGATCACTGTCACTACCCTCTTCTACACAAATTGATTCTAAAAGTTCAGATCTGTTTGTGGCTAGGAGGTGTAAGATATGATGTCTCTGGTTCCAGTTTCAATTACGACTCCCATTCTACCCCTATTACAATAGTATGATCAGGAAACTTATTCACAAAATTTTGCAACTTCTCTCTGAAGTGCTCTACAACTACAGCTCCTAATGCAGACAGTCTATAAAGACATCCAGTTACCATTTTTACCCACCTTTGACACTCAACTTCATCCAGATTAATTCACATTCATAATCCAAGATAATCTCAGTAGATAATAAATTCTTTTCTGCAATAAATACCCTGTCACCTTTAGCATTTAGCCTATTCTTATAATAAATACTCCAATCTGAACTTACATTTTTGTTTCAGCCACTTTCCATTCCTAATACTATACAAGCTTTATTATCTTTAATAAGTGGCTCTAATTCTGGGAACTTACCATGGATGCTCCTGCAGTTTATTAATATCATATTAACCTTTTGTATTTTTCATCTGCAAGGTTAACATTCTCTGAGAATAACATGGCTAATCTTTCTCTGATTTTGGCAAGCAGTTCATGCCTGACACCAAGCAGTGGGTTCCTCTATACAAAAAAAAAGCTCCATGTGCAAGACACATATCCTCCACTATCCTAGTAGCCCATGCCTGCCTACAGTAGTACAGGTTTATATGCCAACAAGCTCTGCAGATGATGAAGAAATTGATGAAATGTATGATGAGATAAAAGAAATTATTCAGGTAGTGAAGGGAGATGAAAATTTAGTAGTCATGGGTGACTGGAATTCGACAGTAGGAAAAGGAAGAGAAGGAAACGTAGTAGGTGAATATGGATTGGGGCTAAGAAATGAAAGAGGAAGCCACCTGGTAGAATTTTGCACAGAGCATAACTTAATCATAGCTAACACTTGGTTCAAGAATCATGAAAGAAGGTTGTATACATGGAAGAACCCTGGAAACACTAAAAGGTTTCAGATAGATTATATAATGGTTAGACAGAGATTTAGGAACCAAGTTTTAAATTGTAAGACATTTCCAGGGGCAGATGTGGACTCTGACCACAATCCATTGGTTATGAACTGTAGATTAAAACTGAAGAAACTACAAAAAGGTGGGAATTTAAGGAGATGGGACCTGGATAAACTGACTAAACCAGAGGTTGTACAGAGTTTCAGGGAGAACATAAGGGAACAATTGACAGGAATGGGGGAAAGAAATACAGTAGAAGAAGAATGGATAGCTTTGAGGAATGAAATAGTGAAGGCAGCAGAGGATCAAGTAGGTAAAAAGATGAGGGCTAGTAGAAATCCTTGGGTAACAGAAGAGATACTGAATTTAATTGATGAAAGGAGAAAATACAAAAATGCAGGAAGTGAAGCAGGCAAAAAGGAATACAACCGTCTCAAAAATAACAACAGGAAGTACAAAATGGCTAAGCAGGGATGGCTAGAGGACAATTGTAAGGATGTAGAGCCTTATCTCATGAGGGGTAAGATAGATACTGCCTACAGGAAAATTAAATAGACCTTCGGAGAAAAGAGAACCACTTGCATGAATATCAAGAGCTCAGATGGAAACCCAGTTCTAAGCAGACAAGGGAAAGCAGAAAGGTGGAAGGAGTATGTAGAGGGTCTATACAGGGGCGATGTTCTTGAGGACAATATTTTGGAAATGGAAGAAACGGTAGATGAAGATGAAATGGGAGATATGATACTGCGTGAAAAGTTTGGCAGAGCACTGAAAGACCGAAGTCGAAACAAGGCCCCAGGAGTAGACAACATTCCATTAGAACTACTGACAGCCTCGGGAGAGCCAGTCCTGACAAAACTCTACCAACTGGTGAGCAAGATGTATGAGACAGGCGAAATACCCTCAGACTTCAAAATGAATATAATAATTCCAATCCCAAAGAAAGCAGGTGTTGACAGATGTGAAAATTACCGAACTATCAGTTTAATAAGTCACAGCAACAAAATACTAACACAAATTCTTTACAGACGAATGGAAAAACTGGTAGAAGCCGACCTAGGGGAAGATCAGTTTGGATTCCATAGAAATGTTGGAACACGTGAGGCAATACTGACCCTACAACTTAAGGAAAGGCAAACCTACATTTCTAGCATTTGTAGACTTAGAGAAAACTTTTGACAATGTTGACTGGAATACTCTCTTTCAAATTCTAATGGTGGAAGGGGTAAAATACAGGGAGCAAAAGGCTATTTACAATTTGTACAGAAATCAGATGGCAGTTATAAGAGTCAAGGGACATGAAAGGGAAGCAGTGGTTGGGAAGGGAGTGAGACAGGGTTGTAACCTCTCCCCGATGCTATTCAATCTGTATATTGAGCAAGCAATAAAGGAAAAAAAGAGAAGTTCAGGTATTAAAATCCATGGAGAAGAAATTAAAACTTTGAGGTTCGCCGATGACATTGTAATTCTGTCAGAGACAGCAAAGGACTTGCAAGAGCAGTGTCTTGAAAGGAGGGTATAAGATGAACATCAACAAAAGCAAAACGAGGATAATCGAATGCAGTCGAATTAAGTCGGGTTATGCTGCGGAAATTAGATTAGGAAATGAGACACTTAAAGTAGTAAGGGAGTTTTGCTATTTGGGGAGCAAAATAACTGATGATGGTCGAGGTAGAGAGGATATAAAATGTAGACTGGCAATGGCAAGGAAAGTGTTTCTGAAGAAGAGAAATTTGTTGAGATCGAGTATGGATTTAAGTGTCAGGAAGTCGTTTCTGAAAGTATTTGTATGGAGTGTAGCCATGTATGGAAGTGAAACATGGACGATAAATAGTTTAGACAAGAAGAGAATAGAAGCTATCGAAATGAGGTGCTACAGAAGACTGCTGAAGATTAGATAGGTAGGTCACATAACTAATGAGGAGGTATTGAATAGAATTGGGGAGAAGAGGAGTTGTGGCACAACTTGACTAGAAGAAGGGATTGGTTGGTAGGACATGTTCTGAGACATCAAGGAATCACCAATTTAGTTTTGGAGGGCAGCATGAAGGGTAAAAATCGTAGAGGGAGACCAAGAGATGAATACACTAAGCAGATTCAGAAGGATGTAGGCTGCAGTAGGTACTGGGAGATGAAGAGGCTTGCACAGGATAGAGTAGCATGGAGAGCTGCATCAAACCAGTCTCAGGACTGAAGACAACAACAACAACAACAACAACAACATCGTAGTAGCTGATTCCTGAATATAATGCATTTCTGACCTATTAAAGGGCAACCCACAATTCTCCTCCTGATAGTGGAGATCAAGAAATTCGCAACTGATACTGTCACAGAACCATCTGAGCCTTTGCATTACACTTTCCATTCTACTCCAAACTAGGGGACCATGATCGAGACTGGGTATGCTGCTACAGATAGTGAGCTTCATCTGCACCCCATGTGCGATGCTATCTGCTTTCACCAGATCAGCCATCTACCAAAAGGAACAAGGGATGGCCTCAGAACCTGAAATGAACCACAGTTTTCAACTGATTGCACCCAGTGAGCTCGATAGTTGCTGGCAGAGCCTTCTCCACATCTCTGATGAGATCCCCAGCAAACATACCAAGTGCACTCTGGCATTCTTTCCCAATCTGCCCACTATTAACCTGAGGGCTCCGCAGCCCACCTAACATTCGAGATCTGGTCTCAAGGGGCCTCTTGCTAGCTAGAGAAGAGGATGATGCACATCCAACTGGAGGACAGGGACCAGCGTCCCCAGCAGGTAGGGAGCCATTGCTCCCAAAGTGAGAATGGTGGAAGCACCAGAAGGACCCTCAACTGCCTGGAGGGCAGGTATTAGCAGGTGGCTCTGTTGATATGCGACAATTGTCCAGCATCTTGCACTCCTGGATTTTTTTCTCGCACTTAAAAATAAAGCAATCTGGTGAGCAGGGAAAGTGGAGCTCTCGGGTATTTACCCAGATGGGGGAAGGGGCAAAAACAACATTTGCATGAAAAGGATGACCACAATCCCTGCAGACAGGCATAGCAATGCTACAGGAAGACTTATGTCTGAACATCTTCCATCTGAAGCATCTCATAGGAACTGGAACATAATGTTTCTTGTCACACCAGTTGACCACCGCCTTGACCTTCTCAGGCAACATATCACCCTCCGAAGCCAAGATGGAGGCCCTGGTAGCAACTGTGTTTTCCCTTGGTCCCCTATGGACACGTCGGATGAAATGGACATCCTGTCACTCTAAGCTGCCCTGCAGCTCATCCCCAGACTGCAAATGGAGATCATGGTGAAAGATGATGCCCTGGACCATATTGTGACTCTTGTTGAGGGGTGACAGTCACAGGTATGTCACCCTATTTTTTACAAGAGAGTAGGGTTGTGACTGGGCAGGAGATGACATTTCAATCAAGAGGGAACTGCTCATCATCTTGGAGATGGCTGCAACTTCCCCTTATTTGTCTTCAATGTATGTGACAAAAAATAAAGCTTTGTGCCAAGAAGGTATTCCCATTGGACTTGGCACAAATCAGGTATTGGGGGGAGTACCGTTATCCTTGTCATCTAGTCCTAGATTCCTGCCAAGGCATGGCCAGGTAAGGGAACGTCTTTGGATTGTATTTTGTTGTGTCATACGAGACCTTTTCATTTGGAGAGACTGCTGGGACCATGCAACCACCAGCAGAAACACAATCAGTCACTTCATGTGTGACTATCCGCCATGGTGCCACCCACTCCGAATGGGAGCTCCCCCCATGGGCACTACCCTGGCACAGCAATGGTTACCTGGCCAGTAATCTGTTGTTTGGAGTCCCCGTGCCCCAGTCATGATGGGCACGTACTCCGTGGCATACATGGAAAGTTTGCAGCACTGGCACCAGCAGTGCAATCCCTGCATGGCCAGGGGGCTACCACTGTGCATGTACTTGATGACTCCTTCCTCCCACAACAGGCTGTTTACCATGCTGTGTTTTGAGCATATTACAACAACGGGAAGGAAGGTGCCAGGATAGAAGGGCACAGAGGCAGAACATACACCATAGTGGGTGACCTTCTCTGCATGATACACACTTCTGTAAAATTTGGAAAAGATGGCAGGTCAAACACCATAATGGGAACCAAGAAAGGTGAAAACAGCAACAGAAGTGAAACTGGAAATCAAGACCAAAACTGTGAACCAGGTCCAAGTAGGGCCTGTATCAAAAGGACCATCCAGTAGAAAGTCAGAGGAAGAAATAGATAGTCGAAGTGTAGGTTTGCAGCATGGAAAGAGGAAGTAGTGCTGCAAAGGGTGGGCCCCAGTGGTAGCCAAGCATAAACTTATCAAAGATTAGTGAGCCCCCTGATAAGGTGGGAGGGGGGGGGGGGGGGGGGAGTGAATGAGTTGTGGGTCTGACAGCAGACATGGTGCAGATTGGAGGTTCTGTGTGCTGTCTGGATCCAGATCCACAGAGTTAATGGACAAAGGATGGAGAATTAGGAATTCCAGGCATACACTACCAGGAATGGTGTCTTGGAACAGGACCCTACATCTGCTTTAGTTGGTCTTTGGAGAAAGATAGGTGAGGTGTGGCTGATCTGGAGGTAGAGATGCTGGTTCTCGTGGAGGATGTCTTAGGTATGGACACTAGGATCAGCTAGTGGCCTTGCTGGGCAAAAGTGGAGCCACATATCCAAACAAGTGTACATCTGAATGTACACGCCCAATTGAGGACGCCCACCTTAAATAGCTCTGATGGAGGCTGCAACAGATCTAAAAAGCAACGATAAGGGTGTTCGTGTGAAACATCTACTGAGCTTTTCTCTTGAAACAGTGTTACCCAGTATGAGGATAAAAAGGAGATCAGTGCAGAATTGATAGGAGTCGATGTCCAGATTTTTTCCATCTGTATCGTAAACATTCTCACAAAAGGCTATGCCATTAAACATAGGGTGAAACAGAAATTCAGTAACACACTTATTCCATTCCGGATGCAAAACCACTGAAACTCTGTGGGTGTAAACGGAGGACAATAATCCATGACAAGAGTTTGAGGGGCTCCTTCAATAGAAAAAATAGTTGTAAGAGCCTTTGTGGTATTTTCTTTCAAAGTCCATTGCATTTTTATTGTGTTTAATATCAACCACCCGGCCCCATGAAATGGGCCTGTGAAGCCCCCATGCACCTGATCCCACAGCTGGTAGGTTTTGGGCAGTGCTGGTTGCTACAATTGCCAAGCTTGACATTTCTGAGCCTCACCCACAATATCGTCATCCACTTGTGGGCAACACACGTACTGTTGGGAGAGAGGGTTCATTTTGAAAACACCCCAGGGGAACTGATGCAGGAGGAATGCAGAACCTCCAGAATCACTACTCGACGCTTGGTGGACATCTGTTTCATCAATGGGCCTCCTTTGAAAAGATGAACATGGTATTGTGAAAAAAAGTTCTGCTTGTACAATCTGGTAAATCAGTCTCAAAACATCAAATTGTTATGGACAGTTTGTAACCTCCCTCTCACTAATCAGCCTATCCTGGTTGTGATATAAAATATGACCGTGGATCGCGTGTATGCCTAATGGAGTTTTTCTAATTGGATAAGGCTATCTTTCCTGAAGAAGTGATACTCATAAGTAGGAGGAAAGTGTACAACCGACCCTTCTGATGGAAAGTCTACTAAAAATAAAAAGTAATTAAACCGAATAGTGCTATAATTTGGAAAATGAAAGTTATTTTGTGCATTCACTCACGAACCACACTGGACAGAAAAGGGGTACCACTGATCATGAATCCAAAAGTTACACTAATGAACAAAAGGAAATAATTAACAGTCGCCATCCCACTAGGGCAATTTACATCCAAAATCCTGTACAACATGATGGGAAAGAAAAACATGTATTATTAAACACTAACGTGGCTTTAAGTGAGTATGTAATGATAAAGAAAACTGAGAAATCATACTTACGTTATGCTTGGTATTAAATTTGAAAAAGGCAATCAGGTAATGATTTGAAAATATGTAATTAAACTGTATGTTAGTATTGAACTTCGTTACGTGAACAATGACTTTCAGTGACCTCAACAGAACATCATCATAGAAATTTGGAAAAAAAGCACACTTTTGACTTTGCCGTTACTTATTTTGCAAATTGGATTTCATATTATTGTCTGAACAGCTGAGCCTTTTTTTTTACTGACTTGAAAAGAATTAAATACTAGTATTTGTATCAAACCAAACAGCCATATGCTCCAAGTTATATGTAAAATAAATAAAACTTCCGCACCCTTAATTTGTGCACTTCTTTAGATTTGGATTTTTTCCAGTGATTGATTCTCAAACTTAAAAAATGAATTTGCTTTACTTTAGTCATATACTGAAACCTCTGTTGTACAACAGTGAATTGAAAGTAGTCTGAGTCTAAAATTCTTAAAAGTGAAATTATTCATTAATAAACTGGCTGTAACTATTCAGTTTGTTTCTTATGACACTCAGTTAGCATATAAGGGAAAAAAAGGAACGAGGATCCTTTTTGGCAACAATGTCTGGTGGCAATGAGGACACAATCGCCCTCAGTTTAACTGATTATTATTTAAATAAAGTTCATCAATCAAATCACATTCGGCTTTGCTGCTGGGTTAGCTGTTAATACTTTCTACCAATGAACAGTCTTACTTCAGTGCTGTGCAT